>NC_064571.1:12127750-12762000 GCF_937001465.1 Orcinus orca
AATAAAAGGCACACCATAATTATCCCCCCCACCCCTTTTCCAGGAATTGGACAGTTTTTCTTAACGACATCATCTCCTTTAGCCTTTTCATTTTATAGGTGAGGAAAAGGAGGTGCATGGCGTGGCTGTGACTTGCGGAGGGCGGCACCGACCTTGAGTATTTGAACTGGAAATAAAGGCACTCTTGATTTGGGGTCCTTCAATTTCTGTCTCCTGGAGTTGGGATATTATGAAACACTGTGGGAGAAATCAGCAACAATTACCCGGAGCAAGACAGCAAATACGAACCACCTCACTCCCATAATTGGGGCTGTACTTACCTAGCAGGGTGTCAGCGGTTGAGCCACCCCAGGCAGAGCACCCCTGGCCACCTAAGCATCATTATGCAATGCCATAAGTGCTGAGCTGTACTGTGCACCGGTTTCTCAAACTTGTAGCAATAGCAGAATCACCTGGGGTGTAAACGAAAAGCTCTGGTGTTTGGGCAGAATTTAGACCTAGTGAGTTAAACCCATTCCCCTCACAATTCCAACTTACTAGGTTTAGAGCTGGGCCTAAGATGAAAGAGATGCATATGGCAAGGTATGGAGACGGAGCGCGGAGCTCCCTTGCTCTCTGAGGGTGCCACTCTCTCAAGATCTCCACGCGTTCACCAGCCCAGAACTTCTCCAAACCCCATCTTTTGGCTTCATTACATGAGTATGATTGATTAAATCACTGGCCATTGGCAATTGATTTCAGCCTCCAGCCTCTCTCCTCTCCCTGGAGGTCAAGGGCGGGTGGCACTGTGAAAGTTCCAAACCCTCTAATCAAACAGTTCCTTTTCCTGGAAACCAGCAAAATCACCTCTTTAACATAACAAAGACACCATGATTGCTCTCCATACCTAGGACATTCCAAGGGTTTTAGGAGTTCCGTGCCAGAAACGGAGACAAAGACCAAATATATGTTTCTTATTATGAATCACAACACATGGTTGCATATTAGCTGGGCTGCGTCCTAAAGAGGTAAAATAGTATTTAGCTGAGTACATGAGATATCAGGAGGCAGGGTTCCATGTACGGACTTTCCCCTTACTGCTCGGAAATTTCCCCCTGTCATATGGGTTGGTAACCAAATCTCGTTCCCAGGCTACAGGGGAAGAGGCACATACCATCTGCAGGGGTTGGGCGTGGGGTGGGAGTGGGGCAGGGAGGACAGAAAAGACCAGTTTTCAGCATTACAGTGGTGAACCACTCCCTACCCATACCTTTGTGTAAGCCAGCTCATAGATGGGTCATCATGGTTGGTGTGACCCCGTCCTAGGAGCTGGTGAGGCCTGGGAAAACACTGGCCATATTTAGGAGAAAATTTTCTTTTGAGAAGTAGAGAGATCAGAGCTAAGAGGACTGGTGACAAATTTTATTTTTCTATGTGGAAAACTCAGGCTGTGTTCATGGTCTTTTAAAAACAATGTTTTCCAGAAAGAGACTCACAGACATAGAGAACAGACTTGTGGTTGCCCAGGGAAAAGGTGGGTGGGGGAGGGATGGAGTGGGAGGTTGGGATTAGATGCAAACGCTTATATATAGGATGGATAAACAACAAGGTCCCGCTGTAGAGCACAGGGAACTATATTCAATACCCTGTGATAAAATACTATGGAAAAGAATATGAAAAATAATGCATATATATATACATGTATATGTATAACTGAATCACTTTGCTGTATAGAAGAAATTAACACAACATTGTAAATCAACTATACTTCAATAAAATAAATTAAAAAAATGTTTTCAAGTACATAATCAGTTGTCTAACCCTTAACATTTTTTTTTTTTTTTTCCTGCGGTACGCAGGCCTCTCACTGTTGTGGCCTCTCCCGTCGCGGAGCACAGGCTCCGGACGCGCAGGCTCAGCGGCCATGGTTCACGGGCCCAGCCGCTCCGCGGCATGTGGGATCCTCCCGGACCGGGGCACGAACCCGTGTCCCCTGCATCGGCAGGTGGACTCTCAGCCACTGCGCCACCAGGGAAGCCCAACATCGACATCTTTGATCTTGCTCACTGCTGGGTGGAAGTTGAACTTTAAGGAGGTAACAACAGAAGCAGGGAGACCATTTAGGGGTTATTGCAATACTCCCAGGGAGAGAGTCAGTGGTGGATTTCAGAGAACAGAACCCTGATCAGTGGTTGTGAGTTACATGGAAGCAAATTTTGGCATAGAAGGAGTAGATTTTTTTTCTTAACACTTAGGCCTGAACAACAATAGGGTTTCAAGGATAATGATTCCCTTTCACCACCAATGTTGAGGCTGAGTCTGACTCCTAATGCAGAGATAGGAAGCCAGGCGATCTCCACGTTTCCACCTACTACGTGAGTCTCCTTGGACACCGTGCAGTTTTGAATATCCACCACTGAGCACAAGGTGTCCCATGTCCCTCAGTTAACACACGGTGCAGGAGACCGTGACCCAAAGGAAACATATCACATCGTGGTTAAGAACAGAAAGACTTGGCTTTTTATTTTTATTTTTTTGGCTGTGCCACACGACATACACGATCTTAGTTCCCCGACCAGGGATCTAAGCCACGCCCCCTGCAATGGAAGTGCAGAGTCCTAACCAATGGACCACCGGGGAAGTCCCGAGACTTGGCTTCTAACTCAGCTAAATTTCTCAGTAGCTATGTGGCTTTGGGTAAGTTGTGTCATCTCTCAGGGACTGTTTTCTTCCATAACAAATAAAGAGGAATGGCCCCTAAAGGGTGGTTGTGAGGATGAAAAGATGAATCAGGGAAATCTCTATCAGATACAGAACGAGCTCTCAATATTGGTTATGCAAAACTGAAAGGAGCACAACGAATGGCCCCAAATCAGAGGTGAATGAGGCTATGGGTCACACAAGTCAGTGAATCAAGAGAGCCACACCTCTGCCTCCAGGCAGTCCGGAAGGAAGTTCTCCTTCACTCAGCGCCTGGCCTTTTCTGTATTTCCTCATCGGTGCTTCCTGGCATTTACTCTGCTCTGGTTTCTCCAGGACCCCAGCCCAGCCACACCACTGTTGCCTCCCAGTCACCCACTGAAGGCTCACAGGACGTCTGTTCCGGACTAGCTTTCTTGCCAAAGTGGGCACACCAAGAGCCAGGAAAGAACCCTTCTTCCTTGCTCATTTAAAGGCCTGGGAGTCCTGGACAGCTTTACCGGGCCCTTGGGTGCAGGTGGAGCTTGAACATTGGACTCGAGGACAAGAGCATCTCTTTGGACAAAGGTAACTCCTGCTGTTCAGAACCATGTGTGGGGAACCTTCTTTCACTGCTCTGTGTCCAACCCTGAGGAGCCTCTCTGGACCTTGGTCCAAGACACAGGGTGTCAGAGGAGCTGGGACTGCTTCCAATGATGTAGGCTTACTTCCTTTCTGGGGATGACTATAGAATCAGGCACTGCAGATCCCGAGGCAGAGAGGGATGTGAACAACTGGTTCTCATTGTGGGGAGTTTGTGGTCTTTTGGGGGAACTGTCCTGGGATCCTAACCATACGCCCGGAGGTGGATGTCCCCTCACAGTCAAAATACCTCATGGGGCCCATGGATATCCTTGTGCAGGATGCTTAGAGATGCCTCTATGGATGAGGGATGGGGGACGATGGGGGTGAGAGAGACAGGGTAGCTGCCCATTATTTAGGATGTTCAAGCTTGAAGTTGGGAGAATTGGTGGCTTACCAGCTGTATGGAGGGCTAAAGGGAGATAGGCACACATTCTTTCTTCCTTCCTCTGAATCCAGAGACTCGCTGCACTAGAAGGTGGTTGAGCTGATGCGCTGGAATCTCCTAACAATCCCAGATGTGACAGATGGAGGGCATCCCAGGGCCACTGCAGCCACGACAGTGATGGGAGATTCCAGCTGGGGTTTTATGGCCCTGGAACATGATTTCCCATCCTTAATCTCAAACGTGCATCTATTGATAAGATAGGATCTCAGGGCAGCTTTCTCGAAAATTTTTTTACACAGAATTCTGGGGGAGGGGAGAGAAACGGATAACATGTTTTTCTTCCCTCTTCCCCCACAAGACCAACTGCGGACCACAACCTGTCCACCGTCTGATCTACTTTGTCCTCTTCACAGAAAGCCCTGAAGCCGACATGGAGTTTAGTCCCCTGGGTAAGTGGTGGTGAATCACAAAGCAGCTTGGAAATACTTCCACCTACGCTCTCCAAAGAAAGAGGGTACAAGGGCCCCTATCATTTGCTCAAGTTGTAAATGTGTTTGCTCTTGCTAAAATACTCAGATCACAAAACCCGCATTTGAAAATCTTATTTAGCTCTTTTCTTATGATGTGCATTTAGAACTGCTTATTGATTTTGGTAAAGAGGGTAAAGGAGAAACAAACAACATATTGATGCCTGATTTAGATATATTTGGTTTTGTTACTACCCAGAAACTATCAGTCAGGGAAAAAGACAAGTCACTGATAACCCTAGAAAAAAGGGTGAATATTGAAAATCTCTCGGACTGTGAATGCATGGAGCTCCTTTCAGATGCTTTGATTCACAAACCAGCCCCTGCCTTAATTTCCTTCCCTTTCTCCTATAGTTACTCTTTGTCAGAGCAGTAAATCGCCCCCTAGGAATTCAAAAGCCTTTATTACCAGGATGCAATAGGAGTCCTGAAGTTTATAATAACCTCATGTGTATTTTGTGCTTTTCCGTCATCTGGCAGCACACCTAATTCCCAGTTACCGTCTTATTTGTGATTCTCAGCAGATGGTGTGGGTCCTAAAAAGAAATTGGTTAATAGCAGTTCCTTTTGGCAGCAATGTCAAAGCTGGTGAGTGATAATCAAAGCCACTGCGTTGCCTCTTAAAGGGACATCATCTCCACTGGGGATGGGGCTGAGCCTGGGAACCAGTTTCCAGTGTCCTCAAGAACGGCAAGAAAGGGCAAGACGGTTCCCTCACATAAAGGAAACCCGTACCCAGAAATGAGGGTGTGATGGAGTGGCAGCTCTCCTTATCAAAAGAAAATGTCCTTAGTTAAGAAGGGATTATTCATTCAATTAGTAGCTGACCTTCTCCTTGGAGTTTCTCTCTTCTAACCGTCACAACCTCTGTCCTTAGATTTAAACTCCTTCATCTTTCCATGATCATACCTACACTTTTCTAATTTGCTGTCCTTTCTTCTAATAATGGGGGAATATTCCTTCCTCCCATCAGTCCATCACATGTCAATTATACCTCAATAAAGATGAAAAAAAGTTAATCCAAATCAGCTTCTTTCCTCTCTTGTTTGTTCCTTCCATGTCTGATTGAATTCCTCTCTTCCTGGCATATCCCGTCTTTGTCTGTCTACTGGATTCTTTCTATTGCTGATAGACATGCTCTAATATAACATTTCCAAGCTTAATACTAAAAACCTCCTCTGGATTTGCACATTTCATTTCTACAACCATTCTATTTTCCTATGTGGCAATCTATATACTGTTCTACATACAACCATAGTCATGGAAGAGTTGGTTACACAACTTGTCTCCATTTCCCCTCCTGTTCACGCTTACAACAAACAATAAAATTTCTGAACTGTTCTTTGCCCATTCCCCTCCAGCTTCTCTTTCTAAGGCCACCAGACCCACTTCTCTGTCCTCACATCTGGTTCCTCAGCAGCAGTCAGCATAATTGATAACTCTTTCTTTCTTGAATGCTCTCCATCTTCTCCTTAGGTAAGAACATTCTCTGTGGTTCACTGGCTCCTCCTTTGCATTCTCCTTTCTGACTCCACTTTCTCTATAAAATCTCCAAGTGTTGGGGATTTTCAGACCTCAGCCTGCAATCATCCTACCACCCCTCTAAAGGGATTGAGAGCTGGTCTCTTGGATTGATGTTTTGCCTCTACCTTCTGGCATTCATGCTTCCAACCCAGACGTCGCCTCTGAAAATCCTACCCATGTCCTTTTGATGTCCTCTCAGACATCTCTAACTACATCTATCCCAAGTGGAACCATGGATCTGACTCCACAAACTGTTCATGGACCCAGTCTGGAGCCAGAAATACAGAAGACATCTTTATTCCTCCTTTTCCTCAATTTCCATTTAATCCATCAGCAGACACTGATGAGTCTGTGTGCAAAATATGCCTATTTATGAGTTCATATCATCTTTCACCTTGATCACTGTATCACTTCCTCACTGCCCTTCCTCCCACTTCACTTGTGTAGCCTCCTATCCAGTCATCACAAAGCATCAAGAGTGATTTTCTTACTATGTTAATTGAAGAGTATCCTTCCCATCTATTTGTGTTTTAGGGGTGGGAGGTGGGGGAAAGGGAGCAGTGGGGAGATCTCAGGCACAGCAGTCTTCTTTCGGAGACTTGAACTTATCAAGCTCTTTTCCACGTAAGCATCTTTACATTTCCTGTCCCTGTCAACATTTTCATCCAACCCCCTCCACCACTGGATTCCCATTTCTTCATATATTAGCTTCCTCTTAGCTTTAAGGTCTTGGTTTGAACTTCACCTCAGCAGAGAAGTCTTTCTTGGTTCCTATTTCTCAGTTTGGTCTGTCTTCTACTGTCCCAGGCCTTGGCCCCTTTCCCCAAAGCAGGTGTTGCCGTTTACTGTGGTTCTGGTCATTTCTCTGCTTACATGGTTTCATCTCATTTTCCGTGGCAATAATGACGATGTCTCTCCTGTTCTCACCTAGATCTCCAGGGTCTTGTCTTGAATGAACACTCAATAAAGAATGTTGAATGGGTAAATTCCCTGCCCCTTGCCCAGAAGGATAGATGCAGGACACCAGGCTCTTGGGAATCACCTACTAAATTAGTTGGAAATTAAATTCAACTGATAGGGACAGAACGTCCACCAAACTGGGACTTAAATAAGGTAGAAGTTTCTTTCTTTCTCATGGAAAAGAAGTCTGAGAAGGCAGGTGAAGGCCAGTACGGTGGCTTCATCATGCCACCAGAATCCAAGGAGTCTAGTGCTCTGCTTTACCAAGTTCAAGGTCACCTCCACCATCATCTAATTATGAAGACACAGGGTATAAGAAATAAAGCTCCTCCCGGCCGAGTCAACTACGTTTAAAGAACATTCTTAGAAATCTCACACAGCACTTCCACTCCTGTCTCGTGGGCTACACCTTAAGCATATGGTCAAAGTTAGCTGTAAGTGTGGTGGGAAATTTATTTTTATTTTGGGGAAGTCATGTACCCTGGTGACAGCTGGAGTTCTGATATTAAGGAAGAAAAAGGAAATGGGTTTCCTTTCCTTAACAGCACGTACAGACACGGACTTTTACTGTAATGGAAAAGGTACTCCATATTACCTGGGAATCAAGGAGCAAAATCTCTGTCTCTGCTGTACAGAAATCCAGGGCCAGCCTACTTTGCAGCTTAAGGTGAGCGGCTGTACAGCTAATGAGAGAAGCGCAATGAGATGAACTTTCAATGTCATTTAACATGTTACTGAATAGAAGTAACAGGTTTGCAATCCTGGGTATTCAGTGTAAAGAAGGACAGCTGACCTGGCTGATTCCCAAATCAATACAAGCG
The DNA here is from genome assembly GCF_937001465.1 of Orcinus orca. NCBI lineage: Eukaryota > Metazoa > Chordata > Mammalia > Artiodactyla > Delphinidae > Orcinus > Orcinus orca. The sequence continues at coordinate 12,135,271 of NC_064571.1, forward strand.
ACCTTTGGCATGGCTGTAACACTCATTTAAATGTCAGAGCAGCCTCTGCCAGCCAGAGAATACACCCATGAAAGTGTTTCAGAAAGGCCAAAGCATGGTGGCTTCTCCATTCTCAGTCTTCTTTAACTGCCTCCCAGAAATTCTCTTAGGTGCTGGGATGCTTCCTCTTAAGCAAAGGCAGTGGAGACAAGAGGGGAGATTGTTAATCAGGTCTTGCGGATGACATACTTACGGTCCCCGTACTGAAAGTAAGATTTGTAGTTTTGAAGTGAATCCTCTGCTTATGACGGAAGCTGTAATGTATAAACCCACTTGGAGGCTGGGAATCTCGTGAGACTGGCCTGAACCATCAGATGGGTGCATCCATGAAAGAGACTTACAATTCCGCCCCGCCCCACCCCGTCCGTTCTCGGGAAGACATGCTGCCTTAAGGAATCAGAAACACCTTGTGTGATGGGATCCTGGGGTGAGGCCAAGCTACTGGCAACAAGTGGATTGCCTATTTCTTTCTTTTTTTTTTTTTTGCGGTACGCAGGCCTCTCACTGTTGTGGCCTCTCCCGTTGCGGAGCACAGGCTCCGGACGCGCAGGCTCAGCGGCCATGGCTCACGGGCCCAGCCGCTCCGCGGCATGTGGGATCTTCCCGGACCGGGGCACGAACCCGTGTCCCCTGCATCGGCAACCGCTGCGCCACCAGGGAAGCCCTGGGTTGCCTATTTTCAAAGCTGGTGTTCCCCTTTCATCAGCCTGTGTCCCTGGCCTCTGTCCCTCCCTTTGGGGAAATGAGACTCTCCCAGGGCTGAGTTAGTTTAGCTTCCGCCTCCCAGCAATCCTTTCTAACAAGCCTCTTTCCTACCCCCAGGAGGAAAATATCGTGAACCTACGTGGGAACCTCAAAGGGCAGGAGCCCTTTCTCTTTTTCTGCATCGAGGAGGTCCCCACTTCCGGCTTTCAGTCAGTCTCCTGCCCAGGCTGGTTCATAGCTACCTCCTCCATGGTGGGCAGCCCGCCACTCTCACCAAGGAGAGGGGCAAAACCGAAAACACTAACTTCTACTTAGAGGGTGAAAACTAAATCCAGCCTGGGCTCTAGGTGGCTGGATCAAGCAGTCAGAGATTCTTCTGTTTGAAAACACAATGGGTCATCTTAAGAGACCACCATGCACTGATGGCCATCCAGTCTACCTCATTCTCATCACTCCAAAACCATCTCATCCTCTGGACGCCCTCTAGATATCCTCAAGGTACACCATGCCCCCCCCCCCACTTGAGCATCATTCCAGGGTGAACCTACGAGTCACTTTTGATTCTTTCTTGATCTTGTCCCACCATCCACCTAGTTAAGTCCACTTAAGTCAACATCCCCAATGCTTCTTGTAGCCTCTCTTCCTATTCCTTCTGCCAACCCTAGAGATGTGAATTCCAAACAGTTTAGTTCATACAACCCTATCAATAAAAGAATATTAATTATTAATTCTATGCATGTTTATTATAAATATTATGCACTCCAAAAGAGGAATCTAAAGGGTAAGATGAATGTGAAGTAAAAATTTTACATGTCTTGATAATCATGATAAACTCATAATCTCATTAGTTAATAATCTGACACACAGGGGCTTCCCTGGTGGCGCAGTGGTTGAGAGTCCGCCTGTCGATGCAGGGGACACGGGTTCGTGCCCCGGTCCGGGAAGATCCCACATGCCGCGAAGCGGCTGGACCCGTGAGCCATGGCCACTGAGCCTGCGCGTCCAGAGTCTGTGCTCCGCAGCAGGAGAGGCCACAACAGTGAGAGGCCCGCGTACCGCAAAAAAAAAAAAAAAAAATATGACACACAGTATATACTTTGGTTAAGATTAATCGTTAACCATAGTAAATGTAAATCAGTCTGTATTTCAAAGAATCACTAATAGTGGTTTACATTTTTTTCAGGCATCAGCTATGATATATTCTTGCTATTATTCATGTTTTCTAGACTCTAGTAGAACATTCAATCAACAGTTTCTTTATTGACATGCTTTTAAGCCAGTTGTCCATTTTGTGAGGATTACTTTAGTTAAAGCCTGTAGTATAATTTATGTATCCAGTTAACCAGTGACGTGTAAATTGCAAGTAACTGCAATGCCCTGAACATGAATGTGAGCGTGTCAGTCTCTCTTCCTTCAGGAAACCTTGCCCTTCTTTGCACATGGCGAGCAAGTGTATCGGGATTTGCAATGGCTGGGAATCCTTCACCAATGGGGGATGGGAGCGGGTAGGGAAATGCTGCTCTCTTCCATCACTGAAGTGGACAATTCTGAGATGCATTCCACATGGTTCCTCAGAGGGTCCCAGCAGGATTGAGTCACAGTCGCCCACGGGAGTGCTGAGCTCAGGAACACCTCCTTGCATTGGCTTCCTTCATTTTCCTGCTTCAACTTCCCCAGTCCCCATTCTTGTTCCCTGGGATCACTTCTCATCATTCCAAGATAGACAGATGGAGAAAGAGAGGAGGGACAAAATGGCAGAGTAGAAGGACCTCGAGCTCACATCCCCTCACGACAGATGGAAAAAGAGAGCTGTAGCAGTGTTATTTCCCTTGTTCCAGTCTCTGAAACAGTGGTTTCCATGACTTTCCTCCAGCCTTTGAAATACTCTAATATTCAAGATGTTGATGCTGTTGTTGCTTTCTTAAGCTCGAGTTAAGGTGGCCTTACTCAGATCCAGGGCTGTTGGCTGGTGAGTTATCCATAGACTGGCAGAGATGGGGTTATACTTGTGATGCTGAAGGATAGCCTTTCCCCTGAATCTCTTCCATTCAGCAACCTGAACCCCCAAATGCAAGTCTATTTCAGATTCCTACTCCCTCCCACCCATCCTTTCCAATTTGGGTCAGTGTCTATATTTGCTTTTCCCTTTCTTCATCTCCAGTTTCTTTTATTCTTTGGAAGAGAAAATTTCATAGGCTCTGTGAGCTTGCAACTGAGAATTTTTGTCTCTCACTTAGGTTGAGAATTTTAATTTTGTTTATAATCTAATGTGACCTTGAGGCAAGAAAACAACACTAGTTATCAATGAGAAAGAAGAAGGGAAGAGAAATATGCAGAAAATAAACTATCAATTAACTGATCAATTAGCATTTGAGTCATTTATAAGCAGAAGAGCCTTGATTATGAAGAAAATACTCCAGAGTCAACTCTAAGCTGTATGATTGGGTAATGACTCCAGGAATAAGTGGACAGGTCACGTGAAAAGTCATAATAACATCATTCCTCATTGGTTCTCTACTTGGCCAAAGATGCAACTAGAAATGAGATTCCCAATAACAAAGATTGTGCAGCTGATAGAGTGCCACCTCCCAATATCTAATACCAACCATTAAAAGACCAAAACCTACACAGTGATGTTCTCTACTTCTGTGCAATTTAGAAGATCTTTGCGGATTAAAGCTCTGATTAATATCGGCTTCATCTGTGCCTATAATAGCAGCATGACCATAATAAAAGCTGTAACTTACTGCCCAAGGTCAAAGCCAGCAGCAGTGGTTTCCCTAAACTCACCATGTGGCTTGAACCCCGAATACCAGAACTTGGGTTAATTCTCAAGAGGAGTGTCAGGACCAATAATTTCAATCATTTAGCAAATGTTTTTTGAGCACTTACACTGTTCTAAATGCTGGGGATACAGTAGTAAACAAGCAGAAAAACATATCTAACCTCCTGGAACTGACATTAAATTTTGAAGGTTTGGGGGTACAGTCCCTTACCCCTGGTCCCCATCTACATTCAAACACATAGAGAATACACTGATGACAAAATAAAAATCAAAGCAGTGCCCTTATTTTTGATGCAGCTGAAATAGAGAAATGAGAGGTACCTTCTACTCCCCACCTCAACTTTTGGGGCCTAAACTGTGTTCATCAACTCTGATCTCATAGTCTCAGGCCACTGTGATGACCTGTCATCTGCAACAGAACCAGGAGAATGAGGCAGAGGGTTAAGCTCCCAGCTGCTCTAGGCAGCCTCAGGGTGGAGTTGGTCCTCTTACCCACTGCTCTATGGTGGTCAGAGTCTTGTTGACCAGAGTTACTTCTCCTCCCTTTGAGAAACTCACAGCCTCTGCTTATAAACTACTTTCCTCACAACCCATTCACTCTTTCCACTTTAAAAAATATAAATTTCAGCTGTTATTAATACATGGCTACATTCTCCTGTAAATAAAAAAAAGTAAAAACATAACTGACAAATCCAAATCCTTTCCCCAAATCCCAATTCCCCCCCCTCAACCCAACGATAACCACTGATGTGTTGGCATCATCCTGGTCCATTTCCTATGCATTTACATACTCCTATGCACCTATTGGAAACACTGGGTGTTGTTCTGTGTGTGTGTTTCCCTAATTGGTATGAAACAATACCTGTATTCCTCCAACTTTTTTCATTCAACAATATGTTCAAATAGCTATTTATGCTTATATGGATGGATCTATCTCATTCTTTTCAACTGCTGCAGTTTCCAATAGAATGATTTTTACCATTGGTTGAATAGTCATCCCTTCATTGATGGACAGTTAGTTTGTTTCCATTTTTTGTTGTTGTTTTACAATGTGTCAGTGAACGTTCTAGTATATGCTTCCTGTGCACACACACAAGACATTCTTTAGAATAGATTGGTGAATTGCTTGACCATAGATTAAAGACATTCTTTATTTTCTTTTTTCTTTCTTTTTAAAATTTTTGGCCTCTCCTTGTGGCATGCAGGATCTTAGTTCCCCAATCAGGGATTAAACCCGTGCCCCCTGCAGTGGAAGTGTGGAGTCCTAACCACTGGACGGCCAGGTAATTCCCTGGACATTCTTTATTTTCAACTGCTACTGACAATCTGCCCTTCGATGTAGATTTTCCAATGTATACTCCCAATTATGTGTCCATTCCTCCCTGCCCAAAACTTACTTTCAAGTTAAAAAAAAAAGTTTTGTTCATCAGTGTACAAAGAATAACCTCTCGTTGTTACTTTAATTGGTAAGTCCCCGATTACTAGTAAGCCATTTGCTGTTCACAACATTCTGAAGTCAAGACCTCTGACTTTTGACTTCTCCACCAAAACCTTTCTTTTGAGCATCACCAATGATGTCACTGTTGCCAAATCCAGTGGACACTCCACTGTCCTCACCTTAATTGGCATCGGACATGGCCTGCTGCTCTCCCCTCATCCTTACCCTCAGTGCTAGGGGTTCTGCAGCAAGTCACTCCTAGTTTTTCCCCAACCTCGCTCTCCTTTACTGATTCCTCCTTATGTGACTTCTGAAGGTTGAAGTTCCTCAGGGCTCATCCTTGAGTCCTTGTTTCCTCTACACTGTTTCACTGGATGATCTTACTTGTTATGAATTTAAATTCCAAATGGATATTGACAATTTGATCTGGCCCAGAGCTCTTCTTGGAGCTCCAGATTTGCATTGGCAGCTACCAATTTGGATTGTCTCAGAACTTGCAAACTGAGTATGTCCTAAGTAGCACCCTTGATCCTTGCCCAATATGCCTATCCCGACTCCCAGTCCTTTCCATCTCGGTTACTCAAGACAGAAACCTAGGAGTCATCCTTGATTCCTCTTTTCCCTAAAGACCTACATCCAACCATCCAACCCATCAAGTCTATCCACCAAGAAGTCTACCTTCAAAATACATCTCAAGTCCATTTGGAATAACTATTGAGAACCTGCTTTAAGCTAGATGATATGGCGGGTGCTTTCTCATAGTAATATCTTCTTCTTCTCTATACTTCCTTATTTTTTAATTTACATTTTAAAACAACCTAGTGAGATATTATTCCCATTTTGCAAACGAGGTGAAGGCACTTGTTTAAGAGTTCTCAGTTAGGGGATGGCAGAGACTAGATCTGATACAAAGTTCAGTTATTTATTTTTTGTTTTTGTTTTTTTTGCGGTATGAGGGCCTCTCACTGTTGTCGCCTCTCCTGCTGCGGAGCACAGACTCTGGACGCGCAGGCTCAGTGGCCATGGCTCACGGGTCCAGCCGCTCCGCGGCATGTGGGATCTTCCCGGACCGGGGCACGAACCCGTGTCCCCTGCATCGACCGGCGGACTCTCAACCACTGCGCCACCAGGGAAGCCCTAAGTTCAGTTATTTAAAAAACTCATTTTCTTCACCGCGGACATCAGTTCAGCCCTGGATTACCTGCAGTAAACTGTTGAAACATGGACGGTGATCAATACGGCCCTGATGTGCTGATTTATATACGAAGGAGGAATTCTTCCATCACTCAACACCTGCCTGGATCAGAGCCCCTCAGAGTGTGGTCCCAGCTTCAGCGTCAACCGGCAACCTACCAGAAATGCAAATGCTCAGACTCCTCCCGGACCTGCTGCCTCAGAAAATCTCAGGGGTGAAGTCCAGCAACTGTGGTTTAACAAGCTCTCCAGGTGATTTCATTTTAAATTGAGGTAAAATTTACATAACATAAATGCACCACTTAAAAATATACCATCCGGCGGCTTTTAATGCATTCACAGTGTTATGCAACCATCACCACTAATTCCAGAACATTCTGCTGAGCTCCCAAAACAAACCCTAACCCATGAGGCAGTCATTCCTCATCGCCCCTCCCCCCAGTTCCTGTCAACCACTAATCTGCTTCCTTTCTCTCTGTATTTGCCTAGTCAGGACATTTCATATAAATGGAATCATTCAAAAAAAACCACCTCAAATCCACCTATCCCTCTCCCACTTCTCTGCCACCCACCACTGCATATCTGGCGACCACCATAGCTCACCAGTCCTGTAAATCTGCCTCCTGACTGGTGACCTCCATCTACTACTCCAGCTATATATTAAATCAGTTCTCTTTGAGCCAGCCAGGATTATCCCCATAAACGGAAATTCAACTATGTCATTGCAATGTTTAGACTTCTTTGATACCTCCATTTGCAATTAGAATGAAATGCAAATTTTTTAACCATGGTATACAGGTTTGCCTGGATGGTCTGGCCCTTGCTGACCCAACCCTTCTTCCAGGTCACTCTCTCCATTGCCATATTCAGTCATGCTAATCTGTCAGTTCTTTGAACATGCCAAGTCCTTTATAGCCCCAGGACCTTTGCATATGCTATGCTCATGTACATCCCTTTTACGTGTATTGGCTTATTCTCATTCTTTGCCTCTCTGGCTCCTACAAGGAGCTCCTTATATGTCACATCCCCAAGACGCCTTCCCTAACCACCATGTCTGAATTAAGCTGTTTCTTCTACCTCCTGAAATTTCTATCTCCAGTTTTCCATTTTTTCCTTCACACAATTTGTAATGACTTTATTTGCCTTTGTCTTCCTTTCCTTCCCTCCTTGCAATATAAAGTCCTTGACTGCAGGGAAGTAGTGTTTGTCAAGTTCACCGTTATATCCCCAGCCCCTAGCACAGTATCTGTGTCTAATAAATATATGTTGAATAAGTATATTAATTATTAATAAATTGCTAAGTGAATGAATAAATGAGGAGCTGACTTCCTCCTCAGGCAGCCCACCCTCCCTAGCAAGACTAGCCTCATTCAGAATAAAGCCTACCTTCTCGTCCCTAATCCTAGATGTCACAGAGAAGGGAGCTCCCAAGTCCACACAAGGGCTTCAGCTTGTGAAGGCAGCGCCCATGGCCCTTTAATTTCCATTTGTTGCCAAGGCTGTTGCCCCAGAATCATACCCCTGCCCCTCCCTTGAATGGAAACTAATTGCTCTTATCTAAATTTCAGGAGGAATCTGCAAAGAGAAAAACAAGAACTGGTTAAAACCAACTAAGTCCAAGATGGGGGAAGATTTGACTTCCATTAGACTGTGAGCTCATTATACACTCATTGTAATGCATTAGCTAAGTCACACACACACACACACACACACACACGGAGTTGACGGTTGACATGACAACAACCGAAAAAGCCTGACAAGGACTGAAAAGGAGTGTTGCAGCAGTGTCAGGTCCAAACCACATCCCAGTTCACGACTATTCCTCCCTCTCTTTCCAATTCCCTCCCTTTTACCTCAACCTTCTGACATGTACACTGGTGTCTCCACCCAAATTGGATTGAGAAGTTGATTTGTGAACTAAGTTCCCACGTCTCCATTCTTTGGCAGTTGAATAAAGCTTGTGCTCTTCCAGTCTCAGCATCGGTTTTGTTATCGGCTGTGCAAATCCGAGTGGAAAAAGAAACTCCTTGGTTGAGACAAGGGATCTCGGCCAGGGTCTAGTTTACCAATTTGGTAACACTTTCCCCTTTGACATGAACCACCAAAGAGGGAAAGCAGTTCTTACTCACTCATGATGCTTCCTTCCGTGATGCACCTGGCCTTCTTCCTCCCCTGCACTCCTGCTACCCAAGTGGAGGGAAGACCACACACCCTGGTGCACATCTATTGTCCTGGTGTAATTGCTGATACCATCTTCTTCCACTCTTAAAAGTACCGTATTATAGGATAAATATGGGGTCACCTGATTTATTAGAAGCTGGGGTTGTATGGCCCACCTATTTACCTAGTTTCTATTGGGAACCAACTGAATTAAAGAAAGCATCCCTTCTACTCTGCTCCTTCATTATTTACATTTTTATGAGGAAGTCTGGGAGAGTCCAGAGCTGCCTGTGACTGGGCATGACTGTGATTCTCCCTCAGTGCTTCATTTGTTTGCAAAGAGGAATCCATGGGACTTCCTTGGTGGTCCGGTGGTTAAGAATCTGCCTTCCAATGCAGGGGACGTGGGTTTGATCCCTGTTCGGGGAACTAAGATCCCACATGCCATGGGGCAACTAAGCCCACGCTCTGTAACTACTGAACCCCCGCACTGCAACTACTGAGACTGTGCACCACAACTAGAGAGAAGTCCGCACGCTGCAACTAGAGAAGCCTGCATGCCGCAAGGAAGAGCCACAAGGAAAGATCCCATATGCTGCAACTAAGACCTGATGCAGCCAAATATAAGAAACAAAAAACTTCCCCAAACCACCCCCCGAAAAAACCAAAAAACCCCAGAAGGAATCCATACTCTCCAAAATCAGCTTTATCAGTAATACCCTTATCAGTAAGCAAAAAATTGGACTTTGTCTTAATTCTCAATTTGTTCATAACTCAGGTGGGAAAGAGGGATGCCATTAGCCCTCCCCTCAAACTCTAACTATTAACACGGCAAAAAATGCAATACTGGCCTCACTGCCAGGGTCATCGGTATCAACGGATGTGTCCCACTCCAGGTTGACCTAATATTTGGGTTCAATCTGAAGTGACAACTAAGCACACGTGACACAGCAGCACTGGTGAAGGAGGAGGCTGGAAACAGCCATCAGGGCAGCAGTGCATATATTAGCCACTCGTCTAGAATATCATGATGGGTACTTGCATCTGCTATCATGGTCCAATGGTGAAGAACCCATGTCTGATTGTCACAGTGTCCCCATCAGCCTAAGACCACCAGGAACAACTCCGTAGTCCGACAACGTCAGGTTAATCGACTCATTGCAATAAGGGAGACTGTCCACCAGGAGCTGTGGGCCATCTCACCAAACGAAGGAAGAGAGACAGTTATTGATTTGGGGCAAGGGTAATGCTTAGGCAAGATTTAGGTGAAGCAGTGTTTTGCTGGACCCACAGCAAAAAGACTGTGTGGAAAGGGATCGACCTCAGACTGTGAAAGGCATCCCACATCTGTGTCCTTTGAAAGTACAAAGCTGAGATAGATCTAGAATGTTGTGCCCAGAGCACTCTCTGAAGCTCTGTGTTCGGGCTGGAAGTCAAGGCTGCTCCTCTGTGTCAAAGTGACTTATATCCTTCAGGTAAAAGTAGATGTTTCATTCTTGCTGATATAATTCAAACAGCCAAATTTCTTTTTTTGGTCTGTATGTCCTTTGACTTAAAAAAAAAAATTGAAGTATAGCTGGTGTACAATAGTATATAAGTTACAGGTGTACTCTATAGTGTTTCACAATTTTCAAAAGTTATACTCCATTTATAGTTATTATAAAGTATTGGCTATATTACCCGCTCTACAATATATCCTTGTAGCTTATTTTATACCCAACAGTTTGTACCTCTTACTCCCCTATCCATTTATTGCCCCTCCCTGTTCCCTCTCCCCCCTGGTAACCACTAGTTTGTTCTCTATATCTGTGGGTCTGCTTCTTTTTTATTATATTCACTAGTTTGTTACATTTTTTAGGTTCTGCATGTAAGTGATACACAGTGTTTGTCTTTCTCTGTCTGACTTATTTCACTTAGCATAACACCCTCCAAGTTCATTGATGTAGTTGCAAATGGCAAAATTTCATTCTTTTTTTATGGTTGAGTAGTATTCTGTTGTGTATATATACATCTTCTTTATCCATTCATCTTCTGGGTTTTTTTGGCTGTGTTGGGTCTCTGTTGGTGCGTGCAGGCTTTCTGTCTAGTTGTGGTGAGCGGGGGCTACTCTTCGTTGTGGTGTGCGGGCTTCTCATTGCGGTGGCTCCTCTTGCTGTGGAGCACGGGCTCTAGGCCCGCGGGCTTCGGTAGTTGCAGCACACGGGCTCAGTAGTTGTGGCATGTGGGATCTAGGGTGCTCGAGCTTCAGTAGTTGTGGCACATGGGCTCAGTAGTTGTGGCTCGTGGGCTCTAGGCTTAGTTGCTCCTCGGCATGTGGGATCTTCCCGGACCAGGGCTCAAACCCATGTCCCCTGCATTGGCAGGCAGATTCTTAACCACTGCGCCACCAGGGAAGTCCTCCATTCATCTTCTTATGGACACTTATGTTGCTTCCATATCTTGGCTATTGTAAATAATGCTGGTATGAACACTGGGGTGCGTATATCTTTTCAAATTAGTATTTTTGTTTTTTTTGGATATGCACTCAGGAGTGGAACTGTTGGGTCGTATGACAGTCCTATTTTTAGTTTTTTGAGAAACCTCCATACTGTTTTCCACAGTGGCTCAAACAGCCAAGTTTCTGATAGTCCAGAGTTTTAAAGAACAAAGTCTCCGAGAGTAGAAAAGTGCAAGTCACTCAGAAAAGGGGGGTGTTATGCCACTTTTCAGCGCAGCATGTTTCCTGTTAATGCCCAGTTGGCTTTCTCTGTGTTGTTAAGCCCAGCCCGAAGAGTGACTGGGCTGTTTTACTCTCTTATACTCTCTCAGCGTCTTCCCACTGGAGGTCCCCTTTTTATTCCTGAAGGGAAGGATGAGGCTTAGGACAACTTATGAAGCCTAGGAGAGCAACAACTCATGGAAAGTAGACTCGTCAGCAGTGCGTGGGGGTTGCATTCTCAAAGACTGTGAGGCCAGGGAAGGACCCTGAGGCCTTCCCAACCCATCAACTGCTTTGAGCCTGGGTCCCAAGGGCTGGAGGGATACTCTGGGATGGGCCAGGAAGTGAGCATCACAAAAGGTGAACAGGTGCATCTGCTTAGAACTTGCTGCTCTCGGGCTCTGGATCAGCATCCCCTCCCTGTCCCGTGCCAGGACAGCAAGGTACCAGTAGGGGGAAGTGCATTGTCCCCTCTTAGAGATCAATGTCTCCAGGCCTGTCTGCTCCCTGAGGGTCCAAGGCCAGTTCAGGGCCAAAGTCCTTCAATGTTCTTATTCTCTGTCTCTAGTCCTGCCCCTTCCCAGCTCTGTTGTGAGGAACATTGTTTCACCAACTCACTGCCCAATGGGGAGCAGCTGTCTCTTTGAGTCCTGTACAGGCTAAGTCCCTTGTCTGTGGTCACCACAGGCCAAAGGCACAGCAGTGATCATGGGATCAGGGGCAGCAGCTTCCCAGCACAAGCTAGGCTCAGGGGCCCAGACACCAATGTGGATCAGGGTCTCTGCTCTCGTAGACACAGCCGGAAGCACAGAAGGATTTTTCTCTGATATTTACTGTAAGAACCTGGTCCACATCCTGGAGGTAAAATTCACAATGTGTCGGGGCTCCTCTTGATGGGCCCCTTCCAGTTTTTCTTCTCCGACTTGTCCCCTCGGAGGCTCCAGCGATTTGTCAATTACCTACCCTGGCTCTGGTTCCCACAGAGGTTTCAGCTCCGGAGTTTTTGCTCTGATGGCAACTGTATCATCACCACGTGTTGAAAAGACTATTCCTTGTCCCTGACCCAGAAATCTTGTGTCTCCGGCCAGCGTTGCTGAAGCTTGGCAGTCTAACTTGCTAGCAGCTTGCCCAGTTACAGAGGTTGGCGGTCCCCAATCAGAGCGCCAGTGTGATGGAGCTCTGAAGTGGGTGTGGGTACTTTAATCCCCGAGTACTGACATTATCCATCCATCGTGTTTTCATTTAAATAAGGACACATTAAGTTTCTGGAAGACCAAACTTATTGTGATGAAGAGATACAAACTAATGAAAATCCCCTCTTTTTCACACTAGATATATATACAATATGAAAAATGCAATCATTGCGTGTTAGCTTCAATAGCGGCCTTTGTTCAAATTTTGCCATATTTTAACAAGATGATAAAACTTATATAATCAATATTATGACATCTATTTTTTTTAACGTCTTCATTGGAGTGTAATTGCTTTACAACGGTGTGTTAGTTTCTGCTTTATAACAAAGTGAATCAGTTATACATATACATATGTTCCCATATCTCTTCCCTCTTGCGTCTCCCTCCCTCTCACCCTCCCTATCACACCCCTCTAGGTGGTCACAAACCACCGAGCTGATCTCCCTGTGCTATGCGGCTGCTTCCCACTAGCTATCTATTTTACGTTTGGTAGTGTATATATGTCCATGCCACTCTCTCACTTTGTATGACATCTATTTTAATTATACCACAGAGATGTTTCATATCCTGTTTTTTAGATGTTTGTTCTAAATTTAAAATCTATGTGGATCTGTAGTAATCCTCACTTCCTGTATGTCTACCTACATCTAACTTGCATTGTTTAATAGTAAAAACATGTAAATGAAGGTGAAAGCACTAAAGTAGATGTATAGATTGACGTAACATATATTTATAATTTACTCATAGGATAAATATATAGAACTCACATCACACCAGACACTATCTCATTTAATCCTCTCAGCAACACTATAAATATGGTCGTAACACTTAACACGCAAACCAGGGTACTTCTGAGGATGAATAAGATTACTATGAATAATTATTTTGGGACAATAGGCAAAAACCAGGATGACTAGTCACTCCACCAACAGGGTGAAAGTTTTCTTGACTAACACATCCCAGAATGATTCTTCTTTCTCAGCAGTTTTACCCCATTTACAAATGAGGAAATCAAAGTTTAGAGAGGCAAAGGAACTTAACATAAGTCCCACATCTATTAAGCATGTTAGTTGGAATTCAAACTTGGGACATATGCTAAAGGTGACAGCTATCATAAGAAGTGAAGAAAATATGCACATTTCAGAACAGAAATTATAGCATATTATCATTGGTTAAATCTACATGTGCATGTTTAATTATGAAAGACATATGTCTAGAAAGATACATAAGCAAACAGCTAACAGTGATTACCCAAGAAGAATAGATGGTTGGAAATGGAAAGGCTTTCATTTTAGTATGTGTATATTTCTGTATTGTCCATTACCACGTGACTCATCCTCCCATAATCTCTCCACTCAGCCAATTGCATTATTTACTTAGAGAAAATATCATCATTGTTTAAATTTTACCTTTTTTATTAGAGACAGGCAAAAGTTAACATGCCTAAAATATTACAGATATAAAAACAAATTTGAACACATTTAAATGACATCCTGCTTTATAAGAATTACACTGATTTCAGGTTTATCATAACTTAAACCAATATTTTCAATTTTAAATGAAAAGCTTTAGAAGGTTACAATTGTATAATTAAAGCATTGCAAGTATACTCACATATTGGTGAGGATTAAAAACTATGCTGTATTAAATACTTTAAATGAAATTAATTAAATAATAGACTTTACTTTTCAAATCTGAGATTTTATCCTATTATTTTCTTGCTTTAGCAGGGTTTCGGCTTAAATAAATGAAATGATTCGTTTAATAAATTAAGTTATATTAACACTCGATGTTAATCTTTATCACCTGGGGTAGGTAGTGTTTACTAGGTTTCTCCACTGTAAAGTTACTCTTTTTTCCTCCTTTCCATACTGTGATGAATGGGAAGGAAGTCACTAATGCAGTCCACACTTAAGACATGTGGAATATGCTTCAACTCTTTGAGGACACAGTACCAACATAAATTATTTGGAACTCATCTGAGTGGGGGATTTGTTTGTTCTTCGCCATTTATTTATTTCATCATTTATTTATATCAGTCTGGTTTCATGAATATTTATTTTATACTCTTCATTATAATCCATTGCTACTTCATTAATTTTGTTGCTCAAATTGTTCCGTCTTTGGCCATTGGATACTCTTTCAGTTAGCTCTTGTGTCTCTTTGATATACCCCATCATTGTGGATTTTTTTTTAATAAGTATTTTATTGCTTTCTGGCACTACGGGGTGATCCAGGCTCATCTTCCTGCCCCAGTACTAAAATCAGCCACTTTCCCAAGGGTGTGGGATACTTTTGTATGCCTAAAAATATCCTCCAGCTTTGTTCTGAGATGCGATTAAGCTCCTGGCAAAGAGTTTGATCATTCTGGGTCTTGAGCTCAGATTTGATAGGCAAGGCCACAGCAGTACTTAGTCCAGGTCTCATTATTTTCCACCTCTTAAGCAAGGCCTTTCTGAATACTGTACCCCAATGCCTTGTGAATTATGAGGTTTCTAGTCTGGATGGTGGGAACAGGTATTGTTCCCACTAATCTTTTAGAATGTTTTAATCTCTAGCCTTGGGTAGGTTCCTCCCCTACATGCACTGATTAGCACTCTGGTGATTATGCAATGGGGACCTCCTATAGACCCTCTGGATTCTCTTTCTATGCAGCCCTTCCCTCTCATACTCTATTTTATGATCTCTAACTACCTTTATCTCCATGAACTGAAAAGTTCCATCTCCTCTACTCACAAAGGATGCGGGGCCCTGCCTGGGTTTCTCCTCCAAAGCTGGGGTAATTATTGAGTCACCTTATTTCTTTCCTGTCTCTCAGGGGTCACTGTCCTTCACTGGCCGATGTTCAGTGTTTTAAAACCACTGCTTCGTAGATTTTATCTATTTTCTTTTTTTTTTCAGTGGAGTCAAGTGGGAAGTTAAATTTGGTTCTTGTTATCCCATCCTGCTGGAAGCAGAACTCAGCACATTTTACTACTACGGAAGCCACATTTACATTTATAGCAAGAGTCTCAGATTAGCCACTGTATAATGCAGTATGATTCAGCCTCTCATTGTGCACGATGAATTAGTCTTCTCAAGATTTTACTGTGTATCTGGAGAGATAATTCACATGCAGGTGAAACTGTTGTCAGAAACACCAGATCAAAGTTGGAATGCAGGTAGGTGATAATTCAAATAGATGTTTATAGCATGATATAGTCTTAATATAGGGGGTGGTGCTCAGGTATGGAGAGATACAAAAAAACTAAGATCATTTCTTGCCCTTTGCCTGTCATCAACCTGGTGGGGGGAAGCAGGCCTAGGTTCCCCAATACGTAAAAAGTGGACAATGTGTACCCTAACTAAGGAAGCACGGAGAGGCGACATTTGACTGGTGATCTAGGGGTTGGCAAACTTCTTCTGTAAAGGGCCAAATAATAAATACTTTAGGCTTTTCAGCCCTACAGTCTCTGTGACAGCTATTCAACTCTGTTGAAGTAGCAACACAAAATAGGTATAGACAATGCATAAGTCAATAAGAAAAGCTGTGTTCCAATAAACCTTATTTACGGACACTGAAATTTGAAATTCATATAAATTTTACTGCTATGAAATATTCTTTTTTTTTTTTTTTTTTCCGGTATGTGGGCCTCTCACTGCTGTGGCCTCTCCCATCGCGGAGCACAGGCTCCGGACGCGCAGGCCTAGCGGCCCTGGCCCACAGGCCCAGCCGCTCCGCGGCACGTGGGATCCTCCCGGACCAGGGCACGAACCCGTGTCCCCTGCATCGGCAGGCGGACTCTCAACCACTGCGCCACCAGGGAAGCCCTGAAATATTCTTTTAAAAATTTATTTCATTCATTTAAAAATGTAAAAAAACGTTCTTAGCTCATACACTGTATAAAAAATAACTAGTGGGCCAGATTTGGTCCATGGGGCATAGTTTTCTGACCCCTGGTCTAAATTGGCCTTAATATTCCTTATACCATATACAAAAATTAACTTAAAATGGATCAAAGACTAGAATGTAAGATCTGAACTATAAAACTCTTAGAAGACACAGGGAAAAACTTCATGATGTTGGATTTGACGATGATTTCTTGGATATGAGACCAAAAGACAATAAAAGAAAAAATAGATAAATGGGACGACATAGAAAAACACACAAACCTTGCGTACATCAAAGAACACTATCAAAGGTGCTTGACTAAAAGAATGAAAAGGAAACCCACTGACTGGGAATCATATATCTGACGTGATTAATATCCAGATTATACAAAGAACTCCTACAACTCAACTACAAAAAGAAGAACCACCTGATTCAAAAGTGGGCAAAAGATTGAATTGTCCTTTGCATTTCTCCAAAGAAGATATACAAGTGGCCAATAAGAACTTGAACAAAATGCTCAGCATCACTAGTCATTAGGGAAATGCAAGTCAAAATCACAAGGTACCATCTCACACTTGTCAGGATAGCTATTAAAAACAACAACAACGACAATACAACAGAAAATAACAAGTGTTGGTGAGGATGTGGAGAAATTGGAACCCTTGTGCACTTTTGGAGGGATTGTAAAATGCAGCCATTGTGGAAAACGGTATGGCGGTTCCTAAAAAAATTAAAAATAGAATTACTGTACGAACCAAGAATTCACTTTGGGGAATATACCCCCCCAAATTAAAAGCAGAGACCTGAATAGATATTTGAACACCCATGTTTATAGCAGCATTACTCACAGTAGCCAAAAAAATGGAGGCAACCCAAGTGTTCATGAATAGATAAATGGATAAATAAGGTGTGGTGTAGCCATACAATGGAATGTTATTCAGTCTCAAAAAGGGAGGAAATTCTCAGACGTGCTACACATGGATGAGGACATTGTGTTAAGTGAAATGGGCCAGTCACAAAAGGACAAATACTGTATGATTCCACTTACACAAGGTACTTAGAGGAGTCCGATTCAGAGGCAGACGTAGAATGGTGGGTGCCAGGGGCTGAGGGTAGGGAGAAATGGGGAGTTATTGTTTAATGGATACACAGGTTCAGTTTTGCAAGATGAAAATTTCTGGAGACGGATGGTGATGTTTGCACAACAATGTGAATGTGCTGAACGCCGCTGAACTGTACACTTAAAAATGGTTAGGATGGGAAACTTTACGTTATGTGTATTTTACCACAATTAAATACAATAATAATTTTTAAAAATTAGAAAAGACAATGTGCAAAAACTTATGCAATAATTGTTACCAAAAACAGCAAAAAAAAATATATATATACAGATATATATATACACACATACACATACTTATATATAAGAAATAGTCCCTGTTCTTGAGGAGCTCAGAAAGGGGATAATTTTGCCCTCTCTGTGCCAAGTGTCACTGACAGAGCCAAGGAAGTCTTAGGGCCTCCTCCCAGGGGAGCCCCGATGCAGCTCCCCTTAGCCCACTTAGTTCTGCTGTGGGCGCTCACTGCTTCAAGTCCTTGGTGGAAAGGAGCAAAGACTACATGGATTGGTCGCAGGATGTTTGAAAGCGACACATCCAAGCGTGGCCTGCCTGATCCAGCCTTGCCAAGAGCGCCCTCTCTGGTGAGGTCACAGTCATGCACACAGAGCCTAGGCGCTGACAGGCAGGAGGAGGGGCGGGCCCAGGGAGCAGGGAGAACGGAGCCAGAGCAGCGCTCTTCCTGAACTGCTGGTTTTTCCCTTCCACGTTTTTGGTTTAATTCCAATTTCACGCTAGGTCCAGAATCTGGCTCAAATCCTAGCTGTTCCGCAGACAGAAGTCTGGCAGTGACCAAACCACACAGCCCGTGGGAGGGGAGTCCTCAGGCTCTGGAAACCTCTGAGGTACAGACGAGGGAAGCACCTGGACCTGCTCCGGAGGGTCTCACCTGCATCTGGGATAAAGAGGTTGCCAGCGGCTCTGGTCCCGCCCTTGGTGACTCAGACAGGAGAAACTGCCTGTGGGTACGACTCGCACAGGGCCTCCCCCTGCCTCGTGCGTCACGCACAGGCTCCCAGATCCCAGCTTGTAGAACTGGCCCATGCCCAGTCCTCCCACCCTGGAAGATTGCACGGGACTAAGAGGGGGAAACAAAGCCACACGTTTCTGGCTCAGCACCCTGCTGCAGCGCCCGCACCTCAAACCTCCCTGTGATTTCACGGGGAGCCCAGTGTTTTTCAGACGTGCTAAGAGCCCAGAGGCACCTTGCCCTCTGTTGCTCCCACGGTGACTGCAGGGTGTGTCTGGAGCTGGGGTGGGAGTCCAGGGCCATGTCCCTTTCTGCTCAGGGCTCCCTGGAGGCCGTGTCTGTCCATCACCACTGTCTCTCCTGTGCCAGGTGGGGCCTTCATGGACGTTCTAAGCCCCCAGAAGTCACCCCAAGGAGTGAGGAATCCCCGCCATCCTGATGTCTGCCACTGTATTTTCTGTACTGGAGCCGTTTGTCTCTGGACCAACTGGTGGTTCCCATTATCTTTCTCAAAGTTGCCGCTCTTCTCGAGACTTGGTCCTTCCTGCAAACAGACCCCTGGCAGGGAGGTCCCCTAGCCTCCTGCTCTGCCCTCCTTTCCTCTATTGCCTGAATCTGTACGAATTCCATGGTTTATTTGTTCACAGTAGGGGATGGGGTGAGTTAGTCTGGAATCGAACTGCCTGAGTACCAATACTGGGTCCATCTCTTGCTAGTTTGTGACCTTGTGACCCAAACTCTCTAAGCCTGATTTTGGCGTATCAGTCAAAGGTGAATAAGAATAGAACTCTTCTCACAGGACCCCTGGCACGATGCCTGTCCTGCTTTTGAGATGGTGCAGCGAATGACTGTCACAGCGAGTGACTGTGCAGCGAATGTTAACCTTCTTGGAAATCTTACAGCATGTGCTGCGGCCTCGCAGCCAGGCTGAGGCGGGGACTTCTCCTTCACTGGCCCAGGTAAGCACGTTAGCACATGCAAGGAAGCGTTTGGCCTTGAACCAGCCCCAGATTTAGGTGAATGTGAACTTGTCCTCTGCTATGTTCCCAGTTTCCTCTTTAAGTACCTGGGGACGAGTGCAGGAGACCGGGAAACACAGAGAGGGCAGGAAGCAGACGTCTGTGGGTTTGTGCTAAGTGCCCTTTTTTTTTTTTTTTTTGCGGTACGCGGGCCTCTCACTGTTGTGGCCTCTCCCGTTGCGGAGCACAGGCTCCGGACGCGCAGGCTCAGCGGCCATGGCTCACGGGCCCAGCCACTCCACGGCATGTGGGATCCTCCCGGACCGGGGCACGAACCCGCGTCCCTCGCATCGGCAGGCGGACTCTCAACCACTGCGCCACCAGGGAAGCCCTAACTCTCATCTTTATAGAGAAACAAAAAGGAGGTGAGATGAATCATTACATCAGAGAGATGAAGCGTATTTCCCAAGGCCATGTAGCTGATGATGATGCTGACGATGATATAGCTGACATTTGAGCACCTACTATGTGCCCAGCACTGTTCTAAACACTTCACGTACATTAACTCATTTAATCTTAACAACCACTCCTGAGTAAGTACTATTTTTTTTTGTTGTTGGGGTAAAATTATTTTACAACGTGGTGTTAGTTTCTGCTGTACAGCGAAGTGAATCAGCTCTATGTATACATATATCCCCTCTGTTTTTGCATTTCCTTCCCATTTAGGTCACCACAGAACATCGAGTAGAGGTCCCTGTTCTATACAGCAGGTTCTCATTAGTTATCTCTTTTATACATATTGGTGTATATATGTCAATCCCAATCTCTCAGTTCATCCCACCTCCCCCTTCCCCCCTTGGTGTGCTTATGTTGGTTCTCTACATCTGTGTCTATTTCTGCCTTGCAAACAGGTTCATCTGTACCATTTTTCTGGATTCCACATATATGCGTTAATATACGGTATTTGTTTTTCTCTTTCTGACTTACTTCACTCTGTATGACAGTCTCTAGGTCCATCCACGTCTCTACAAATGACCCAATTTCATTCCTTTTTATGGCTGAGTAATGAGTAAGTACTATTTTTATCCCCATTTCACAGATGAGGACTCCAAACACAAAAAGGTTAAAAAACTTGACCAAAGACACATGCTAATAAGTGACAGATTTTTAAAAAATTCTTCTTTAAAAATTTTATTTATTTATCTTTGGCTGCGTTGGGTCTTTGTTGCTGCACGTGGGATTTCTCTAGTTGCGGTGAGCGGGGGCTACTCTTCATTGCGGTGCGCAGGCTTCTCATTGTGGTGGCTTCTCTTGTTGTGGAGTATGGGCTCTAGGTGCATGGGCTTCAGTAGTTGTGGCACTCGGGCTCAGTAGTTGTGGCTCGTGGGCTCCAGAGCACAGGCTCAGTAGCTGTGGTGCACGGGCTTAATTGCTCCGCGGCATGTGGGATCTTCCTGGACCAGAGCTCGAACCTGTGTCCCCTGCATTGGCAGGTGGATTCTTAACCACTGCGCCACCAGGGAAGCCCCAAGTGACAGATTTAGGACTTGAATCCAGACAGTCTTGACCAGAGTTCAGCAAATTTTTCTCTAGAGGACCAGGTACTAAATATCTTAGGTTTTGCAAACTCTGCGGTTTCTGTCACAAATATTCATTGTCATTGTAGTACAGAAGCATTCATAGGCTGTGTTCACAAATGGGTAAGGCTGTGTTCCAATAAAACAAACAGTGGGCCCATCTTAGCCCACGGGCCAAAGTTTGTCCACCTGTGGTCTTAACTGCTACATCAAGAGAATGAGGGGCCAGAAACATCAAAACTCTGAGAAATAAAATCGTAATTGTGAACAAAATGTTAGACAAGTCTCTGGCCTTTTATACATGACACAGCATGTAATCCATTCAATGTCATCGCAACATTATTAATTGAAGGCTTACTGTATACTAGGCACCACCTTAAGTGCCTAGAATATGCCAATGAACAAACAGAAAACACCTGCATTTGAATGAGCTTATCTTCCAGCAGGATTGGCAGGGGAGCTGATAAATAATACACAAAATACGCACCTGAATTATTCAGTGTGCTTACGAATGGTGAGTGCTTTGCAAAGAAATGGAGCGTGGAAAGGGGAATGTGGGAACAGGAGAGAGCAGCATAGGATGATGAATGTAGGTCTCATTGAGAAGGTGACAGTTCAGCAAAGCCTTTAAGGAGTAAGGGAGTGAGCCATGCTGATATCTTGGAGAAGAGCTTTCCAGGCTGAGAGAACAGCCGGTGCAAAGGCCCCGAGGCAAGAGCATGCCTCACTTGTTCAAGAAAGAGCAAGAGTTTCATGTGGCTTGAGGTGGTGAAAGGATGAGATCAGCAGTTAGTGAGAGCCTGATCTGGAAGTACGGTGAAGACTTGCCTTTTACTCCCAGAGACATGGGGAGCAGGGGGCTGATGGGATTGGACTCAGATTGTGAAACCATCACTCTCACTCGTGTGTTGTGTCTTGGGGTCAATAGCTTTGGACTCGGGTTTCCTGGGTTTGGTTCTGATTCTAATACAAATTGCAGGTCCAATATCAGGAAACAGTTAATCTTTCTATGCTTGGTTTCCACATCCATGAATGAGACATAATAATGGTATTTACCACACAGGGCAGTTCTGAGCACAAAATGAGAAAATTCAGGTCAATCATTAAACATTGTTCTGGGGACATAATGAAGACCAAATGAATACTGTTTATTTTAATTATTGTTAAATTTATCTTCTTAATAAAAAACTACTATTTTACTATAATAAACTTTTTGTGAATGTGTGCTTACATACTGATACAGGTGTGTACACGTGTTGTTTGAATCCTCATCTCTCTGTCAAGGGCAGGAGCCACACCTATCTCCAGGGCACTGCGCTCAAGGGTGGTGGGAAGTCACCTGGGGTAACATTACCCCTCTGCAGGATGGGACAGCGTCTGGGCACCTCCATGGTCCTATAAAATCTGTGAAGTATTGAGCTGTTTCCTAAGAAGGGAGGATACTCACTGAAGACTGGAGAATGAAAAAACAACAGGAACAACAGAAACAGAAACTGCCAGTCGCGATGACAAGGTGTATCAGTTACCTACTGCTGTGTAAGAAATGATCCCCAAACTTAGCAGCTTAAAACAACAAACATTTATTATTTCATATAGATTCTCAGAATCGGGAATCTGACAAGTGGCGTTAGCTGGGTGGTCTGACTCAGGGTTTCTCATGAAGTTGCAGTCATGATGTCAGACAGGGTTGCATCATCTGATGGCTCTAAGGGGCTGGTAGGTTTGCGAGTGAGCTGTTGGCTAGAGGTCTGAGCTCCTCACCACGTGGGCCTCTCTGCAGGCTGCTTGTGACACGGTAGCTGGCTTCTCCCAGGTGAGTGGTTCAAGAAAGGTCCAGGGGGAAGCTGCAATGCCGTCTACCATGTAGCCTCAGAAGTGGCATGCTACCACTTCCACCATATAGTATATTATTTAGAAACAAGTCACTAAGTCCAGCCACGCTCAAAGGAAGGAGGATGAAGCTCCACCTCTTAAAGGGTGGAGTAGCAAAGAATCTGTGAACACAGTTTAAAGCCACCACACATGGTGTGTGAGTCTGGGGCAAAATAACGTTGTTTTCGCTAACGCCAGTTTAATTTTCAAAAAACCCAAAACATGACTCTCATACAAACACATAGTGAGCATGTGTCAGAGATTTATCTTGGGGCTTCCCTGGTGGCGCGGTGGTTGAGAGTCCGCCTGCCGATGCAGGGGACACGGGTTCGTGCCCCGGTCCGGGAAGATCCCACATGCCGCGGAGCGGCTGGGCCCGTGAGCCATGGCCACTGAGCCTGCGCGTCCGGAGCCTGTGCTCTGCAATGGGAGAGGCCACAACAGTGAGAGGTCCGCGTAACACACACACACACACACACACACACACACACACACACACACACACACAAAAGATTTATCTTTATTAATAAATGAAGGAACTGGCAGGATGATAAAGTTAATTCAAAAGGTAAGTTAAGGAACAGAGGCTTATATGATCAGTCAGGAAAGAAATTGTGGAATAGATTGGCTTAGATAAAAAAAAAAAACTGCTTAATGAATTGCAAGGCAATCCAACTGTACCCTTTGGGGTTATCTTTTCTATTAAGCAGGAATCATTTGAAATTTATCAATCTTCTCTTAGTTCACATCTAACTTCACAGAGTTTGATAGCTAATCCATGGTAATTGGTAAGTCAAACAAAGACAGATGTTCCCCAGGGAACTGAGCAATTGTTGGTGGGACTGTTTGAGGATGCTCCAGTATGACACTGAGAGCACAGGATGTCATCATTGTGTTTTATTTTCAAGTTTGGAGAAATTTTCTTAACAGGGGTTTGTTTTATTTTTCGTACTTTCACCTTCCTGGCTCATCCATTTGTTGTCCCGTCCATCCGCTCTGTATCCATCCCCTGTTATGCACATGGTGGAGTAGACCGAGCTGGCGGAGACATCCCCCTGAATCCTCGACATCCCGGGGGTGGGCAGCCACATACTGGCTTCATTCTTTATTAGCAGAATGAGGAAAGCCCTTGATGAAGCACCACGGCAGTGTCCTGGGGTGCAATTCACTGGGGTTAGGAAATCAGAGAGGGCAACCAGGGCAGATGACATTTTACCTTTTTAGGGGAAACAAAATCTTCTTCTCTATTATCACTTTGTAAATGAAAGCCTGTTTGCTTAAAGCCACTTTGCCTAATGGCTAACTCCTTCTGGAGTTTCTTTTTTCTTTTGTTCTTTTTTGCAAGTATTTGCACAAATAGTGTTATTTTTGTTTGGTCAATTTATGGCCAATTCAACAATTTTGCATAAGCCTCTACATTTTCTGAAAGGTGTTTATCACATTAGTGGCATTATGAGTGTTGAGTTATTTTTCTATCCTTTGAACAACTTGATATTTTATTTATTTTTGAACACTTTAAGGACATTTTAGCCCATGAGCCTGAATACAGTTTCTTTAAAAGGTATGCCTTAGGGCTTCCCTGGTGGCGCAGTGGTTGAGAGTCCGCCTGCCGATACAGGGGACACGAGTTCGTGCCCCGGTCTGGCAAGATCCCACATGCCGTGGAGTGGCTGGGCCCGTGAGCCATGGCCTCTGAGCCTGCGCGTCCGGAGCCTGTGCTCCGCAACGGGAGAGGCCACGGCGGTGAAAAAAAAAAAGGTATGCCTTAGCAATAAATGGTTATCCGTGGTGCTCAAGACAAAATTAATTTGTCATTATGCACTGACCCTTACCTTTCATTTAGATCCATCACAGAGAGTGTATGGATGGATTAAAACCACATGCATCGTTACACAGTCACATGTTATTTTACCAGTTAGGTACTGAAGAAAGATCAATCATAGATGGCCCAAGCTAGGTTTTATTTCCAAGGGATATAATCAGACACTTGAGCAAAGAAGTTTGTCACAACATGCTTTTCAATGACACATAATAATAATAACAATAAGGACTAATAATAACAGATCGGTATAAATAAATGATGTTGCATTTGTAGAATGAAATACTATATGGCTATTCAATATTCTGATATCATTATACTGGGTATGGAAAGAGATTCTGCTATCTTGCTACATGAAAAAAGCGTGCTGGAATGAGTGTAGGTTCTGGGATGCAGTCGTGTGTAAAGCTGTGATGGTTACAGGCGTGTATGTGCAGGGGAAAAACTGTTGTCCTTGGTTTGCTGATGACGCACACACTGGAGATTAGTATCCATGTGTTTTGTTTTGTTTTGTCAATACGGATTTTCACATTAATCTACAATGAATACGTAGACTTAACATCCCCTAAGCAGGAGAGCTCCACCTCCAGCATTTCCCGTAGTCCCGGCAAAGGCAGAAAGGAAGGAAGGAAAGAAGGAAGGAAGGAAGAGAGGGAGGGAGAAAAGAAGAAAGGAAAGAGGGAAAGGAAGGAGGGAGGGAACAAAAGAGGGAGAGAAGGAAGGAGGGGAGGGAGGAAGGAGGAAAGGGGGTTGTTCTAAAATCTGCTTTCCTTGAGCTGTTCTCTGCATGATACCCCTGGGTCTGGAAGGGCCACATGTCCAGGAGCTGAGTGCTCACTAAGGGCTGCAAAGCCCTTGGAAGTTCTTCAGAATTGCTAGAAGAAGACTGTCTCCAGCAGCTTCCGTCCCTGAGAGAGATAATGAGCATCAGGTGTTTCTGGAAGCGTCAGGTGGTGTGAAATCACTCTGGAAACCCCCCTTCTCTGGAGGCTGAGGCAGTTTCAGGGGCCCCACCCTAGGGCGTCACTCAAAGGGCTGAGGCAACCTCGGAGGAGCGGGCAGACACCTCGGGTCCTGCCAAGAGAAAGGAGCAGTCTGAGGTGTCCTCTGGGGAGCTGGGCTTCACCTCTCCTAACCCCAGACCTAGAATCCCCTGATCCTTGGGGGCTGTTCGTATGCCGGGGGGCTCAGGGGGCTGCTTACTGGGGCCCCTGCCAGCTCAACCTCTATCTCCACCTAAGATTTTCTGTTATCTCAAAATAGGAGTGACAACACACAGAAGATCGAGATGGTCCTGAGTGGGGCGCTGTGCTTCCGGTGAGTATCTGAGCCTCTGCTTGGGCCATGTGCTCTGGGGGGGAGTGAATTCTGGGTAGATCTGTCGTCCAGCCTTTCCGGGGAGGGCGCTGTGATTGTCCCACAGGTGGGATGGGCAGCTGGGAAGGTGTGAACAGCAACTCCCTGCCCTTAGAGGAGTTCTTCCAGCCTCTTCAGACGGGAGCAGGCCCTCTCCTGGGGCTTCCCTGTTGAGAGGGGCTTGTGGCCTCATCCCTCCTAGGGAG
Organism: Orcinus orca; assembly: GCF_937001465.1. Taxonomy (NCBI): domain Eukaryota; kingdom Metazoa; phylum Chordata; class Mammalia; order Artiodactyla; family Delphinidae; genus Orcinus; species Orcinus orca. Next base: position 12,161,231 of record NC_064571.1, read on the forward strand.
TTAGGAGGCCCGGCTTGGAGCCCTGCTGTTACCACCCACTGCAGTGAAGAGATGTCAATCCAACCACTACCTCCTTGCTGCCCTCTGGGACAAGACAGCAGCAGTAAAACTCTTCTATCAGTCAGCCTGTCTGTCCATTGGCATGTGCTGAGCCAGGGGCTCTGCAATGAGCTGGACTTTTGCAACAGTGAATGAGAAGAATCTTGCTCTCACTGAACTCGGAGTCTAGTATAGCTTTTCCCAAGGTGCGTTCTGTGGAACCCCAGTCCTACGAGTGTCTCTATACAATGATGCTCCTCGGTCCAGGAAATGTGGGAAATATGCTTTCTAGGTCCCCTTAAAAGAGGACCATAGCACACTTCAGCATATGAGTCACTTTGAAGTAGAGATTTGTTTAATTGAGTTTAGACAGCATTGAACCAATTTGTACACATCTGGAGGAACCCCCTTTAGAGTACAGCTTTCCCCTCACAGGATGTCAGAAAATCAACTGAGATTGTAGGTGTGAATTAAATTTGAAAAGCAAAATGAACGAATTTTAAATGTAAAGAAATCCCTCACGTGGTAGGGACTATATGGCCAAGCGGAAGTAAATGCAGCAAACAGAAGTAAAGGCGGAAGTCAGTCAAGGCGCATTTTTATCCTGAAGAGGCCTGGGCAGCATCTGTCACATCTTCTTAGTTTAGCAATGAGGAGACTCAGGCCCAGAGAGGGTGAATAACTTGTCTGTCGTGACTCAGCAGTGATGGCGGCAGAGCCGGGATGAGAACACAGGACTCTGACTCAGTTTAGTTTCTTTTCCAACATGACACCGGGAAGAGTCTGGTTAGTGTAGAAAAGATTGAATAGGATGGGCTTCCCTGGTGGTGCAGTGGTTGAGAGTCCGCCTGCCGAAGCAGGGGACACGGGTTCGTGCCCCGGTCTGGGAAGATCCCACATGCCGCGGAGCGGCTGGGCCCGTGAGCCATGACCGCTGAGCCTGCGCGTCCGGAGCCTGCGCTCCGCAACGGGAGAGGCCACAACGGTGAGAGGCCCGTGTACTGCAAAAAAAACACACAAAAAAACAAAAACAAAAACAGATTGAATAGGATGAAGGGGCAAACCCCAGACTCAGATGGGAGGCTGTGGCCTTGTCCTGGTGGTAGGCATGAGCCCCCAGGGCTGGGAGAGAAGGTTGTGCCATAACTTCTGGCTCAGTGGGAAGACAGGGTGACAGTGCCTGAGACTGGGGGACTCTCAGAGCCCAGGCAAGCTGGAGCACCCACCACCTGCCCTGAGTGTCATCCTGTCCTGATGCTTTAGAATGAAGGATGCGACACTGAAGGTGCTTTATCTGCAAGATAACCAGCTTCAAGCCGGAGGGCTGCAAGCAGGGAAGGTCATTAAAGGTTGGTGGCAAACGAGGACCCTACTTCCCTAGGTTTCTAAATACTCTGAGGGGAGGGGGCCTGAAGAGGGCTTAGAAACATTGGCACAAGCCAACAGACCCTGGGCCTGACACAGTAGACGGGGCGTCAGAAAACCAGGCTCTGAGCAAGAACAAATAAAATAGCACACCTTCCGGCATGGCGTCATGCCCCAGTCCCACCGGAAGCCTCTACACAAAGGTGGGATTATTTTCCAAGATAGCTGTTTTGTCATTTCCTCGCAGGTGGACTTGGGTCCAACATCCCTTTTTCTGGGAGCCAGTGCTGCGGAGAGCACTAATGCAGGCTCTCTACACCCTCACTCCCATGTGGGAGTGGGTTTCTGCCCCTTTGCCCCTGGTCCTCTCGGTGCTCTGAGGGTCCTCGGTCACTCAGAGTGGTGGGGCCTAGAGCAGCAGGTGATGCCATCTGGCCTCGTGCTCATTCACACAGCCCCACACAGTGTGACAGGACCTTCTCCCTAGAGTGGCACATACCTCCTCGCCTAGAACAGCCTTACTGGGCACTGGGGCCAGGCAGAGCCCTCTGTGAGGCTGAGTGTGTGTGTGTGTGAGATGGAGGGATTTTACAGAGAAAAGTGAGACCCTTTTCTGTTCTCAGGAATCTCACAGGGGGTGGAAAGATACCAACTAACTCTAATGGGAGACTTATCAAGACAGGTTACAGAAAAGAGGCTGGAAGGTCGAGGGGCATTAAAAGAGGTGGTCAGTCTCCCTTGGGGCTTGGAGAAGACTTGAACTTTTGACCCTGGAGTGGGCGTGGGGTTGGGAGGTGGTACCGTGTGCTATCTGCCTTGACTTCCACTGGACCAGCTGGCAGGAGACCCCCCCTTCCCTACATGACAGCTGTTATGAGGCTCCCCTTCTGTCCAGCCTGGGGACAGGAGGCCTGATACAGCCCATGATGGGGCAGAGGGAGGGAAGGGCGGCCAAGGTCCCTGCATCTGCTTCCTTCCTCTAGGTGAGGAGATCAGCGTGGTCCCCAATCGGTATCTGGATGCCAAGCTCTCTCCAGTCATCCTGGGCGTCCAGGGTGGGAGCCAGTGCCTGTCGTGTGGGATGGAGCAGGAACCGACTCTGAAACTAGAGGTGGGTCCTGTTGGGGGCGCCTCACCACGTGGCTTCACTAAGTCAAAGATGCTGATGCCACGGCTTCCTGGGCTCCTCTCCCTCCAGGGTTCTGTTAATTATGGCTCCGCCTCCCTGTGCCTTGGGGCCGGCCCCTACCCCTCAGCCACCTGCCGTGCCCTTTGATTGCAGCCAGTGAACATCATGGAGCTCTACCACAGTGCCGAGGAGTCCAAGAGATTCACCTTCTACCGGCGGGACACGGGGCTCACCTCTAGCTTCGAGGTGGCCACCTACCCGGGCTGGTTTCTCTGCACCATGCCCGAAGTGGACCAGCCTCTCCGGGTCACTCAGCTCCCGAAGGACACCAGCTTGGACGGCCCCATCACGGACTTCTACTTCCAGCAGTGTGACTAGGGCGACATGCCCCCAGGGCTCCTGGGGCGGGCCAGCTTGGGCAGGGCCAGGAGGTGTAGGAGGAAACCCGTGGTGATGAACCCACCTCTGCTCTCAGGGCCTCCACCGTGGAGGGGCTGGGCACACGGCCACTCTTCCTCCACCTGTTTCCCAGGTTGGGTAAATCCTTCTGAGATTTGGGGCTTAGTCCACAGTTTTCTTTTCTGCTGGGTGGCATTACTGATGTGAAACCTTGCAGAAAGGTAAACCCCTAAAATAAACCCCTAAGGGGTCAGGGGCAGGGGCAGGGGAGCAGTGGGAATCCTTCATGCTTTGTGGTAACGTACAGGTAACAGTCCTGTGCTTTGACCTGGATTGGTCACAGTCTTCTGAGATTCCAAGAGGTGGGATCCAGCCTCCAAGGGGTCTCCTGGGCTGGTGGAATACTGTTCCCCACAATTCATGTCCTTCTGGGAACCTCAGACTGTGATCTTTGTCAACTGAAAAAAGATGTACAACCTTAAGTTGAGAGTTATGTTTTATTTGCTGGGCATTCTGAGGGCTTCAAGCCTGGAAGACAGCCTCTCAGATAACTCTAAGGGACTGCTCCAAAGAGGCAAGCGGGAAGCCGGGATATATAGGAGTTTTTGCAACAAAGACCAGGTATTCGGAACATCAAAGATGATTGTTAATTTAAGGCAATCAGACATCTCAAGTTAAGGAATTCAGCGCTTTTCTATATATGGGAAGATGCAAGATTCTGGGCTCACTGGAATCTTTCCTTTGATAGGCACCTCAGCTACCTGGGGCCAGTATCCTGTGTTTTCTCATCCGGGGTTTCCTCAGGACGCACTGTGGTGGGTGGCTGCAGCTATGGGCATTCTGTTTCCATCCTGAGTTCCCTCAGACCTCACCGCTGGGGGAAGCTGTAATGTGATGGCTTGGTGGCTGCCACATCCTTTGGTTACTGAAATGGCAGGCAATATTTTTCATTCACACCTTGTTTGGAGGTAGGGTCTTTGTAGATGCAATTAGTTAAGAGGTCATGCTGTAGGAGGGTGAACCCTAGATCCGGCAGGACTTCTGTCCTTGTAAGAAGAAAGAAACCCAGAGAAGGAGGCCATGAGAAGATGGAGGCTGAGGAGAGCGCCACAGGCAAGGCGTGCCAGTGATTGGGGCACCATCAGAAGCGAGGAGGCAGGTTCTTCCACAGAGCCTTCGGAGGGAGCTCGGGAGCCTTCGAATCTCCTGAACTGCGCGAGAATAAATTTCTGTTGTTTGAAGCCACCAAGTTTGTGGTAATTGGTTAGGGCAGCCCCAAGGAATGAAGACAGCAGCCAATGATCCCCATCTCTTGGTATTCACACCCCCTGTGTGCCCCCGCCCACACTGGACCAGAGTTGTCTCCATGACCAGTAGAATGCTGCAGAAGTGATGTTATGCCACTTCTGAGATTAGGTAATAAAAGACACTGTGGCTTCTATCTTGGTCTCTGCTTCTTTATTCACTTGCTCTGGGGGAAGCCAGGTACCATGTGTGAGCTGCCCTGTAAGGAGACCCATTGGTGAAAAATGAAGCCTCTTGACAACTGCCACACCAAGGAGCTTAGAGGCAGCTCCAGCCCAGGCAAGCCTTTGGGCGATGCGGCCCTGGCTGACTGCAACCTAGTGAGAGACTCTGAAGAGAATCACCCAGCTAAGCTGCTCTAGAGTCCAACCCTCAGAAACTTGGAGAAAGTTAAGTGTTCCTGCATTAAGTTGTTAAAGTTTGGGGTCACTCGTTACACAGCAATAGATAACTACTATGCAGGGGAAGAGAAACAAATTAGTTATTTTATTATGATTGCAATTTTCTCCATTACTTTTATTTTCCCTCTCAAAATGAGCACCAACCCTTTTATTTCCCCAAACATCTGATTTAAAAGCGGATCATACCAAATTGGTTGAATATTCTCTGTTCCCACAAGGTTTAGATCTTCCTTGACTACCTTTGCACCTTCAGACATACGTGCCAGGGACTGTGACTCCAGGGTCCCTGCTGAAAGTCTGGGGAATGAGAGCAGAAGCCAGAGGAGGGGCTCAAGTCGGAGCCCCAGGAGTTCCATCTGTGCCTCACCAGTCAGACCAGCCTGGCAGGTTCACCTTCTGCTGAAAGACCAGCAAGGGAGAGGCCAGGCCATAGCGTCTGCCTCTGGGGACTGCAGCAGCTCCAGCCCAGACGCAGCTCAAGTCCCTGGGCAGCAGGCAGCACAGCTGCTACCACAGGCCTCTCAGGGCTGCCGAGAACAGACCTAGTTCACGCTCTCCTTCTGCCCACGGGCCCGGCCGCAGTCTCATATTGTCACCTCCTCTGAGGAGCCTTTGCCGAGTGGAGGTCCCTGGTCATCTGCTCTGACAGGGCTTTGTGCTTCACGCTATGCTAACTCCCCCTCCTTGTAATAAATTGACTTGGGGTCTGAGGCCCCTAAAATCACCTCCAGGTCAAGGCTGTATCAGTTTTGTTTCCGAGCACCTCGAATAATGTTTGGCAAATAATCGGGACCCAGTGAGCGTTGAATGTGGAAACGATTCCTCCACCTTGGAATATTCTTTCTCTCTCCTCCGCCCACCTGGCAGGGAGCGGCTGAAATTTCACCTCATTCTTGAAGCTTTCTGCAGCCTGAAGTGATTGCTTCATCATTTGTAGGATTAAAGAATTCAAAAGGGCTTTAGCAGGGACGAGCTGACACAAGTAGATGAAAAGGGAGGAACAGGGACCTCCCTGGCGGTCCAGCGGATAAGACTCTGAGTTCCCAATGCAGGATCTTTTTAGGTTGCGGCATGCGGGATCTAGTTCCCTGACCAGGGATCAAGGTCCCTGACCAGGGATCAAGGTCAGGGAACTAGATCCCGTATGCCGCAACCAAAACGGATCCTGCGTGCCGCAAAGAAGATGCTGCATGCTGAAACTAAGACCCAGCACAGCCAAAATAAATAAATAAATATCTTTAAAAAATTGAGGAACCATGTAAAGGGCTAAGGCCCTTTCAATTCTAGGAATTTATCTTTTTACTCGAGAAGGTTCGTGGTTTCTATTGTCTCCAATATTCCCTTGGCCCACAGATTAGAGAGTCTGGTCTTTTCAAGTGTTTATGGCTTAGCCCTCAGCCAGACTGTAAAGCTACTTAACAACAGGGACCAGGTGTTGTATGCCTTTGTCACAGGGCATTGTCAATGCTCAGTAAGCACTCATTGATTGCCTATATAATACCCTGTACTTTGACCTCTTCCACTGAGGGGACAAGAGATCAGGAAAGGGAGTGAAGAATGACTGTTGGTCTTAGAAAGCAGAAATCTGTTCCCGTCTCTGCCCATCTTTTCTCATCCGTCACTCTGCAGGCATATGGGTATAGGACTGACCTCTCCCACATCCTTGCCAAGCCTTTTATGGAACGTTGCAAATGACCTGTGAGCAAGAATTACCATAAGGCAGTTGGTCTCTGTTGGGCACTATGCCCAAGTGTCTCTGCCCCTTGTGAGTAGGTGGATGAATGGAGGGATGGAGGAATGGATAGATAGATAGAAGGATGGATGTGTGGGTGGGTAGGTGTACTGACGGATGGATGGATGGATGGGTTAATGGACTGATGGAGGGATGGGTGGATGGACGGTTGGATGGACGGGTCGATGGACTGATGGGTGGATGGATGGACTGAATTAAGTAATATCAATCAGAGGCCTGAGTGTTTTTCACCCCTAACCCTGATCACACTGAGCCAGGTGCTCTCATAGTCCAGGGCAAAGGGCACCTGCTCAGTTCCGGGATGAATCTAAGGTCAACGTCTTCTGTCTGTAGTGGGTTTCCTTAGACATTACATCTCATCAACGGGTACCAACTAATAGAACCTGTTGAAAAACAGAGACGTTCCTCTCATAATTCCAAACAGGGTCATACTCACAATGCCATCAGTCCCTGTTCTCACATCGCCTCACTGGCCACAGCCTGGCTACAGAAAAAAGTCTGTCCTTAGGCCCTTCAGAAACACTCGCTCTTGCCTCTTCCCCCTGCCTATGGCTAGGATGGAGCCCCAGGGGGCACCAAAGGGAAGGTGATGTAAAGTCCTCTGACCCCAGCATCATTTATCTGACTGCCGAAACCACCAAGAACAATAGCTACGAGCAGAGTCCCAGTGTCTGGCTTTTGCCAAGGCTTTATGGGTGACTCTCTCCCCTTTCAACAAACACTCATTATTGTTCCCCACCTCCTTATTATCCATACTGTGCTGGAGACATTGTGAAATCCCTAGGCCCTTCTTCCCCATCCTGGAGACAATTATAAAGATTGCTACAGGCTTACCCACCCTGACCAGGCAATATAAACTCAGTGCACATGCCCTGGAGAAATCAGTTGGAGGTTCCAGGCACCTGGGATCTGCAGGTCAGTGGTGGACGGGCAGTATTCTATCTTTCTCTGTTTTCTCCTCCCTCTGTCAATAGCTCTGATATGCCCCCTCTTTTTAACTCCTCCTGGCAAGCTCTCTAGTTAGCAAGGTATCCCCTACCTAGATCACCATGGGATGCTAAATAAGTCTAGGGTCACATAGAAGGAATTTGAGGAGAAGGTATAGGTTAAGTCAAGATTTTTAAATATTTAGGACCACCGGTCTTAGAAAGTAATTTCAGAAGAACTCATCTAGGCCAGTGGTATTCAACAATGTTTTATGAAGCTTGAGGTTCCTTAGAGATGCCCCAGTATCTTTTTGTTTTTTTGGGTTTTTTTGCAGTGTACATTATTTTAGTTTTATTTTTAAAAAATTCAAAAAAAATTTTAAAGTAATTTTTATTGAAATATAGTTGATTTATGTTTTTGTGTTAGTTTCTGCTGTACAGCAAAGTGAGTTATACATATACATCTTTTTAGATGTATACATCCACTCTTTTATAGATTCTTTTCCCATATAGGTCATTACAGAGTATTAAGTAGAGTTCCCTGTGCTATCAGTAAGTTCTTATTGATAATCTATTTTATATATAGTAGAGTGTTTAGTTACCAAGGGCGAAAGGGGGGAGGGATAAATTGGGAGATTGGGATTGACATACACACCCAGTGCCTGCTTCAGTAGTCGATGCTGGCTGGGTCCTAGTGTCACCATCATTCTCTGCTTCTGCAGAAGCAGGTGTCTTTTATCCATTTAACTTTCATTAGTGTCTGTTTAAAATTTCCTCGTGAAACCTAAAATAGTTTTGAAAAATATTGACCTTGCCCAACCCCTCATTCCAATGATAAGGATTTGGAGGCCTAGGGAATAAAGGAATTTTCCAAGGTGACAAAATAAATTGGTAGCAGAGTTAGGTCTGGAACCAACCTTGCCGTCCGAAGCTGCGGTGAGTGTTTCTATGTCCTGCTCATGAGCACCAGTGTGTCTCAGTGGGGGCAGATGGAGAGAGCTACAAGCTATGCTTTGTGGCTTCAAGAACTTGTTAACTTTTTATAAGGGAAAAAGTGTCTATACATAAAACAATAAATAACACACTGAAATTTAATGGGACTTCAGAGTACGTTTGCAATGGTAAAGTAAAGAGTCTTTAAACTCTGAGTCATGGAATCATTGATTGTTTGATCTTGAAAGAATCTTAATAACCACATCCTCTAACTCCATGATTTTATAGATGCTGAAAACTGAAGATTGGAGGGTAAGTGACATGAACTTGTATGTCTGAGCTGTTTCTCTGAGCTGATAATTAACTTGGCAGAACTTGATACTCAACCTATAGATAATAATGCCATGTCCAGTGACCTTAATGTCAAAGATTTGAATGGATAATGATGAGGTCGGGAAATGAAAGATAACTTTCACTGTCGTGGCCTCTCCCGTTGCGGAGCACAGGCTCCGGACGCGCAGGCTCAGCGGCCATGGCTCACGGGCCCAGCCGCTCCGCGGCACGTGGGATCTTCCCGGACCGGGGCACGAACCCGTGTCCCCTGCATCGGCAGGCAGACTCTCAACCACTGCGCCACCAGGGAAGCCCCTGACCTGGTCTGGACATGCTCTTGGGTGGTGTAGCACCCCTACTTCTCACCTGAAGAAGGAGAAGAGGCCCTAGTTCTCCATGCTGTCCTTCAGAGTGTGGGGTGGGAGGGCCGTGGGGCTCAGGGGTGCCTGAAGGGGGCGGGCCACCAGCACTGCCTCCTGTTTCAGAACTAAGGATGCAGATTAGAAGGCTCTGTGCACGACAGACCGCCACCTCCTGGTGGGGGATCCCGCCGCAGACAACTGCCGTGCAGGAGCATCTGGGGCCTCGACGCCCTGGGACTCACCCAAGCTCCGTCTACCCCAAGCTCTCCCTTTCCTACTGAAGGGTCAGGACCCCTGTAGGAGTCCCAGCTCACCCTGCAGCGTGCATGCAGGGGTGCGGCCAGCTGTGCCCCGGCCCAGCTCCTTCCTGTTCGAGCTTGTGATCTGGGGTCCCCTCATCTCCTGGCTCTCTTTCCTCCTCCCCCGCCCCACCCCAGAGATGATCTGCATACTCCCCAACAGAGGCCAGTTTCCCCATCTTCCTGGGGATCCAGGGAGGCAGTCGTTGCCTGGCACGTGTGGAGGCAGGGGAGGGGCCTTCCCTGCAGCTGGAGGTGAGAGACCGCACCCTGTTTTGGGGGCCCCTGCAGACCTGGCCTGGCCTCCAGGGTGCTCTGCCATCTCTGTGCTCATCTGTGGGTTCTGGCCAGGTCCACACATCCCTCCTGGTGAGGTTTCCACCCTCTTTCCCTGCACCCAGCACCCAGACCCTTGCCTCCAGAACCTTCAGAGGGCAATTCCCTGGGGAAAGAGCCACCGTCTCAGGTCCCTTGTTGGCCAAGCCCCAGAGGCCTCGAGGGCTGACACGCAATCAGCAATCTTATCCAACAGCCGCCTTCAGGCTGGAGGCTGCTTCCTGACCTGACTGGTTTCTCTGTGGCTCAGCTGAGCCCCAAGAGCCGGTACGACTCACCAAGGAGAGTGAGCCCTCAGCCTGCACTGAGCTCTACTTTGAACAGAGTCGGTAGAGAGGCAGGAAGCTGGGTTCCGGCCTGGCGCCCCCAAACCAAGCTCATTCTGCTTGGGGTCTGTGGGAGGCAGAATAATAACGCCCCCCAAAGATGTCCACATCCTGGTCGCAGAACCTGTGAATATGTTACCTTACACGGCAGAAGGGACTTCACAAATGTGATTAAGGCTGGTCTATCCTGTAGTATCCCAGTGGGCCCAAGGTAATCAAACACCAGTGTCCTCCTATGAGGGAGGCGGGAGGCTGAGAGTCAGAGGGAGACTGGAAGATGCTATACCGCTTACTTTGAAGATGGAGGAAGGGGCTGTGAGCCAAGGAATGCAGGTGGTCCCTAGAAGCTGGAGAAGGGCAGGAAATGGGTTCTCCCGTAGAGCCTCCAGGAGGAGCACAGCCATGCCAACAACTTGACTTGAGCCCAGTGAAAACCATTTCAGACTTCTGACCTCCAGAACTGTAAAATAATAAATTTATGTTGTTCTAAGCCATTGCATTTGTGGTAACTTGTTACAGCAGCTGTAGGAAACTGACCCAGGGAGTGAGTGGGCCTCTGTGTGCACTATTCAATGCAAAGGGACTGGATAACTTGGTGAGTCCTTCTTGGAAGCCTGGCCATGGCTTCTCCTCTGGCCCCTCTGCTCCAGAGCTTCTAGAAACAACCGAGAAACTCCAGGCAGAACCCAGCTCTCCTCCTCTGTCCATGGACAATGTCTTGGGCTGCTTACAATTTCAGTTTTAGTTCAGGTCACGATTTTTCTATCAGATACTTCTCAACGAATCAGTCATCCAACCGACTGACCGGTACCATTAGTTGCCTGCTAATGTTGATGTGTGAGGACCAAGCAGGAGCAGTGATGGAAAGGCAGTGAGCTTGGACTGGACGTACTGAGTTTAAGGTTACTGTGGAACTGATGAGTTGAGTTGACTGTTTACAGCTGGGAATATAGGGCTGGCCCTCCACTGAGAGTTTGTAGTTAAAACTGACACTCATCCTCAGAGCCCCAAATCCCTCTCCATTTCGTAGAGGATCCACAGTCAAACAAGCTAGAGCAGAGAGCCCGTGGTGTCAGGGCTCAGAGGGGTGGACTGCTGGTCCTCTTCCTCTTGTACAACCACTCAGCATCTGTCCAACATGTACTGTGGGCCAGGACATTTAAGAACAGTGTATCTTCACCCTCACAGCGACCCTGCAAGGCAAGTATTCTTACCTGCATTTGACAGGTAAAGAGACTAGACTAAAGGAAGTGACATACGTAACTCGCTGAAGGTCACACAGGCTGTACATGTACGTCTGGTCCATTTGACGCCAACGTCGTTCCACAAATTTTTATTCCACTCTTATTCTAGGAGCAACAAAACTAAACTTCCTTGGAGCTGATAATTGAGTGGAAGAAACACTAAACAAGCAAATTCACAAACAAGAAAACAAACAAGGGCAATTTACATGAGAGAGGGTGAGGGCGGTAGGTATCCAATGGTAACATTAGAGAGGGTGGTCAGGGGAGGTGACCCTGACTTTTTGGAGGAGGTGACATTTGAGCTGAGGCTGAAGGGCAGGAGGCAGTGGGACTAGAAAGTGATGCAGGAGAGAAATAGCAAATGCACAGCCCTGAGACAGAAGGGGCTAATTGTGTCTGAATAGCAGTGGAAGGCTGGGGGGCTGGACCCTGGAGAGGGTTAGGAGGTGGGCAAGAGAAACAGGGGCTGGATCATGAGGGCATCTTGAAGGCAAATAAAGGTTTCTATTTATTTTTAAGTGAAAATGGATGCTATGGGAAGATTTTAAGCAGAGGAGAGACATACTGAGCTTTATGGCTCTGATAAATTTAGATTCTTTCCCTACCTCTCCATGGCCTTCATGTGCCCCATTATTTTATCACCTGGCGATGACATCCTAACTATGTATTTATGTGCCGGGACTACTCTGTGCTTTTTGAGGGGGTGTAGTTCAATTTTGGGTCACCAGTGCCCAGGACAGCTGCTGGTACATTGAAGGTGATGAGTAAGTGCAAATTCTTGAACAAATTAATGGATGATCACTTGGTTCTCGTTAGACATTCAGGATACGGTGTGAGGACATCTATGGCAGCAAGGTAAACGGACGCCACTGTAGCATGGAGGTGCAGCTGGTGGAGAGGGCTGGACGGGTCCTCACAAAGGAAAGGGCATTTAATCTGGGCCTCAAAGAAAAAGTAGTTTCAGGGCAGAGAATGTGTGGATGGGCGTTTCTAAGCAGAGGGAGCAACTAAGGAAGGTGTGATGGAGGAGAGCTCCCAGCACACTTGGGGCGTGATGAGTCATCCACGTGCAGGGACCCGAGGCTTGTGGCTGAGGAGTTGCCAAAAATTAAGATGGGAAGATATGTGGGGCCTGACTGTAGATGCCTGGTGAAGGAGTGAAGGAGGAAGCCTGGAGGAATCATCCAAGTATTTCAAGGAGGACCCAGATTTTAAGCCTGGGCCCCTGAGGTCAGCACTGGACCAATCCACCTGCTTCTAGGGCTTCTGCTCATCTCAGCTTTCTCTTTGCCCTACCTCTCGCCCCACCTGCCTTCTGTTAGGCTCTGCCCTGGGATCAGCTTCGATGTTGTGGTTCCATGGTTGGTCTGACCCCTGCTTCATCTTTCCACATCAGCTTATCTACCTCCTTCACCGGTGGTAACTCAACTTGACCCCACTTGGAGCAGGGCCAGGAGTGGGAGGAGACCTGGGTATGCCTGGGTGGGTGGCAGGCACATTTCACAAGAGAAGGGCCAGCAAAGATGAGTTGAACATGTTCTCTATTTAAGTAGAAACACATTTGGAGCTTTAATATATGTCAATTCTATATGAATGCTTCAGAGAGGAAGAGGATACAAGAGATTTAGAAGACACGGTCCCTACCCTTTAAAGACATATGGTGTGGGTGGGGACACCAGACATTATGAACAAAAGCCAACATCTATTGACTGCTTCCTATGGAATGACTAGTAAACACTCCAAACATTACTCAGGGAGCCTTGGGTTGAAATTCTGCAGGGCTCAGGTAGAAATAATGATGGGATGCTGCTATTATAATTATCATTAATAATAATAATGATATCAGCTTCTGATAGATACCCCTCCCAAGTCTTATCCCTGAAATTCTTCCTCCTTCCTTGTGACCATGCCAAAGGCTTCTTTCCACAACCAGCCCATCAGAGCTGTTATTATGTAAATTCCTGGGAGAGGCACACTTTAGGTCATGTCCACTATTTACATCTCAGAGTGAACTGAACTGGCAGGTCCTGAGCCAGAAACCAGTAAACAAGTGAGTAGAACACAGTGTGGTAACCTCTCCTTCAGGCAGCACCAGGGAGCTGGACTACTGAGTGGTCCCATCCCAGGGGGTCAGGAAAGGATTTAGAGGAGGTGGTGTAGGCATAGGGGCCAGCCAGGTGAGGGGCAGGGGGAGGTGTGGGGCAGGCAAAGGGGACAACCATATACAGGCTTGAAGGAAGTCCTGAGTGTAGCTGTGTGTGTTAGTGTGGTTAGTGTGTGTGTGTATGCATGTGCACATATGTGTGTGCAGATGTGTGTATGGTGTACATGTATGCATGCATGAACCTGTGTATGCATGTGTGTGTATGTGTGTTGACAAAAAGCTCCAGATATAGCTAGTGACTAATGCATAGAGGAACTTGTTTTTATTCTGAGAAGATCTGAAGCAACTTTATACAAAAGGGTGATGTGTTCAGGGTCTCCTGAAACCTGTGTGTCCTAAGTCACATGGATTGAAAATCTATCACACTTCCTTTGTGACCCAAATTTTCATCTTGTGATCCCAAGCCCACACTATAGCCCCTATATTACTATACTCTCCACAAACAAGTGCTAAAAACATCACACACAGGAAGCAACCTAAATGTCCATCAACAGAGGAATGGATAAAGTAGATGTGGTACATAGATACAGTGGAATATTACTCAGCCATAAAAAAGAAAAAATAATGCCATTTGCAGCACCATGGATGGACCTAGAGATTGTCATAGTGAGTGAAGTAAGTCAGACACATGTCACATATTATACGATATCGCTTATGTGTGGAATCTTAAAAAATAAAGGGTACAAATGAACTTACTTACAAAGCAGAAGTAGAGTCACGGATGTAGAAAACAAACTTATGGTTACCAGGGGATAAGGGGGAGGGAGGGATAAATTGGGAGATTGGGACTGACATACACACTACTATATATAAAATAGATAACTAACAAGAACCTGCTGTATAGCACAGGGAATGCTACTCAATACTCTGTAATGGCCTATATGGGAAAAGAATCTAAAAAAAAAAAAAAGAGTGGATAAAGGCATATGTATAACTGATTCACTTTGCTGTACGCCTGAAACTAACACAACATTGTAAATCAACTATACTCCAATAAAAATTTAAAAAAACACAACAACAAACATCACACACAGAGCTACACAGGCTACACAACACATGGAAGTTCTGGAGAAGTCTAAACCCAGATTTAGGGGGGGAAATAGTAAAAGTAAAGAAGAACACTCTAATGGAAACAAAAATTTCCTGGATACCATTGGGCCCACTCACCTGTGCGCAATAAAATCAATTTATTGGCACCAGGTTGTGGTCAAGGAAAGTGCAGCATTTATTGCAGGCCGCCAAGCAAGGAGTACAGGTGGCTAATGCTCAGAAGGCCCGAACTCCCAATGGCTTTCAGGGAAAGGTTTTTAAAGACAGGGTGAGGGAAAGTGTTGCAGGGTACGTGATCAGCTCGTGGACATTCTTCTGACTGGTTGATGGTGAGGTAATTGGGAGTCAGCATCATCAACCTTTTGGTTCCAACCAGTCTGGGGTCTATGTGATTGTGGGCGGCATACAGTTAATTTCTTCCACCTGGTGGGGGTTTCAGTATCTGCAAAACAGCTCAAAGGACATGACTCAGAATATTATATATAGCCCTTGAGGAGAAACTAAATGTCCTTAACTTCATTTAATGGCTAAACTATTATTATTTTGTCTTGCTCGACTGTTTTCCTTTGTTTCTGCATTTTCTCACTTCTCTGATTAAATTTATTCTTTGGAACTTGAGGAAGACCTAGGAAGCTAAAGTATTCCTAACAAACAAGAGGAAAGCAGAGGACACTGGGGGGGGGGGGGTCTGTCCAGGGAAGTCCCCACAGGGTCCTGCTCAGTTACACCATTCTACTACAATTTGCAACCATTTCATAAATGATCATGACAGAAGTGAACATGATGAGCATAGACAGAAAAGTTAATGTCTTAGAAGCACTAGCATTTGAGTTATTTGACTACATTTCCGGTTGGATTTTACATTTGTGTAATTAAAAGTGTTTGCTAGTGATTCAACCAAAACAAAAAGTCTATCTATGCCCAAAGTAAATTCCAATCTTGGCCCCCTCAATAGGCACAGACTCTGAGCAATCCAGGATCTACATCCCATGGGCCCATTTCTCAGGCTGGGAGCCTGCAGTGGGGCCTCTGGGCTGCAGGTGGCGACAAAGATCAATTTCCCTGCACTGCCTTTTGGGTCCGGTGCTGTGTGAGCAATTAAATTAATCCCTCCGGTATTTGGTATCCACTGTGTGTCAGTCCCTCTCCCTGTGACAGAGATGCTGCAGTGAGTCATCCTCTCCTACACTCATCCCCTCTGACTCCCTTGGGACACCCTTGCCCAGACTCTGGTCATAGAATTAGAGTGACAGAGGAGGCTGGCAGTCTGGAGTTTCAGCACAGGCTCTTCTATACTGGACTGTTTCCTGCAGATGTTTTCTGAGGGCCCATCACTCATAGAACCCGAGACGTGCAAAATAGCACAGTCACGTGAGTCTGTCTGCTCAGAAGACTGCAGACTTGGGTACCTCCAAGATACGTATTTTCCAGACTGGTTCCAGGGAACACTATTCCAATGAATGTTCATAGGTTTATGGGGAAAATGCATTATTGTGACAGTTAATGTATGTGTCGCCTTGGCTGAATTAAGGGATGCCTGGAGAGTTGGTTAAACATTATTTCTGGGTGTGTCTGTGAGAGCGTTTCTAGAAGATATTAACTTTTGAATCAGTAGAATGAGTAAAGGAGATGGCTGTCACCAATGTGGGTGGGCATCATCCAATCCACTGAGGCTAAGTATCGAACAAAAATGCCAAGGAAGGGTGAATTTGCTCTCTCTTTTCTTGAGCTGGGATGTTCATCTTCCCTTGCCCTTGAACATTGGAGCTCCTGATTCTAGGGCCTTTGGAGTCCATGATTTGTACCAGCAGTGCCTCCTGCCACCACAGCCCCCTTGGTTCTCAGGCCTTTGTACTCAAATTAAATTATACCACAAGCTTTCCTGGTCCTCCAGCAGATTGACTGTGGCTTCTTGGCTTCCATAACTGTGTGAGGAGATATATATATACACACACACATATATATATAATATATAATATATATAATATATATATATATTTTTTATATATATATATAATATATATATATATCTGGAGAGCCCTAATACAGTTATCTCTGATCTATTCTCCTATATGCTTCTCCCTGTTTACTCTGCTTCAGCCACATCAAACTCCTCACTGTTTTCCAGAGACAAATGCTCCAGGCCTGATACCACCCCAGGGCCTTTGCACTAGCCTTCTGTCTGGAAGTCTCACTTCCTCAATGAAGGCTCCTCTGATCACTTCATTTATAACTGCAACATGGACCCCTCTCTGAATCTCAGCTCTCCTGAGTCCCCTATTGTACTATCACATTCTAACACAACTATGATTTATTATTTATTTATTATTCTGTTGACAAAAAATTAATCAGTAGTCAATCTAAAAAAGAAATGGAAAATTTTACTTGAGCCAACCTGAGGATTATAACCCAACAGACAGTCTTCCAGAAAGCTCTGAGGACTGTTCCAACCATCAGAGGTCACAGCACAGTGATACACATTTTTGAGATAAAGGGTTACACGTCACTGACAGTTTACACAATCCAGATCTGCACGTACAAAGCAACTAGTGGGTCATCATGACCCCTTACGAGATTGAGAAGGAATGTTATCTCCTAAGGAGGTCTGGTTAATGCAGATGCACAATGCACACTAAAGGGGAGGGAGGAGGCCTAAATGGGCAGAGGAAAATGTTATGTTAAAAGTTTTCTTGTCTTGCCATAAAATATGAATTTTATTTCATCAGTACTTCTTCCCTTCTCCTTCCACTGGAATGCAAGTTCCACAGGACGGAGGTTTTTGCCCATTTTGTTCATTTATATTTTACAAGCACTTAGAAGTTTTTATGACATGCGTCAGACACTCATCAACGTTTGCTGAACAGATATGGGAATAAATGCACAAGTAAGTTGGGGAACTATTGGTTAGTCAGGTCACCATGGGGAGCAGTCCCAGAAAACTCCAATAATAGTCCCCAAATGGTCTGATTTGGAGGTCAGGCTCTATGGAGAATTGCATGAGGACACCTGTACAGATTTGTCAGGAAGGACTGTGGCAGTGGGAGGGAGTAGTGGAGAAGGGTCTAGTTTCCAGAAGGAGAGCTGGTGGGGGTGGATGGGGCCTCAGGACTCCCAGACAATGTCTGAAGCCCTTTGCATGGTGTCTCAGTTAGCTCTTGCTGTGTAACAACCAATTCCAAACTTACCAACTTAAAACAACAATTTATTATTTTTCATGATTCTGTGTGTTGCCCCCAGCAATATTTATTATGATAAAGGTACTTATGCTATTCTTCTGATGTTTCCTTCTTTTTTTTCCCCTCCTTCCCTTCCTTCCGTGTGTATTTACTGAATCCTACTTTACACTGTGTGTGAGGAGATACATGTAAGGTTTGACGTCCTAGTGTAGGAGAACAAAATTTACCACTCCCAAATGTCTTTTTGGCATGTGGATTATTTTGAGCTGAAAACAATCAAGGCCAAAAAGATTCTAGAAGAAACTTTGACCTTCCCCCTAACTGCCTAAAAGAATGTAGGTAAAGGACCTGTTCCAGGAAGGGAGCTGTCATCATAGATAACTATAGTATGAACTAGGTGTGTAGACAGGGAGGAACCTAGCAAAGTTTGTTAAAATTCCTCTCTGTTTCCCATTGTCTCTGCAGGGCCAGCAAACATTTACCAAACATTTGCTTTTCCATTTCCATGTTAATTGCCTTTCTCGCCTTTGAAGCCCCAAACCACTCTCCACCCCTCAACATCCTCTTTTGTCTTTAGCTGAAGATGGTATTTAAGGTGAGGGTTTTGGCTATTTTGGTGAGTTACACAGGTTTCCTGGATCTCTCCCATGTCTACATGTTCTTAAACTTTTGTTAGATTTTCTCCTCTTAATCTGTCTCATGTCAATTTAATTCTTAGACCAGTCAGAAGAACCTAGAAGGGTAGAGGAAAATTTCTTCCTCCCCAACACGAGCCTTCTCAAATTCTTACTTCCTTCTTGCTCTCCAAAGCCCTGAATTCAGTGTCGAGCACACAGTGAGAGCTTAATCAATGGCTTTGAATGATTCTAAGCAAACTGCAGATGCAAAGAACATTTTCACCGATATCCTCAAGAGTAGTCTGACCCTCATCCAAGACTATGTCCCCTTCACATCGTACAACTCTGAGGATGCCGTTCACATTGTAGACAATTTGGATTTGTTTACTATGTTAAATTATAACTTGCCCTCAGAGCACCAGAGGTTCTCAAATGCTCTTGACCACTTACATCAGGGTCAGCTAGTGAAAAATGATTCCCGGGTCCCCACCTCCAATTGGCTGATACAAAACTATGCGGTTGAGGTATTTCTGAATTCCTAGGAAGCCTCTAGTTGATTCTTAGGAAGACTCTAAGGATCCCCAACGTATACCGAACTTCCTTCAGCATCAACTCCACAGATATTAGATCCCAGTCAGAGTACACGACACTCTGTATGTGTATGTTTCCATGACCAAAAAGGAATAACTAAAACAGGAAGTTGAGAATCAAAACATAAATCTCCTGTACAAAAATATGTGCCTCACATGTGACCCAATATGTCATTTTATGCTCAGTCATGGAAGATGGAAAATCATCCTCATTATGAGAGGCTGCTCATCGTTCATTACTTCCCCATATGCCCTGCGAGAGAGGGGAAGGGGGTGATCAGCATGGAAATTCAGGCAAGCTTGGTTAGGAGAATTCACTAGAATAGACTCCACTGGGGCAGGAGGTGCTTCGCCCGGACAGGGGCATAGTTTTTGGGTGACGGTTCAAGGCTGATGTTACATCCTTCCCTGTTCTGGAGGTCGGGGGTCTCTCCTTGCTGTGTTGTCCTTGGGTAAACTTTTGCTGTACCTTGTAGGTGGTACTTCCTAGGCCTGGCCAACCGCTTAACCAAAGGGATGGTAACTCCTGCCCTGAAGGTATCCTGACAAGGGCGTGGCAGACCCATTCTTCCTCACCCCCAATACTCTGCAGGCAGCAGGTGAATGCTTGTCCCTTTGTCAACATTCTTATTATATGGCGCCAGACTGTGAGCTCCTAAGGGACAGAGACTTGGACACTTTCATTTCCATATGCTCATAAATGAGTACAAAGATGCTGGAGTCACCTCATACAGTTATGTAGCTTTTACCCCTCGGCTCTAGGGCACATCACCCATGTTTCCATATCACAGTCTATAATATTTATTATGACAACGTTATGGCCGTTGGCAATAAACTGCCTTGTACTAAAAAAAAAAAAAAGTCTTTCTAATGACTTTCCAGCTGATGAGAATAAAATCAGGAAAGGAAACCTTCTGCTAATTCACCCCAAAGAGCAACCAATGGCTGGAGCAAAGGGTACAAAGAAAGAGGAAGAGGCAAAGATGTGGCTTAGAGGAAAATAGGGTCCAGATCATGGACTTCATTGTGGCATGCTAAAAGCCCGGTTTCCAACAGGAGGTCCCTGCAGATGACCTCAAGCAGGGTAATGACATGATCAGATTTGCCTCCTAAAATTAGTGCTTCTGGCTGCTGGCTGGGGAATGGATGTTGACACAGCCTCTCAAATGGTTTTTCCTTGCTCCAGCCTTGCTCTCCTCCAATCCAGTTGAAAGATGAGTGTCGAATGATTGTTGCAGGGGATTTGAGAGAAGTCAATGGATTTAAGGAAAAGGAAGAAGGTAGGGTCAATAGATTTGGGTGATTTATTGAATGCAGAATGAGATTGACCACCAGATTTCTAGTTTTGGTGTCTATTAATGAACGTTTCTACTGATGGGTGGTGATTCTATTGATGGATGGTGGTTCCATTTACCGACAAAAGGGAGAATGGAAGAGAAGGTGGCAGTCTGGGGAGAAACAGAATAAGATCTGCTTTTGACTGTGTTGAATTTTGAGGTGTCTATAAACATCCAGATAGAGGTGTGAAGTGGGCAGATCTGGAGTTTGGGAGAGGAATTTGGAATGGAGATACAAATTTCAGAGTTTTTGGCTAAAGAAGATAATGGAACTGAGGGGGTGAATGAAATGGGGAGAGAGATTAGTTTAAAAGAGAAGATGGTCAGGACAGAAAGATATGTGAGAATCAGGCAGAAGATTCAGAGGCTTCTGGAGGCTTAGGAGAGGACTTCAGAGGTAGAAGGAGGACCATGAGACATGGAGTATGGATGTCTAGAGAAAAGAGGGTTCAAGGTGAGAATCAACAGCATCAAACTAACAGCACATCAAGTCTGGTCAAGTTTGAAAAGTGTCCATTGGGTCTAGGAGCTAAGACACCCTGGAGAGCTTTCAGGAAGAGAGCTGTGCAAAAGTGAAAATGAAGGGTCTTCAAGAGTGAGTGGAAGGTGAGAAAGAGGAGGCAGTGGGTAGAGATAATTTTTTCAATAAATTTGGTTGTGAAGGGGGAGAGAGAGATATGGGTGTAGCTAGAGGGAGACATGGGTCTAATGGAAGAAAATTTCAAGATGTGACAGGTTTAAACAAGTGTAAAAGCTGATAGGAAGAAGTTAATGAAGAAGGACAGGCTGAAAAAAACAGGGTGGGTATGCAGTACGGGTTCCTGGGTATGTGCATGGGCTCTGGAGAAAATCCATCTCACTTTAAATTTCTACTCTGCTCTTTCTCATCTGAGTAAATTGAATGAAATAGACATACTCAAGTTCCTTTTAAAATTATAAATGTCTCAGAGTCATACGCTTTTATCTTTCCATAATGCATCTAAAACAAAAGTGCCAATGACCTTCTTCAGTCTTAACAAGAAATCTTTTAGATCTTTATACCATTTAAGGATCTGGAAATGCTTTTTCAGCATTATTTCTGAGGCAACTGTTTCATTTATCTCTTATTGTGAAATAAACCATCCTGAAACTTAGTGGCTTAAAGGAGAAAAAAGGAGACAATGTTTATTCTGCTGTGAGTCTGCAAGTGAGCAGGGCTCAGGGGGGAACCTCTTGTTTCTTATCCACCCAGTATCAGCTGAGGGAGCTCAGAGGGTGGGAGCATCTCCATCATGCTGGGACCTCAGTGGGGCTGTTGCCCAAAACACCTTTGCATGTCCTCTCCATGCTGGTTGGGCTTCCTCACAACATGGTGACTGGATTCCAAGAGTGACTACCTTGGGGAAGAGTCAGGCAGAGGCTGTATAACTTTTGATGACTGGCTTTGGGAGTCATTCAGCATCACTTCTACCACATTCTATTGATTAGAAGTGAATCACTAATGTCAGCCCACATTCAAAGGAAGGAAAATTAGACTACCTCTTAATGAGAAAAATCCCAAGGAATATGTTGGCATGTTTCAAAACAACAGCAACACATTACCAATTAAAATAACACAAAGAAAGAGGAAGAGGCAAAGATGTCTTTTTCTGGCTTGCTTTTTTGGGACATAACAACTTCTGAAGGCTTCAGTGTCGTATAAGACCCTTTTGTTCAAATACTACTTGCAAGGGCATATTTATTTTAACTAAGAACAGAAAAGTTGGAGATAGTCATGAATAGTCATACAGCTCATAATGACAGAAAAAAAAGTGATAGTCTTGTGACTGTTCTCAATTTAATGTTTCTCAACATGGATTCTTTGAATTAGTTTATGATGCAGAACAATTCTCTCTCCCATGGAATTTTATTTAGTGTTGGTGGAATAAGGAGCATAAAGTGTTTTTCTCCCACCATGGGTAAACTTGGACTAGTTAAGGGGGTGTATACTAATAGTATCCACCACATCATAGCCTTTTGGAAGAGGATTGGGTAAGCTAATGCCACAAGCCATTAGCATGGGGCCAGGCACATAGGGTGTCACTAAATGATGGAGAATTACTGATGAGGTGAGGACCTTGAGGAGGCTAAATGGGATGGTACCCAAAGCAAAAGTATAGGGACTGGCCTTGGGACTCTTGCTTCTGTTGGATGAGAGGAGAGAAGAAAAGAGTAAAGAAAGATTCAACAGGTTTTAAAGTGGGCTAATGGGCAGTTGAGAAAGTCTTCTGTCATTTTGCTTCTGTTACTTTGCTGTGAGAGTTGAGGAGGTAGGGTAGCATACTGCTGAAAGTGGGGATGATTTCCTGTGGAGAGGGGACAGCCATCAAATTACAGAGACACTGAAGGGTTGCTAAAGCAACCATAAAGGTCAGTTGGTTTTGGTCATCAACGTGCAATGGGATCCATGTTTTCTTGAGGTGCTCACTGACTTTGGTGCAGGATCTGAGAGGGAAGATATTGGACAGATCCAGAACTTTGTCAGGCAGTGCAGTGAGAGGGCAGAGGGGCCAGGCAGCAGGGAATAGCGACAAAAGACTGTCAAGTGAGGGGCTGGAAGGAAGTGAAGACAGGAGGAAACGATGGAGCCAAGTTGAGTCGGTCAAAGGATTAGAGATCTCTGGTGGCTGAAATATGCAAACAGTGGGGAAGCTGGAGAGAGTGAGGAACAGAGGGAGAAGGAGAGGAGGGAGGCAGAAACAGGCCATAAAAATGGTCTGTTGTGGTCAGAGAACAAGATGTTTGAACATTTGAGCAATGAAGAGGTTAAGAGTGATGGTAAGGCACAGGGTGTGACTCTGGGGGTGTATGGAACAGAAAGTAGAGGAGGAAGTGACTGGGTGATAAAGTCAAGGGGTTGAGAGGCCATGGGGTTGGTCATCCAAATGGGCGTCAAGGTCAAAGAGGTTTAGGACAAAGAGGAGGGCTTGGTTCCAGGTGCTAAATGTGTAATAAGTGGAGGGGGCTGACCAGGTCGGTAGCTGAAAGCTACAAAGAGAGGCACAGGATGGCATAAACATCAAAGGACTGGGGTTTTTGTCTGTTTGGATGGGTTGTTCATTTTACAGTGTTGCTGATGTCCTATTGTGATGTCGGTGGAGAGGTGACTGGATGTTGGCCCCAACTTCCTGGCTGGGAAATATCTGTGTGTAGAGGCATGAGTTCTTTCTCCTTGAGAAAGCTTCAGGGAAAGCATGGTCTTCAGAGGACAGCCAGGTTTCAGCCAAGGCAAGAATTGGGGGAATATTTAGAAAGAGAAAAAAGAGATAGAGTCATTCATTCAACAGTTGTTGAGCACCTGCTTTGTATAGGATCCTGTTGGAGGTGTTAGAATGTATTAAGGAATTTACATTCCAGTGGCAAGAAATGGAAAAGAAACACAAAGCAAATACATACTGAATATCATTTTGGTTAGTGATACAAGCTGTGAAGAAGAAAAAAAAATAGGACTATTAGATGGAGAGTAAAAGGTGTGCAGAGGAAGTGGGGATTTATTTGTCGCAAACTGTGTGTCTCTAAAGGGAATGGAGGGTTTAGTGGGAGTTGTGTCAGTGCTAAACCCAGATCCATTTTATTGGATTAATGCTTGCTAGAATAAGTAGCTTTGCTGAATAGCAGATGGAGGAAAGCACAGTAAGGTGTGCCAACCATCACTGTGGGATATGAGATTTTGCAAAATAACTGTCAGGGTTTTCACAGAAATTATTTCCCATGTGGCCTCCTGGAGACGTTCTGACCAGTGCATGACCTCCCCTCCCTGCTTGACCTCAAGGCCAGTGACAGACACTTGCAATCCCTGTCCATGGCTCTCATGGGTCACCAAACTGTGGGGCTTGGAGGCAGCCTCGAGGGCAGTCTCAGTTTGCACGCAGCTCAGGAAGTGATGGAGCAAAGGGTAGTGACTAACATTTCAGACATGACACTTACTGAAGCTTAGAGGAGACAGTTTTAGGGCAAAGAAAAGGAAGTTTTACTTTACTAGGCGTTGGTAAATATAGGAGATTTACTTTCTGGATCAATCTCTAAATAAGGTCAAAGGAAGACCAGGAACAATACCTAGGGGATAGAGCTATAACTTATTGGTAATGGGAACTGGGGACTTTGGGGAGGGTGCCCTCCATCCAGGTGACCCAAGAGCATCCGCCCTGGGCTCCTGTGATCCTCTCTGGTGCCCTGATTTGCCAGGACATTGGAAATGTCACTCAGGCCCAGATCGGTACCCCCATCCTTGCCTGATTTTCCTTTTTCGTGAATCTTACAGTCTTATATTTCCTGATTCCCTCTTCACCTGTGCCTCTCCTTGAGATCACAGGGAAGGTATATTTTTCTGGTTAGTTAAAGCCCTTCCTTTTTAAAATGACTAAATTAACTCATTATTGATTTATTTATTCCAACTTTTTGAGCTCTTGCTCTTTTAAGGTACTATTGTAGAAAAGAGAATTGAAGACAAAAATGTTAGAGTTCATAATCCAACAGAGAGAACAGATCATTTTTTAGATGACATTACAAAATAATAAGTGCTACAGGGAACTATATTCAATATCCTGTGATAAATCATAATGGAAAAGAATATGAAAAGGAACATATATATATATGTATAACTGAATCACTTTGCTGTACAGTAGAAACTAACACAACATTGTAAATCAGCTATACTTCAATAAAATAAATTAAAAAAATAATAATAAGTGATGAAATGCTGGTATGCTCTTTATGCTACACTTTCTCTTTCAGGCATCTCTTGGACTTCAACCATCACTTATAGAGCTTTTTCTCTAGTTCAGTCTTCTAAATTCCAGGTGTGTAAGTCCAGCTGCCAACGGGACACCTCCATTTGGTGTCTCATCCACATGCAAACGCTACACAACTTAAGTTGAATTAACCATCTCTCTCCACGACCCTCAGAAACAATCTGTTCCTCCTTCTTGCATCTTCTTTCTCAATAAAAGGTCCTAGTGTCCCCCTGTTATCTAAGCCCCCAAATAAGATATCCTTGATCTCTATTGTCCTTCCAAATTCAAGAGTCATGTCCTTCATTCAGTAGTCACTAAGTCCTAGTGAATTTACCTCCTAAATATTTCCAGGGCCTTCAGTCCATCTTGATGGTCATCATCGTAATTCAGACCCTTGTCTCAGCATCCTTGAGTTACCTGAGGCAACTTCCCTACCAGCCTCCTGACCACAGCTGGCCTTGTTCTACACCTTGGTCCACACTGCTACGTCTGGATGGTATGGTACCTTTTCTTCAGTGGCTCCCATATGCTTTTAGCACAGACAAGATCCCTCATGTTCTGGGCCCTGCAAATCCCCCAGCTCATCTCTCAGCTGCCCTCCCAGCTCTCTGCACACGCAACAGGTTATGGCCCTTGTGAGCTTCTCACGGGTCCTCCAGGACACTATTCTCGCTCACAAGATGTCTTTGCACAGGCTGCTCCTTCTGTTTAGAAAATCATTCCTCTTCCACTTCCTTGGCTAATATTACTCATACTTTGGGACTCAGCTAAGGACTCAACCCTTCAGGGAAACAATGTATAGCCCTATGGCCAGATTAAACATCCCTTTTCTATGGTCCAATGAGACCCTGGATCACCCCCATCATAGCACTTGCCAAGCTACTTTTTAATTGTGAGCCTCTTCAGTGAATCTGTAAGCAACCTAAGGGCAGGAGATGTGCCCTATGAGTTTTTGAATCTTCAGTGACTGTCTTGTAGTAAGTGCTTCATAAATGGGTGATAAATGAGGAAATGAGAGAAGAGAAAGAATGAATGAAAGGAAGAGAGAGAGGAAAGAAGAACAAACAAAAGAATGAACAAAAGAAAGAAGGAAGAAAGGAAGGATGAAAGAAAGAAAGAAAAAAGAAAGAAAAAAGAAAGAAAGAGGGACTTCCCTAGTGGCGCAGTGGTTAAGACTTCACGCTCCCAAGCTCCCAATGCAGGGGCCCCAGGCTCAATTCCTGGTCAGGGAACTAGATCCCACATGCATGCCGCAACTAAGAGTTCGCATGCTGCAACTAAGGAGCCGGTGAGCTGCAACTAAGGAGTCCACCTGGTGCAACTAAATAAATAAATAAGGGGGCTTCCCTGGTGGTGCAGTGGTTGAGAATCTGCCTGCTAATGCAGGGGACATGGGTTTGAGCCCTGGTCCGGGAGGATGCCACATGCCACGGAGCAACTAGGCCCGTGAGCCACAACTACTGAGCCTGCGCGTCTGGAGCCTGTGCTCCGCAACAAGAGAGGCCGCGACAGTGAGAGGCCCACGCACCGCGATGAAGAGCGGCCCCCGCTTGCCACAACTAGAGAAAGCCCTTGTGCAGAAACGAAGACCCAACACAGCAAATATAAATAAATAAATTAATAAACTCCTACCCCCAACATCTTAAAAAATAAATAAATAAATAAGAAAGAAAGAAAGCTAGAAAGACAGAAAAGGATGGCAAGGAGGAGCAGGAACTAAACCATACTGGAAATAGGAAGTGAAGGTTTCAAGGAAGAGGTGATGTTTGAGCCAAGTGTTGAAGTAAAAGTAGAATTTATCTAGGCAGAGTTAGGGCAAGAAGAATGTTAAACAGAGCCAAGAACACATGCTAAGGCAAAGAGGCGAGGAAGATGGTGGACTGTTGATTTATTTGGCAGGGTTCAGCTGCAGGTAACAGAAAATACTGCAGCTGATTCGATCAGGAAATGTTTTCATATGAAGAACTGGGGACTTACAGAATCAGCTGGAGGACTAAAGGAATGACCTTTGCATGAGGCATCCAGGAATCATCCCTGGGGGAACATTCCAGAACTGGCTTGCTGGGAGCACCAGCGTCTCTGCCACAGTCAAGAAGATGCTATCACAACTCCTGGCTCCAACTCACACCACTTGAGCCCAGTGCAGGGGTCAGGAGGCAGTTGCCATGGCTGTCGGCTCCAGAAACACAGGGGCTCACCCGTGACCTGGAGACCAGAAAGCCACCCATGGAAGCATGCCTGGCTTGCTGAAATCTGCAGTGAGAGAATGGATGACTCGCCCCAAATAATGCATTCTAAATTTGGGTCTCCCGTGGAGGTGTCTGGCAGACTTGACATCACAGGGAGTCTGAGAGATGTGTTTTCAGCTTTCCAGGCCCTGCAAGGACAAGCTGGAAGGAGGCTAAAAGATGAGGCCCAAGAGCCAGGCTACCATGTGCACGGCCCCTTCCCGTGCCTACAGACTCATAGTAACCAGATGTGGTCCACGCACGACTTTGGAGAGAAGGCAAAGCTCTATGCAGGGCAGTGGCCTCCCACTTCCTTCCCCCGCTCCGACTGTGCAGGTTTTGCAGGGCCTTATGCCCACAGTAGAAAGTTGAACCAAAGCTCTCGTGTTCTTGTCCATTGAAGCCCATGCTCCTTCCTGGGTCTCCACCTTGTAGCTTGGAGCCCAGTTTAGCATAGCATGTGTGGGGCTTGTGCTCGTGTGGTGGCAGACTCACAGTGACAAGTCTGATATCCTCTTACTGGGGGTGCAGTCAGCAGAGCGGAGAGGGGTGGGCATAAGTCTTGCCCCACCATGAACTCTACTCTGCAGTAGCTCTGTGACTGTGGGCAAATTACTTTGACATTCCAGATCTCATCCAGTGCTTCATTTCATCAAGATGCTCAGCCATAAAGGAGGGATTAGAATAGCAGCTGCTGCCACCGCTGCCATGGATAACAAGGCTCTCTTTTTAAAAAAGTTTTATTGAAGTGTAATTGATTTACAATGTTGTGTTAGTTTGTGCTGTACAGCAAAGTGAATCGGTTATGCACATACATCTATCCACTCTTTTTTTAGATTCTTTTCCCATATAGGTCATTACAGGGGATTGAGTAGAGTTCCCTGTGCTGTACAGTAGGTCCTTATTAGTTATCTATTTTATATACAGTTGTGTGTATATGTCCATCCCAATTTCCCAATTTATCCCTCCCTTCCACCTTTGCCCCCTGGTAACCATAAGTGTGTTTTTTACATCTGTGACTCTATTTATGTTTTGTAAATAAGTTCATTTGTACCATTTTTTAGATTCCACATATAAACGATATCATATGATACTTACACTGAGCGAAGTAACAATGCTTTCTGTGTCTTTGCGTCACTCCCTCAAATTCAAAGTTCTCAGTCGGAGCACCCAGCCGGCCCCTATTTAGTCATGTGCCCATCTCTCACTGTCCTGGGAAGAGGAAAGGAGTATTTGGTTCTTTCAAATTATGAAATGGAAAGCAAAACCCAGACACTTCCTACCCAGACAAGATTGGTGGGGGATTTATCCCCAGTGGGAAGCATGTTTAGTTGGTGGATAGAAAACAAAAAAGTAGCTATACTACAGATGCATTTTTAAAATAGGAATTATCTATTTTACCCTCCTCCTCCACTGATATCCTTAAAATCACAAGTTAAATGTGAAAGCTGTATTTGTTTCTGTTACATCTGAGAATAAACACATAATTGTACTCTTGATATATAAAAATATATTCTGAGAGGGACTTCCCTGGTGGTCCAGTGGTTAAGAATCCACCTTCTAACCTAGAAAAATGGTACAGATGAACCGGTTTGCAGGGCAGAAATAGAGACACAGATGTAGAGAACAAACGTATGGACACCAAGGGGGGAAAGCGGCCGGGGGAGTGGTGGTGGTGGGATGAATTGGGAGATTGGGATTGACATGTATACACTAATATGTATATAATAGATAACAAATAAGGAAAAAAAAAAGAAAGTTCTTCCTAAAAACAAAAAAACCCCACCCACCTTCCAATGCAGGGGACACGGGTTTGATCCCTGGTCAGGGAACTAAGATCCCTCAAGCTGCGGGGCAACTAAGCCCGCGCACTCTAGAGCTGGTGCATCACAACGGAAGATCCCACGTGCCACAGCAAATGATCTCGAGTGCCGCAACTAAGACCCGTCCCAGCCAAATAATATTTAAAAAGTTGAGATTAAAAAATTTATATATATACGTACATATGTGTATATATATACACATATATGTGTGTATATACACACATATATGTGTATATATATACACATATATGTGTGTGTATACACACATATATATGTATATATATACACATATATGTGTATATATATACATATATATGTATATATATATAAATTCTGAGATCTAAAATTGTCTCATGGACGGCCAGTGAGAGCCGTCATGCATTTAGTGACCCCAAATGTCTGCATGGCAGGTGGAGTGTTGACAATAATAGTGTGAGAAGCCAATCATTGTTGACAGGTCCGTCTTTATCAGCCGGGATCTATGGGAAAAGTAATGGAAAGGAACTCAGACTAGCGGAAATAGAAAAGTAATGTATTGAAAAAATTATCAGGTAGTTTCCAGAAGTGACAGGAAGGTTGGAGAACGGGCTCAGAAAACGAGCAGAAATCAAGGGAGGCTCTTTTTCTGCAGGCATGGGGGTGGGGTGGGACAAATTGAGGAAAAAAGAGCAAAGAAAGGATAGAGGGAAACGCCACTCACAAAGGAGGGAGCATTCTCAGGCAGCATTCCGTTCTTTCTTTAAAGCTGGAGATAGTCTGTGGTTAGATGCATCCATATTCACACCACCAGGGGCTAGTTGAGTCCTGTTTCAGGAGAAGCAGAAAATGCCAAGATGAAGTACCAGGACAGAAGCCTGTCAAGCCAAGGGCTGGATATGGTGGAAGACGGAAGAAGTGGGTCCTGGTCTTATTATAGATGAAGTTGGCCTAATGGCTGTGTCGAGCACATTACCTTGGGGCACCTCACATCAGCACTTTCAGAACCCATCTGTGTTTTCAGCCCACTCAAGATGGCCGTTCTCTTGCTCTCTGAACATCCCCTGCCCGACCAGTGCCTGTTTCACGCTCACCCGTGTACCTGTGTGCTTACACCAGGCCCCAGCTAGTGACAGTTTATCAAAGGGGTGGTGAGGGGCGTGCCCCTCTACTGGTTTCCCTGGTAAGTAATGAGCTAACCTGATGTCAATTCCCCTATAATTGGCCATCTCCCCATCCCCGTGGGAGCAAAGACTGCCACAGTGTCCTGCCTGCTGTCTGCCACATATGGTGGGGTGTAGCCCCAGGACCTTGCTTCAGACGTGTAAGATTCCTCCCATCCATTAAACCATTGATGTCTCTGTTGCTGACTCCGGGCTCTTTCTTCTGTCTTGAAGCTGGGCAAGCACAGGACTTGTAGGCCTGTGAGGTGCAGCCCAACACCATCCTACAAACGAAGAAACAGAGGCTCAGAGAAGTTAGGTCACTTGCCTCGGTTAGTAAGTTTTGTAGACTAGGTTCCAGTTCAGACCTTCCTGACCAAAAGCCCGTATTTGTCATCATCACTACTCACTCCTCCTTCTGAGTACAGGGTGCCTAACAAGCTCAAAAAAGCCAAGTTTTAGTGCTGCCAGGAAGGTCCAAACAGCCTGTGAGGAGGAAGTGATGACAAATGGCTGGGCCATCAGGAAGGTTTCAAGGAGGAAGCAGCATTCTGTGTGGGCTTTGAGGGTCCACCAGGATTTCAACAGGTGACTATAGGCAAGAAGGAGGACGTGGCAGTTTGAGGGAGCAAAACAAACCAAAGGAATGGGGAGCGGGGAGACTTCCAGAGACAGTAAAGAATTCCCTGGCAGTCCAGTGGTTAGGACTCCACGCTTTCACTGCTGAGGGACCGGGTTCGATCCCTGGTTGGGGAGCTAAGATCCCAGAAGCCACGTAGTGCGGCCAAAAAAAAAATTAAAAATTAAATTTATTAATTAATTTAGAGACAGTGAAGGGTCCATGTGACCTGTGTGGGAACGTGTGGAGGGGTCTGAGCAGATGGGAAACCTGCTGTGAAGACCTGGGTTGGCAGAAGTAGCAAGACGGTCTCCTTTTGCAGGCAAAGGGAGGCATTAACATTTTTAGACTGAGAGTGGATTGGGGGCAGGAGGCTTACTGTGATCAGAGCTATGATTTAAAACAACTCTTCACAGACTATTGAATAACTCATGGCAATAATTTTTTTTAATTGGGGAAATCCCCTTTTAATTCTGACAAAGACCTTAATAAAAATAACAGGTTCCACCTATTATCACCATTACTTCATAAAAGAAAGGCCCTTTTTACACCCCTCTCCTCCCCCAATGAGAACTGCTTGTCCAATACACTGTATTATTAGAACTGCTTGTCCAAAGTATTGCAATAGCCCCTTTTGAACTGAAACTCTTCCTCTGTTTGTAATCCCTCCCCGGCTCCAATCTGCCTTCTATACTATTGCCAAATCTTTCAGAACAGTCGTTTCTACATATTGGTTCTTAGACTAGTACCAAATAAAATGAGAAAAGTGAGAGCCCTGTACCTGATGTTTAAATGTATTGGGGGTACTGCTGACAACTCTGTTTTTTGAGAAGGGCTGTCCTTTCTTCTGAGAACATATTTTATGTGGGAGGAGGGTGTAAAATTCGCCCTTTTTTTGAGTTTCAAGCCATTAAGTTTTGGTCATTTGTTACATACGGTAGTAATAGGAAATGAATACAAGAAGGGTGTGTCATCAACATAAACAGAGTAGTCTGAAGGATGGAGCGGGAAGCTGACAGATTCTGTTTTGGGCATTGTGGATGTCATATGTAGGGTACATTTTATTGGGAACATGTCCCTCCAACAGCTGGAACTTCAGGGATGGAAAGTAAGGAACAACAATATTTTGAAAGGAAGACAAGTGGATAATCAATATTTGTTGACTACCTACAAGGTTTCTGGTTCTTTCACTAAGTTATGGTATGTAATCCTCATGGCATCTTGGAGGTTTATTTTTTTTTAACTTGATTTTCACAGGTTAGCAGCCCAGATAAGTGTCCAGAGGTTAGAAAATATGCTAAAAATTACTCAGCTAATAGCAGACAGAAACCAGCCTCACCTCTGGGTCCAATCTGATTCCAGATTGTGTGATTTTTATCATTCATTATGCGTTGCTATGGTTCTGTAGCAGTTTGGAAGAAGGAAGTCAAGGGAGTTCCTGACAAGTGTCTTAATTCTTCTCAGTAACACAGAAGATGAGGTCCCCAACAAGTAATTTCAGGGTTAAGGAGTCACTTAGAGGTAAGTTCAGAGCAACAGTAGTAGAAACAGAGACAAATCTTTGGTTACCTGGAAGTGATGCTTGTCAGAAGGAAAGTTTCTTCATGTCATGAGGTCATAGGTTCCAAGACCAGTGGGTGTCATGGATGATGCTGATAGTGACTCACTGTCTGTTGGCCCAGGACACGGAGAGGGCAGAAGCCTGGACAGTGGCTCAGGGTTCTGACTCCTACCCCTACGGTGATCTATTCCTGGGTCTCCTCACTGTGGGGGCAGGAGATGTGTGAAGGGATTTCCCCAATGTCTGAGGGCTCCAAGGGATTTTCAGAGCTGGACTCTTGTTGGCTCAAGGAGCTGGGTGTTCTGCGTATCATACACCTCCCCTGGCCCGGAAGGTGCCACACTAAGTTGGGAGTCAAAAGACTTTGGTCTTGGTCTACACCATGTGTTCACCGCCTGAGTGCACAGCTAACATTTGTTGGGCATTTAGCGTGTGTTAAGAGCCTAATGAACAGTTTTTCTTTGACCTCTGTTGTATTGATGAAGAAACAGAAGTTCAGAGAAGCTCAGCAACTTGTCCAAGGTCATAGAGTCTGTGTGTGTGGCCAAAATCTAAAATCAGGTTTATCCAACTCCAGATCCCATATTTGATCCATTTTGCTGTGAATTCAACATGATTCTGATTTGGAGAAACTCTCAATCTCAGTGAGGAAACAGATGGAATTGCAATTTACTATAACACAGTAGAGCAGTGTGGAAATAAAAAGAAGGGCAGGGAAGTCTTGGAAAGAACTAACACTGATGGGGAATGCATCGGGAACACTTCTCAGAGGAGGTGGCCTTTGAGCTCAGGGGTAAATGAGTTTCTGGACAGAAGAAGGGCATTCTGGGTAGAAGGAGTATTACACAGACATGAAGATGGTGGAAGTGTTTGGCAAGAGTGAGTAGGCTGGTGACCACAATGATGAGTCAAGAGCCTATGGCATCAGGGGCTACTGTAGACGTGTATGACGGCTGGAGAGCCTGTGAAAAGAAAACCCCTTCCAACTGAGTCCTAAAGCCCTGCTGGTTATACATCATCCCTCATGAGAACAGAGCAGGTGAACATTTGGGTCTACTTATTATTCTGTTCAGGAATCACTATGTTGCTCATTTGGTATACGCCAGAGTAACATTTTTGGTGAGATTTGTTTGCTGAGAACTGTAAACTCTATACACGGAGTCATAGGCTTCTCAGTTTGTTACTCATACAATATGGTCATCCAATCATGAGGCACAACTATCTGCTCAGAACTTTTTTAACATAGAGGGAAATTTGCATCCTAGTTCCATATCTTCTGAGAACTGTGCACCTCAGAAATCTCCTTGTGTTTTCTGAGCCTCTAAGATGACATAAGAGTGTGTTATAACCAGTTATCATGTTTGCTACTCAGTATTTAAAATTAAACATTTTAAATTGTTGCATAATTTTCCATAAATGTAACATTATTATTATTTTTGGAGTATAATTACTTTACAATGTTGTGTTAGTTTCTGCTGTATAACAAAGTGAATCAGCTATACGTATACATATATCCCCTCCCTCTTGTGTCTCCCTCTCACCCTCCCTATCCCACCCCCTTAGGTGGTCACAAAGCACAGAGTTGATCTCCCTGTGCTATGCAGCTGCTTCCCACTAACTATCTATTGTACATTTGGTAGTGTATATATGTCCATGCCACTCTCTCACTTCGTCCCAGCTTACCCTTCCCCCTCCCTGTGTCCTCAAGTCCATTCTCTACATCTGGGTCTTTATTCCTGTCCTGCCCCTAGGTTCTTCAGAACCATTTTTCTTTTTTAGATTCTGTATATATGTGTTAGCATACCGTATTTGTTTTTCTCTTCTGACTTACTTCACTCTGTATGACAAGCTCTAGGTCTATCCACCTCACCACAAATAACTCAATTTCATTTCTTTTTATGGCTGAGTAATATTCCATTGTATATATGTGCCACATCTTCTTTATCCATTCATCTGTCAATGGACACTTAGGTTGCTTCCATGTCCTGGCTATTGTAAATAGTGCTTCAGTGAACATTGTGGTACATGGCTCTTTTTGAATTATGGTTTTCTCAGGGTATATGCCCAGTAGTGGGATTGCTGGGTCGTATGGTATAACATTATTAATTAATTTTCCTTTTTTGCACATTGAGTTCTCTTCTAATGTTTTGATGTTTTCATCTATGCCGAAATAATCATGTGGTTTTTATCCTTCAGATTATTTTCTGTTGAAAGAGTCCCTGAAATGGGATTAAAGGATCAAAGAGTCATGATTTTGTTTTGATACATGTCACACAATCACCTTCTGAAAAAGTTTGAACAATAGCTTGTCATCATCATCAGATTTCACTGCACCATCACCCATGTTGGGAGGTGTGTTTTCCTAATTTTTGCTAATTCGTCAGGTGTAAATACCTTATTTTATCTATGATTTCCTTGTTAATGGTGGAAGCTAAGCATTTACTATATTTCTATTTTGCATCTGATTTCAACATTTTGTAAGATTTCCTTTGCTCATTTGTCTACTGGAATTTTAATATTTTGCTTTCAAATTTGTATGACTCCAAAATCTCACATGAGAAAATAAGCTAAGGTCTCTCTTAGAAGCCACAGAAATGAAGGAATGGATTAGGAAACAGTAAGGGGATAGGGGGATACAGTAAGGGGATAGGGAAGAAAGATACAAAATAATACCTGAGGGTTTATTTTCATTTCTGAAGTTTCCCCAGAGTAGTGATTCTTAACCTTTTTTGAGATTATACATCCTTTTGAGGTATGAGTCCTTATCCCCAAGATGAACCTGACCTATTGCATAAAATTTAAATGAGTTTATGGCCCTCAGGCCTATACACAGACCCCTCTTAGGTTGGGATCCTTTGTTTTGTAATAACTGCTTTAACTAAAATGTTCATTTAATTATTGCTATTTTTAGCTATCTTAAAGAGCTAAACAGTTATGTTTTGTGTTAGAAGGTTAATGTTATAAATAAAACTCAATGTGGTCTTTATTTCTTTTCCTTTTTCCTTTTTTTAATTTTTTTTATTTTTAAGAGAGTTTTGAGGTTATTGCTGGGTGGACTTCAAATCCCAGATGGGAATTTGACCTCACCATTCAGACCGCCAACTTTGGGTATAAGATGGTCCCAGTGATGTGGGAACCTCAGAGTCTGAAACAAAGATAACAGATTGAGACCCCCCCAAAGACTTCAGATTTATCAGATTCAGAATTTTAAATAACTACTTGTAAAATATTTAACATAAAAATTGAATCAAGGGGCTTCCCTGGTGGCACAGTGGTTAAGAATCTGCCTGCCGGGCTTCCCCGGTGGCGTAGTGGTTGAGTGTCCGCCTGCCGATGCAGGGGACATGGGTTCGTGCCCCGGTCTGGGAGGATCCCACATATTGCGGAGTGGCTGGGCCCGTGGGGCCATGGCTGCTGGGCCTGCGCGTCTGGAGCCTGTGCTCCGCAACGGGAGAGGCCACAGCAGTGAGAGGCCCGCGTACCGCAAAAAAAAAAAAAAAATTGAATCAAAAAGTGAGCAAGAGACAAATATAACAAATGATCTGGCAGTTTGGGGAAATAAATTGAGCTTTTAGAAATAGTAAATATAGTTTTTAAAATAAAAACTCAGTGAGTGGGTTTAAACAGCAGAATGAATGACTAATTAAAGAAGAATTATTACACTGAAAAGTCCAGTCCAAAAAAAAAAAAACACACAGAATGCAAAACAAGGAAACAGGGCAATTCAATGTATGATAGACATGTTAAGACACTGTAAGCAAAGCATGAGAAAGTGTAACATACATCTAATTACAGCCCCTTAAGGTGGAAATAGAGAGCAGGGAGAAAAACAATACTCAAAACGTTAATATCTTAGAATATTCCAGAACTGATAAATAAGTGAATCCACAGATCCGGGAAACAAAGCTCATAAAAAGACATGTAAATAAAGATACACACATAGATACATTGCAATGAATCTGTAAAACACCAAAATTAGAGATTATTTTTCCAGTAGACTGACAGCTGACTTCTCCATATCTATGGAAGCAGGAAGACAGTTGAATGCCATCTTCAACGTGCTGAGAGAAAATTAACTATTAATATAGAATTGTGTACCTACTGAAACTATCTCTCAAGAAAAAGGACACAATAAAGATATTTCCAGATAAATAATAAACGAGTTTACCACCAATTAGCCCTCATTAAAAGAATAGCTAGGGACTTCCCTGGTGGCACAGTGGCTAAGAATCCACCTGCCAATGCAGGGGACACAGATTTGAGCCCTGATCCGGGAAGATCCCACATGCCGCGGAGCAACTAAGCCCGTGTGCCACAAGTACTGAGCCTGTGCCCTAGAGCCTGTGAGACACAGCTACTGAGCTCACGTGTCACAACTACTAAAGCCCGTGCACCTAGAGCCCGTGCTTCGCAACAAAAGAAGCCACCGCAATGAGAAGCCCACACACCGCAACAAAGAGTAGCCCCCGTTCATCACGACTAGAGAAAGCCCGCGCGCAGCAACGAAGATCCAACACAGACAAAAGTAAATAAATACAATAAATGTGGGTTAGAGAAAGGACAGAACTAAAATGCCACTCTGCAATAGGCTGAGGGGGAGATAGCTGAACTTAAAAGTGCTCGTAAATCCACGTATTTTGGGGGAAGGAAGCTTAGATATTTATTACCTCTGGACTCTGGAAAGTAAAATATTCATGGTTAAATTTCAATGGTAACCACTGAAAGAGCAGAAACAGAGTATGTGACGTCTAAACTAATAGGGGAGGGGGAACTCGAATAAAAACAACAATACCTCCCTACCAAAAAACGGCAAAAGAGGAGACATAAGAAGCATTGAAAAAGGGCTAAAATAGAAATTTAAAAAATTAAGGTAGTAAAGCAAGTCCAAATATATTAAAGACGACAACTAAATGAACACGAACCAAACTTCCTAGTTGAAAGATTGTCAGATTGGATTCTAAACTGGCTTAATGCTATTTACAAGAGACATGGCAAATATTAAACAGAAAAGTTAAAAGGGAAAGGATGAAAAAACACAGCGAAGCACGGACCGGAAGAGAGCTGGGGCCACTCTGGATATCAGAGCAGAACTTCATTGAGAAAGCACGAACAGGAAGGGGAGGGCCACAACCTAGTGACCAAGTATTTAATTCACCACAAATATATGACACTTCTGAACTTGTATGACTGCAAAATAAACAAACAAACAAACAAATAAATAACCTTGCCATACATAACATTTTGAAAGAGCCACAGCCGTCAGCTGACAGGTACATACTATGTCTGCATTGCTCTACTAAAGCTTTGCTAGTATTATTAAAGTGCTATCATCATTCCCATTTCACAGATGGGGAAACAGTCCCCATATAGGAAGAGGTTATACCTCAGCCATGCCTTGGCATCTCCTGGGCTCCGCTCCCTCCTCATTGAGCCCACACCTCACCTGGCGAACTTCTTTTCATCATCTGTTAGGATGAGTATGCCGTGCTTTACCCAAGGACCGAAGTCACTCTCAAAACAGATCTGGATGGACTCTGGTTTCAAATGAATCAAGAGGCCCCGTGGTACATCTGACCCCAGGTCAACCACTGTACACACACACACACACACACACACACACACACAGCCTTCTCTTGGACTAGCAGTGGTGCTAACACTCAGATCCCAGGTCCCACTCTGGAGCTCTTTGAGGAAACTGCTATCATTCTGGGCTACAGGAAGGCCTCTTTTCTGTGCCCCTTTTTCCTTATCCTGGGGTTTCTTTCTGTGCTGAGGGCTTGAAATCCTGCCTTCCACAGCCTGCAACTTTCTCTGATCAACTGTATCAGGTCCCCTAGCTCATGAACCCCAGAAAGGGCCTCAGACCAATCCCCAAATTAAAGAAACAGATCTTGCTGCAAGAGACAAAGGCTTTCACTCCCTTCCACCATTTGAGCTTCTGGGTAGAAACAGGTTCAGGTGCTGGCCAACCTGTGAAGCTCCCAGCATCCCCTCCACAATGACTCCCGTGGCTTTGGAGCAAGTTCCTCACCGGGCAGGAGGCTGATCCCTTAGACCCCGTATCCTGCATGTGTAGTAAGAATGCCATCTTCTATTTGTATAGGACTTAGCAGTTCCCAAAGCACACCCACAGATCCAGTCTTGTTTTTAATTGGTCTTGGCAACAATGCAATGAGGGAAGTAAAAAGTAGGTCAAGTGTTATGATCCCCATTTTAGAGCTGGGAAAATCGAATCCTAGAAAGGAATAAAGGCTTGTCTGGGAACAGTCCGTGGGTGAATGAGAAGTTAAGGTTTTTGGAACTGAGGTTTCCTGACTAGATGTGCTGGTCAAGCACATCTAGTGCTTGATTCGTGAAGGAGGTGTTCGGATTGTTAAGCAACCTCCGAGTCAAACAGCTCCATCCCTCAGTTTCCTCATCTGTAAAATAAAGAGAATAGTTATACATTCTAAAGACTGTTGAGAAAATTCAATGGCAGGGTTCATATGATAGCACGACAGCTGTCATTAGTCACTGCCACTGTAGTAGATGCTGGGGGGCGCTACCCAGATCACCACCCTCACCAGCCCCATTGAGAATGGGCCACAGCCGTAGGGGTCACCTCTCCCTTCCAAGGGAAATGACCAGTAAATGTGGGGACATAGAGGCTTGACTCCCTTCCCAGGGCCACCCTAGCTCCAGATTTCTACGGGGTGGGTGGAGGCCTGTGCGACTGCACTGCAGTTCAGCTTTTCTTTCGGCTTAGTTCCTTCTTTCCTCACACCATACAGGTGTGGATTCTGAGTTAACTCCCCAGTAGATGCCTGCATGCTCATCTCCATTGCCTGCTAGATTCTGTACACATATATAAAGACCACCCTCTGTCAGTCAGGCAGGAACCACAAAGAGGAGTGTGCATTTGCAGTGGAACCTTTCTGGAGTAGCAGAGAGGCTCGTCTGGCTTAGGTGTGCACCCTGTGTTCCAGGCAGGCCCTCCTGACATCCAAGTCCATGACCCTGGCCCCCAGCACTGGGATCCAGTCAGCCCGGATAGAGCCTCTAGGTCTAGGACAAGCCCAGACTCTGGGCCGTTCTGTTCTTGGGCATAGGCTTCTTTCCCCAATGATGCAATACTTTGTAACAGACCACAGGTCAATTGCACCTTCCTGTTACCCACCAAGGAGTGGCTTGTAGCTCAGTCTCTCCAGGAATTCTGATGTCCTGCAAGACTCTGTGGTTGCAATGCTTCTACTTTCCCCGTGAAAGCCCCTGGTCTCAGAAAAGGAAGCGTTCTCAGGTGACTAACGTGTGGGTCAGGGCTTCCCAGGGTCCAGCCACCCTGAGACATGAAACAAACAACAGAGATACACTTTAGCTCAGGTTGTTTTTCTTTGGGAGGGTGAGGTGGGGTAAGATAACTACCACCAGCTCCCCAACTCTTCCCCCGCCCCGAGATAAGCCTACAATGTAAGAGGGAAAATGCAAATTAAAGATTGCTAGCCTTGCCCCCACTTCCAACCTGACTGCTACCCCGAGTCTCCCCTGTTGGAAGTTCTGTAGCCCCCAGTTCGGCCAAAGTCCAGAGCCCTTGATGGGGTAGATGGACAAGGGACTGGATGCCAGGGCCCCCATCACCCTCCTCCTATTGCTTTTCCCCTTTAACTCTACATTTTGGCTCTGATGACTTATAATTAATTCCCTGAAGCCCCCAGCAGTGCTTTCTCTCCCCTTGGGGCCTCTGTCCCATCCTCCCCCTTACCTGTCCCATCTCTCTCCTGCGACCCCATCCCCAAGCCTGATTGGGGTGCCCCTGTCTGGAGGGAGCCACCAAACCCTGCGCTTCCTTTATCCATGCACACATCGTCCCGTATGAGGACACGCCCACCTTACTCACCTCTGTGCCCTCAGGGTCCAACGTAGCACCTGGTGGGGGTGGGTGGGGAGTGAATCTTCTCGGAGCAAATGTGCTTTAGGTTTTGATTGTTGGTTGGTGTTGCAGGGACCAGCCCACCTTGAACTAGCTGGCAGCTCTACCCCTTAGCTCCTGGGAAAGCACCAGGAACTACTCCTCTTCTTTCAGACACGGCTTGGACACCGCCAGGAGGATGCCGCTGGCTCTGACTCCTGTCCTGTCCCCGATGCAGTGCGGCCGAAGACGGGGTGAGACGGCTGGAGTGAGAAAAGGCGGAGCAGCTCGCCAACATGAGGCAGCGCGGCCGGCAGACAAACTGGACGCAACGTACGGTTGCAGGAAATGATTCTTCCCATCGTCAACCTGTGCCTTACTGGACTGTCCCTTCTGGAATTTCATGTTGACTGACTGCTCCGTTTCCTTATGTGCTGTTCGTTGGCTTTTATGGGATTATTTAATTGAAGGCTTCGGTTGCAGGAGACAGGACACGCTTGAGCTAGCTTCGGCTGTGATGGGGAATTTGTGAGACAGCAGCAGGAAGTACAGGATCTCATGAGAGATCCTGAATGGGAACGCGAAGGTTATGAGACATGGAGGCATCATCATCTATCAGCTGAAGGCCACTGCCTCCTCACCTCTGCGTCTCTCTGTCTGTCTGCTCCGTTCTTCTCTCCCATAGAATCTGCTTCTCTCTCTGTACATCTGCTGAGAGGGGCCCCTTCTAGAGCTGATGGATTTAAGTCTTGGGTTTGAGAGCAGCTACACGTGGCCTGGCCTCTCTGCTTTTTACTTCCTTATTCCTGGCCGTGGGTTAGTTGGAAGCAGTTGGCTTCACAGGTCCAATCAGCTATGGCCTGGGGACAGAGTCGGGACGTTGAAGGCGACTGGCCCTGTGTGTTGGGATGCAGATGATGGGGGTAGTTCCCAGAAGAGGGGATCGTGGGTTAAGCAGAGGTGGCATGTCTTGACCTTGACGGATGTGTTGGGATGCAGATGACGGGGGTAGTTCCCAGAAGAGCGGATCGTGGGTTAAGCAGAGTTGGCATGTCTTGACCTTGACGGACGCGAACTTGTGTGTTTCAGGGTGTGATCACTTATGAATGTTATGCTCGGGAGGCTCGTTTATCTGCAGCGATGTACGTGTGTGTGTGTCAGAGAGAGAGAGGCACCGTGTTCACGCGTGGTGGCTTCCTATCCATTCTTTGTTTCCTTTCTCCACGTGGCAGATCCTGTGCTATGGGTCAGGGACACAGCGGAGAACAAAGCAGACACTGTCCTTGCGGTGACCTGCCAGGGAGGCGGGTGTTGCACGGAGTATCACACAAATGAGTGTCTGAGCTGAGGTCTTCAGGGAGAGGCTGGTAGACTAGTCAGCAGAGCAAGGGAGGGGAGGCAGTTCCATGCAGGGCACAAGCAATGCCAAGGTCCTGAGGTTGGGGGAAGAGGGGAATTTGAGGAATCAAAAGCAGGCCTGTGTGGCTGCAGTTCAGAGGACAAGGGGGTTGTTTGGCAAGCCTAGCCCAGACCTGGTGGGGTAGACTCTTAGGGACGCTGTAAGGGCTTTAGGGTTTGTCTAAGACCATGGGAAACTCCTCGAGGGTTTACAATCTTCAGAATTGTAGAACCGATGCCATCTCTTTTCACAACTCAAGTTCAGTGTCGTGGCCTCATGTCCCTAGAACGGCAGGAACCAGGTCGCCCCCTGGATGTTGCTCTCCTGGCTGCAGTGGAGGGATTCCGCCCCCCCCCCCGCCCCCACTTCTTAGTCTTCCCACGGCACCAGGGGCCCTGCCTTGGGCCCAGCTAGTGGCCTAGACTTCTGTTTCCACAGCATGACTTCCCTTTAGGACCTTGGGGTCTCTCCTGCCAGGAGACCTCACCTGCGACCGTCTGAATCCAAGATAGGGGTTCTAATGACATCCAGCCTCAATATCTCATTCCCCCCATCCCACCCCGCTGCCCTTCTTCCTTGTGCAGGGGGCTGGCCCAAGGCAGGTCAGTCACTGCCACTGGGGTTCTTCAGAAGCACCCCGACCTCCATGGCCAAGGGGCGCCAGTCACCAGGAATCCCCAAATTCCCAAATGCCAGCTCTCCCCGCAGCTGCCAGTCTCCCACCTCTGGGACATTCGGCTCCAGGCTACCAAGGGGCTCCGGGTGCTCAAGGCCAGGCTCTGATCCCTCAGAGCTTTGCAGATTTGCAGGAGTGTCGGCAGGAGAGGAGAGTTCTGCAGTTGGGCCGGGCCCTGGGGGGTTAGAGGTGCTCACAAGTGGTCCTCCCACCCTGGGTGTGCCCCATGTCAGGGAAGCACCAGCCTCTGCTCTGATCCACATGCCACCCCCAGGCCCTGATCGGTAGCCCAGTTTACCATCTCCTTACTGACCCCGGGCCCCGCCAGGCCCCTGGTTCCCCAGGGGAGACATTAGACCCATAGCCTGTGAGACTATAGCTCATACTTAAATGATGCTTCCTGTGTCCTGAGCACGTTTATTAGCTCAGTCCTCCCAACCCCTCTACAAGGGGGGGCCACAGTCTTACTCTCATTTTCCAGATGTTCCCAGAATCCCACAGATATAGTTCATGAGGCCAGGGATCTGAACCTCCAGGCACCAGAGCCCGTCTCCCAGAGCGGCCCTCCTGATGTAATAACAGGCACGCACCACTCCAGGCTGCCCCAAGGCCCAACTTTCCAGGTTTACAAAATTGAGTTCCTGATTCTTTAGCAAGAAAACATTTCTCTACAAAAGCTGCTTCAAAAATTCCCAGCCCCAGCTCAGAGGCCCTGGCATTCTAGGTGGTGAGGCCGGGCTGCAGAGAGCAGGAAGTGAGGCCCTTCCTGGGAAGTCCCTGCGGTTAGGGCACCAGGATGGGGCCCTGCCCCGCTCCAGCACCCTGCACCTCCCGACCTGGCTTCAGACCCCATGGGCTGAGTCAAGGAATGAGCCTGGGCTGCAGAGACTGTGTGAGGGGACAGTGAACTGCTCCTCCCAGACCCCTCTGGAGAGGGTCCTGAATGATGGACACTTCGTCAAGCGACTGGCCTGTCCTTCCCTGACAGAGGCTCGAAGGTGGCAGGATCAGGGTGGAGGCAGCCACTAGGCTGGCCTCCCCGTCACCTGCGCCCTGCGGCATTGCCTACAGCAAGGCCCTGCTTCAATGCGCACAACTTATAAAGCATTCTAGAGTCTGCCCATCATTCCTTCTTCTAGCCAGCCCCTCCGCTATGGCAGGGCAGGAAGTGATTGCTCCCTCTGCAGTTATCAGAATGAGGGCCTGGAGAACGAAAGGGACGCATCCAGAGTCATGCAGCTGCAGACCTGGGGATGAGACCCGGGACTTGGAGCCTGGCGGGAAGACCCTGCCACTGTTCCCATGCATCGACCTGGGTGGTTTTAAAGATTCCTGAGTTGTCTGCTCCCTGCTGGCAGGGTCCAGGGCATGAAGCTAACGAGCAGGTCAGTTCTGAATGGCAAAGAGGAAGAGAGGGTTGAGAACACAGAATCTTTCAGAGAAGGTGGGGAGAGAGTATCTGACCTCGAAGACAGCATCATGCCAGGGTTGGGCACGGGGCCTGAGGGTAACTGGAGGAGGGGACGCATACCCTCTGCTCC
The DNA here is from genome assembly GCF_937001465.1 of Orcinus orca. NCBI lineage: Eukaryota > Metazoa > Chordata > Mammalia > Artiodactyla > Delphinidae > Orcinus > Orcinus orca. The sequence goes on from NC_064571.1 coordinate 12,204,937, forward strand.
CCAAGCCAAGCCCCAACCACATGGGCCACAATCCAACCATGATGATCCCACCCAAGGGCCTTTGTGCTTGCTGTTCTTCCACCTGGAACACTCCTCCCCTTTCTTAATCATTCAGGTCTCAGCTCAAATATCACCTCAGAGAGACTTCCCCTGGCCACTTTCCCTAAAATCGCACCCACCCCACGTCCCTTGAAAACCTCACGTTTCTTCTTTCCCCTCTGGCACTTCCTGCCATGTGAAGTTAGTTCGTTTGTTTCTCGTCTGCCTTCCCCTTAGAACACCAGGGGGCTTCTGTGGCTTTCCCCCGAGGCCCAGAAAAGAACCTGGCACACAGGGTTAAGTCCACCCACGTTGTCTGGGTGAAGGCGTGTACGCAGGCGCCAGCTGACGGTCGTTGGGTTTGGGTGGGCACGAAGGTCCAGCCCCACTAAGCCTGCTCAACCCCTCCCACGTGACCTCCAGTTTTATGCAGGTAAGAACCAGTTTGACTTCTGTTCGCCTGAGTCACCTTTCCGGAAGCTGGGCTTGCCCACCTCCTTGCGGTGGCCAGCCCTGCGTGGGTATATGGGAAGGCAGGCTGGGGCTTCTCCTCTCATCCTTTTCAGGGAATCAAGAAGGAGGGAGCAGCTCTGCCCTGGGAGGCGTTGGTGGCACAGGTAGTGCCTGGCTGCTCTTCCTTCCTGTGCCAGCGCTCAGTCTGGAGCCAGAGGCTGGAAGACCTTGGAACACCTCGTCTTCTACCAGGCCCTCCCCATGGAAACCCATGGTAAGCTCCTTCCACTCCTATTTTTCCATCTGAAACATGGGACTGAAAAGTATTTGCTAAATGCTCTCAGACTCTGAAGAGTGAGCTTCAAGGGGAATGTCAAGGGCGTGGAGCTCCAGGCTTGTCTGGGAGACCTGGCCACTGTACAGACAACAGCCTCCATGGAGAGACCACGCAGACGCTCTGAGGCAGGGGCTGAGAGCCCCGTGCGTGCTGGGTGAGCAGGTGAACTGAGGAAGCATGCCTGCTGTGCAAAAAATCTGGAAGCCCTTGGAGTCACTTGGGCATTTCCCACTGTTGATAGAGATGTGGAAAATTGCAGAACTGTTTCTGTAAAAAGAGAGAAAGGGCTTCCCTGGTGGCGCAGTGGTTGGGAGTCCGCCTGCCGATGCAGGGGACACGGGTTCGTGCCCCGGTCCGGGAAGATCCCACATGCCGTGGAGCGGCTGCTCCCGTGAGCCATGGCTGCTGAGCCTGCGCGTCCGGAGCCTGTGCTCCGCACTGGGAGAGGCCACAACAGTGAGAGGCCCGCGTACCGCAAAAAAAAAAAAAAAAAAAAAAACCTCCATCTTTCCAAGTCAGTTATTTGCTGTTGGGAGCAGGTCTCTTTCAAGATTCAAGAATTCAGGGAGGGCTTCCCTGGTGGCGCAGTGGTTGAGAGTCCGCCTGCCGATGCAGGGGACACGGGTTCGTGCCCCGGCCCGGGAAGATCCCATGTGCCGCGGAGCGGCTGGACCCGGGAGCCATGGCCGCTGAGCCTGCGCGTCCGGAGCCTGTGCTCCACAACAGGAGAGGCCACAACAGTGAGAGGCCCGTGTACCACAAAAAAAAAAAAAAAAAAAAAAGAGAGAGAGAAAGAACAGTGTAAGCTAAATGAGAAATACTAATAGAACCTGGTCCTCAACCATAGATCTGAGGGGTAATAGGGAAGGGTAGGGACGGTGGAGAATTAGGGGTTGTCACTAGTCAGTTCCACAGGTGGGTTTTTCCATGAGAATGCAGGCCCAAGTGACCAGAATTTCTCATTTTTCTTCTTTTTTTTTTCCCGCACCATGTGGCATGTGGGATCTTAGTTCCCCAACCAGAGATGGGACCTGCGCCCCCTGCAGTGGAAGCGCAGAGTCTTAACCACTGGACCACCAGGGAAGTCCCCAAACTTCTCATTTTTCAAAAAGAATCAGATATTCTGATTTTGTGATGTGTAGCATTCTGATTAAATAAAACAATAAAGTGAGAAAATAAAATATTTAATCTATGAGCTACTGGCTTGCAACCTCTGGTTAAGTAAGATACATGAGAGGCAGAGAAAAGATCTTAAGGTTGGTGGTCTGAAGGTCCAGTTTTTAATTCTAAGTTGGCCTCTAATGGGTAAATTATTACTCCCACCTGGGTCTCACTTTCCTCAATGCTGAGAGGAGGCTGGCAAACTCGGGGTTTCAAGGACACAGTAATAACTAATACTTCCACAGTGCTTACTACAAGCTGGGCATTCTGCTGAACTATTTACCTGGTTTACTTCATTTAATTCTCACAATAACCATATGAGGAAGGACTATTATGGTTCACATTTTCAGAAGAGGAAACTGGGGCATAGAAGGTTAAATAATTTGCCAAAGGCCAGACAGCCAGTATAAGCGGAGGAGCTGGGCTTGATAACAGACAGTCTGTCTCCAAACCACTGGATATGCTCTAGGGGTATGGAGACCAAATGAGATCAGGAAGCGAGAAGTGCATTGTAAACCACAGCAGTGATTCCAGGAGCAGCAAACCTTCACCCTTCCCCCAGCGGGTGTTAACAGTCTCCAGTGGGGTGCATTAAACTGTTAACCCATGGTCTTCTGTAGTTTTCAAATGTGTAAGGGAAGATGTAACTCTCAGAAGCAGACAGTGATATGCTGTGAAGGAATCACTATACTTATAAAAGGTTCATTCCAAAATATTTTAAGCTGGCACATAGTAGGTGCTAAATAAAGTGTATAACTTGAACTGGATTGAATTCAGGAGACAATTGCATGTAAGTCCAGTGAAGACACCATGTCTCCTGGGAGGAGGAACCACATTCTCCATCTAATGTCAGGAACGTGGGTGGTACCACTGACGCCAACCAGAGAACGGGGATCTGAGAAGAGAGAACTCAGTGAGATTCATGGTTTGACAGAAGAGCCGGGAAAGTGAGGACAGAGACAGGATGAAGATGGAAGCACCCTGTGTGTATTCTGCATTATCCTGGACAAGCCATTTACCTCACTGGACCTCTGTTTCCTCTCTACACTGCTGACTTTATAGCTAATGTGTGTGAAGGAGGGGGAGGAGGTGAAGAAGTGACAATGAAAAGGTAAATCCTTTCTACAACCTAAGTTTTTTTGTGTGTGTGTGTGTGTGGTACGTGGGCCTCTCACTGTTGTGGCCTCTTCCGTTGCGGAGCACAGGCTCCGGACGCGCAGGCTCAGTGGCCATGGTTCACGGGCCCAGCCGCTCCGTGGCATGTGGGATCCTCCCAGACTGGGGCACGAACCTGTGTCCCCTGAATAGGCAGGTGGACTCTCAACCACTGCGCCACCAGGGAAGCCCACGACCTAAGTTTGAAAACAGTTTTAAGCTACTGAATGTTGACCATATCTTGATTACATAGTTGGGGGAAATTAAATATGAATGACTTAATTAAAAATTAACTTGATTAGAATGAGAGTGATTGATCAATATTATATCTGCTATAGTGTCTGTCCTTGAGTGGAAGACTTACTAAGGCTTTGGGGTCCTCTGGTGTGCTTTGCCTATATGTCTATTCATCTAATAAAATGGACAACATCTCTGCTACTGGGCTAATTGGCAAGGTACAATGATTGATAGTTAATTGTGCCTGCAATTTGCAGCACTAGCCATGAGATGGTGCCAGTACCTTCTAAGGGTTTGTATGATAAGGCAATCATCTGTTTTCCAGGGACTGAGGGGTTTCCTATGATGCAGGGCTTTCAGTATTAAAACCAAGAAAATCCTGGAAAAACTAGGGCAATTGGCCACCCTAGTCCATAACAAGGTAAAGAGGTTCCTTTTTAACCTATGTAAGGTCTTAGAATCATCTTTTCTTTCCTAGCAAAATACCTCCTAAAATTTCCAAACAGTTATAGAATAAATCATTGCTCTATAAGATGTGAGTTCAAACCCAAAGGAACAGCATAAGAACAAATACAATTCTTGTTCCTGTGCTATCAAGCAGAGAAGAAAAAATGTCACCTGCCTCTCTGGCAGGACTGCAGTGTAGGAAGAACTGGCTTCAAATCCTGGCTCAGCCAGGATCTGGGGCAAGTGATTTAATCTTCCTGAGCCTCGATTTCTTATTCTACAAAGTGAGTGTAAGTATATCCCCGTCTTGAGACTGGGGGGACATATACCTGCCTTGCACAGCTATATGAGGACTAGATAAGATCTGTATGAAAGCGTACGACACAGAGGCCGAAATACTGCAGGCAAGAAACAGGGTAGTCCCCTCCCCCAAGTTCCTGTCCTTCCCCTTCTCCTCCTGCCTGCGGAGAAGCTACCTTACAAAGCGAATCAGTCATCAAAGCCCAGAAGGCAAGAGTAAACACGTACCTTGGAAAAACATAAGATAAGTAGGTAAAATAATGGCTTTCAGCACAGATCCCTATCAAAGCCAGAAACTGCTGGAACAAAGATCATCTTGGAAAACTCTGAACCTCAGAAAGGATTCACGGTGAGTTTACCATTTGTATCTGGGAGGAGAGCAAGCGTCTTGTAAAGCAGCAATCAATCACAGTCGGCTTCATACACAGTCTCCTGACGTTTACCAGGCAGGACAGGCAACTCGGGCATTCCGATGGCTGCAGCTTGGTGGGCAGAGACGCCCAGGAGAACACCTGTCTCCAAGCCTGACCTGCTGCTATCGGGAGCTTATAAACTAACGGATTTGGTTAAAATTGACTTGCTGCCTGGAAGGGCAGGGTAGCTGGAGATCGACAAAGGGAAGACAGCAGATTATACTACAGGGGCTCGTATTGATCACACTTTTTCCTCCTCTTTGTATTAATATATTTACTCATCTCTTGGAGAGAGTAACGGGAGCCTTTGTGCCATTATCTTAGTAAAAATTTACAACGTTTGGACAATAGCACTGCCTGTATTGTGTGGTATGTGCTGTAACACTCAGGCATTCAAGAACTGGCTGAAGATTCTGAATATGGGATTTAGCCATTACAATGTAAGGTACACACCTGTCCACCCAAGCCTGTTGCTTAAGTGTTTCCCAAGGACACTTGGATGACGACAAATGCAGCTCCAGGAGGCACAGCTGGAAATGCACCAAGATTCATCGATGTTTCCTGATAAATGGGATTTATTGGTAGGGATTGTTTCCCGGGAGGGGGATGGGACCTGTGGGGTGAACCATTTGGGCTGAGGAGGAGGAAATTTGGAGTTGGGGAAAAGTGGGGACAATTTCTGTCTAGAAAGACGAAAGAGCGCTCAAATCTCCCTGTCCCCTCAGGGTGCTGGAGCCAGGAAGAGCCCGTCTCTTCCCAACTTCACACTCAGTGATGTGGGTGGCTTGAAATCATCCGTGGTGGGCATATCTGCACCAGAGAAATTGGCAAATGCTACAAGTCAGAACTCCTTTTGGAGATCCCGCTGTCAACCTCCACTGCCAAGATCAGGGTTACACCACTGCCCTGCTTTCAGGTTCAATCACCCCAAAACTTCTTCCAAGTCTAATCCATCTGGCCACTGTTCCCAGGATGGTCTTAATAAAACAAATATGACAGTGTCACCCTCTGTGACACTGCTCCTTGAAGTGGAACTAAGGGCCCCTCCTTCCCTGGTTCCTGCTCAACTTGTCAATCACGTCTTTGGGCAGACTCATGGGACTCGGGGGCAGGGGAAGATGCAGTTTATATTTTATCTCCCACTGAGTAGGAAGGCCCCCCGCCCACGACAACCCAAGTTTGGGCTGGGACCCTGGAGCGTGAAAAGTGAATGGAAATGAAGAAGTGAACAGAAATGGACTCTGGAGCATGAGAAGTGAACAGAAATGGATTTCCCAAAGCTCATTTCTGACTCATCTCAAGCCCTGTTTGGGTGAAGTCACCTGGGGCTGCCGTGCTCCTGGCCTCAGTGCCCAGAGAAAGCAAAAGTGAATTTTCTCTGGGTACATACAACATCCTCCAGGGCCTCAGATCATCCCTACAGTTTTTGCTACACAGTGTCCAGCAGTTAATAACAAGTAGTCAGGCATACGCAAGACAACGTGTGTACCAGAGAAAACCAGACAGGAGAAGGAGACGCAGTGGGGATTCAAATAATGGAGTCAACAGGGGCAGCCTTTGTAAGAACCCTGAATGAAGAATAGGATCAAGGGTGTAAAGGACAAGATTGCAACTTTGGCAGAGAACTAGAAACTCTACAAAAAAGGAAGCACATGGAAATCCTAGAACTGAAAGATGCCATTAACTGAAATTGAGAAAGAGCTCGCATGTATTGAACACTTCCTATGTGGGCAGACTGCACTGAACACTTTACTGGCAACAACAATGAAGGTTCACCCACGTGGTCTCCATGGAGCCTGTCTCGTGTCGCTCCTAGGACCCGGACTTAGCCTGGCTGTCCTGTTTCCCTTCAAGTGGGCCTTAGTCATTTCTGCTGTCACCGGTGTCTAGCAGGGCAGGGCTCGGCACGTAGCAGGTACCAGTATAGCTGTGATGCCTCGTGCCCGGGGAAAGCACAGGGTGCTGACTGGGAAGCAGAGTTCACTCCGTGGCGTGGTCATTAAGCTTAATTCGGGAAGCAGAGTGACGAGTGAGCACTAGAAGGGAGAATACGTTTAGTTAGAGATGTCCCGTGGGTGGGCAGACATCACAGGGACACTGACTGATTTGATGGGACAGAGCAAAGAGTGGAATTGTGGCCAGAAGCGTGAGGAAAGGGAGGAGATTCTCCTCCCCACTTACTTCCTCCCCTGCCCACTCTCGTTTCCCCCTCACCCCGCCACAGGAGTGAATCCCTCCCCTCTGGAGTCAAGCAGGCTTGTTGGGCATGTTGACGGGGATCAGGGCATTGTGACTGTCCCCTCCCACTCTACCTGGGGTGATGAATCAGGCATCATACCTCCCTATTGTTTAAGTAGTTCCTACGTGCCAAGGACGGGGCTAAATACATCGTGTGCAAAATGTCTCCATCCTCAAAGCAACCCGTGACAAGCCTTCCTTCTAATATTAGCCCCATCTAATGGATAACGAAACTGAGACTTGGAGAGTTCCGGCGTGTTGTCTGAGTGGCCCAGCTCATAACTGACACAGGAGAATGCAGCCCGAAGTCGGCCTGGCCCCAGGGACTCCCGCCCCCATGTCCAGAAAGACTCGTCAGGCCACAGAAGGAAAAAGATACAGATCTAGGAGATGGGGTTGGGTGGGGGGGAACCCAGGGCCTCTGCTCTCAGGGAGAAACCTGTCTCTTAGAATTTGGGCTGGGAACAGAGGAACATTTACCCAGGCACCGCAGTGTGGGCAGGACCTTGACCCCTTGGTCTCACTGTGGCAAGTCACTGCTTTTCTTCAGTATGTAAGGATAATTTTTTTTTTTTTTTTTTTTTTTTTTGCCGTGCCGCATGGCATACGGGATCTTAGTTTCCTGACCAGGGATCGAACCCGCGCCCCCTGGAGTGGAAGCACAGAGCCCTAACCACTGGACTGACAAGGAATTCCCTTTAAGGACAATTTTTGAGTGATGCTGGTTTAACAGTCGAGGAGTACTTCATAAGTAGCCTAAGAAAGACAAGTAGGAGAGAACTTATCCTGGGAGGTGGCAAGCTGCCTTGTTCCCTTACAGCAGGTGTGATGACCAAGGTATGCACCCGATGATTCATAAGTGTTCCAGAAATGATAAACCCCAATTCAGCAAATACTGGAAGTGACAAATAACCAAGCAGGTTCATACACATCGCCTCCTTTAGCCAGCCCCCCCAAAACAAACAAAAACAATCAACCCCCCAACACAGCCCTCGAAGGTAGACATTATTTCTTACATGTGTTTCAAAGGTGAGTAGGAGCCCTCAACGTCGCACAGCTTGTGAGAACAGAGCAGGAGATGTGCCTACGTGCCGTTTTGTCCTACCCAGGGAGGTGACAATTTTTGCAGAAATGTTTCACTTGCTCTGGAAGAGGAGCTCATTAACGATCTGAGAAATTCATTCGCAAACTTCCTCTTTAAAACAATTTTTTATCGAGGTATAATTGACATATTACATTACGTGAGTTTCGGATGTACAACATAGTTATACAATTATATTTTTTGCTTGTGATGAGAACTTTTAAGATCCACTCTCTTAGTAACTTTCAAATGTGCAGTGGACCCTACCTCTCTGACAGATTTTACCCTCATTTGGACACAGCCTCTGATTGGTTGGTTGAAAATAAAGTCAGACTCCTGCTGTAATAGGAGACCCCTGGGTGGGAGTCAGGAGACCTGGATTTCTGGCTACACCTTTGCCATGGAAGAGCTGTGTGACCTTGGGCAGGTGCCCTCCCCTCTCTGGGTCTTTCTGGGTCTTCTTCAGAAACAGTGCTGGGGTGAGGTAGAATGATGCTGAGTGCCCATCCAGTCCTCAAAGGCTACAGTCTGCGCTTCTGCACTAGCGTTACGTTCTCCTACCATTTAGATCATGTAGGACCCGCTTCACCTCTTTTCTGTCCATTAATAGGAATATACTTTCTTTTTTCCTAACTGTCTAGAATGTAGTAAGAAAGGAAGTGAATGTTTCTTAGTGCTCACTATGAACCAGAACTTTTGCCTTCCAACCAACCTTCCTTCCTCCCTTCCTTCCGTCCTCCCGTCCTCGTACCTATGAGAATGACATAATCAACCTCATTCTGAGCGTGAGGAGAGAGAAGCAGAGACCCAGATAAGTGACTTGTTCCAGGTCACACAGGTGGCAAACGGCGAGTGCTAGAGGTAGATTTTTGGATTCATTTCCGTCCCACGCTGAGTTCACCCCATTTTCCCGAGACCATAACTTCAAAGACGTCGATAACAGGAATAGGGTTGGTTTCAAAGCCCCTCTCAGGAAGTTGACTCTAAAACAGGAGGCAGCAAACTTCAGGCCAAATCCAGCCACCACCTGTTTTTTGTAAATAAAGTTGTATTGGAGCACAATTAAATTAGCTTGCTGGTGTACAGATCGTCCAAGGCTGCTTTTCAGCTACGAGAGCCGAGTTGGGTAATGATGACGTGCGGCCCCGCAAATTCTAAAATGTTTGCTATTTGGTCCTTAACAGAATGTTTGCCAGCGCCTGGTCCAGAGTCCAGCAAGGCTGTCCCGCCTTCAAAGAACACAAAGTGACCTGAGTCTGTCACAGGTGCTGGGAGCCCTGCCACTCGACTTCTTAGGAAAGGGGGATGTTTCTACTCAAACCTGTTTTTGCAACGTCTCAGGATACCTGTCCGGAAGATGAAGGGCTTTGGTTTTCAGTGTGCTCTTATTCCCAGGAACTCCGTGAAGGGGAAATAAAAATCTCAATTTTGGGGAAATTGCACAGAGGAAAAGGGGAGGGAATGGGTTACAACATCCCATTGCGACACTCAGCAGGGCTGAAAGTGACAACAGCAAGGTTTCTCGTTTTGAAAATGTGAGGGCGTTTCCGTTTCTCACAGTGGGACAGGGTGGCCGCAGCCTGGTCTTGGTGAGGGACTATTTTCTTTATAAGCAGCTCCTCTGGGTCTGAAATGGCAGTCTCCCATTGCCTTGTGGTCACAGGATGGAAGTCTGCAGGTGTCACCACGGTTACCTAATCTCTCTCCTCCTTTTCCTGTTCCATTCAGAGACAGCCTGCTATCCCCTGGGAAAGAGACCCTGTGAGATGCAAGCCTTCAGGTAAGGCCGACCCAGAGGAGGTGGGGCTGGACGGGTAGAAAATGGAGAAAGAACAGAGAGCCATCTGTGGCTGCCAGGTTGCATGAGGTTTGGGCTGGAAAGGGATGCTCGTTATTCAAGTAAGAGGTTGCCACATCCGCGGTCTTCGGGACTTGTATTTCAAAATATCCCAGATGTGTGAAGCTTGGCTGGAGGCCTGGCGGACTCTCCCAGAGACCCTGGCAACTTGGTGACAGACACGTGCCCAGGAGCCATGCTGGGGTTTGGGCCCGGCAGAACATGCTAGGCAAAGAGGCAGAGAGGGGCGCTGTGGGCAGGGCACAGCCCAGAGTTCCAGACTGACTGTTAACAGTGCCTGTCTGTGTTGATATATCAGAGGGTCCCGCTCCCCTGGGAACTCAGTTTCCCCATCTGTGACATGGGGTTAATGCTAACCCTGCCTGCATTACAGGGTCGATGTGAAGGTCAAATGCACGGATAACAGCATGACGATGTTTTGTGAGAAGTAAAGCGCCTGGCAACGATTACGCTTATTAAAAATTAGGTCAGGGACTTTGTGAGATGTCATCATTCCTGGCTGTAAAAATAGCAGGCTGTGATGCTGATAAAAACAGAACACTGTCCGAGTGCGGCCTCTGGGCCAGGATGTCCCAGTACGTGTCAGGGTGATCTCACCCTCCAGCTCTGAGTTTCTCTTGCCTGAGGCTACGGGACTCTGCGTGCCTGTGTGTGTTCCAGAGAAGTCCCTCCCCCAGGGGTCTGCCTCTGTCTCCTCCCATAGGCTGGGAGCTCTAGGAGATGCTCCAGGGATGTTTAATCCCTTCAGATGGGATTCAGCTCATCCAGGAGCTAAGCATAATCACAAAAGGTCAAATGCTCACTCGTGCCAGGAATTTTACAGTTTGCCTGACCCCCTCTCATTGGGCTCAGGGGCTCGTCACAGCCACCTGCTGAGGTGGGTGCTGCTAGCCCCCTTTCACAGGTGAGGAGATGAAGCACAGGTCCAAGGTCAGGCTGGTGGGCGGCAGGGAGTAGAGGGTCCGCGTCGCGGCTGGGGCTCTGTTTACTGCATCTCACCGCTGCAAGCCCTGCTCTCAGCCGGAGGGGTCCTTCACCAAGAAGAAAAAACTGGAAGCCAGAAACAGGCCATGGGGTGAGCTGGAGGGGAAGCTGACTTGTCCCTGGGGACAGCGGCCCCTGACAGACCCAGAACAGGCCACTGGCCAATAGAGGACAGGCTCTGGGGACAGACCTCCACGGTCTAAGGCTTGGAGGGAGTTAGCTGCAAGGGACTCTGACCCTCGAAACTTCTAACCCTGTGCCGTGTGGGCCACTAGTCTTGGATGAATCTTAAAATTTACATTTAAATTCATAAAAAGAGAAGAAAGTAAAAAATCCAGACCCTTGGTCGCATTACGTTTCAAGAGCTCAATAGCTGCATGTGGCTGGTGGCTGCCATATTGGATGGTGCAGACAGAACATTTCTGCACCCACGAAGTTCTGTTGATGGTGTTACCCTAGAGCCTGCTTTGCTGAAGTAGAAGGTGGCTGCCCTGAGAACTTGAGCATAAGGAGCAAGGTAAAGAAAGGGGTAGGAGCTTCCCTGGTGGCGCAGTGGTTGGGAGTCCGCCTGCTGATGCAGGGGACAAGGGTTCGTGCCCCGGTCCGGGAAGATCCCACATGCCACGGAGCGGCTGGGCCCGTGAGCCATGGCCACTGAGCCTGTGCGTCCGGAGCCTGTGCTCCGCAACGGGAGAGGCCACAACAGTGAGAGGCCCGCGTAACGCAAAAAAAAAAAAAAAAAAGAGAGAGAGGGGTAGAATGCAGGCGCACAGCTCACCAGCTGTGGGGGTTGGGCCTCTTTTGGTTTTTTTCATATTCAAAATATATTTCTTATTTAAAATATTTTTAAGTTGTTACTTATTTTATTTTTTGTTGACTATTTTATTTTACTTTTTAAATTTTTATTGGAGTATAATTGGTTTACAATGTTGTGTTAGTTTCAGGTGTACAGCAGAGTGAATCAGTTATACATATACATATATCCACTCTTTTTTTTTTTTTTTTTTTTTTTGCGGTACGAGGGCCTCTCACTGTTGTGGCCTCTCCCGCTGCAGAGCACAGGTTCTGGACGCGCAGGCTCAGCGGCCATGGCTCACGGGCCCAGCCGCCCCGCGGCATGTGGGATCTTCCCAGACCGGGGCACGAACCCGTGTCCCCTGCATCGGCAGGCGGACCCTCAACAACTGCACCACCATGGAAGCCCTATATGCACTCTTTTAACCAGGGTTGAGCTCAGTCTCCACATCCATGATACGGGTGTGCTGAATTCCACACCCCAGGCAGAAAGTTGGACGCAGATTCCGCAAAGTCTGGGGAACACAGGAAGGGGCTGGGCACATAGAAACTGTCCACTACAGCTAGGTTCTTCTGCTTTTCAGAATCTGGGATGTCAACCAGAAGACCTTCTACCTGAGAAATAACCAGCTAGTTGCTGGATACTTGCAAGGACCAAATACTAAATTGGAAGGTGAGTGGTTGCAAGGAAGGCCAATGTGATGTGGGCACTGGTCACATTGCCTGGGGTCTGCAGCCTTGTGGCCCAACCGTGGGAACTTTAGGTGTGATGTCCTAAACGCTGCTGGCTCTTTGTGGCCGAGTTTGAAGCTGGAGAGGCCTGGCCACTGAAGGACACGTACAAGCACAGCCTCAAGAAGGCAGAGATGGGTGGAGTCTTGGTTGGGAGGTACCACCTACAGGCACCGTGGTCCCAGGGCCACACCTGGGGGGAGGTATGGCCCAGGAGGCAAGCTCAGCCCTTTCCTTCCTCTGGTGCCTAGAAAGCCCCATGTTCCTGTGTGATCAGACTCTCACTCCCACCCAAAAGTAATACACCATCAACACGGCTGGGTTATGTCCCTTAATCACGGACACCACATTTAGTCATGTTCCAGATCCATGTCAAACTGGATGAACTCGAACAAGTTTCACCCACTCTGCTCCTCAGTTTTCCCTTTAGTAAAAGAAGAGCAGTTGGATGGTGGGACGTGGGATTCTTTCAGCCCTCTAGGCTGTTTTCACGTCCCCGTTGGCTGGCTTGGCGTCGTAGGATGGCGTTATCCCCATGCCCTTGTCCTCTGTCCCCGTCTCACTCTTAAAGGGTGTGAGACCCACCTTTCCTGTCCTTTTGGTAATTCTCCTAATGAGGACACAGAGAGGCTGAGATGTTCACTCCCTCACGAGGGCATGGAGACCACCGAGGGGAAGAGGCGGGTTCAGAGTCACCCAGGCTTCTGTGGACCAAGCCCCGGCGCCCTGCTCATGACCTCATGTGCTGTTTTCCCTGCCCATGGGCAGCGCACCTGTTGACCTAGAGCACAGGGGTCCTGGGGAAGGGAGGGAAGGTTAGAAATCACCTGGAGCAGATTCTAGGTGCCTTGGACCTTGAGGAGTAGCTAGCTAGTGTGCTTGGTTTGATCTTCTGTTGGGATGCAGACCAGGAAGGGGGGCCCTTGCTGTCCTTCTGACCTTGGGGTTTTACTTAAGGGGCTGGAAGAATCCCCAGGGAGAGTCCAGCCTGCCGTGTCTTCGTCATCTGTGCCTCCTCTTCTTTACAACCCGAACTTCCCCTTTGTCCTTCCCCAGAGAAGATAGACGTGGTGCCCATCGAGCCCCATGCTATGTTCCTGGGAATCCACGGGGGGAAGCTGTGCCTGGCCTGTGTCAAGTCTGGTGATGAGATCAAGCTCGGGTTGGAGGTAAGGACCGTCTCAGATTAACGAACACCTCAAACTCGGTGGCTTAGAACAAGCACAATGGGTTCTTTCTCATGATTCTGTGGGTTGACTGGGATCAGCTGGGCAGTTCTGTGCCACGTGCTATAGCTGGGGTCCGTCCTCCAGGCTCTCTTCCCACGGGGTCTCTCTGAGTTCAGCTGCCCTCTTGAACTTCCTTCAAGAGGACACGAGTGCTGGCTTCCAAGAGGGATTACTCCAAAAAGACAAGCCTCAATGTGCAAACGCTTATTAAACTTTTGCTTGTATCATACCACTAATGTCGCATTAACCAAAGCCAGTCAGGTGGCTGAGCCTAGCCTCAACGAGGGAGGGGACTACCAGGGTGTGGACACCAGGAGGCATGGCTCCTTTAGGGACCTCAATCTCTGTATGCTGCTGTCTTGCCCAAGGGTCCCCAACCCACTTGGACTTGCCCTCTTTCAGTAAAGCCAACCTTTGGGACCATTCTCTTCCAACCCTTATCTACTCAAACCCATGAGCTGGCATCCCATCCAAGACCCTGTACTCCCGTGCAATATTTCTTATTTTTGCGGTGGGGTGGGGGGTGAAGCATGCCGTGTGGCTTGCAGGATCTCAGTTCCCGGACCTGGGATTGAACCCGAGCCATGGCAGTGAAAGCCTGGAATCCTAACCATTAGGGCACCAGGGAAATCCCCTGTGCAAATCAATGGGCTACTCAGCCCTGGGAAAAGAGGGCTTTGTATCAGGGGATTGTTGGATAAAATCTCAACTCAGGTTGTGAGTGGCCGTAACTATGGCACTGTCCCTTCTGTCCGCTAGTGGACAGACACTTTATTGGAGCGGGGCTGCCTGCTCTGTGTGGCGCTGGAGTGACCACGATAATGCGGTAACGTCTCGCATGGACTGCGATACCCGGCCCACCTTGTCCACTGCTCCCTCTCTTGGAGGTGCAGACACAACAGACCGCCAGCCTCCACAGGCCTTGGCCTCTGCTGATGGTACCATGTGTTCCCCAAACATATTGGCCGAGGGCTGGAGTGACCAGATTTCCCCGAATCAAGGTGTAACCGTGGGACAGCCTCCTTGTGTCACAAGACCCGGGACGCTGGGTGTCCTGCCATGGTCTTTGGGCCAGCATTTCTCCGTGGGCAGTCACGGGGCCAGGTCCTGGGGGCTGGGGTACAAGGACCTCTCTGCTCTTTCCTTGGCCCCCAGCCGGTAAACATCACTGACCTGAACAGCAGCAAGGAGGAGGACAAGCGCTTCGCCTTCATCCGCTCCGACAACGGGCCCACCACCAGCTTCGAGTCGGCCGCCTGCCCCGGCTGGTTCCTCTGTACCGCGCTGGAGACCGACCAGCCCGTGGGCCTCACCAATACGCCTCAAGATGCTGTCCAGGTCACCAAGTTCTACTTCCAGCAAGACCAGTAGCGGTGCTGTTCAGCATCCCTTGCCCCCCACTCCCAGCACATCTATGACTCCAGAGATGCCTCCCCCTCCCACCCGGGGGCTTGCCATGGTGCAGTGAGCGCTCAGCGGGGCAGCCTTGGCCGGGGGTGGGGGCGGCCCTCGGAAGGAGGTACGAGAGCCCTGGGAACAGCCTCCTCTACTTACCCAGCCTCTACGAGGCCTCTGCCAGGTCTTTCTAAAGTGTACATGGGATCACGGCCCCGATCAAAGCCCTCAGGGTCGCCTGTACCTTCAGGGTAAAGTCCAGGCACCCTGGCCAGCCCCAGCTCCTCCCTCACTTCCCTTCCAGGCCCCAGAGCCCGCAGGCCACTCGCTGACCTCCCCCCAAGGGGCTCCATTCCTCACTTTGCAAACTGGTGCTTTTCCAAGGGCAAGAATTTTAGGCTCTGTGGCAAAATGGAAAACAAGCGTTTCCTGGTTTTTTTTTTTTTTTTCATTAAGCCAGCTTTGAGAGAGAGTCCTTTATTTGGAGATGATGTCCTTTCTGGAAGGGGGTGGAAGATTAAAATATCCCCTTGTTTAGGAAATGATGGTGAAAGGAGGTGATAGCTTTTCCTCTTTGTCTTTCTTGTTTTTGTGATGCCCTGATCTGTAAAAATGAAAAATTAGTGGACTAGGTTGGTCCCCTAGTGTTTTTCTTTGTGGAACATTCCTATAAGTCTAGACCACCCCCCGGCCCAGGCCCCGCGCGCCCTGTCCACTGCAGACCTCCTGCAGCTGCCTGCAGTGCTGTCCCCTTCCCTGCCCTCCCGTCAGAATCCCCCAGCTCCCAAGACACAGCACAAATGTGGCTTCTCCGGACCTCCCGGGAGGAATGAATCGCTCCTTGACCATTTTAGCACTTCCGACACCCTGAGACTTGTTTGGAAGATGTTGTGCCTCTGTCTGTCTCCCCACCATCCTGTGAGCCCCTGAGAGCAGGGACCTTGACCCCCCCCCCCCACCGACGTCTTAGGTCTCTGCAGGGCCAAGCACATGGCCTGGCCCTCAGTAGGTGCCCTCAGTGAACGTGTGTTGTATGTGTTGAGTGGAAAGTTTCCTACTCCCTGTGACCTGAGCTTTGTTTTACAATAAAACCTTGAAAACTTGAAAACTCATCTACTTTGCTGGCTGTGTCCATGGCCTTGCCGGGCTTGGGGCAAAGAGAACTGGAAAACGGGGGCGGGGTGGAATGTCGAGCAACAGGCCTTTCAAACCCTGGGGCTGGCCCTGGGTGTCTCTCCTCTGAGTCCTTTCCTCCTTGGGCCTCGCTCTCCTCGAATAACAGGAGAGCAAAGCTCTCTGCCAGGAAGGTGTGCAGCACCATCGTCCACAACAGCCTCCAACTGGAAACAACCCAACCCCCCAGCCCAGAAGAATGAACATGTAAGCCGTGTACGTTCGTACATACAAGGTAACGCTCGACAGCAAAGAGGATGGATAAACCACAGCTGGCTGCAGCCACAAGACGAATGAATCTTACAAACATCTTGTGGGCTTCAAGGATCCCCAAAGCATGCGTAGAGCACGATTCCAGTTACCTACAGTTTAAAACAGGCAGATGGAACCGTCGTGGGGAGGGATGCAGAGACACAGAGAACAGCAAGGACGCGCCCTGCCTGAAAGCGGGGCGGTGGCCCGAGGGGCCAGGCAGCATTCTGTTTCTTGGCGTGGGCGTGGTTAGGCGATTTTCTGTATGGATGTTATATTCACAGTTTTGAAATGTCTAAAAATAAAAAGTCTTGCCCCCTCCCCCCATCCTGGGATGTGAGGGAAGCGGGCACCTGGGAAATGGTGAAATTAACAGGTGGAATGTTGAATGTGGCCCCATGAGATGGGAATGCAGGACTGTAAGAAGGACCGTTTATCAAACACCCCTCGGCTAAATAGAGTCAGGCCAGCAAGGGGCGCTGTCCCTTCCTGGGATTCTGCCGACTTCTGGGCTGGGTCCCGGGAGTCCTAGAGTCAGGCCCCGCTGGGCCCACAGCCTGCTGTGTGATGTTGGCCAAGTCACCTCCCTTTCCTAAGCCAGGTCCCTCCTTCTCCCAGGAAGAGTGTTGACTCCCTCCTTCTCCCAGGAAGAGTGTTGGGGTTTTCCAGACAGAGCTCCCTGGATGCCTCTCTGAGGTCCCTGGAAACAAAGCCCATAAAAGGGGAATGGAGAGGGCAGGCTCCATCCCTAGAACTCAGCTCCCACCCAGCCCTCTGCTTCCCAAACTGGACTTCTCTGCAGGGCTTTATCTGAAGAGATGTCCTTGCTACAAACAAACAAAACTGAGCAGGTTAAAAGGCAACTGACTGGGAATTCCCTGGCAGTCCAGTGGTTAGGACTCCATGCTCTCACTGCCGAGGGCCCGGGTTCGATCCCTGGTCAGGGGACTAAAATCCCATAAGCCATATGGCATGGCCAAAAAAAAAAAAGGGCAACCGACTGGAGAAAATCTTTAAGATCTCGCCGAGATCCCAGATCCTAAGACGACAATGAGGTCACCCCACCGCTCAGCTTTCTCTCCCTCGTGTGTGAAACGGAAGGAGCCGCTTGCTCCACGGGGACAATACACGATGAAGTGAGACGATATGAGTGAAACGCCGTGTGTGATAAGAGTGTGAGTGTGGCTGCTATATTTTCAATCTTGGTAAAAGGAGGACGTTCAAGGCAGAAAACCCTTCCAGGCTTCATGGTGACAATAGCAGCTAACATTTGTGAGGCTCCGTAGACATCCTCCCCTCATGAAACAGGAGGTGAAGCCCAGGGCTCAGACACCACGCGATTTGGTTAAGCAGCCAACCGTAGGTTAGCAACAGGCGAGGCAGTCACATAGCCACGCACGCATGTGAGCCCGGGAACTCTGGAGTCACTTCCTGGCTCTCCTGTTTGCAACTGTGCTCATGGATGAGTTAGTTAAAGTGTTGGAGTCTCAGTTTTCCTATCTCTGCTGCAGAAATCAGCCGATGCAAAGGGCTGAGTTATTCAATCTTTGCAACAACTTTCTGTGTTCCGTAGGAATGTTCTGATTACTAGTATTAGTCCTGCAGGAATCAGTGCTCAAAGGAATCTGTTTGAAAGCCCTGCTGCTCAAAAGGTGGTCCATGGCACAGCAGCAGCCACACCTGGGAGTTAAAATGCAGAATCCCAGGCCTCACGCCAGACTTACTGACTTAGGGTCTTCCTCTCAACCAGATCTCCAGGTGACTGGATGCATCTTAAAGTCTGGGCAGCTCTGCTTTGAAGGGAAGCACTCATACCATGTATAAGCTCTGGCTTTTTTTTTTTGCGGTACGCGGGCCTCTCACTGTTGTGGCCTCTCCCGTTGCGGAGCACAGGCTCCGGACGCGCAGGCTCAGCGGCCATGGCTCACGGGCCCAGCCGCTCCGCGGCATGTGGGACCTTCCCGGACCAGGGCACGAACCCGTGTCCCCTGCATCGGCAGGCGGACTCTCAACCACTGCGCCACCAGGGAAGCCTTCATGGGTTTTTTGGGGTTTTTTTTTGTTATTTTGGGTTTTATTTTGGCATTTTTGTTAAACTGACTCTTGTAATTACAAACCCAAACATCCTTGCTATCCCTCCCAGTAGCTCCCTGATGGTACCGAAAACTCCCCTCTTACCATCTCCTCACTTTGGCTTGAAATGTTCTTTAAGAGAGGAAAAGCTTTAAGCCACCCTCATGTTGCTAGAACATCAGCTCCACACACGCAGAGCTTTCATCGGTTTTGTTCCATGGTGTATGCCAAGTACCCAGCTTGGAAGATACTGGGTGCTCCATAAATATTTGGTGAATAAATAAATCGGCCACTGACCTCTCAGTAGGGATTAACCTATTTCATTGGTCAGAAAATTTAAGGAGAGAGAGGACTTGGACCGGGGAAGTTTTAAAAGAAACCTAGAGAAAGGGAAAGGCCTCCGAGTGTAGGAGGCTTGAGGTATCTGGAGGCTGCTGGAGAAAGAAGATCTGACCACCAGGTGGCAGCAGCACACAAAAACTTTACTGGATGATGTTTTCGGGGAGGTACATCACAGCAGGGGTCCGTCCAGAGGCTACACAGTAGCAGGTCCCTGCTTAGGAGAGGAGGGCAAGGGGACTTGGGGGAGGGGAGCTCCTGTGTGTAGGCGATGTCACTCGGTAGCACAGCAGGAATCTCTGGGTCAGAGAGCTGCAAAGGTCAGCAGAGGACATGCGGGGGGCCAGGGTGGGTCTGTTCTGGGAAGGCCCCATAGGCTCCTGCTTGGTTACAATCCCTCTTTTCTTTGACACACCTCAATCTTGATGCGGGAGAGGTATGGGACAAGAAAGGGAATAATACAGTTTTGGATAGAGAGGTTAATCCTAAACTCGGCAGAGGAACTCCGTTTTAGGGGGATTTGGTTTCAGGAGAAGAAGGTTTTCTATTTTCTTAGTCTTGTTAAGACACTTTGAGCTTAATTTTGGGGGGACATAGATTGTGCTATAACTGAAGGTGTTAAATCGGGGCAAAATCCTTGCAGATCTTGGGCAAACCAAATAATTTTGTCTTTTCTCTTCACGTAACGATGAAATCCCTAAGTCATAATGGCAGATCTCAACATGCTTGATATTAAACCCAGCTCTCAGAAAAGTTTGGAGAGATAGTGAAATACCCTATTTCTGTTGGGGTTCTTAGCCCTAGAAAACTTAGAGAGATGTTCAACTTTCAAAAGAAAATTTTGCCTCTGGGTCTACTGCTGTTACCCAGACTTGGGGGGGCGGGAGCGGGGAGGGGTGGGTGGGTGGGTTTGAAAACGCAGTTCAAGAAATGTCCACCAGGGGTCAGCATTTTCTTGAAGATAGTCCGATTATTCTCTTGTTTTGGGAAAAATCTTGGGAAGACAAATAACTATTTCAGTTTATGCTCTCAGGGGTGAAGATTTAGTCTTTCAAAGATTCCCTAAGAAAAACCTGGTTTTTCACTCCAGGGGAAGTTTATTCTCATTCACCCGTCAGTTGAGCTGTAGTTTAGTCCTGATATGGGCTCTTTACACATAGGAGTCTGACCCCTGACAAGCACCCAGCAAATGTTGTCTTTTATCCATGTCTATTCTCCAAAGGGTGTGACCTGAGAGATTCTAAGGGTCTTCTTACACCTGCTTGAAAGCCAACATACTGTAGTCCTGTTTCCAGCTAAGGACCGCTTACCTGGATGATTGATTGACATGTGGAATTAACCCCACCCCCCACCCCCACCCGCACCTCCACCCAGGTAAGAACACACACCCACCTTGCCGGAACTCAACACAGGAACCCCTGCGGCATGTCTGCAAGGGAGACGTGCACTTTTTCATGTTGGAGGGTGGTGGCTGGAGCTCTCCATAACAGATAAACAAAAAAGCCAAGACCCTCATTACCATGAGGACTGGATCTATAGAGCGAACAGCGGTGCCTGCATCCTCTCCCCAGGGAAAGTCCGCGCAGGGTCAGATGACTCGGAAAATTTGACTTGAAGTCAGAGTGGAGGAATGATCTTGGTGGCCAGTGAACTCAGACAGCTTCTCTTGTTACTCCACCTCCACTCTGCGGGTCTCCCTGCAAAGGGAGTGGAGGTCTATGTCCTGGAGTCAGGCACCCTCTTCCATGGGCCGTGATGGAGTCACTCTGCCACTTTCTTCTCTCTCCTTGGCAGCATTCCTTATGAGTCATGGATGTTTTCTTTCCTTGTGTCACAGGCCATGTGGTCGGAGCACGAGGACGGGGGAGAGGTAGGCAGGGGCTAGATCCTGCTGGGCTTGGCTAGTGATGGCTAGCATTATAGTCTGTCCTAAGGCAGGAAGAGGCTTTGGAAACTCTGAATCCCTTACCCCTCCACCACCTTGTGCCCTAATTCGGAGTGTCCACTCTCTTTCTCTGCACCAACTAGTTTCTACTCAACTTTCAAATCCAGGCTCTTGGGCCACTTCTTCCATGAAGGCATTGAGGACCATCCATGCCAGCCCACATTAAGCCCACTTTCTTGAAACTTCCACTAGGACCTGTGGTTCAGAGCACTGATTTGCATAATACTGATGAGGTCTTTCCAGGTGGGCATGTTTCAGCCGTCCCCTGAATAACCTAAGGTAGGGACTAAGTGTTATGCATTTTGCAACCCCCCAGAGCACCTAGCCACTTACCTGAAACTGATTTTAGGTTTCTCCCCTGTCCGGAAGTAGAGTGTTCCTGTGAAACCTTTCGTAAGCATGAATGGCGTAAAGTGAAGAAGAAATTAGCTTAGGACACATCTTGCTAACAGATGCACAAAATAAATCGAGATAAAGCACAGATGCTCACAGACACAGTTCAAAGCTATGGTGCCTTGATGCTGAGATGCTGAGTATAGCTCCCAGGGAAGGAGCTCAGGGGTGCTTAGGTGCTACTCCTGCTTCTGGAGTGTGTGCTGCCTCTGTAACGGTTGGCTGCAAAACAAACGCTGATGCTGTTTTTGCTTTTCTCCTTTTTTTGTAAAAGCGAAAATCCTCTTCGGATTCCATTGGTGAAAACGGGTACTAAGTAAGTCTTTTGTAGAAGAGAAGCGGTGTAATGCAAACTTTCGAAAAGCGGGGGATACCTGTAAAAGTTATTGCAAATACGTTCTGAAGTATATTAATTTCATGTGCATTTCCCTTTTACTCTTCCCTTTCCATTTTCTTCACTGAGACATCTGCACAAATGGCACCTTATTCGAGAGGTCTTTTTTGACTATCCTGCCTAAAATAGCATTCTTTCACCCAAAGCCACCTGTGACTCATTCGCTCTCTCTGTGGCCTGTTTATTTTTCTTCCTAGCAATGATTACTTTCTGCCATGTTATATATTTGCTTGTTTGCTTATTTGTCTATTCCCCTACTACATCTCAAGCTCCATTAGGGCAAGGACATTTCCCCACATCAGTGCCTGATTATTAATTCAACAACCTTCATGGAGCAAGGACTCCGCGTCAGTTCCAGGTGCTGGAGATGACACACAGAGCGCCCCCTAGCGAGCTTAGCCAGGAGTGGAAACCAGTTCAAATACCCACGCGTAATTGGTAGTATTTTCCCATAGTTAATTGGTATTTCCAGTTTTTGTCTTCTTTCTTGTGTGTTGTGGGGTGAATTGGGAAAATAACGGTTCCTTCTCCTGGGGTAGATATGGGGGTCTGCGGGACAAATTGGGTGTCTCTGTGTCCCTGTTGTGAGACCCACAAAAATCTCGGTAGGGCTACTTAAGCTTCCTGAGGTTCATTTTATTCATTTGAAAAACCAAAATCATTATACTTCTCGGAGTCGTTTGGACGATTAAATAACATATGTGAAAGTACTCTGTATAAAAGCTCTCTATAAAAACCGTTTTAATAATGTTATAACCCAAGTGTCTCCAGCCTGTGGAAGCAAAGCAGATCACACCACCTGCGTGTCGTGGTCCTGATCCAGCTCCCCTTAAGCCCCTCACCATCCTCTGATAGGAAGCCTCTCTCCACCCAGTATTTCTGGATGACCCAATGGGGGACCCTCACTCATGTCTGTCACAACCTTCACCCCCGATCTCCCTCCACTTCCCTCCTCTCCTTATCCGTCAATGTCTGTGCCAAAGGCAATCTCTCCATATAAGTCCAGAGTCTCCAGTTCTCCAGGTGTCCAAGAGGGTTCCAAGAAAGGAAAAGAACATCTATTTTCTCAGCTTTTGTGCCACCAGTGTAGCACTTGTGTCCCCAAATAGCACTCGATGCTGCCCTTAGGTCCCCAGGGAAAAATCTGGCCTGTCATCATGCGTTTCAATAATACACACATTCCCAAGAAGAAGCAACATTGTGTAGGCATAGTAAAGTCTGATCCCAGTTTAGAGAAGAAACACAGGAAGCTGTGTGCAGAGATGGGGCCCTTGGTCTCGTGTTCAGAGTGCTGCAATGAACATTGGGGTGCATGTATATATCTTTTCAAATTAGGGTTTTCATCTTTTCCGGACATATGCCCAGGAGTGGGATGGATGGATTATATGGTAGTTCTATTTTTAGTTTTTAATGGGAACACTCCATGCTGTTCCTTTTTTTTTTTTAATGGAGTATAATTGCTTTACAATGTTGTGTTAGTGTCTGCTGTACAACAAAGTGAATCAGCTATATGTACACATATATCCCCTCCCACTTGAGCCTCCCTCCCACGCCCACCCCCATCCCACCCCTCTCGTCATCACAGAGCACCAAGCTCCCTGTGTATACAGCAGCTTCCCACTGGCTATCTACACGTGGTAATGTATATACATCCATGCTGTTCTTGATAGTGGCTGCCCCAATTTACATTCCCACCAACAGTGTAGGAGGGTTCCTTTTTCTCCACGCCCTCTCCAGCATTTGTTATTAGTAGACTTTTTGATGATGGCCATTCTGACCAGTGTGAAGAGATATCTCGTTGTAATTTTGATTTGCATTTCTCTAATAATTAGTGATGTGAGGATCTTTTCATGTTGGCCATTATTTTAATTGAGGTTTTTTTTAATTAATTGTAGAAGTTGAATATAATCTGAATATGACTCTTTTGTCAGATATATTTTTTTGTAAATATTTTCTCCCAACCTGGGGTTTGTCTATTCATTTTCCTAACAGGTTATTTTGATTAACAGAATTTAAAATTTTTTTTATAAAGTTCTGTTTATCTGGTCTTTTTATCCATTTGTAAGAAATCTTTGCCACCCACAAAGTTGCAAAGGTTTTCTCCTGTTTTCTTCCGGATATTTTGTTTTTTATATTTAGGTCTATAATCTATCTTAATTTTTATGTGTGTTGTGAGGTAAGGGACAAGACTGTTCTGGATTTTTTTCTTTTCTAACAGTTTAATTGAGGGAATTCCCTGGTGGTCCAGTGGTTAGGACTCGGTGCTTTCACTGTCGGAGACCCGGGTTCAACCCCTAGTCGGGGAACTAAGATTCCCACAAGCCATGCGGCAAGGCCGAAAAAAAAAAAAAAGTTTAATTGAGATATCATCATTCATACGTCATGCAATTTAAAGCGCACATTCCAGTGGTTATTAGTATTGTGATGGTTAATTTGATGTGTCAACTAGACTGAGCTAATGGATACTGTAAACCCAGACAGCTGTAAAACATTATTTTGGGACATGACTGTGGGGTTTCTGGAAGAGATTAGTATTTGAATGGGTAGACTGAGTAAAGGAGATGGCCCTCACTATTGCCAGTGGACATCATCCAATTTACTAAGGGTCTGAATAGAACAAAAAGGCATAGGAAGGACAAATTTGCTCTCTTTTCTTGAGTTGAGAGATCCATCATCTCCTGCCCTTGGACATGGGCTCCCCTGGTTCTCAGGCCTTTGGACTCAGACTGGGACTTATACCAGTGGGTTCCTGGTCCTCCAGCTTGCAGATGCCAGATCAGGAGAGAATTCCTATAATGAATGAATGAATGAATGAATGAATAAATAAATCCTCTTTCTATTTCTCTAGAATAGAAATAGTTCTATTTCTCTGGAGAACCCTGGCTAATACAAGTGTTTTTATAGAGTTATGCAACCACCACCACAATTTCATCATTTTTATCACCCTAAAAAGAAATCTCATATTTTTTAGCAAAAACTCCCCGCTTCCCCTTTCCCCCAGTCCTAGGCAACAATTAATCTACTTTCTGTCTCTATAGATTTGCCTATTCCAGACATTTTATATAAATGGAGTCATGCAATATGTGATCTTTTGTGCCTGAGTTCTTTAACTTAGCATAAAGTTTTGAAGTTAATCCATATTGTAGTATCATGGGCCAGTATGGCTGAATAATATTCCATTGTATGAATATATTACATTTTTTTAAAAAAAGGTGAGACATTTATTTTATTTTTTTAATATTTTTTTAGTTATTTATTTGGTCATGCCGGGTCATAGTTGCGGCTTGAGGGCTCCTTAGTTGTGGCATGCAAACTCTTAGTTGCTGCATGCATGTGGGATCTAGTTCCCTGACCAGGGATCGAACCCGGGCCCCCTGCACTGAGAGCGTGGAGTCTTAACCACTGCACCACCAGTGAAGTCCCACTACATTGTTTTAATTCATTCATCAGTTGATGGACATTTGGGTTGTTTCCCATTTGGGCTATCATGAATAATGCTGTTATGAACATTCAAGTACAAATTTTTATGTGGACGCGTATTTTTATTTCTCTTGGGGATATAGCAGAAAATGGGATTTAGGTCATATGGTACTTCTATGTTTAACCTTGAGGACCTGCTAAACTGTTTTCCAAAGCCGCTAGATCATTTTATAAGCCCACCAGCAGCATATGAGGATTCCAATTTCCCTATATCCTCACAAACACTTATTATTATCTGTTATTACATCCAGCCTACTGGACGTGAAGTAGTATCTCATTGTCATTTTGATTTGTATTTCTCTGATGGCTAATGATGCCGAGCATCTTTTCATATGTTTATTGGTCATTTGTGTATCTTATTTGGAGAAATGTCTATTCAGATCCTTTGCCCATTTTTTATCGAGGTGAAAGTTTTCTTTATATATTCTAGATACAAGTCCCAAAGTTCATTTTCTTACCATACAGGTTTCTAGGTGTTCCAGAACCATTTGTAGAAAGACGTTCCTTTTTCCATTGAATTACCTTCATACCTTTGCCAAAAGATGCCAATTGACCATACATGTGTGAACCTATATTAGGACACTCTACTTCCATTACATTGATCTGTTTATCTATCTTTATGCCATTTCAGTTTGAAGTATTTCCTAATTTTCCCTGGGATTTCTTCTTTGACCCACGGGTTATTTAGAGGCGTATTGCTTGATTTCCAAATTTTGGGGCATTGTCTAGATAAAGTGCTGTTGTTGATTTCTAGTTTCATTTCATTGTGATCAAGAAGACATGATCTATACAATTTCAACCCACTGACATTTAGAGATTGTTTTATAGTCTATACAGTTGGTGTTGGTTAATGTTCTATGTGCACTTGAAAAGAATATGTATCCTGCTGCTGATGTAATATTCTATAATGTCGATTTAGTAATGATGAATGATAATGTTTACATCTTCTGTACCATTATTGACTTTGTCTGTACTTGTTTTATTTATTACTGAGAGAGGTGTTAAAATATTCAACTATGATTGTGAATTTTATATTTCTCTCTTTGGTTCTGTTAATTTCTGCTTGATATATTTGGAAGTTGTGTTGTTAGATTCATACATATTTAGGATTGTTATGTTTTCTTGATGAATTGATCCTTTTATCTTTATAAAATGACACTTTTTATTTCTGGGAATACTCTTTGTATTGAAGTCTGCTTTGTCCACACTTACTATAACCACACCAAGCTCTCTCAGGCTTAATGTTTAAAAGTATATTTTATCCAGCCACTTACTTCCAACCTGTCTATATCTTAGAGTATATCTTTTATACTTAAAGTGTGTCTTTTCTAAACATAGGGTTGGGTATTTTCTTAGACATTTTGAAAAGTTCTGCCTTTTAACTGAAGTGTTTAATGTAGTTAATGATAACTTTTCAATCTTGCTATTTGTTTTATGTGTCCCCTCTTTTTTTTGTTTATTTTTTCCTTACTTTCCTGACTTCTTTCTTTCAGTAGTTATTTTTATATCCTATACTGATATTACTCTGAATTAATATTATAAAGCTTCACATATAGGAACCTTACAACAATATGGTTTTATTTACCTTCCCCTTGTATGCTTTGTGCTTTTCGTGTCATATACCTTACTCTACGTGTGTTATAAATCCCCCAATATTATTGTTTTTTATCTAAATTGTCAGTTGACTTTTAAATCATTTAATACAAGAAAGAAAATTGTCTTTTATATTTACCCATAAGTTTATCATTTCCAGTTCTCTTTGTTCCTTTCTGTAGATTCTAATTTTTATCTTATATCATTCCTATCTTCCTGAAGAATTTCTTCACTTTTTTTTTGTAGTGTGAATCTGCTGGAGGCAAAAACTCTCAGGTTTTATTTAGTTGACAATATTTTTACTTGGCTTTCTATTTAAAACATGTTTTTAACTACTACAAATAGAACTACCATATGACCTAGCAATCCCACTACTGGGCACATACCCTGAGAAAACCATAATTCAAAAAGAGTCATGTACCAAAATGTTCATTGCAGCTCTATTTACAATAGCCAGGAGATGGAAATAACCTAAGTGTCCATCATTGGATGAATGGATAAAGAAGATGTGGCACATATATACAATGGAATATTACTCAGCCATAAAAAGAAACGAACTGAACTATTTGTAATGAGGTGGATGGACCTAGAGTCTGTCATACAAAGTGAAGTAAGTCAGAAAGAGAAAGACAAATACCATATGCTAACACATATATATGGAATCTAAGAAAAAAAAATGTCATGAAGAACCTAGGGGTAAGACAGGAAAAAAGACACAGACCTACTAGAGAATGGACTTGAGGATATGGGGAGGGGGAAGGATAAGCTGTGACAAAGTGAGAGAGTGGCATGGACATATATACACTACCAAACGTAAAATAGATAGCTAGTGGGAAGCAGCCGCATAGCACAGGGAGATCAGCTCGGTGCTTTGTGACCACCTAGAGGGGTGGGATAGGGAGGGTGGGAGGGAGGGAGACGCAAGAGGGAAGAGATATGGGAACATATGTATAACTGATTCACTTTGTTATAAAGCAGAAACTAACACACCATTGTAAAGCAATTATACTCCAATAAAGTTGTAAAAAAAAAAGCAAAACATGTTTTTAACTGGATACAGAGCTATAAGTTAATAGATTTTTTTCTTTCAGCCCTTAAAATCAATGTCCCACTGTCTTTTGGCCTACATTGTTTCTGATGAGAAGTTAGCCGTTATTCCTATCATTGGGTCACTGTATGCAATGTGTATTTTCTCCCCTGGGTCCTTATAAGATTTTTCTCTTTATCTCTGTTAAGTCAGGAACTGTGAAAAAAATCCAAGATTTGATTTTACTCTGCTTGTAAGCCAGCAAGTTAGCATGTCACAGTTTTCATAGACACTGGCAGAAGATAAGAGATAATTTATGACTCATAGCAATAGGAGAGGAACATTGTTGCTTAGGTCTCCCTACCCCAATTCCCACAGGGAGATACGATGAGGTCCAGATGTTGCCTGCACAGACAGTGGGCCATGCTATAGCAGAGGAAGCCCAATGTTGGGAGGCTCTGATCTTATGCAGAACGTGACAAACTTGCCTATCTCCCCTCTGGCAGGGAAAGATTGAGGTATCTCTTCATTCCAGGTTAATACAGATAGAGATGTTTCCCTCCCTGGAGGAGATATATTTATATTCCTTTTGGTTGTTTATTTTAAAAGTAATGGGGATCGTATTTCTGCTGAAATTCCCTCTCTCTTCACCTTTATATCTACCTTTTGCTGTAGGTTCTCTAACATTTTTATCATAATTTTTATTTTTAATTCTTTATTTTTATCTAATTTTTAATTTTTGATTCCAACATCTTATTTGTCTGTACATGTGATATTGTGATATAATAAAAAATACATATTTGGTCTCTGACACAGAACTCCTAAAACCTCTTGTAATTTCCTGAGTGAGAAGGTGATAGGAGCATCTTTTGTTGTAATGCTTGGGGTTTTTTTGTTTGTTTGTCTGTTTGTTTTGTCCCCAGTTTTTGAAATAGCTCTGCAGTGACAAAGGTGAGAGTTTTTTGTTATTCATAACAGGCAGCTTTCAACAACACCTGAGTTTATGCTAATGAGGTGACCTTTGGAAAGGTCCTACAGATGGGGGCTGGTTGCCAGGGGAACTAGTCATGTGATTAGACGTTTGGAACTTTCAGTCCTACCCCTTGACCTCCAGGGAGTGGAGAAGTGCTAGAGACTGAATTCAGTCACCAGTGGTCAATGATTTAATCAATCATATGCCTACGTAATGGAACCTCCATAAAAACCCTAAACAACTGGTTTTGAAGAGTTTCTGGGTTGGTGAATGCATCCATGTGCCAGGAGGGTGGTGTGGCTGGAGATGGTATAGAAACTCTGCACTCTTTTTTTGTCCTATGTATTCATTGCATTTGGTTGCTCCTGAGTTATATCCTTTATAATAAGCTGGTAATAGTAAGTAATGTGATTCCTGAGTTCTGTGGGCCATTCTAGCAATTAACAAACCTGAGGAGGGGATCCTGGGAGTCCTCAATTTATAGCCAGTGGGTCAGAAGTACAGGTGACAACCTGGGACTTGCAATGGGGGGCAATCTTGTGAGACTGAGGCTTTAACCTGTGGGGTCTGCACTAACTCTGGGTAGTGTCATAATTAAATTGTAGGACACTCTGTTGGTCTGAAGAGTTGGAGAACTGATTAATGTGAGGGGAAAACCCACATATTTGATGTCAGAAGTACTGAGAGTATAGAGGAAAACAGTTTTCCTTTAGTGGGTATATTTTAAGTGACTGGATTTTTTTCCCCCTTTTGACCACAGTTCACATTTTCTGTTCACAATGTCTACTATTTTGTTGTTATTGTATGGTAGACATTGTGAATGATGCATTGTAGATGCCCTGGATTCTTTTATTTTCCTCTGAAGAGTGTCAACTTTTGTTCTAGCAGGAAGTTAAATTATTGGAAATGCACTTGGTTTTGCGCGGGCTTGGTTTTAGATTTCTCTTGGCTTGCCCCTAATCCTGGGGTAGATCCCTTAATCCTAGAATGCAGTCTTTACCCCTTAAGTGTGGTCATTCTGAGGTGTCAATGGACAGTCCAAAGTGCTTGCCAACCCCCTCTAAGGTAGCAGGACTTGACTCCAAATTCCCCAGCAGCAGGCAGCTAACTGCTCAAATCTCTGCTCAGCTATACTTTTCCTTTGGGTCATGTGGATTCTTGCCTCATGCGTGTTCATTCAGGAGTCAGCCACGGATTTGAGGGAAGTTTGCAGGCAGATGTTGGACCTCTCCCCTTTGTGGTTCCCTCCTCTCCAGGATTCTTCCCCTCAGGGAGTGACCCCTCACCTCCCAGCCCCCATCTATCTACATCACATCACTGCTTATCTCTCCTGCTAGGCTGCAAACTTTTGGAGTATTTGGTTCAGATTTCTATCCCACAGTGCCTAGTCAGTGTCTGACATACATACAGTAGGTGCACAATAAATGTCTGTAGCGTTAACAAGTGAATTACTAATAAGTTGTAGGATCGCTGATCCTACAGTGATGACGGTCTATGTGGTCTTGGTCAGGTTGTTTCCCCTCTCTGTGCCTCAGTTTCCTCATTGTATGGAAAGCTGCCTACCTTGTACGGTGGTTGTGAGGATTAAGTATTAAGACAGGTAGAGAGCTAGTGCCTGGCGCATCAATAACACTCATAAATTATTAGCTGCTGTTGTTGCTTGAGGACCTTCAGCATCCCATAGAGACGGACTTCTCCACGTTGTCAATCTCTATGGAAGCTGAAATATCACTGGCTATACTGGAAAAATGGAATCAACTTCTATTTTCACATATAGTTACAGAAATGGAAACCAGAGAGTGGCATCAAGTGGAACATTAAAAAACAAGAGCTTCTTGCCAATATCACTACCTCTGAGGACATGTTTGCTAAAACAAATGGAAGTTTCAAGACACCACTATTTGCTTCCAAGCCACCGATCCCCAAACCAGCTAGCGAAAGTTCACCAGTTGTCTGTAAGTCAACAGTTACAGACAGCTGAAATTCTGAGCTGAGATAATGCAGTTTTTTCTGGCGCCCACGAAAGAACTGGCACAGAATGGGTTTGGAGGGACTCGGATTTTGACCCGGCTCGGGGCGTGCACCCGTCTGCGGCTGGTCTGGGCTTCCGGCTGGTTTCCGAGCTGGAGGAAGACACCGGACAGAGGGCTCGGGGCGCCGGCGGCCCAACGGGGACAGCGCAGGTCGTGCAGGAGGCGCCCGCCCGCCGCCGTCAGACCAGTCGGACGGCTTCGCCCGCCCCGCCCCGCGCCGCCGGCCCGGCCACCGCCCTCCGTCTCCCCGCCGGAAACCCAGTGCCTCGCGCGAGCCGCGCGCCGGAGCTGGACCGGCCTGGTCCCCCGCGCAGCCGCCGCCCCGCGTTCCCCGCCGTCCCCGGCCCGCGCCTGGCCTCCGGGCCATGGGGCGCCCGGGCGGGCGGGCGGG
Source organism: Orcinus orca (assembly GCF_937001465.1). Lineage (NCBI taxonomy): Eukaryota > Metazoa > Chordata > Mammalia > Artiodactyla > Delphinidae > Orcinus > Orcinus orca. The sequence continues at coordinate 12,235,857 of NC_064571.1, forward strand.
CGGCCGGAGCAGGAGCCCAGCGGGACACTGGTAAGGGCAGGTGGGGCCCCGCGCCGGCCTCGCTGCGGAGAGTGTGCCGCGCACTGGGGGCGCCGCCGAGCGAGGGAGCATCTGCGCAGCCGGGGAGAGCGGGAAGAGGCTCCGAGGGGCGAGAGCGAGTAGGGCTGGTGGGGTCCTCAGCGTTCAACCTCATCAGGGGGCAGGGCCGCCGACAGCAGGGGGACGCTCCCTGAGAGAGTCAAACTGCCCGGCCTGGGGTGCGGTGGCTCCACAGGCTCTTCCAGCCGGGCGGGGTGCACCTGGTTGCAGGAGGAGCCCTTAAAACCATCCAGCATCAGACCTGGGCGACACCGAGGGCCTAACTCCTTATCTCCCGTTGGCCTCCGTGGCCCCTAGGCCGGTGACCCGGCGGGGCCCTCCTCCCTGCTCCCTGCTTGCTGGGAGCCTGGCCAGTCTGGCAGGCTGCCCCCGCCAGGAGCGCACTGGGATGGAGGAGAGCCCAGCTCTTCCCCACTCCCTTGGATGCTGGCGGCTCTCCTTGGCCCTTCTCCTTGGCCCTTCTGGGTGTGTCTGGTCAGAAAACACCAGAGGTTCCTAAGAAGGTAAACAGTGTCTGCCCAGCAGACAAACTCACTTTCCCCTCTAGGGTTCTTTCTGGCTCTAGGATTGAGTTTAGCTTCTTTCAGTAAAACAGGGGAGCCAGGGCTGTGAGTTCCTTGCAGGTGTTTTTTTCCCACTTTGCTAAGTGTGCTGACCCAGGCCCTTGTGTCCATGGCCTGCATGTCTAGGTCAGGTGGGCAGCATCAACGTGAAGGCCAGGGCAGCTGAAGGCTCCACCTGCCCCTGACCTCATTTACCCAGTCCTTCCCCTGGCCCAGAGCTGATTGGATGTAATTAGCAACTAATTGGATGTCTCTGAGCCCCTCTACATAAGAAACGTCAAGGTCAGGTTTAGACAGCAGATAGTACCGAGTGATTCATTTCTTTCTTCCTTTATGTGAGGGTTCTGAAGAAGGGTCATTCATTCATTCGTTCATTCATCCATTCATTCAACATATATTTACTGAGTGCCAACCACTCATCAGGCATGAAGGCAGTGGGAATACAGCTGCTCTTGTTTACATGAATTGCGGGAGAGAGAAAATAAGTAAGGAGATGAATCACATTCGTTCAGAGAGTGATTAAATGCTGTAAAACAAAACAAAACAAAACAAAACAAGGTGATGATGGGCATGACCGTGAAACAGATCAGAGAACTCGGCCCTGGGCTAGAGAAGGTAGCAGGCAGGCTTTCTAAATAAGGTAGGAAAATGGTACCATCTTCAGGCCCTCAAATTCTGGGGGCACAGGATAGGATGTCCTCTGTGACCATGAACAGGGACTTATGAGCTGCCTACAAGGGATCAGTGTATAAAGGATGAGAGGTGAGTAGCCCCCCTGTGGAGTCCTGAGAGTGTCCTTCTTGTTGGGAGGCTTAAATCTGAGGTGGAGATTTAAGCTTCCCCAGAAGACATATCCTGTTGACTCGATTATTTGTTCATTCATTCAACAAATACTGAGAGCCCATACGTTAGGCACTATTCTGGGTGTTAAGGATACATCACTGAACAAGACAGTCTTTCCTCCCTAGAGCTTATTTTCTGGTGGAGAGAAATGGACGGTAACAATAGCAGCAATTTTAATGTCATGTCAGATAAATGCTGTGAACAAAAGCAAAGCAGCTTAAGGGGTTAGAACTAGGTGAGGGGACCTCCTGAGTTCAATAGGGTGGTCAGGACAGGCTGTGCTGAGGAGTTGGATGTAGACAAGACACAGGCATGTGACTAGCTGGGAGAAGAACATTCCAGGCAGAGGGAACGGCAAGTGCAAAGGCCCTGAGACATGAAGGAGGCTGGAGCAGGCTGGGCATTGCTGAACAGGAAGGAGGCCATGGTGGCTCTGAGAGGTGAGCAGGCATCTCTGGGGCTCTCATGAGAGGAGGCAGGGGCGGGGCTCAGCCTGCTGACCGGAGGCATGCAGGAAGGCAGGTGATGCTCTCAACTGCCGCGGCAGGAAGATTTACATGCTCCCAAGAAAACTCAGGGGCAGGCCTGGAGTTTTACACTAGCAGGGAACAGGTGATCACCAGAGATGGAGAGCGTGTCTCTTGGCAGGAGAGGTATCACTGGCTTTCCTTATATGCAGCATCCATCCAACAACATGGGCTGAAGTGGGAGGTACACACCAAGTTTTCCAAATCAGTAAAGACTTGATATGGGGAGAAAAACTGTTGCCTTCTAGGAAAATGCCAATAATCTTCTGTTTTTCAGAAGAACGATCTCATTAGTAGACTTAAAAGGAAAACAGGAGAGGATATCGGGCATGTACTATACGCCAGGCTCTCTTGAGCACTTCGTGTGCAAACACAAATCATTCTCACAGCACGTCTGTGATGTATGGACCACCCCGTTTCACAGATGAGAAAACTGAGGCCCAGCGAGAATAAGAAAGTTGCCCGCTTTTACACAGCTAGTAAGTGAAGAATCAGGACTTATAATCGAGTGGTGCAGTTTTAGAGCCAAGTGCTCTGAGAGAGAGAGAGGTTTTGGCTAAAGGGATGTTTGTCTGCAGTAGAAAGGGTCTCCAGGGTGCCTCACAGCAGGGGCTGGTTAGAGAGAAGACAGCAGGACTTATGGGTGCATTCCACTTCTTTTCTGCTTTTTAAGATAATATTTGCATGGGTTAAAAGTTCTTTTAAAAATATTTTGAAAGGTACTACTTGCCTGTGTTAAAAATCTTTTTACAAGTGTTGGTTCAAACAGCCCTTAAGGAACACAGTGAGAAATCGCCTTCCTTCTCCTGTCCTGTGATTCCCTATCTTTTTTAGAGGCAATTGAGAATACTTGCAGACCTATGTTCTATTTGTAAATGAACATATACATATTATACTTTTTCTTTTCTTTCTTTTTTCTTTACACAAATAATGAGAATATGAATACTCAGGTCTGGGACTTCCCTGATGGTCCAGTGGTTAAGACTCCACGATTCCATGGCAGGGGACGGGGGTTCGATCCCTGGTCGGGGAAGTTCCGCGTGCTGTGCAGGCGGCCAAAAAAAAAAAAAAAAGAATACTCATGTCTGTACCTTGTACCGCGCCCCCCTTCTTTTTTAACTTAATATACTTATTCAGATTCAGGACATATAGATGTGCTTCATCCTTTTAAAAGAAATGTGTAATATCTCACTGAATGGATTTAACATATTTATCTAGCCATTCCTTTATGGTTTTCTAAATTGTTTTCCCCATTTTCATTTGTTTGTTTGCTGTGATAGACAACTACGCATTAAGGATACTTGTACCTACATCTTTGCTCACTTCTGTGACTGTTTCAGCAGGCGACATCCATAAATGTGTAATTACTGATTGAAAGGCTCTGTGTATTTTAGATTTCAGTTGATGCCGGCTTGGTGTTATAAACTGTTCTTGCCAATTTGGCAGACCAAAACAATGGCATCACATTGTCGTTTTAATAGGTAGTTATAGTCAGCGGCGTTGTGAGTCTCCTGTATGTTTTAAACCCTTTGTCTTCCTCTTTCTGTGGACTGTTCATGTCCTTGGCCTGTGACTTAACTTGGATTTTTGTCTTGTTGTTATTATTGAATTATAAGGAGTCTTATGATGATTTTCTCTTCATCCCTCAACTCCAGTCCCACTGACTGCCCTTCACCATCTTCCCTACCTTTGTGCGCAGCAGCTACTCTGATATATTTATGATACGTTTATCCTGGGATCTGGACTGTTTTAGAGAAATATATGATGTTGATTTATATATGCATGTATTTTAAACTTACGTACGTTGTACTGTGCTACAAATCATGATCTTACTTTTAAAGCCGGTGCTATTTTTTAAGAAGATTTATCTAGCTGCTCCCTGGACACTCAGTTTGTTGCTTCTGACCGCTGCACTGCTTTCCGTGGTTGGAATTATGGAATTATCGTAACGGTTGATTCTTACCGGCTTGGTCTAGAAAGCTTGTTTGGAGAAATGGCATGATGGGGGTGAGCCCTGGAGGCTGAAGAGGATTGGATAGGTGGAAAGGGGGATGGGGAAGGGAACAGAGCTGACCAGGAGCACAGCATGAGGACACGACAACGTGTGAAATTTCCAGGAACTATTCCGGGGAGCCCCATAGACTGGGGGTGTGGTTGAGGGTGGGAGTGTGTGGTCCTAGGAGAGGCTGGGGGTCTCAAATGCCCTGTTGGGTTCTCCCTAAAGGCAATGAGGAGAGGTGGGGGTCAGCCAGGAAGGATTTTCAAGGGCAGGAGTGAGCTCCTGGAGGAGAATTGGGACAGACTGTGGACGTGCACCTGAGAGGCAGGAGGTCCCTGGGGTTCTCCGGATAGGTGACGAGCAGAGGGGCTGCCGGGGACGGAGAACCAGCAGGACTGGACGCTGGAGGCATGAAGGGTGCCTGCTAACTTGGGAAACGGGGCACATGCGATGCTGCAGACAGGACCTGGAGCGCAGGGCTGGGCACGGGGCGGGGGGTGCGGGGAGGCACGCTCATGGGCGCGTGGACAGGTGATTGGGCACCTGTTGATTCTGAAGTCCTGCTCACCTGGCCAAAGGATTTCCGTTGGCATTTAGGACTCCGGGCTGGGGAAGGTTCATGAACCTTCAGCGAGTGGGTACGAGGTGAACGTGTGGGAGTGGGTGAGGTCACTATGGGAGAGCATTAAGTGCAAACTAGGCCCCACCAGAACAAAGCCCCGGGTTGCGGATGAACAGGCTTGAGAAGTGGATGGACAGGCTGGACCAGCAAGGTGGCACGGATGCACTTTCGAACTCTGCCCTTTGCTGGCTCCGCCATCTCAGGAAAGCATCCTCTCGGCCTGGGAACCTGGGCAGGGGTGGGGCGGGGGTCCTTGTAAACAAGGACGGCCAGCGAGGGGTCCCTGCCTTCCTGGCATCTCTCAGTGTGCCCTTGGAGGATGAGTGGAAGGGCTGAGGCATACAGGAGAGAAGAGGCCTCCGGAAGCACAGGTGTGCGGGCTGTCTCCCTGGGGAGGAGCTCGGGGCCCCAGCGCCGTTCCTGCTGGAGGCTGCCGAGCCAGACTGCCCGCTCTGTCCCTGTGGGCAACTGTTGATAGACATGATCTGTTCCAGCTGGCACAGAGAGGGCACCGGGCAGCCTAGGGCTTTGTTGCTCTGGGCAGGCTTATGTGAGAGCACCCCCAGGGTAACACCAACCTTTTGGGGGTGGGGGTGGGCCCAGACAAAACCCCCTCTGAGTCTTGTCTCCCTCCTTCGCGATGTCAGCATATACCTGTTCTCTCTTTTTTTTTATAAAGTTGTTTTTTTTTAATTTTTATTTATTTTATTTTTGGCTGTGTTGGATCTTCGTTGCCCCATGTGGGCTTTCTCTAGTTCCGGTGAGCGGGGGCTACTCTTCCTTGCGGTGCGCGGGCTTCTCATTGCGGTGGCTTCTCTTGTTGCGGAGCACGGGCTCTAGGCGCGCGGACTTCAGTAGTTGTGGTGCACGGGCTTCGTTGCTCCGCGGCATGTGGGATCTTCCCGGACCAGGGCTCGAACCCGTGTCCCCTGCCTTGGCAGGCGGATTCTTAACCACTGCGCAACCAGGGGAGCCCACCTGTTGTCTTTTTTATGTAACACCAGAGCCTTGCTTTTCCTCTGGTTGTGCAACCTGAATTTCCTGTTCGTCAGTCAATGGCTGATGAAGGCTAATTAGCATTATAAGGAAGACCCTCCACACGTCTTCCTCCAAAAGAGTAAGTGTTTGAAAGGTTGGATTCAGCCCACTCATTTACATAGCTTGTCATGATTTTTGACAGAAGAGTTTTCCACCTATACTATTTTATTTCATATTTTTCCTTGAATACACACAATTTGAAAAACACAACATGAAGTAGGCATTATTTACTTTAGCGAGATCCTTAGCAACACTATCTGTGAAATCGTGGGGTTTTTTAATGCATATTCAAATACATGCTTAACTATTAAAGATGTTTATTATGTGTACCATATGCCTACTTAGGCAAACACAGATTTAGATTAGTGGATTCGTGGAGGAGATCATCTTCGCTATGTGGGAGACGGGGAAAAAACCCTTTTCCCCTACCCTCTAAGATTTTGTCCCTGGGACCTGCGAATTAAACTGGCAAAAGATTAACAGTAGAAGAAGGTTCATTGGCCTGCACGTGGGAGCCAGTCAGAAAAGTAGCTGGCCTGTTAGTGTTAAAGGCTTATATACCTAAATTAGTAAGGAAGAGGGAGCGCGGAGAAAAAGCCTTCTCTGGGAAGAACAAATAGGTTTCTTTTCCAAAGACAAATGGGTTTTTAGAACAAATGAGAAATGACAAAGTAGTGATAATGTTGGTCTCTACAGGTGTGAGTGTTTTTGCAGTCTCCTTGTGGGCCATAAATCTCTCCTAGAGAAGGGGTTCGGGGTAGATTTTATTGAGTTCTCCCTTCTGGGAATAGATCTGCCCTGCAGAAGGAATTTATGGCTGCCTTATTTCTCAGAATTTGCTGCGTTTAGTCAGATAAGGAAAGCTCTGAGAAGGCTTCTTACTGTAACTGTCAAATCTCAAATGTCTTCATCTCAAACTTCATCCCAGTTCTGGGGCTCTGAGTAGGTCCCTACACCAACGTCAGAGAGGTCACCCTGCAGCCAGTTGAGCGGTGGTAGCAGTGAGGGGTCAGAAGCAACAAATACCAATGCAGACCCTCTTAGGCCCGCCCCCGTCTCACTCTGGTCGTCCACCGGCAACCTGGTGGGTAGGGGGGTTGGCAAAGAACCTCCCAGTCTTTAAAGTGAGCAGGGAAATTCAATCATTATTTAATTCAACAAATTTAATTTATTTTTGCTGATGACAAACATCGTACATATTTGTTTATTTATTTGTTTTTTGTACATACGTGTTTATTTTTAAACAGCAGGTACACACCAAAAACACATAAAGAACTTAACATCATGTCTACTGTTACCACACCCAGATAGCCGCTATCAACCAGTGTTTTGGTATTTCATTGCCTAAATACACACATTTTTTTTTTTTGGCGGTACGCGGGCCTCTCACTGTTGTGGCCTCTCCCGTTGTGGAGCACAGGCTCTGGACGCGCAGGCTCAGCGGCCATGGCTCACGGGCCCAGCCACTCCGCGGCATGTGGGATCTTCCCGGACCGGGGCACGAACCCGCGTCCCCTGCATCGGCAGGCGGACTCTCACCCACTGCGCCACCAGGGAAGCCCAATATGCACATTTAAAAAAAAATTGAGACCATACTGAATATACAATCAAGTTTCTTACTTAATAATATGCAGTGAGAATCTTTCCACTTCATGAAATACTCTTCAAAAACAAGATAGTTAAAGGTTGCTGAGGTTCGCTCGATGGTTCTATCATAATTTATTTATCTGGTTCCTGGTGGATGTTGAGGTTGTGAGCATTTTTGCTTTTATAATTATCTTAGCGCACATGTATTGCAACAGATGTTTGTAAGCATCTTCTGGGTGCCCAGGGGGCTCAAGGACAGATGTGAATAACTGTAGAGCCCTACTCTCTGCTTACCTAAGAAGGACAGACCTGTGACAAGTGGCTGCAGGGAAAATGCTAATCTGAAAATACAGGGTGGCTTTGGGAGAGAGCAGCTGGGGCCGGACTTTGGTGCCAAGGAATAAGAAGGCCAGAGAGTGGTGGCCTGGGCACCTGTCCACAGTAACCACAGCAAGGTTACTGTACCCACTGTGGGACTGGGCAGCCGAGTCCAAGAGATAGAAGCTGTCACTCACTTTCGTAATAATCACTTCTGGCCCTTGCCCAGGAAAACAAGGGCAGCCTTGGTGCCCATGTGTGTAGGGCGGTTGGTGATGGTGCTGCCGCTGTCCCGTGATCCCTTTCCTCACTGCCCTGCCTCTGGGACACGTCTCCCTCCCAGTCTAAGACCACAGGTGTTAGGGAGGGGCACCAGTGGCCCCTGCCGTGGGCTCCGTCCCTAGAAGCCCTCACCCTGGCCCTCCCTCCCAGCTACTGGCCAGTGGGACTGTCACCATCTACTCTGGCAGAGAAATATTTAGGAAGGCAAGTGTCCTCCTGTCTGTCCTCCCTGAGGGCCCGGGCTTGTGGAGGCCTGAGACCTAAGAGGGAAAAGGGCATTTTCTGGAGGAAGGAGCAGGTGGCTGCCTTACTCCCAGGCCTCCCTAAAGGACAGAACCTCTACAGTGACAAATTCAGGGACATGGGGGCCCGTCGAGGTGCTTCTGGCCCCGGCTCTCCCCCAGCCTGGTAGCCGGTACCCCCGGAACGATGGTAGTGAGTTCCATCACCGTTGGAGTTTTCATAAGGTCTGCGTTGTAGAAATGAGCTCAGGCTGGGCCATGAGGAGCCCTGCTCCCTTGGAAAGCAATCCCAACTCCTTCGTATCAGCAGCGTGTAAATGGCGACAGGGTATAGCAGACAGTGCATTTGGTTTGGCAGTCCTGGGTTCAAGTCCAGCCTGAGAGGCTGCTCTGACCCTCGGTCTCCTTATCTGTTCTGTGGCGTGGGGATCGTAACACCCCACCCCCACCCCGGACTCTAGGGTTTGGAGATGCTGTTTGTAAAGGGCCTTGTGAGTGGCAGCCCCTAGGGGCCCTCTGTGTAAGGTAGTGAGAAGCCAGGTGCCCATTCCCTTCCTCTGCTGCCTCCCGCCTCTCACCGCTCTGCCTCTCAGGAGGGCAGGCTGTGTGCTGAAAGCCCCAGAGCTCCTCTCCCGGAAGGTGGGCTCCACTCCACCCTCTGCGCTCAGTGTGTGAGATGCCACCTCCCCACCTGTGCTGAGCAGCTTCCGCTGCGGGCAAACAGGAAGTCACTCACCTCAAGGGAGGCAGGAAGGCTGCCTGCCCCTGGGCTGTGGTTGGGTCCGGAGGCTGCGTGTCTGCTGGGCCCTGGGGAGGGGGACAGTGGGCGGGGACCCCCAGAAGTGGGAGGGGGCACCAAAGATCAAAGCTCCCCACCAGCAGGGGCTCTGGGCGCCAGAGCTAGTTGCCCTGCGCCTGCCCACACTGAACCACACGCCCTGTGAGCTGGAGGCCCCCCTTGCCTGTGGCCCGCCCCTCCCCCCGCCCCTCCCCCCACCCATCCAGTTTTGCTCCTTGCATCTTGGGAAGGAGGTGAAAGTGCTAGGAGACGGAACAGAGCTGGCGGCTGCAGGAGTCTGGGAGTCTTTTCGAGGAGTTTGCTGTAAGCAGGAACCCCCCCCCCCCGGCCACATCCCAAATGCCCCCAAATGCACACACCAGTCACGTATAAGACCTGCTGCCTGGGAGGAGAGCGGAGAGGCCGACTCCGTTTCCCACGGTGCTGCTCGATATGATTGAGGGTCAGAAGACAGCAGCTTTGACTCATGCATTCATCAGGTTTGGGAGCAGTTATGAGCCAGGCCCTCTGCTGCACAACCTGGGTAGCGATAGAGGCGAGTGGACCAGTCCTCGCCCTTGAGAAGTTTACAGTCAGGGGAAGGAAGGAGACTCATAAGTACACGGAGGAAGCCGATCGCTGGTGCCCGGGCTGACCGGCAGCGTCTCAGCCCCAGGGAGCCCAGCCTGGGATGGGTTCAGGGCTGGGAGTGGAGGGGGAAGACCCTTGTCTTCGGCTCCTAATCAGTCCTCACCTCATGGTCGCCTGGCTTCTGCCCGCATCGTGCCTCCAGCCCCCACCCCCAGCTTGTCTGTAACCTCCGTGCGCCCTCGTTCGATGGTCACTTTATTCCTCATCTTGCACTACTTTCCAGTAGCGTTTGACACAGCCGACCACTTCCTCCTTCTGAAGTTATCTTTCTCCTCTCTTGTCTTTCTTTGGTGATGACACACCCTCACGCTGTTTCTCTTACCTCCTGGACAGCCCCTGCTGTTCTCCTCTGCGGGCTTTTCCTGGGGAGGCTCCGCCAGCCCCCAGCGTGGACCACCTTCCTGCTGGTCACATAGGAGCTCCTTTCTTCAGCCCAGCCCCTCCAGTCAACTCCAGGTACCAGCTACTCCTGCTTGAGTATCTCACAGATATCTCAAGCCTAATATTTATTTATTTTTGAAATTATATCTTTCTATTTTAACCTTCCAATATATTATTGTTACTGCTTTATACAGTTTTAGTGTTTACTGCATCTTTACCACTCTTTGCTCGTAATTTCTTCTTACATCTCAGACCCTCCATCTGGGAGAATTTTCTTTCCTCCTAAAGTGTATACTGTAGAACTTTCTTTAGTTTGAGATCGCACTTTCTTAGATTTCGTGTATCAGAAAATGTCTTTCTCTCATCCTTGTTCTTAAAAGATATTTTCATTCTATATGAAATTCTGGGGTGGCAGTTATGTTTCTATCACCGCATTGAATATTTTATCCCACTGTCTTGTGGCTTCTGTCACTTAAGTTGAGAAATCTGCTATCAGCAGAATTTCAAACCTAATATTTAAAGATGAAACTCTTGGTTTGCTCCCTGAAGCCTCATCTCCCCACATCTTTCCCATTTGAGCAAATACCATTACTACCCATCCAAGTTGCTCAAGCCAGAAATCTAGAAGCTGACCTGGACTTCTCTAGCATCACTTACGTGGCAGATTCTCCCAAGCATCCCCGATATAGATCCCACATCCTCTGTCTCACCTTCTCTGCCCTTTCTGCTGCCCTCCAAACCACTGTCCCACCTCCCCTGGACTGTCACAGAGCCCCTGCCTGGTCTCCCTGCTCTCACTGCGCCCTCCACTGTCTGTTCTCCATGCAGCAGCAGGTGATCTTAAAAATAAATACGCCTGTCACTCCCCTGCTTAGCCCTGGGGACCCCACGGGATCTGGCCCCATCCTCTTCGGCCACCCTCCCCTAGGCCAGCCGCACTGGCCAAGCTGGCTGGCTTTCTGTTCCCTTCACTCCTGGAGACCTTTCCGGTCTCGGGTAAGAAATGAGACATGCAGTTTCATCTGCCGAAAATGCCCACCCTACACTCTTTCTGTATGGGGATAAGGTGCCCCCGGTCTCCCTTCGCGGTGAGCTTCCCCACTGCTCACTTTCCTTTCTCCCCGTCCCATCCCCCTGCCAGCATTTATCACAGTTTATAATCACACACTGATTACTTCGTCGCTTGTTTATTTTCTGTCTGTCACTTGATTGGAAGCTCCTGAGGACAGGGGTCCTGTGCTTTATTCCTGACGGTCAGCAGCTTCTCGCGTTGGGATGGCGTGGGGCCGGCGCTGACTTAGCCGTGGCCACGTGCCGGACACCCTGTGCGGCTGGAGGCCTGAGGGAGGGTTTGCATTTGGGCCGAGGCGACTTTAGGTTTCTGGTTTACCTGGCTGGGCAAAGTGTTGTAAAATCCTCCACACAGAAGGACGAACGGCTTGGGGAAGGTTACGAACCCGGTTTGTGTTGCGCGGACCTGGAGATAAACCTGCCGCTAACATTTGCAAGCCCCGGAAAAGGGAACAGTGGAGGCCCCCCACCCCAAGACGTGTTCGGATGTGTCAGTGTTATAACACCGCACCTGATGAACTGTTATACAAAGTGTGTCCTCTTTTCCTGCCTGTCTCTTTGATGATGACCTGGAGGTCCAGCTCTGAATGAGGATTCGCAGCCCCTGCTGAATGTGGCGGCAGAGGCCACCCCAAGCCTTTAGCTCCTTCCCTTTCTTTCCCCTGCCCTGGCTTGGTGCCGCACGTGCACGGAGTGGGTCGACCCGCCCCCAGGTCCAGGCCCTCTCCACCCCCTCGCTGCCTCTCCCCCTCGCCCCAGGTCTAGGGCCGCACAGAGCAGTGATGTCCCCGGGGAGGAGCAGGAGTAGAGGTTCCACGGGTCCAGGAAGCAGAGAATCTCAGACTTCTGGGTGCCCAGAGAAAGGCCTGGTAGGCACGTCCCTGTGGACTCCTCGCCGTGCGCGTGCGCGTGTGTGTGCGTGTGTGTGTTGGGGGGCGCAGCTGGAGCCACGCCCTGTGCGCTGTGGGCCAGGCCGGCCTGGGTCTGAGGCCCTTGGATATGGGCCTTGCAAGTCGAGGAGTCTTCTGGGAGGTTGGATTTATGAGGACTAGAGTTCAGGGAGGGGGCCGGGGTCTTTGGACCCTCAGCAGGGAAGCTGGTGGTCACTGAGACCGGAGAATAGATTGTGCGGAGGGAGGAGAGCACGGTCCGGTGAGCGTGGTTCCCCCAGCCTCGGACTCAGACTCCTGGACCCCTGTGGCCTGTGGCCTGCAGACATATGTCGGGAATTCAGCCGTGGGAGATGGATGACAGTCGGTCCATGCGGTCAGATGCTCTGAGTTCCAACCACAGCTTCGTGATTTCCCAGCTGTGCCACCGTGGGCAGTGGCTTAACCTCTCTGAGCCTGCCTCTGGATCCATGCAATGGATAGAGTAACAGTTCATAATGTAAGTGAGAGGGGGGACTCAGGGGCTATTGGGGAACCCTTTGTCACTGTAGGACAGTTACACCAGGTGCCATTATTACCTACCCAAGACAGCTATACACAGATTGAGGGAAAAAGAAAAGTTACCAGCCCCAGGGCCCTCCCGAGTCCCACCGAGTGCCCTGCCAGGACCCGAGAGCTGGGCAGAGATGAGAACCTGGTGACAGAACGTCGGGGGGGAGGGACGGGGTGTGTTCACAGTCCAGGGCGCTGCGCCTTCCTCTTTCTTTCTCCCGGGCCCCTGATTCGGGGCTGCGTGGAGGGTGGGGGACCCCCGGGAGCCGGGACAGGGGGCTGGGGCCAGAGGCGCCAGGCCTGGGAGCGGGTGCTCTTGTCTCGGGGCAGGAAGTGTGAGGTGCAGCGCAGCTGGGGAGCCCCGGAGGCCTTGGGGCAGCAGGGGGGTGAGTGTGGTGAGGGGAACGGAAGTCGGAAGCTGCAGCTGCCACGTTCCCCATTCACAGGCCAGACGGACGGGGCAGCAGGGCCGCTCCCGGGGAGCCGGGCCCACGCACCCCTTCCCGGGTCCTCTGGAGGTGAGCAGGGTGGGCCTGCTTCGGGTGGGGGGCTCGGAGGGCGCCGGGGGGCGGGGATGTGGAGAGTCCCATGTGGGCCCTGGCGGTGACCGCCGGGGCAGGTGGGCAGGAAGAAGGGCTCCATAGGCCCCTGCGTGTGCACCTGCTGTGCGCCCGACCTTGGGCTGCAGCCCCATCCTTCCCCTTCCTCCTCTCCGTCCACCGGCCCCTCCCAATCTGGCCCTTTCTGGGATTCCTGCTCTGGCTCCCACGTACCCCAGCCTTCCCGGAGCCCCTGGGGGTCTGCAGTCGTGAAGTGGCCAAGGCCCCTCCCTCCTAAAGCTCCCGTGAGCCTCCCCAGGTCCCTGGTGGCTGCTGTGACTGGTACCCAGCAGGGGCTTCTGTGGCCAGAGGCCCCAAGTGAGCCTTGACCCCTCGACCCTGGAGAGAAGGAAGCCATTCGGGCTGGGGCTTTGGGTGCGGTCACCGTAGGAGCTCAGACTCGGGGCTCCCGCAGGGAGGACGGGTGGAGGGGAGGGGCCCAGCGTGCTGGTTTGCCTGGGCAGTGCTGGTTTAGGCCCGTCGACCTGTTGGGTAACAGGGACCAGCTCACTCTCAAAGGCTTCGCTGTTTGGGACACCGTCAGGCCTTCTAGTTGTAATTGTTCATCTCAGCCACTGCCCCCTTATTCTAGGGCCTGAGATCCTGTGGGTGGAGTCAGTCCTGCGCTAAAAGGCTGGCAAGGGTGACCTGTCATCAGCTGATAATAAGTACCCCAGAGGACCGAGGGGCCTTAGCCAGGAGGCCTGTCTCCCAGGGCTCTACGGCATCACAGGCTCCCTCCTCTACAGATAAGGAACCAGCCTAGGGATTAGAATCCAGGCTCTAGGCTCTCTGTAGTGGGAGGGGGAGATCCAAGAAGGGGTGAGGGAGGCCCAGCCTGGCCCTGAGCCTTTGCTGTCCTTCACAGGCCGTAGCTTCTCTGGAGACCCTTTGGCCCTCTCCGCCCACCCTTCCCCCCATCCTCTCTGCCCCTACCCTGTCCTCTCTGCCCTTTCCGTTCTCTGTCTCTGCCTGAGTCTCAGCTGACCCCACCTCAGGGTTCTCAGCACCAACTCGTGTGTGTGTGTGTGTGTGTGTGTGTGTGTGTGTGTTTCTCTCTGCACATTTGCATGAAGCCTCCTTCCTTGTGGGCAGGATGTGGGGTGGCCCCCAGTCAAGTACCTTGGGTGCTCTGGCCCCGGGTTCAGGCAGGGGCGTCTGTCCTGCACCTTGAAACTGGAGACGCTCGGGGAGCTGTCCTCAGGGACATCACCCTTAACCTGGCTTCCGCCCAGGGCTGCTGAGGGACAGGACAGGTCACCTCCTAAATCCCTGGATGGGCCAGGAGCCTTTGCTTTTTGCGTAGGAAGGAAACATTTCCAGGGCAAAAGGAAGCAGTTTTCTGAGTTGGAAGCTTAAAGGGAGAGAGAGAGATGCGCACTCCGGATAGGACATCCCGGGCCGACTCCTGGGGGACTGAGGGAGCCCACTGGGCTGAGTCCGTGCTGTCAGGGAGGACCAGGAGTCCGTGTGTGTTTGGCTGCAAGCCAAGTTAATCTGAGCATGACGTAGTGTTTCTGAGCACCTCCCAAGGGCTGGGTCCAGCACTAGCACTCAGACCCCCTCCCACTGCGTAGCAAACCTCTCAAGTAGCTTTATCCATCTTATTGCCTTCTTTCACAGGCAGGGAACCAGGTGAAGCTTTGGACCAGAGTCACATGGCTCGTCCATTGTAGCTAGGATTTGAGTCTAGTCTGTGAGCCTCCAGGTGTAGGGTGAGTGGGGGCCGAATGCAGGACATTCACGCTGTCACCTTTCGCACTCAGGCAGGCTCTCCCCCGGCCTCCCATGGCCTTCAGCACCTCAGGGCGCAGGCTCTGTGCCCAAGCGGGGGGTGGAAAGCAAACCCACTCTCAAAACGATGATCCAGGTGCCATCTGGGCTCCTTCCTGCCCTAAGATCAAAAAGACATTGGTCTTGGGCCTCCCTGGTGGCGCAGTGGTTGAGAGTCCGCCTGCCGATGCAGGGGACGCGGGTTCGTGCCCCGGTCCGGGAGGATCCCGCGTGCCGCGGAGCGGCTGGGCCCGTGAGCCATGGCCGCTGAGCTTGCGCGTCCGGAGCCTGTGCTCTGCAACGGGAGAGTCCGCAACAGTGAGAGGCCGTCGCAACAAACAAACAAACAAACAAAAAGACCTTGCCTTGAAGCCCAGGGTGGGTGTTGGGTGGTGGTGGGAGGGACTTATGTCCCCCTGGTCCCCGAGCCTGGATTTCTGTGTCCTTTACCTCCCATCAGCTAATGCAGGCTCAGCCCCTGCAGAGGTTACTCCGCTCAAGACAGGAGCCCTGGGGGCTGCCTAGTGCAGCATTGGCTCTCTCCGCCCCGCCCCATCCTCAGCTTCCTCCCTAATACTTCCTCTCACTGGCTTCTGGACTCAGAGCATTTTTTTGGATTCCAAAGAGCCATCACACTTCTTCCAGAGCTTTTCCTTAAAAGTTTTCTCTTCCTGAGCCACCACGATGCTTAGCAAAATGAAGGGCTGCTCATTTCAGAGATAACAAGGCCTACCTAAGAGGCCTGTGGCAGACGCTTTCTCCCTCCTTTGTTCTGGTTAAGATGGCTGAGGGATTTCAAAAGCCATATCGCTAAGCCTCAAGGGTGAAAAAAAAGGTAAACCAAGAAAATGCTAGACACATGAGAACTAGGCTCTGCTCCCCAGTTCCTCTGTGTGTGTGTGTGTGTGTGTGTGTGTGTGTGTGTGAGTGAGAGAGAGAGAGAGAGAGAGAGAGAGAGGGAAACTTCTTAAACTCGCATTTCTAGTGGAGAGCACAGGACAAGGTGGTTGAACCGGTCCTGATGTCTCCTTCTCTCTGTCCAGCTACTGCGTCAGAGCCAGAACCCAGAGGAGCATTTTGGCTGCTGGGTTGGCCTGGCAGGAGCCACCTCTGGAAAAGCTCTGCCCTAAGGGTTCTGGGCTTCCTGGAAGGAAGGTGTGATTGGCTCATGGCCAGACTGGCCCTCGGGGGGAGTCTTCATGTCGTAATGAGGCTAAATATCTTTCTCCAAGCCTCAGTCTCCCCAGTCCTGTAGGAAGGTTGTTGAGGAGGGGGCTTTCTGAGGATCCATCCACCCATCCACCTACCCATCTATTCATCCACCCCCTCCATCCATCTGTCCATCCAACTATCCCTCCATCCCTCCTTCCACGCTTCCATCCATCCCTCCTTCCATGCTTCCATCCATCCATCCACCCACCTACCCACCCACCCACCCATCCACCCACCCATCCACCCACCCATCCACCCATCCATCCATCCATCCACCCATCCATCCACCCATCCATCCATCCATCCATCCATCCACCCATCCATCCATCCCTCCATCCATCCATCCCTCCATCCACCCATCCATCCATCCATCCACCCATCCATCCATCCATCCATCCATCCATCCATCCATCCATCCATCCCTCCTTCCATGCTTCCATCCATCCATCCACCCACCTACCCACCCACCCACCCACCCATCCACCCACCCATCCACCCACCCATCCATCCATCCACCCATCCATCCACCCATCCATCCATCCATCCATCCACCCATCCATCCATCCATCCATCCATCCATCCATCCATCCATCCATCCATCCATCCACCCATCCATCCATCCACCCACCCACCTACCCACCCACCCATCCACCCACCCACCCATCCACCCACCCATCCATCCATCCACCCACCCATCCATCCATCCACCCACCCATCCATCCATCCACCCATCCATCCACCCATCCATCCACCCATCCATCCATCCATCCACCCACCCATCCATCCATCCACCCATCCATCCACCCACCCATCCATCCATCCACCCACCCATCCACCCATCCACCCACCCATCCATCCACCCACCCATCCATCCACCCATCCATCCATCCACCCACCCAACCACCCACCCACCCACCCATCCATCCACCCACCCATCCATCCATCCACCCATCCATCCACCTACCCACCCACCCATCCACCCATCCATCCCTACATCCCTCCATCCCTACATCCCTCCTTCCACCCTTCCCTCCATCCCTCCATCCCTCCTTCCACCCTTCCATCCATCCCTCCATCCCTCCATCCCTCCATCCCTCCATCCCTCCATCCCTCCTTCCACCCTTCCACCCTTCCATCCATCCATCCATCCATCCATCCATCCATCCATCCATCCACCCATCCATCCCTCCATCTCTCCATCTTTCCTCTTATTGTCACAAACATTTCTGGAGTGCCACCTCTGAGTCAGGCAGGCCCTGCCCTGAACAGTGGGGGAAACAGGTGAATTAAAGTGACTCCGCATCAGAAGAAATTCATGCTTCATTCAATCCATGAATGCCCAAAAGAATTGATTTATGGGTGGGAAGAGAGAGTGCTGCTTAAGGGAGCTACAGACCTGGGTTCGGATCCCAGCGTCCCCACCCACCAGCTGAGCTACCTGGGCACATTTCTGAAGCTCTCTGAACCTTGTTTCCTTAGTAGTAGGAAGACGATGTCACCACGTGTCTCACTCGTGGAACTGAGCTCACAAGACTGAGTCTGGGGCTGCAAAGCGTGAGCTGGGTGAGTGGCACACCGCAGGGGCGGGGCGCTCTTGACATAGGTTGGGCACTCTTGACATAGGGTTGGGTTGTCAGGTACAAGACAGAACGCAGAGCTGAATTTGAATTTCAGATAAATAATGAGTCCGTTTTCAGTATAAATACGTCCCCAGGATTGAGCATCCTCTATTGTTTACTTGCTAAATGTGACAACTCTACTGAGAGGCCATGTGCACCTGTCTGCCTGCCTGGACCCAGGACACCCGCCACCAGCCTCTGTAACCCCAGGTGTCTCATGGGTGGTCCTGAGCTTCTCAAGTCAACACTAACCCTCAACTTTCTAACCACTGGAACTAGAGGCTAACGATATACCACCAGAACTTTGACGTTGGAGTGGGTATAACACAATTGGTCACTAAAACGATTGTCGGTCACCATTTCCACAGCGAGACAGCAGTAGCGGGAAGCACAAAGAACCTCCTTCTTGGCGATTACATTTTGGGAATGGAAGGCAAGCTAGAACCATGTGGGTTAACACACTAGGGATTACCCTGTGGAGTAAATGCTCTGAAATAAGAGAGAGAGGGATGGCGTGCAGACATACCTCTTTCCCCACCACGTGCTGGATCTGTCTGTCCCTGCTTCCCCCCCAGGTCCCCACCTCACCTCCCTTGGGTCCTTCAGTTCCCCTCAGGCCCCAGACATCTGTTGTCTTCTCCTTTGGTCTCTGGAAAGCTGCCTCAGCTTCTCTGATTTTTCTTTCCCTTGGAATCCATGGAGGAAGACCCCATTTCTTCTGGGAAGCCCAGTTCAATCCTCGTTTGTGTCTAGCCTGGTCATTAGCATTTACCTGTGTGGCTGCTTTGTTTCATATACATACTTATTTATGAGGACCTATTGGCAAAGAGGGACATGTAGGACTCCTATCTTGTTAAAAATTGCAGGGCACCCTTTCCACCAGCCGCTGCCCAGCATTTCCCATTCCCATGATTGGCATCTGAACTTTCCTGTCAAGTGATTCACTAATGAGAGGAGGGGAGTTGATGTCATTTGGGTGGAATGCTGCGATGCTCCTAAGGCGGGCGCACATCGGATAGAATGTGTGGAGGAGGGAGGGCGGGGTGGGGTGTTTCCAGAGGGGAGTCAGCTAGGCACAAATAGACCAGGTCTTGGCAGGGACGGAGGTCAAGGGATCTGGGAAGGGAGGTGAAGATGCCTCGTGTTCAGGTGCCTGTGAAGTAGGTGCTTCCCGGCACCTCTGCCTACCATCTCCTACATGCAGCCGCCTTCCCAGAGTTCCCTGTCCCCTAAGGGCTGGTTGCTTGAGAAGCCTGCGGTGGGGCGGGGGGCGGGGGGGTGTCTCACCTCCCTTCTCACACTTCATCATTCTCCAGACAGGCCTGGGGAGGGAGGTTGGATCCAGAGGGCTTGCCCGAGTACAGACAATGGGTTCTGGGTGCACTCCCTCCCTCTCTCTGGGTGATAAGACTATAGCAGGGCTCTCCCCTGGGATGGAGAGAAAGAGCCTCGAATGATGACTGAGGCTGAGCTAAAGGAGTTGGAGACGCATAGGAGGAGCAGAGTTCAAATCTATTGGCTTCAGAGCATCAAATACAAGATTAAAAGTAAGAAACGGCCCCACCTCTTGGGAAGTCCCAGTCTATTGGGGAGGCCAGCTGAGAACTCAGTGGTAGATGGGCCCTTCCTGGGGTCTAAAAGTTCCAAATCCTGAAGCCCCAATTCAGCAATTACAGTTTCTTGCTGTGCTCACAGTGAAGAACATGAGGATTGGAACAGAGGGAGCAGTAAAAGCCCAGAAAGGGATTCTGGTTTTGAGAGACTTTTTTTTTTAACGTCTTTATTGGAGTGTAATTGCTTTACAATGATGTGTTAGTTTCTGCTTTATAACAAAGCGAATCAGTTATACATATACATGTGTTCCCATATCTCCTCCCTCTTGCGTCTCCCTCCCTCCCATCCTCCCTATCCCACCCCTCTAGGTGGTCACAAAGCACCGAGCTGATCTTCCTGTGCTATGCGGCTACTTCCCACTAGCTATCGATTTTATATTTGGTAGTGTATATATGTCCATGCCACTCTCTCACTTCGTCCCCGCTTACCCTCTGAGAGACTTTTGGGACGATGCTTTCAAGGGGAGTTAGAAACTTAAATTCGTGCGGGTCGTTTCTCTCGGGCGCCTCCTGAAAGAAGGAACAGTGCTCGGCCGAGGTTTCTGGGTGACCTTAAACAGAAGGACCCCACCCAGCCTTTGTTTCCCAGCTCTGAGTGTTCCCGTTGATTGAGTGTCTCGTGGTGGGCCATGAAGTAGGTGGGAGTGAGTATCAGGAAGTTACACATGGTTACAAGTCAGGAGCAGGGGTGTGTGTGTGTGTGTGTGTGTGTTCACGCGTGTGTGTGCTTTTGTTCCCCCAAATATTTCAGAATGGCTTACACGTACACACAGTCCTCAAAATAGAGATATGTGAGTGAGGAAAGTGAGGCAAAGGGAAAATAAAAGCTGTGACGTGGTCTGGGGTGCACTTAGTACAGGAAATGCGTGCACAGGGCCTGTGGACTTAACCTACACTTCCTGAGGGCCAGTACCGAGGGAAAACAGGTCGAGTTACGAGTTTCACAGTGTCCACAAGCCAGTTGTTCTGAAGAAGCAGGGCCACCCCGAAAGCCCTGTAACCTGGGCACCACACGCAGGGGATGGAGATGCGCGCTTCTAGAAAACGCCCCATGAAAATCCTTGGCCACATCCGATTAGGCCCGGTGCAGAGTGCCAATGTGGCCAACGCGCTGGGCAGCTCTGAGCAGGTGTGGGGCAGCCCCAGCTTCCCGCTCCCCAGAAGGCAGCAGTCTCCTCCCTGTGCGGCAGGTCTGCCCCGTGGGCTGAAACCTCCTCATGCAGCAGCCCAGGCTGGGCTTCCTCCTGAGCCAGGCTGCATGGCTGTAACTGAGAACCGGCCAGTGAGCGTGGCAAGGATGCAGGCCCCCAAAGACAGGAGCCGTGGGAGGTGGAAACAAGACCAGCTGTGGCCTTTCATTCCTGGCTCCCTGCTTCTCCCTCGAGTCTGTCCCATTCCCCTCACCTCCAGTCCAGGTCTGTTTGGCTCCCACGTACATTGGTTTCCCCATCCTTTTTTTTGGTTTGCCGCTACTTTCCCACTATTTTTTTTTCTTTTTTTTTTTTTGCTCCCCCTCCCCCCTCGCCCTCCCCCCTTTCCCGCTATTTTGAGACATTTCCACCTTCTGCTCCTGCTACCAACCATCTTAGCCTTGACATTCTCCAATCCAGGTTCCCCAAAGAAGGGTCTGGCTTGCCCAGTTCATCTCTTTCAGCTCAGCCACTCGGGCCACCCTCAGCCACCAGACGAGTGTCTTTGGGGCAGGTGCGAGCAGTTGCAGTTGTGGGTCAGACGGCGTGTGTGGCGCACTTCTCACCCCCTCAGGGCTGCGGAGGGCAGCGGCCCTTGGCCTGGGTTATGGATGTGGCAGGCGCTCGAAACCACGTGTAACTCACTGGACGTGTGCTTCCAGGGGCTGAGAGCCCAGCGCTAACCTGCCTTTGCTTTGGGTACTTCCAGGGTAGATGTGGGGTCCCAGTCACCCCCCTGGCCGGCGACCCCTCTGATCAACACAATGGACTTGTGAAGGCGGACGCTTCTGGGGACTCCTGTGCAGCTTTACTCTGTGGAGGATGGGTGACGACGGACTCTGTGAACACCCCAAACCCATGGAATTGCTCGACATCTGTTTGGGAGACCACATGCAGCTCCACCCAGGAGCACACCTGAGGCAGACACGCGGCCACCCTGGCCCTCTCGGACCTTGCAGGGAGCAGACCTGGGCCTCTGACCCTCCTGATTCCACGAGGCAAGATGTTCATCCCAGGGGCTCCAGCCCAGAGCCCGCGCACCCGGGGAGCGACTCTTCCCAGGAGGGGGCAGGGCAGAAAGCGGCATTCCCCCGGTCACCCCGGGACAGCCATCCTCTGGGGAGCCCGAGGCAGAGCCAGAGCACGTCCACCCAGGTGGTGTTCTGGGCGGGCATCCTGCAAGCCCAGATGTGCGTCCTGGACCTTCAGGAGGAGCTAGAGAAGACGGAAGGGATCAGAGCTGAGCTGAGATGCTGCCTCCCCACGGCGTCTCCTGACCTCCCCACTTTCCCCTCCAGCCCGATGGGACCCCGGGACTCAGGCCTCCACCGCAGCACCCCCGTGGACGTGCACGGGGCCTCGGGGGAAGAGAGCAACGGGCCTGAAGGGGAGAACCGGAAGCCGGCATCGCCGAGGGAGGGCGCGCCAGAGTCGTCCCCGGAGTGGGGTCCCGAGGAGGAGAGCATATTCTTTGACAACCCCCTCTTCCTGGAGAGCCCTTCCTCGGCCCCCAGTGTGTCTGAAGCGCGCTTTTCCTGGGGGTTCTCAGATCCCTGCGCAGATGTGAGGACCGGGCCCCAGAGCCCGCAGACCCTGGAGCCCTCACCCCCAGGAGGCAGTGTGCCGTGGGAGCTGGGCAGGGAGCCGGATCTGGGGGACAGCGCAGTGGATCCCAGCGGGCACACCACACCGCCATTCCCTGTGCCCACCTGCAGGCTGCACTCCTCCTCCTGGGCTGTGGTGGGCACCACCGAGGGGGCTCCCGCAGCACCTCCCGGCCAGGAGGAGAGCGAGGTAAGCAGAGCCCTGGGAACCAACCCCAGGCTGTGCATGGGGACACGGAAGGAAGGGCCTTCCTCTGTGGTCACCAGGCCCAGAACTCTCTTCCCAGGTGCTGGGGCCTTTGGGGATCCTGGAGCAATAGCGCAGAAAGGCAGGCCCAGCGTGGCCTTCAGAATTAGAGGGAATTTTACGGGCGCCATCCTGTCAACTGAACATGACGGCAACAGCTTGAAGACATTCCTAACTGTAACAGGGCAGCGGTCAGCCTGCTGGGGTGACCTCTGCCCCTAGTGGGGAGATGTCTGCTTTAAGAGTCCTCTCTTTTGGGGAGAGATTGCAGCATTTTGTTACTTTTAGCTCACGTGAGTCAGTGCGTCCAGTGTCACCCGATCAGGCCCACGTGACGATGGCAGAGGTCTTGATATCAACTGGCACAAGACGTAGGGACAAGTTATGTGAGCGCATTTTTCCCAGGGAGGCCTCTGCTTAAGAGATAAGGAAACTCAACATGGCAGAGCAGGGCTGTAACTTTCTAATCTCTGTGGTCCCAGAGAGCAACGGGGAAGAGCTCATAACCAGAGCAGCTCTCAGCTGACCCCGAGATCAGAGGAGCTGCTGACACCGCCCAGGCCCCTCCACCCACAGGCTGGGGTCCCTGTGCAGGGCAGCTGTGCCTGTGTCCTGTGATGTGCATTCTGGGGCCTGGTTGCTCTAGGGCCCCTGGAGTCCTCAGAGGGAGGCCTGGGAGCCCTGTCCTGGGAGCCGGCTGTTTGCGCTCATCTGGGATGGCAGGGCCCAGCCCAGTGCCTGGGGGCTGTCCCCCTCTCTACAGCACAGCCCCTCCTTGGGCAGATGCTGCATGAGACAGGACCATCTGAGCAGACAGAGCAGAGAAGACTAGAAGTCAGTGAGCATGGATGAGGCCCCAAGGCTGGAACGGAAGGCCCTGGGAGCAGTTTCCCTTGGGCAAACCTCTCTCTTCTCCTTTGCTTCCCTAGACCCCTCTGGGAGCCAGTCTTGCCCCTGCCCCGTCTGCAGCATCCTGTGTGGACAAAGCATTGAGCTGGGAAACAGAACGTGTGGGATCTGATGCCAGCCCTGCCACGTGTCCTGTGCAACCTTGGGCAAGTCACTTCCCCTCTCTGGGCCTCAACTTTTCCATCTGTAAAGAAGGAACATGAAGCCAGTGATTTCCAGGGCTCAGCACCAGCACCCCTAGGATGTGGGTCCCATCTGGGGTGCCACTTCTGAACTGAGGCCCAGACCAGGGTGTGAGGTCTGGGTGGGAGGACAGCAGGGAGGGGGGAGGGCCCTGTATACTCATGGTCCCTCTTCCCTCCCTCCCCTCCCCCATGCCTTCACTGCCCCCTTCACCTCTCAGTGCCTCCGGGGCTCACAGATGCGTCTGTGTCTCTCTCAACAGGCCCTGCCCAGTCACGAGGGCTGGCAGACCAAGGAGGTTCCTTCCTGGCCCCAGGGGCCTCTTCGCCCCCAGGACAGAGGTGAGATCCAATATGGGGTCTGGGAAATTGGGTGGTTGGAGGCTTTGGAATCTGGAGTGGGGACAGAGGGCCTTCCCCAGGGGTGTCATTAAGGAGTCCCCTTGTTTTGTGTTGGAGCCAGACAGACTTGGGCTTAAATCCTGCTTCTGCCTCTGGCTTCATCAGTACGATGGGTTTTAAAATACTCATCTCATAGAGTAAATGAAGAAATGTACAAAAGTCCCAGCCGTTTGGATGCCTGGGTCTCAGTGGTTTAGCAAGCCCTGAAACCCCGGTTACCTTGGGGCTGAAGTTCTGGGAGTCGTCTGCCCGCTGTCCCTACGTGTGGTGTGTCACTGCCCGACAGGGGACAGAATGTGCCTCTCCAGGGAGGAGCCCTGGGACGGGGGAGCTGCTGGGGGTGGCAGCCCAGGCTGCTCCCTGGCTCTGCCCCTTGGCCCTCAGCCTACCCCTCGTCCCGTGCCAGCTTCACTCTACACTTTTCCTCAGGTGACAGGTTTGCAGAGCGTGCCCAGGAGTCTGCTCCCTGCACCGTGTCCCCTGGCCCCCGGGGGAGCCCAGCCTCTTCGTCGGAGCCGAGCAGCCCTGAGTCTGAGGCCAGAGGCCCCAGCCCCCGGCCCAGCCCCCTGTCCTCCCAGGAAGGCAGCCCGCAGCTCTGGGGCCGCCACCGGGGCAGCGTTCTTTCCACGTGGATGCTAGGTACTTCAAGCCCTTCATTCCTGGAGACAGATGGGGCAGCGCCAACTTCCCTGGAGAGAGAGAAGGCAGGAGAGGCCCCAAGCCCAGGGAAGGAAGTAAAGAGTGACGGCCCAGCTGGGACTGCCGAGGCTGGAGCCAGGCAGCCCGACGTTCTCTTGACCTCTACAGAAGGGTGAGTGTCGTTCTAACCACCCTCTGCCTCCTAACGATGCAGGCATCTAAGAGTACCCGGTATGATTCTCTTCCCATATAGGTCCTTACAAAATAGTATAGTTCCCTGTGCTATACAGTAGGTCCTTGTTGTTTATCTATTTTATATACAGTAGTGTGTATCTGTTCATCCCAAACTCCTAATTTATCTCTCCCTGCCTCCCCAACCCTTTCCCCTTTGGTAACCATAAGTTTGTTTTCTATGTCTGTGGATCTATTTCTGTTTCGTGAATAAATTCAGTTGTATCCTTTTTTTTTTAAGATTCCACATATAAGTGATAGCATATGATATTTGTCTTTCTCTGTCTGGCTTACTTCACTTAGTATGATAAACTCTAGGTCCATCCGTATTGCTGTAAATGACATTATTTCATTCTTTTTTATGGCTGAGTAATATTCCAGTGTGTGTGTGTGTGTGTGTGTGTGTGTGTGTGTGTGTGTGTGTGTACATATACATACCACATCTTCTTTATCTACTCATCTGTTGATGGACATTTACGTTGTTTTCACGTCTTGGCTATTGTAAATAGTGCTGCTGTGAACATTGGGGTGCATGTGTCTTTTCAGATTATAGTTTTCTCTGGGTCTATGCCCAGGAGTGGTATTGCTGGATCATACGGTAACTCTAGTTTTTTAGGGACCCTCCATTCTCTTCTCCATTGGCTGCACCAATTCACATTCCCACTCCAGTGTGCAGGAGGGCTCCTTTTTCTCCACACACTCTCCAGCATTTACTATATGTACACTTTTGGTTGATGTTCATTCTGACTGGAGGCAGGTGACGTGAGAAAAGCACATTGGGACTTAACATACTAATATCTGTTAAGCCAGGATTATATGACTGGAGGGTCTGGTAGCACAAGAAACCAAAGAGCAGACAGTCATCCACGTGGGGCAGGACTTGAATGTGTCGAGGCAGAGCCAGGGAGACGTGTCCATGGCTGGACACCAGGAGAGGACCAGGGGTGTGTGCAGCGAACCTGACCTGTGCCCAGAAAAATGGGGGCCATGCTAGGCAGGTCTGGGGAGAGGGAAGGTCAGAGCTTGTGATGTGGGGATTACGTGCCGCTTTGAATTTGAGGATGTGTCTGGGAGGCCCAGGGCGCTGACTCGGATCTCAGGGGAAGCCGGAGCAGCAAGGAGAGTTTGATTGGGACCAAAGGAATGGTGGATCTTGGGGTCCATAGCAGAACTAAGTAACCCTAGAACTGTGACCAGGGGTAGGAATAGTCCAACTGGAAACCATCCTAGATGTCCACCTGCCCCAAGGATGCTGCGTGAAGGCTGTCAGCCCCTAGGATCTCTACATGGGGAAGGGGTTTTGTTGGCCAAACAGGGGTCATATGAAAGAGACCAGGGGAAACTAGTGATGGTTCAGGTCGTGGACCTAGTGTTGGACTAACTGGAAGGTTAACTCCACTCCCATCTCGAAGTCATTGGGTGATGGTGAACCCCAGGCAGTGCCAGAAACCAGAGATACCAAAGAAGCCTCTTCTGCAGCTGGAAAGCTACACTGTCCCTGAAGAAGTTCAGACTAATCAGAAGAGTCTCTAGGTGTCTAAAAAGAGAGGGTTCATGATACCCCAAATTAAAGTGAATTCAACCCCAAAGAAAAGTAAATCCACCTAAAATGAGAACCATACTTTCATAGTAAATAATGAAAAAAGGTTTAATTGATGCTTTTCTTGGTAAATGGCACTAAATATTACATAAGTAAATTTATTTAATCTTATATTTAATACACTATAGGAAATTAATTCTCCTGGCCTAATTTGGTGGCTCAATGAGATGTCTCTCATTCATCCTTAACTTTCACAGTGAGGTCATAAGGGTCTATTTAACTTATCATTTTATTTTATTGTTTTATTGTCGGCCGCACTGAGGTGGCATGTGGAACTTCCCCAACCAGGGATCGAACCTATGCCGCCTGCAGTGGAAGTGTGGAGTCTTAACCACTGGACCACCAGGGAAGTCCTATTTTATTTTATTTTTTTATATCAGCTTTATTAAGATATAATTCACATACTATACAATCCATCCATTTAAAGTATACAATTCCATACCAATTTATATTTGCCCTGTGGGGTGTTTTTCCTCAAAGTGCCTTCCCATCTAGATATTATTTGAGTAACAACACTCACTGACTAGGTCTTTTTTTTTTTTTTTAGATGTTGGGGGTAGGAGTTTATTAATTAATTAATTTATTTTTGCTGTGTTGGGTCTTCGTTTCTGTGCGAGGGCTTTCTCTAGCTGTGGCAAGCGGGGGCCACTCTTCATCGCGGTGCGCAGGCCTCTCACTATCGCGGCCTCTCTTGTTGCGGAGCACAGGCTCCAGACGCACAGGCTCAGTAGTTGTGGCTCACGGGCCTAGTTGCTCCGCGGCATGTGGGATCTTCCCAGACCAGGGCTCGAACCCGTGTCCCCTGCATTAGCAGGCAGATTCTCAACCACTGCGCCACCAGGGAAGCCCTGTCTAGGTCATTTTTGTAAAAGTATTTGAGGGCTTTGTCAGCTGATAATCTAAGTAGCTCTCTTTAGATGTGACAAGCGTGTCATTATTGTCATTTTCTCCTCTTCGGTTGTTCACGGGACTAACTCTTCCCGTTCCTCACTTGTCAGTGGCTTCCCAGGTGATCCCTGGAATCTTCCAGCATCACTTTCACGGCCTTCACAGAATCCTTTCCGGCAAGATTTGTAACTTCACTTTTCAGTTGGTTTCCATTACGTTTGCCCTGCCTTGTTGGATGTGGACGAGCCTTAGGAAGCCTCAGGAATCTGATCGGCCCTGAGCTCTGGGGCTGCTGGGCTCTGCCTGGACTCTGGCCCTCCTTCCAGGGGCTTCCTCCACGCCCTGGTGCTCAGTGGGGAGACCCAGGAACGCGAGCGGATCCTCTACCAGTTCTCCAAGCGCTTCTATCACTGCAAAGACGCTGACCCCGTTGGGGGCAGAGACGTACATTTGTGTTAAGTGGAAAGGGCTGTCAGGTGCAGCTGCATTTTATAAGTGGGCAGTCTGTCGGTGAACATTTTCATACCGTGATAAGTTTTCTTATCTGTACGACTCCCTAACTGCAGTAACCTGGATGATGACTATTCCACTAATGAGGAAACCCCAATACCTGGTTGCCATGTTGCAGGGAAAACGCAAGAGTCAGGTAGAGATGGGGCGGGGTGACTTCTGGGATTCTGAGTGTTCTCCGAGTCTACCGTGAGGCTTACTGGGGCCTGTGCAACCTCTGCAGGGCACCATCCAAAGCCCCTGCTGGAAGGCCCCCTCCTGTACCACAGGGCTGCCGATACAGGAAGGCAGGGGATGGAAACCGCCTGTGGCAACCCCAGCATCACCGTCCCTAAAGCTGGTCTCGCCTTCCGTTCTTGCTTCATCCTTGCACCTTCCTTGGCTCCAGATCTAGGGGTGGAGGCTGGAGGCTGGAGCTGGGGGAGGGGAAGGGCGGCAAGGAGGCATGATGGGGCGGGCGGGACAGGTGAGGGACACGAGTGGCTGCTGACCTTTGGGGAGGTATTCCCACCCCTCCTTGGGATGGACTAAACACCACTGGGGTCTTCAAAGGGCTGCACCTGCCACCTGAGGTGAACTCGGCTCAGGACATCCCTGTGGTTTACCTTAGGAAGTGCTGGTACCGAGCTCCGCTCCAGCCCTTGCTAGCTTCGTGTGAATACTGCCCTCTCTGGGCCCTCCTGGCGCCCAGGTCAGGCCAGGCAGGCTGTGACCCTGCCTCTTCCCTGGGGGAGGCCCTGGTCCAGCTCTTCCCCAGCCACACGAGGCCCTGGAGCTCCAGCTCCTGCCCTGAGCTCTGGGCGTGGACTTCTGAGCACACCCGCCCCTACGACTGACCTCAAGGATGCTTGACCCCAAGCCCCTCTGTGTCCATCCCAAGTGGGAGTCTGAGGTCACTGATGGACTTTCGCAGGCTTCCTGAGAGCCCCGTGCCCCACGCGCAGCCCCCAGAGGAAGGCCAAAGGCCGCCAGCTGGAGGCAAGGTGGAGAATGGCGTCAGGACCGACAAGGTGGCCTGGAACTTGGCCTCCCGCCTCTATCGCCTGGAGGGCTTCCGGAAGTCCGAAGTGGCCGCTTACCTGCAGAAGAAGTAAGGGGCTTTGAACCTGAGCAAGGCCGAGGTCGAGTCAGGAAGGGAAGCAGCCAGTGGGCTCCCTGCCCGCCCGTGTCCCCCCAGCCCGACCGCTGACCTCTCGAGACTTCATTCCTGTCCCGTCCACTGCACCCCTCTCCCCTTTGCCCCCAGACCCTTGCCATGCCTGCCTCTTCCTCTTAGTCACATTCGTGTCACCCTCGACCCCTGCTTAGAGCCGCCGGACCCAGCGACCTGCCTCCCCCACCCCAAACCCATGTCCCTCCCACTCAGCGTCGGATGGGTGCCAGTGCCCTCTTGGGAACTAGGGTCCAGCCTGGCTGTGCCTTTCCCTTGATCTCACCCCCCCCAGCCCCCGTCAGGCCCCAGAATATGTGCAGGCCCCCAGTCCAGAACCCCAAAGCAGGCTTCATCCCCACTTTCCCTCCACAGCAATGACTTCAGCAGGACGGTGGCTGAGAAGTACCTGTCCTTCTTCCAGTTTGGAGGCCAGAGCCTGGACCGTGCGCTCCGGTAACAGCTGGGGGCCTTCTCTGGGGAGGAGGGAGGGATGGTGGGGGGCAGTGGTACCACCAGCAGGGCTGGAATCTGATCGGCCCTGAGCTCTGGGGCTGCTGGGCTCTGCCTGGACTCTGGCCCTCCTTCCAGGGGCTTCCTCCACGCCCTGGTGCTCAGTGGGGAGACCCAGGAACGCGAGCGGATCCTCTACCAGTTCTCCAAGCGCTTCTATCACTGCAACCCTGGGCTCTTCTCCTCAGTAGGTAGGGAGACGCCGGCCCTATGGGGGAACCGGGCAGAAGGATGGCAGGGAAGTGTCCCCAGTCTGCTTGGGGGTTCACTGGGTGGTGGCTGGTGGGAGTGTGTTTGGGGGGCTCTGGGGGCCCAGAAGCATTTGGGGGTCACCCTGCCCAGGGTGGGCAGAGGAAATGCAGGAGTCCCGGTTCCAACGAGCTTTCTCTCTGGGGGGCAGACTGCGTGCACACCTTGACCTGTGCCGTCATGCTGCTTAACACGGACCTGCACGGACAGGTGAGAGCCTGGGGCTCCTGGAAAAGGGGAACCGAGGCCTGGGATGGGGTCAGGGAGGGCCCTGGGGACCTGGGGAAGGTTCGGAGTAGCCGGCCGGGGGTCTTTCTGTTGGGGTCGGGCATGTGTGCCAGTGACGCCCCTGTCCACATGGCCACAGAACCTCGGGAAGAGCATGAGCTGCCAGGAGTTCATCACCAACCTGAGCGGCCTGCGGGACGGCGGGAACTTCCCCAAGGAGCTGCTCAAGGTACGGCACGGGGGCTGCTCAGGGGCCCGGAGCCTTGGCTGTCTGTCCCAAGGGCAACGTGAGCTCACGCCCGGCTTTGCCGAAACATCCTGGAGAGGATTCATCCATCCCTCTGGGCAGGATGGTATGTGGGTGATGCGTTTCCCCTTCAAGGGAACTGGTTCAGGCCTCGCTGAGCTCAAGTAAGGACGAGGATCGCTTTGATCATCCTTGTGTCTCTAGCTCCCAGCACAGGGCTCGGCACATGCCCCGTACATTGCTGCATGTGTGCATGGACGCGCGGACGCATGGGCTGCTTCCTGCTCGGGGCAGAAGGGCAGCTACGTCGGGGTGGAGGCGGCAGGCTGCAGCACGCCCGTCCTGCCTCTGCCAGACGGAATGTGCACCCCACGGCCCGAGGCTCCCGGGCCCACCTGTATGTTTCTGTTCCAGGCCCTCTACTGGTCTATCCGAAGTGAGAAGCTCGAGTGGGCCGTGTAAGTGAGACCCATCTTGCTTCCCCTCCCTCTCCCCTGCCCTCCCTCCACCCACCCACCTGAGTTGGAGAACTTGGGCCCCTGGACAGGGCTCCCCTCTATGTGGCTGGAGCCAGAGGCGGGGCAGTGGGCCGGGGAACACCTGAGGAGCCAGAGGTGGCGAGGGTATGGGGATGGTAGGCAGTGATGGGTTGCCTTTGGAGGAGGACTTCTCCGGGCAGGGGAGGGGGGGTGGTCCTGAGGTGTGGCTTCCCAGCAGGAGAGAGAGGATGGGGGTCCTGAGGTGGTGGTGAGCACCTCCTGATGGCCTCTGGCCGGTCAGCACCCCCAGCCTGATTCTCTGATGTCCAGGGATGAAGAAGACGCAGCCAGGCCCGAGAAGGCCCAGCCGTCTCTCCTGGCTGGCAAGACAAGCAACCCCTTCCTCCAGCTGGTCCAGGACCCCACGGCGCCCACCTACAAGCAGGGCATCCTGGCTCGGAAGATGCATCAGGATGCGGACGGCAAGAAGAGTGAGTGTCTGCCTGCTGCCACGCGGGGGCATCTGTCTGCCCGTGAACGGGGTGTGTGTGCAAATGCCGTGCTCAGGGACACCGTGCAGAGAGACGGCACGGGCGGAGGACAGGCAGCCCATGTTCCTTCCTCAGTGCTGACCGTGAACCGGGGTCTGTGTCATGTGCTGGGGGTGGGGGAGGGGTGCAGAGACAAGATAGACCTAGGGACCCCCCACCCCCGAACCCCTGTGCTATGGTGGGAATTAGACAAGCACACCAGTGTCTGGTATAAAAGGAAGAAAGAGCTGCGTGGTGTAGGGAGGCCTCCATCGAGTGTGGCGTGTGCAGGAGGGCAAGGTTTCTGGTTTTGTTTTGGGGTGGAAGGTGGGGGACAGGATAGTTAAGGCTTCTGGGACGCAATGGTCTCTGAGCTGAACCTTGGAGGAAAAGAGGGCCTGATTCTTTGTAGCTGGGCAGAGGGATCCCCACCGAGAAAAGAGCACGGGGCGTGTGAAAGAGGATGGCGTGAGGTGCATTGGGCCTCATCCTGCAGACTGTTGAAGGCTCTGGAGCCGGGCAGCCACGTGACCAGAGCAGGAATGGGATCCCAGATGGGCTGGGGTACGGTGACCCGCCAGGGAACTGGCGTTTGGCCGTGAGAAGCCACATGAGCAAGGGCAGGAAGTGACCGTGGGGAGGCCAGCCTTCTGCCCTAGCGTCTGAGCCCCTGGGCCTCTCTGGATGGGACCAGAATGATGTCCGAGAAGAGCTGTGCTTGTGGGCGGGGTGGGGGCGTGTTTGGAGTCAGTGGGCGGGGCGGGGGCGTGTTTGGAGTCAGGACGGTCTGTATGAGCCTCGGCTTTTGTGGTTGTTTGTAAATAGTTCTGTTTTGGTATCTGCGAGTGGTCGCCCATGTGTGAGACACGGTACTGCCCGTCTGTGTGATCGGTTGTGTTTTGTTGTGCTCGGGCATGTCGCTCTACACCCTGGGGAGGGACTGGAGTTGGTGGAGGGGAAGCGGGGGGACAGTGTGTGTCTGAGGGTCCAGAGGGGCGGCCACCACACCCACCTTTGTATTCTGCTCCTGGGGCAGCGCCGTGGGGCAAGCGCGGCTGGAAGATGCTCCACACGGTCTTGCGAGGGATGGTCCTCTACTTCCTGAAGGTAGGAAGGGAGTCTGCACCCGCGATGGGCAGCCCGGGAGGATGAGCAACTGATGCAGACCTCTTTTCTGAGCCCGTGTGCCCTGTGGCAGGGAGAGGACCACGGCCTCGAGGGGGAGAGCTTGCTGGGGCAGATGGTGGACGAACCGGTAGGGGTGCACCACTCGCTGGCCACTCCCGCCACCCACTACACCAAGAAGCCGCACGTCTTCCAGCTGCGCACGGCCGACTGGCGCCTCTACCTCTTCCAGGCACCGTGAGTTTCAGGGGGGGAACAGGCAAGCGGCAAGGCCCCAGCTTTCCTCCCTGACCCCCTCTTATCCTCTGACGGCTACCGGCCCCGCCCTGGGGGGGAGGTGCCGTCCTGACCAGACCACCTGAGATGGGCTGCTGGCCGGGGTCCGGCTACAGCTGGAAGCCGGGGCTTCCTGCTTCCGTCCCCTGCCCTTGGCTCACTTCGCCACTGCACCACCTCTTCCCCGAAAGTCCGACTGAGCCTCTCAGTTCCAAACAGAGGATTCCGGGAAGTCACGAACCCTCGATCATTTTTTGGCATTTGATATAAACTCTACTGCCTTCCCAGATTTGCCTCTTTGTCTGCTGAGAAAAACCACAAGTGGGGGTCAACCACCTCGGCCAGTGGCAGGACTTCTCTGGCTTTTGTCGGCTCTGAGTCCTGAGCTGCCGGGCTGCTGTGCAGACCACGGGAGGCTGAGGGCGGGGATAGGTGATAGCACCGGCCTCTGTGGTCCTGGGGACAGACGGCCGCCTCTCCCTGCAGCACTGCCCAGGAGATGACTTCCTGGATGGCGCGCATCAACCTGGCCGCCGCCACGCACTCGGCGCCGCCCTTCCCCGCCGCGGTGGGCTCCCAGCGCAAATTCGTCCGGCCCATCCTGCCCGTGGGCCCCGCCCAGAGCTCCCTGGTACGGCCCGGGGGAGGGGCGGGATGCCGCGCGGGAAGGGGGGTGCACCCCGGAGGACTAGGAAGGAGATGAGAGGCTGTGCAGCTGGCCTAGGAAAAGTTGGGGGGGAGGGGGAGGGATGGGCTGAACACCTAGGCCCGGGATCGGGGATCGAGGTGTACACCTGAGCCCAGGAACGGAGGCGGGGGGCGGGGGTGTGGGGGGATTCTTGGGCTGCCCACCTGGGCCCGGAAGGAGTGGGAGGGCTCGGAGCAGCTTCCCCCACTGTCTCCCGCTCCCAGGAGGAGCAGCATCGATCCCACGAGAGCTGCCTGGATGCTGCCTCCGACGACCTGCTGGATCTGCAGAGAAACTTACCGGAGCGGCGGGGCCGCAGCCGAGAGCTGGAGGACTACCGCTTGCGGAAGGAGTACCTGGAGTACGAGGTGAGGTGCCCGCGCCTCACCTTCCGCCTGGACCCTCTGCCGCCCTCTCGTGGCCGTGGCTGTCCCTGCAGCCTTGGCTCAGGGCAGGGGGAGGTGCTCCTGTGAGAACACGGGGTGCTGTGTGCGCTGTCTGCACACGAGTGTGTGCACACGCGTGCGCAAATTGTGTGTGTCCGTGTGCACTCGGGCCGCTTCCCCTCTTGTCCTGGGGGCACATAGCAGCTGCTTGTCTGGAAACACTCTTAGGGAATGTTACTTTCATACATGTCTTTGCTCCCAAGAGTGTATTTGGCTTTTCCTACACTGAAGGGAAATCTATATTTTAACAGAATTATTTCTACTAATACCTACCTAATAATAATAATAGGCAGTATTTCTGAAGCTCGCATTGCATGGATTATCTTATTATCTAACTACTCTGGGGGTAGGGGCAGTAATCCTCATTTTACAGATGAGGAAACTGAGGCACAGAGAGATTAAGCGACTTGTCCAAACCTGATACATTTTCAAGAGACTCCAGTTACATCCGTGCCTCGTGTATGGTCGTAACTAAGGAATGACCTTTATTAGCTCTGTGATCGATGCTGAACTATTTTTTCCCACCCAGCACGCACCCTGCACCCAAATTCAGGAGGAGGGTAGGCGAGGGGCATTGTGGGAACAGAGGGGTCAGAGGCCACCCAGGGGCAGAGAGGGGAGAAGGGAGCGTCAGTGTCACCTCCTGGCTGTGCCCACCAGCCCTCGCGCTGCCCTCTCCCTTTCTTTCTGGTTTATCCATTTGGTGTAGTGGCTGCATCCATCGCTGTGAGCACGCCACTTCCCAGAGGCCCCGGCGTGTGGCCGATAGGACCCAGCTCTGCACGCGGCATTCCAGCCTCTCCCTACCACTTTCTGACCAGCTGGGACCTTTAGCAAGGCCCACTCCTCCCTAGGCCTCACTTCCCTCTTTACAAAGCAGGGCAGTGACTCCCACCCGACCTCCCAGGGCTGGGATGGGGATCCAGCGGGCTGGAGGGTGGGAAAGCACTAGGTAAACTGGGAGCTGTATCCGAAGGATGCTAGTTACAGGGACCCAAGGAGTGTTAAACAGATGAGGGTAGTTAGCGTCATACCCTCCAGATGCCAATTGTTAGAACGCCACGCAGACTCACTTAGGGTTGAGTACAGATGTGCACTGTACTCGGGCCTAGTGGGTTATGGGTCTTTTAGTGTTTCAGCGATGTAACGTGCTCCAGAGATGTCAGTCACGGCACTACATGGTGTTGGCTGTTAGACCAGGGCTGGACTTACAGGTGTAACTATAAAACACCCAGGGAACGGCAGGATCTGCAGGTACGGTTGCTCAAGCAGATGCTAGCCTTTGGCCCGGCGCTCTTTCTGCAGGAGTCCTTATTGCCATAGCGTCATTCACATGTGAGCTGTCTGTCCCTCACGATCCCAGCCCCCTCCCGACCTGGAGCCAGGGTGGTGCTAAGGCGGCGGGGCCCTTATGTGTTGCAGAAAACCCGTTACGAGACCTACCTGCAGCTGCTGGTGGCCCGTCTGCACTGCCCGTCGGATGACCTGGACCTGTGGGAGGAACAGCTGGGGAAGGAGGCTGCAGGCCCGCAGGAGTCCAAGCCCAGCCTGAAGAAGTCCCACTCCAGCCCGTCCCTGCACCTGGATGAGGCCCCCACCATGGCCAAGGTCAAGCGCAACATCTCAGAGCGCAGAACCTACCGGAAGATCATCCCCAAGCGGAACCGCAATCCGCTGTGAAGCGGATGCCCCTCACTGACTCTGCCCCCACGGCCTGGGGTGGGTGTGGGATGAAGCCCCGAGGAAGAGCCTCGTCTCAGTGGGCGCATGGTGGCGATGAGGCCCCGCCCCTCCCCCGCTGAAGGATAGCCTTGCTTCCCTGTGGTCCCTCGTACACAGGAGTTTTCCCAATACTGCTGCCCCCTGCCCCTGGCTGCTCCCGAGGGCGATGGGAGGTCAGGAATTTGGCTCCGCTCCCACAGCTCATCCCGTGTCACCCTCCATCTCTTCAGAAGCAACAGCGGACACCTTTCCCAGGCCTGCGGGCAGCTCAGTGCTTATGTGAGAGTCAGAGTACTCGGGGACCCCCGGCCTCCGGGACAGAGGCCGGGGCAGCAGAGCCCTCTGGGCAGACAAGCTAGGGGAGCCGCAGCCCTGAGGGTGGTCTTGTTCTCGGAATCAGGTGGCCTGCTGGGAGAGGTCCTGGGAGACCCCAACCAGGCCCCGCCCACTGGGGGGACAGCCTTCTGGGTAGGGGCAGGGATGCAGCGAGTTCAGGGGCTCAGTGAGGCTGACCCTGGGGCCCCTGCCTTTGTCTCCTCTCCCACACATCACCCACTCGCAGTGGGCAAACGAGAGAGGCCCTGCCTTGCATGGTCAATTGCTGATCATCAGAGCAGAGCCGATGGCGGTCAGTGAGGGCCGGAAGGGGTGGCGGCCTCCAGAGCTTGGTGGAGAGAGCCCTGGAACGAGGGGCCTTTGCCTCCCCAGAGCAGGGAAGGAGTTCTCTCCGGGTTCAGACCCTAGGGAGGCTGAGGGTAAGAGGTGGTGACGCGTCCGTATCCGCTGGGGGCTCTGGAGAGTTGGGGGGTAGGGTGGGCGGAGGCCTGGCTCCCTTCCCTGAAAGCTCCATGCCCGAGGGGCTCCAGGACCCTCCCGGACCCCTCCCCTGGCCCAGCCTGCTCCCAGGGGCCTTTGCCACCCTGCCTGGGAAGTCCCCTTGTGCTCCGTCGGGCTGTTCTCCGGGGGCGGTTCCGGGCACTCGCGGACCCAAGGCTCTGCCTGTGGGAAGGAGGCTGGGCTGCAGGGGCAGCCACCATTGTCTCTGCTCAGCCGAGTGTGCGAGCAGGCGGCCCGCCAAGAGGGGCCTCTCCACTGCCCGCCTGCTGGCTGACGCACGGCCCCTCCGGCCTTCCTGCCGGCGCTGTCCTCCCCTTCGTGCTTGCAAGCAGCCTGGAACTCCACCAGGTGGGGCTGGCACTCGGGGGCCACGAAGGGCGTCTGGCCAGGGCCCAGGGCCGGGCCACACACCCAAAGCGTGCACAATAAATGCCAACAAAGAAGGAGGTGTGTACGGGTGTAGGGGGAGGGGAGGGTCAGCAAGTTCCGGGCAGCTGGGGCCACCCGCAGGGTGGCAGGCCGCATCCCCCTTGCCATGTGTGCGCGCATGTCTGTGTGCGTGTGCATGTCTGTGGGCGTGTATGTAGCACACTGAGCAGGTGCAGGGGTCACATATGTAGTTTGTCACAGCTGGAGGGGACCTCAGAATCATTTAGTTATCCACTCATGTGTTCATTCTTTCATTTCACAAGTAATATTAACTACCTTTTATGGGCCAGTACTATGGGATTCAAACACGGATTAAGCGCATCCCTGGCCTCCAGGAGATGACTGTCCTGCTCTCTGGTTTCCAGTTGGCAGTGTAGAGACACGCTGGAGACATTCCCATCCTACACCCAGGGATTCAGATACAGTAGATCTGGGTCAGGGACACCAATAGGTATTTTTAAGACCCCCTGGGCAACTCTGACGTGCAGTGGCAGTTAACAGCCACGGCGCAGTCCGGTCGTCTCATTTGATTGAGGTGGGAGCCTAGCGCCAGGTGGACGTGACTTGGCCCAGGAGTGATGCTTACAGGCTGAATGGCCGTGAGTGGGTTATTTGACCTCACTGACCTGTATGCTTATTTCTAAAACCCGAATAAAAGGCAGAGGTTGGTTTGCAGGTGTGCATGTGTGTCACATTTCCATGCTTCTTTGCTCTTGCAGAACTGGCATCTCCCTTTCCCCCCGGGCATGTGAGGCCTTCAGAGCCCGGTGACCGTGGCTGCCGGGTCCCCCTCTGGCCAGTGCTGTCCTGGCCCCCGTTGGCCTGGAGGCCTGGGGAGGTGGAGGTGGGTTGTTGGGCTGTGGTTATGACATGTGACCACCAGGGGGCGGGCTTGCATCTTCCAAGCCTGGGCGGCCCAGTTGTCCAGCCACAGCTGTGCTCCTGGAAGAACAGGAAGTTAGGCCGCCCCCAGGCCTTCCCCCCTGCCCCGCCCTCTCACCAGAACCAGGCCCTTCCACTTCCCCAAACCCACAGTGGCCCAGCCAGGCCTCCCACCATCTGGGGAGGTCTGATCCAAGCAAAGGGTTGGGACTTTGACATCTTCCTGCAGATGGAGAGGAAGAAGTTTCTGGAACCTTATGGGGACAGACTAGAACTCCCTACAGAACTGTCCCAAGGAACCTACAAAAATGGAAACCAAATGAGCACCCAGTCCCGGTCCTGGGTTTGGAACGGATCAAACCCCACGGGCCTAGACTCACCTAGTGTCCACCCTACTCTTCTTTCCTACTCAGCACTGGGTTGGTCCATATCTTTGCAGGAGAAGGGGATGGGCACAGGTTC
The DNA here is from genome assembly GCF_937001465.1 of Orcinus orca. Taxonomy (NCBI): domain Eukaryota; kingdom Metazoa; phylum Chordata; class Mammalia; order Artiodactyla; family Delphinidae; genus Orcinus; species Orcinus orca. The sequence continues at coordinate 12,273,781 of NC_064571.1, forward strand.
TTGGTGAACAGCTCAGACTCCATAAGGCTGGTTGAAGTTTGCCCTCGGTTCCTCCTTTCCCACCTAGGGAGCTCAGCTAACCAGGAGATACCCCAGATGTAACCTCTTCCTGGTCTCTCAGCATCTCTGCTCCATCTGGCTTTCTGCTGAAGACATTCATTTGTTTGTTGTTTGCCAGGCACCAGGGAGGAGTTAAGATCACTAGGGCCCGAGGTCTGGGTCCTTTCCTCTGGGGGCTCCGAGTCAGATGGAAACAAGTGGGGCGTGTCCTGCTCGGCAGGAGCTGGGCTGGAGGGTTGAGGTGGGATAGAGTGAGAGACACACGGTGGTCAGGGTGGGCTGAAGCTGGATGTTAAAGGACCTGGTGTGCAGCCCAGGAGGGTGGGTTTCGAGCAGAAGAGTGACGGGTTCATGGCTTGGGAGATAGTCTGGGAGTTTGGCTTTAAGAAGATTGAATGACTTGAGTAAGTGAGCCTAGAATAGGGTAGATTATGGCCTGGAGGTGTTTTATACTATGCATGCAAATTTTCTGTAAGTCTAAAATAAAAAGGGGGTGGGGGGAAGAGAATGCCCTGGAACCTTGGGACAACCTGGCCATCCACATCTGGCCACATCCCTCTCCCTTCCCCCAACCCCCCAACTTGCTTGCTGCCCATACTTAGGGGGTGTCCTGAATGCCACACTCTGCGTAAGGGCCCCTTCCCACTGCCCCCTCTGCCAACACCTTTGCCTCCAGCTATCCTGCATCTAACTGGCCCCCATCTCCACCTGTTCCCTGCCTTCTGAGGAAGCGATGCTCCGTGCATTCCTGGAACTGACCCTCCCCCTCCCTCGTGCCCACACCCCTCCCCCTCCCCATGTCCTGCCTACCCTGACCTCGCCCTCGGGGGTCCCATCTGGGTTTTCGGCCTATGCTCTACCCCTTCATTATCTTGCCTCGCAAACAACTTGAAGTATCACCATCGTGAGGAAAAAGAAGAGCCTGCACTTGACCGTCTGCTGCCTGTAGCCGAGATCCACGGATGTGTGGTCTTTGCCAGCCCTTTCCCTCCCTCCCCTGGTCCCGTTCACACCTGGCATGTTGGCCTCCAGCCACTGCTCCCCACTTACGACCCTCAGTCATCAAGCTTCCTCACCTCTCAGCGACCTTTGGCCCCATGTGCCCCCTGATCTGTGGAACCCGCACAAGGCCCAGTGTGATCTGGCCAGTTTGTTAACTTCTTGTGCTTCCGTTTGCTTCTCTATAAAATGGGGATAATAGCACTACTTACCTCACAGAGTCCTTGTGAAGATTAAGTGAAATTATGCACGTAAACAGCTCGGAACAATGCCTGGCACAGAAGGAAAGCCTGTTAGCTATTAGTACCGGCCTCGCTGGCCTTCCTCAGGCACCCTCCTGCCTCTGGACTCCGGTTCACATTCTGCCCTCAAACATGGGGTCCTGCTCCGAGGCTGGGCCTCTGCACTCAGCTCTCCCTCTGCCTGGACTTTGCAAGTGACAGATGTAAACTCACATGGGCTTTAGCAGAATAGGACATTGTTCAGCTCCAGTAACTGGACAGTCTGTGTCCAGGTCGGGCTCCACACTGAGCCAGGAACCTGTTTCTCTCTTGTTCTTCTCCCAGGCCTAGGAGGACAGGGGCAACCCTCACGGTACCGAGGTGCCCCAAGAGCTCAAGACTCCCTCTTCTTGGTACAAATCTAGCGCGCAGAGAATATCTGCTCGTTGGAAATTTCAATCTCAAGTCCGGGGTAGGGTCTCGTCCTTTTTTTTTTTTTTTTTTTTTTGGCGGTACGCAGGCCTCTCACTGTTGTGGCCTCTCCCATTGCAGAGTGCAGGCTCAGCGCCATGGCTCACGGGCCCAGCCGCTCCACGGCACGTGGGATCCTCCCGGACCGGGGCACGAACCCGCGTCCCCTGCATCGGCAGGCGGACTCTAAACCACGGTGCCACCAGGGAAGCCCCAGGGTAGAGTCTCTTTGAGCAACATACCTTGGGCCACGTGCCCACCTCTGAGCCAATCACTAGGGGCCTAAGGTAATCAGAGGCCTCCTTCCGAGATGGGGGTGGGGTGTGGAGGCAATGCCACCCAAAGGATGGAGGGGGGAACATCTGCTGAGAGATTCGGAGTGCTAGGACTGGGCAGAGGCAAAATCCCTTGCCGTCCACATGCCACCTCCCCCGTGAAGCCTTCCTTGACTCTTTCTCCCCCTGTTATTCCCTATCACATCAAAGCCTAACTTTCTACACCCCTCCCCCGCCCTCCCCTCCTGTCTTTCCTGTCTCTTTGCTCCCAGTAGAACATAAACCTCCCAAGGGCGGGAACAGGGCTGGTTGTTTTCCATCGTATCCCAGGGCCTGACTCCTGGTGTTGAAAAAGGTAAATCTCAAAACTTCATCCTCCCTGGGCTTCCGGAACTCCACGTTCTCCTGGTTCGTCTTCTACTTTCTTGCATGTTCTTTTCTGTCTTTTCTCCGCTTGCAACCTCCCCGCGGCCCAGCCTGAACTCAGCCTTTTCGCAAGGGGGATTCTCAGAGATCTCACCTGGGTGACTACAGGGCTGTCGCTTTCGCTTCTGGGAAAAACCTCCAAATCTAAGGTTTCGGTCCTGATCTTTGCTCTGAGTTTCAGACCTGGAGTTCTGTCTGCAGGACATGGTCCCTCAACCAATCCTCCTGGAAATGGTAACTTTCTGTACAGATGTTACTCATTACACGGGAGCGTGAACTTAGGATCATCTCCCCTAAACCTGTCCCCGGCTGACTCCCCTTTTCTATGAATGATTCTGTGACAGGTCGTCCATTGCTTTGAAAGCCAACATACCAGGATGATGAAGAGATTTGAGCCAGATGGGCCTTTGCCTTCACCTTGGGTGTCAGGTAGAAGCTTCTGATTTTCTGCATCTATTTGTCCCCTTCTGGTGTGACACAGACAGGGTGGGGAGGAAGTACACGCACAGAGAGGCGCTGACTCCCTCACTGAGCGAATGAGGCCTGGTAAGTGACCGTGACAACCCTTTCACCTGGCCGCCAAGAGGCTCCAGGCCGATTTGCAGCTCAGGTGCAGCCGCTCAGGACCCACTCTTCCACCCGTTCTATATTTTCTGTGCTCCTGATGCTTTATTTCGTATTTCACTAATTTATTGCATGCATTTCCTGTGAGCTGTCTCAAATCCTCTCTGGAACAAGGTGGGAATACATTAATATTTAAAATAAAATAAACAAAATGTCAGCTTGTGTGTGTGTCTTAGGCTGGAAATTCCTTAAGGGCAGGGACCATGTCTGTTTATATAGCACCTGGCACGGTGTCAGATTGAGGCTTAACAAATGAATTTTGATGAAGAGGAGAAAGAAGCTGCCGGCACGAAGATACAGAAGTTTGGATCTCACCCTCGGGCCAAACCTCATCCAAACCCCCTTTTCGCAAGGGGTAACCTTCCTCAGGCCCCAGCCAAATCCTCCCCCTGTTCCCGCCCATCCAGGCTGCTTTCCGTCACCGCTGCCCGTCCAGACTCCCCATAACCAACCCCGTCCTCACCCACACTCTGCTCTCACAAATGCTCCCCTTTTTCCCCAGTCACCCCTCACTCGGGTCTTCACCCCAAAACGCCCGGCCCACCCTTCTACCCATTCACCCCGTGCCCCAGCCCCGCAGGCCCAGGCTGGGCAGCAGCGTGTGGTGCTAGGAGATGCCACCGGCTGAGTGTTTCAGGTGCCAAGGCACGCGGAGGGACCTCCAGCCAGGCGGGGACCTGGCAGAGGGAGGGGAGGGGATAAGGTGCTTTGAACCTCCAGATGCAGCAGTTAGAAAGAGGACAGAGGCAATGATCCTTCAAATTGCCACATCTGTATAATCTGCTTTTTATTTTCTGCTTCATGAAGTTTTATTTCCCATTATTTATTCACTCCCCTTCCTCCCCTCCCCCACCCCCGCTCCTCCTTTAGCAGGCGACATGCTCAGATGGGCCCCGAGCCTTGGCCTGGGTCTCCGCCCACCCCCGCCCCGGCTGGCTGCGGGGAGAAGGCACCTGGTCCCTTTCCGATGACGCCCTCTCCTCTCGCCATCCTTGTGTTTCAGCCCCCCAATGCCCCTCCCTCCATCCTCCAAGGAGAGCTTGGTGCAAATGTGCATGAGGGAAGGGGTCACAGAGCTGAGGCGTGTCCCCAAGGCCCCGGTCCCCGTAACCACCCCGAGCCGGAGCTTATAGCCGGGAAGGACCCAGGAGATGGAGATGTCGACCTCACAGCCAGGGGGTGTCTCCCCGCCACGTGCCATCCGCCCGCCTCCTCTCCCGGACCTCTTCCCGACCCTCTCTACCCAGGACCTTCTTCATCCTCCCTTCCCTCCAGTTCTTGGACCTGTGGTCAGGGTGCAGGGGGTTACTGAGATGGGAAGGAGGGGGACCGGCCAGGACTGCAGGGAAGTGAGCTTCTAGAGGCCCTGAGCATCCTCTCACGCCCCACCCCCACCCCGACCCCGCTCCCACTGTAGCAACAAAGATGCAGCTCAGAGAAAGACCGGGGCCATCAGGTTCTAGTTAGTCACAGGGTGGGGGGGGGCAGGCCCCCAGTGGCTGCCGTGGGGTGAGAGGGTGTTTGGGAAAGGGCGCTTACGTTGTGAGTCTCCTCGACGTTGAGTCTTCTTGCCTAGCGCCCTCCTTAGCCCTCGGTGGGACACAGAAGCTCAGGACGATAGCCCTTTTCAGGCCCGAGGTTGAGGGCTTGCAGTCGGTGTTCTTAGAGCTGCTTCTTGAAGACGCTACGGATGCTCAAGAGAGGCCTGGGAGGGGCGTGAGGGATTTTGCAAATCTTACCTGAAACCGGACAGCACTTTATATCCCCTCTCTTTTGGCTTTTATCCCTTTCCCGTCTTGCCCTATACTGACTTTTACAAAAGTCTCATTTTTTAAATAAAAGCTCTGAAGTTTCTTGTTTTTATTTTGGGTGACGGTGGGGGTGGTATAATCCCGTCCAGTTCATCTTGTTTCCTTCTAGGTGCCTATCACGGGGTCTGGCACAGAACGGGGGGTTTAGGAACTATTTCTGAATGAACAGATGAATCAGTGAATGTGAGAACCAGGCCTTCTCAGGCCCCAGACTGTATGAACTGTGGCTAATTCACTTCGCTCAGGTTTCTGATTTCTGTCCCAGCCTGGAATCCTCTGGAAGCCTGGCTTTAGCCCAGCCAGCTGAGGCAGGACCCCAGGGCCCTGGGTGGGTGGGCCACCAGAAGCCAACCACCCCCCACCCCACCCCGAACAGAGACCGGATTCCGCATATGGAAATACGGTGTTTGCCTGATGGAAAATTACCAGGGGAATTTGGTCGAAAGAGGGCTTCATACCTGAACCAGTCAGATGAGTCCCGTAATGCCTTTCACTGCCCAGGTGACTACTGAATCGCGGTGTGACGGCTGGACATCGTTCTGGCCCGAGCCACGCATTTTACGCAGCTGAGGATTTCCCTGGGGTTGCCAACCGGGGAGGCAACCAGGGCGGGGACACAGCCCCACACCCAGGCCTGAGCTCTGGAGCAACGCTGTCCCCCAGGGGGGTAAACAGAGGTGTTACGATTGCCATAACTAACAGCTCCAGCGACACCACAACCTCAGCCCCTAGAATGTGTGGCCAGCAGGCCCTTTCCCTGATCGCCATCATCAGCATGGAGGGCGGCTCTGGGGAGGGCGTGGCTGTACTTCCTACAAGTAAAGCCTCAGTCCTCACCGCGGCCAAGGGGCCTTGCCCCCGCTTCCTTCTTTCTTACCCTCTTCTCTTTCTCTTACTTCTTCCCTTTGGTGGAGAAGTAAGTTTCCATTCGGACCGAGCTCACCCGTACTGATGAACAATGTCTTTGCCGCAGCAAGGTCCCCTGGGGAGGCGTGTGGGTGGGCTGGGGGATGCTCTCCTGGCCGGGCCCACGGGGGTGCACTCCTCTCCCCAGGGGGTGTATGGGGGGAACCAACGTTGCCCACAGCTGGGGGCCTCCACTCAGGACCCCCAGGAGGCACGAGCAGGACGTGAAAACCGGGGCCTGATGGCAGTGGAAGGGTGGGCTGGAGGGGAATGTGAGTTCCCAGGCCTGGGCTGTTAGTGAAGCTAACTAACGCCGGCCTCCCTGTAAAAAGCAAACACATCTAAAACAAACAAAAAGATTTATTTGTAAATGAAAGCGGTTCTCATTCAAGGCAGGGCTGCGTGTGTGATGGTGCGCACGCACGTGTGGGCTTGGGCTCCCGTTACACGGGGGAGGATGCCTTGGCTGGAGAGGAGGGGGAGGGGAAGTGGGGCGTCTCAGAGGAGGGGGGCGCCGGGAGGCGCGGTGGGGGGAAGGGAGTTGGCGTCATGCTGGTACTAGTTTGATTTATCCCTAATGAGTTCTCAGCACATGGCTGCTCCGGGCTCACTCCAGGGGCCAGCGCGGCCTCCCGTGGGCCCCAGCCCGCCCCCGACTCCAGAACAGACGCCACTCACTCAGAAAAGAGCCAATTTCCACACTGCACAGTCTGCTTCACTCAAGGGGAAATCACATTTCCCTGGGAGAGCCGGAGGCAGCGCTTCCCTCCCCAGCCTGGCCGGCTGCCACCGGGTACAGATGCAGAGGAGCTGGGCCCTGACCTCCCTTCTCCCCCAAAACAAAGCCCCACTTCCCCCAGCCCTCGCCCCAAATCTCAGGGCAGCCTCTCAGCAGCTGGGGCTTAGCCTTTGCCGCTCAGCTCAGCGAGAGAAGGAGATAGGGGGACGTCCGGGGAGGATGCTGCCGGGGCGGGGACCGGCCTTCCTTGCTCCCTCCAGCTTTGTCCAGGAAGCCAGGCACCGGGTTTGGTTTGAGGGGCTTAGAGATGTGGCGATGGGGTTGCTGGTGGTGTGTGTGGGTGCATGCGCTCGAGCAGGGAGCAGTAGGGAATCGGGATCTGCCATCAGGAGATAAGGACCTCCAGCATCCGTGTCCTGAGAGCCCCCAAGAGCCAGAGGAGGAGAATAAAGTAATGAGAAGAGTAAGAAAGCAAGCGGAAGGGATGGAAGGAGGGAGAAATGCTTCCAGCATTTCTGAGCAGACACGGGGAAAGTCTAAGCCCTCCCCACCATTCACTGCAGACACAAAGGTCTCTCAAAGGAATAATTGCTTCGGACTCAGCAGAAGAGGGACTGCTGAGATTAAAAGAGGTGGGAAAAGGAAAGAGAAAGGTGCGAGGGAAAGAGAGGAGGCGGCCTTTGTGGGCTGGGATGCTTTCATCACAATCACCGCGGCAGCTGCAGGTAGCAGGCTGGGTCACTCCCTGTCTGCGGGTGTCTCACAAACTGAGGCAGAGGAACAATCAGACCCCTGCCTGCGGTGGAAATGCTTTATGACCCTAAAAGTTGGAGAAGGGGCGGCCTGGGGGGACATTAAGGGTCAAGGAGGCGGCCCCGTAACTCTGTCACTCCCTACAAAGTGATGGGAGCCTGAGGTCTCTGCAGAAGCCTGGCCACATCCAGCTACTCAAGGGCTTAGATTGGGATGCAGAGTTGGCCTTAGATTAGGGGTCGGGCTGTGGCCCCAGCTCCTCTGAACGACCTTGAAAGATCCAGTCATCTCTTGCTCTCAGTTTCCCCAAGGGCAAAACGGGGCCGATGTGCAGAATCGGAGACACAAATGGATGGGAATGAGTTTTGTAAACAGACGGAGACTAAGCCTATGGGAGAAGGGTGATTCTATCTTCTGAGGATGGGGGAGTTCAGGGAGGGCCAGGGAGGGAGCGCCAATCCCCGCTGAAGCTCAGGGCACTGACTCGGGACCCCGAGGTCTCCAGCCCCCTTGTCCTGTGCCCACCCCCAAAGGACGAGCCTTAGGAAGACGCTGGTGGGAAAAGTTGTGAGTATTTGGGGAGGGGGCCAGGAGGATGGTGAGGACAGCGGGAGAGGGGAAACCTTCGCAAGCCCCTCACCTTCTCTGGCCTCCTACTTCCCCATCTGTAGACTGTGGCCACACTCTCCTCTCACCTGAGGTGGTTGTGAGGGTTGAGTGTGTGTCTGGCACACGACGGGCAGAAGGTACGTGTTTTTTAGTAACAACCAAAGCCAAGAATATTGGCGAAGAGACAGGAGGGGCTGGCCTTGGGGCAGGACTCCTAGCCGCCCCTGCCTCCCCCTGCCGCAGGCCATGGGGTAGGGGCCAGAGGGTCACAGCAGCTCCAGTCCACCTTAGAAAGGTGTGTTCTGCCCCACTAGGTGGGCCCAGGTAGGGTTCTAGCTGCTCTGTCTCCCAGCAGGAAACGCACCACCATGCAGGGGCTGCCTGGCCCACACAGACCGCTGAGCTCCAGGCACCCTGGGCTCTCCTGGCCAATGCCAGGAGGGCAGGGGCCACTGGAGGAGGAAGGGTAGGGATGACAGACCGGGGAGTAGGGCCTGGAAAGCTGAGGAAGACTCTCCACACAGGCAGTGAGAGGGATGGTTCCAGGGTGCAATGGGGATGGGGCGTGGTGGGGGGCGGTGAGGCAGGGCCCTCGCTGCCCTGCGAACGCCTCGGGCCCAGGCTTCGTCCCCAGTTCTCCCACCAACACACGCACTGCTCCCATATGCCTTCAGAAAACCCAGGGCCTCGACCCTGCTACAGAGTAAACTACCTCTCTGCCACTTCCCACACAGCTACCCACGGATACTTCCCACACTCCCCAGCAGGAAAGCCGCTTCCTGTTCATCTGTGCCTCCCAACACCTGTCCTCCCCACCCTTCCCCTCATACTCTTTCTTCACCACGACCCCGTCATGTACCTCGCCAACTTGTCCCAACACCACCCCTGATGTCAGGGCACCTGAGATCATCTCTCCCCCCAAGCACACAGACGGCTGTATTTTCCAAGCCCCGAAGGGGGACCCGTGGTTTGACTGTGGACGGAGTGTCTGGAGCGCTACTGGCCAGGACCTGCCTCACACTCACCGACATCTGCTCTGAGCAGAGTGTCCCGGGGGGCTCAGCTCACCTCCGAGAAGGAAGGGGAGCGCTGAACCACGGTCAGCCCGCAAAAGCGCAGCCCAGGTCCCTTTGTCATTCAGGGCTTGGAGAGGCTGCCAGCGCACCAGGGTCCCCAGAAAGGGTTTGGCCGGGAATAGGAAGGATCGCTCTGCAGGCTCTGGTGGGCACCATCCACCTCAAGGTGATTCCTGGGTGGGGCCTGCCTTAGGGCTCTCAGGAACCCAGATATAATGGGATGCAGTCCTGCCACCATTGTTCGTGGCTGGAGGAATATCCTGTTATTGGAAACTGAGCCTCATCTCAGATCCGCTCAGAAGTCACGGGGACTGGTCTTTGTGGGGGGCCCACTCGTCTATGCCATCCGCAGCGAGCATTCCTCGCCTCTCCTTTGGGAGGACCAGGGAGGTCAGAGGCCCGTCTCTCAGCCGCTGCCCTCCCAGCCTGGGAGCCCCTGGTTGCGGTGCTAGTGGGGGATGAGGAAGCCCCTCCCCCACCTGACTCAACCTCAGCTGTTATCTGCGTAGCTGTCGGCATTAATCTGGGCATCCTGTCCCCGGCTCCAGCTGGGTCCCTCACGGAAAGGGTCCACGCAGACACCAGGCAGCCACTGGTGGGCCAGGCACCCTCTTGGAGGCAGAGACCTGGCAGTCACCGTTGTGACTTGTCCTCTAAAATTTCACAGAAGGGGGTTGTCCTAAGTCCTTAGAGTAGCTCCCTCACCCCTTCCTGGCCTCAGCTTCCTGACTGCACAGTCTTGCCAAATACTTAGGAACCAAACCCCCCAAAATTAAACTCTCGGTGGCAGTCTCAGAACCTCCCTTGGGTCTAGAAGCCCCCTGGCATCCCTGATGAGAGCCCTGTGCTGTTGGGTGAAAGTGCTGGACTTAAAGTAAGAGGACTTGATTGAATCTACTACTTCCTGCCTTGGGCAAGTTATTTCATTTTTTTCTGAGCCTCAGTTTCTCCATATGTAAAATAGGGCAAATGGCAGCTTAATTTACGTGAGGCCCCATCCGGCAGAGCCCAGGAACTGTCTTCTCCCTTCCCTCCTCTCACACCTCAGGGATCCTAAGAGCTGTTTATGTGGGCTCCAGCTTCCCGGATCTGCCTCCAACCTTCCCGGCGGATTCTCTGGCTTCCTGTTAATAACAACAGCAGCTACCTGTGGGGAGTCTGTGATTGGCCAGGCACTGGGCCACGTGCTTATTTTATGCTCGCATTTACTCAGAGTTGGCACAGTCAAAGCTTGGGATACGTGATTTGCCCGGGGCTGAACATGTCTCTGGGGCAGAGGGCGAATGCTAAGTCAGGGGCTCCCTCCCTTGGGCATTCGTGGTCCTCTCAATGCCCGGCCCCCAAAGTGAGTTCGCTGGCCACTGGGCTCTGAGGTTCTCTGGAGAAAAAACCCAGTCCTGAGGTGCCTCCTTCCCCAGCCAACCCCAAAGCTGGAGACCAAGAGTAATGGTTTATTGAGTCTTGTGGCAGTGGTGGTTGTCTTTAAAAAAAAAAAGAAGCGTCAGGGGGAGAAGCCCGACATGGCAGGGAGACAGTTCACTGAGAGGAAGACGGCAGCTGGGCTCAAGCAGACCCTCATTTACAGTATTTACAGTCGGGCCTGGGGAGCGGAGGGCAGGCACGGTGGGAGCCAGAGAGGAAACCGCCATGGCTGGCTTTGGGGGGTAGCTGTGGGCTCGGCAGGGCTGTTGGGAGGGGAGGCGGGTCCCCAGCCATGGTGCCTGGCTCCGCCCTGGGCAGGGCTGCACCCCACCCCCAGGAGCCCAGGGGCTTCGGAATGTCTGTCTCAAGCTGCAGTAGGCTCGGCCAGGCTGAGGTCTGGCCGCCAAGGGGTGGCTCCGTGGTGGGGAGCCTCTGGGACGGAGCTCCTACATTCACCGCAGCAGGTAAAAGGAAGGCGGATGACCACCTTGACCACCGGGCAGAGCTCCTGGTTGGCTGGACCCAGGGTTCAGCCTGTGGGCCAAGAGGGAGAGGAGTGGAAAGCGCCAGGCAAGCTGCCCAGAGAAGGTGGTGCGTCTCCGGGCGGCGGTGCGGGAGAGCCTTCGCACCCGCTGTGGCTCGTGGGCTGGACCGAAGCGCTTACAGCCCGCGGCTGCTAGAGCGTGTCGGTGATGGGGCCACAGAGGTGCCTCTGTGTGCCCCTGACCCCGTCGTGGGCCCCGTATGCCGTCCCTCTCAAGCCTCTGGCTGTCCCCTCTTCTCTCCCCACTTCTCCTCCAATTTTGTCTCTTTGGAACGGGACGGTTCTGTCCCCCTGGGACTCCTGCCCCTCATTAAGGAGTCCTGGAGGACAGCGTGGCCTTCTCCAACGTCGTCCGGTCTCTCATGGTTCATTAAATCAACCACACGGGGAGGGAGCCGTGATGCTGGATTTGTGGTTATTTTTCATGTAATAAATAAAGATTCCTTTGTGTGACTCTCTGGGGCCCGTCCCAGGCCGAGTCCTTCTGTTGCTCAGTCGCTCCCACTGTCCCCATGGCAACTACAGATGGTCAAAGGCCGCGGCAGTGGTAGGTGGCGCGCTTGGCCTTGTTGTGGAACTGTAATAATACGGGGAACCTGGACACGTTCGAAGAAAGAACAACAACACTGCTGGTCAGAAGGGGAAACCGCACCACAGACTCTCCCTGCCTCTGCCAACCTTTAAGACAGCACAAGTTAATCATTGATCCCTCGGGCCTATCTGATCATCAAAGATTAACTCCTCTCTGGCCCTATTTCCTCCTTCTCTGGCCTCACCTTTGAGTTTCTGGCCAGAAGGAGAACAGTGGCTTCTTGCCCCTCCCGCCATGACTCCTTTGACCTTCAACACTCTTGTATCAGGGAGACGGCAAGAGAGAGCAGTTACATTTGGAACCCTGAAGAACCACGTTCACGCGGGGAGATCACTGGGGCTTTCCCCAGCCTTGCCCAAAACGTGCGAGGTCAGAGGATCTTCTTCTTGGGAAGCAGGGGGATTGGGTCCTGACTGGTCGAGGGGGATGCACATTTGAGGGCCTGCACCGGGCAGCTGTGCACACCTGCAGGATGGGCAGCCCGGGAAAGTTCCGTGGGAAGGGCATGTCTCAATGCCGTCAGCCTTTCCGGCTACATTGAACAGAAGGGTGGCTTGAGCTTATCTGGCAAACAGAACCCAGCTCAGCCAGCCTCCTAGTCATTTCTGGAACATCAGGAGGTAACAGGAGGAGAGGGGGCGTCTTGGGAATGGATGGTCCTGCCAGGCCTGCGACGGCGCCCTTGCGGTTGGCCGTACTGCACTGCGGCTTCTGTCCGGTTCAGGTTTGCTCTGAGACCCTTAAGGCCATCCCTCACGGAGACTCCAGTGGGATCTCTCACGTTCCCCATTAAGGGGCCTGGTTTCCTGAAAAGCTTCTCTACCCAGCCCAGGCCCGGGGGGAGACAGGGGCTGATGAGCAGCTCCACAGCTCACTCTCTGTTCCTCCTGAAGGCTGTCCGTATCTCAAGCCAAACAACAGGAACGTGGTGGAACAGAGGATTTCTGCGTAAGGGCTCTGGTGCTGAATCGTGAGTATCTTTGAGTTGCTTAGATGGTTAATGCGGGCAACAGGACGGCACTGTTTGCAATCAGGGTGCTCCGCGGCAGAGGGGCAGCTGGCACTCCCGCAGGGCGCCCCTGCGACAGCGTCTGCAGCTGTGGGACTCTAAGTCCCTGAAGGAAGGCAGTTCCCCTCCAAGATTTTTCTGGAGTCCACTCACCACTGCCCTCCTAAAGCCTGAGCCCTGAATCTTACACAAAACAAAAGATTTAATAGAAGATGGAGAAGAGAGACCGTGATGCACGCAAGTCTCTCTTCCTTCTGCCTCTTCTCCCAGGCGACCCGGTACCCTGCCTCCCGGTACCCTGCCTTCCCGCTATCTGCTCGGATTACGGAAAACACCTGTCTTCCTGGGCCCTCCATCTAACTGGGGCCTCCCAGGTCTCAGGCAACTTTTGGCTCAGCCTTGCACCCCTCCTCCCCGCAGAGCAGAGGGCCTGGGAGGCCCCAGAGGCAACTTACTCAGCAAGCTGGAGTTGGGGAAGCGCCAGGCCTCGCTGTAGGAGGAGTACGGGGTGTGGCCATAGGCGTTGCCGGAGTATTCGCTTCCTGTGGGAAGAGAATGTGAGAGACCCATGAGGTGGAGGCACCAATGGAAGGCTGGGGATGGGGGACAAGGGTCTGCAGGGCAGGCATCGAGCAAGTCCTCCTCCATCAGTCCTTCGGGGGCCCCTCAGTCTGCATCATGTGGGGCAGTGCCTTTTCCATCAGGGACTGGAGGTACTGCCCCATAAAGATCAGCCCTCCCAGGAACCCCAGGACGTCGATTTTAGTATTGTGCCCATTTTCCAGATGAGGAAACAGAGGCTTGGGGATCTGCAGAAGCTCACACACATGGAGGGTCTGGTGGAATTTGGAAGCTGTGCTGTGACCAGGGCCCAGGTTCTAACCACTTCTGCTGCTACTGGACCTTCTGTAGAAAGGTCTTTCCAGGAAGGGCCAATGGGAGTGAGAGGGGTTAGGGGTCATGGAAGGACTCAGTAAGGATAAGCTTTGTAGCCTCCCTAACTATGGTTTGTGAGGGAGGGGCGTGTGTTTGGTGGTGGTGGGGTTGCTGAGGGTGAAGGGAAGGAGAGGGGAGGGCATCTGTGTCCTGGGACTGGCTCCATAGAGATGTTTGTCTCACTTCAGACCTGCCACTGCAAGCAAATTCAGTGCACGATTTACACAAAGCAAATCATATCACCTCTTTCTGTGACTGGATTCTTGGCTTCACCAAAGGAATTACTTCCCAAAAAAATTACTTAAGAATTCCTCTAAATAACAGAGCAGACCACCGCAATTACTGCTGGGGCTTGGGACGGAGCGTAAAGTTGGCAAAACACCTTCCCACACGGTAAGCCCCTTTATGCTCATAACCTTCCGACAAAGTGCTCATCAGTAGCGCCAATTTATAGAAGAGGCAATCGGAGTATAGCACGAGTGAGTAGGGGGCCTCAAATCATGCAGTTGGGAAATGGCAGAGCAGAAGTTGACCTGAGGGCTCTTAACTTGAAATCCCAGATCATCCATTTATGTACTTAGAGACAATTTCATCCACAAAGCCAGGTTCCCGCCAACCCTGAGCTCCGGTGAATCCACACTGCCTTCCAGAATCTGATCTGCTGTTGTGAGCCTCGTGCTTTCTGTAGTTCCTTCCTGATCTCCTTCCCAGAGTCTAGAAGAGAGGCTCGAAGCTGCCTGGCTCTGGAGCTGGCCTTCCTGGAGCCAAATCTCCATGCTCCACTTCCTAGCTGTGCAACCTTGGACAAGTCACTGAACCCCTCTGAGCCTTGGTTTCCTCATCTGTAAAATGGGGCAGATTATTGTCCCTATCTCATGGGGTTTTGCTGAGGATTCAATCTGATAACACACGTCAAATGCTCATGAGCGCCATGCTTGGAATATAAGAAGCAGTGAAGAAATGCTAGCTTTTCTGATTTTCCCATTAGGTAGGTGCTGAAATAAAGCTCAGTAGAGCCTCACACCAGTCATCCAACCAGTGTTAAAGCCTGAGCAACAGGAAGTTCCTTAGGGGCGGGGACTAAGTCTAACACAGGTCAGGAGCCCAAGAAATACATGTATAAGAAGGGAGGGAGAAGAAAAGCAAAGGGATAAAAATAGAAAGCCAGAAACTAAGAAATCATCTCATCCAGGGATTTCCCTGGCGGTCCAGTGGTTAAGTCTTCGCCTTCCAATGCAGGGAGTATGGGTTCGATCCCTGGTCGGGGAGCTAGCATCCCACATGCCTCGTGGCAAAAAACCCAAAACATAAAACAGAAGCAATAGTGTAACAAATTCAATAAAGACTTTAAAAATGGTCACATCAAAGAGAATTGTTTTAAATTAAATATAGTAAAAAGGAAAAGAAATGATCTCATCCAACCATTCATTTCACAAGTGAAGAAGCTGCTGCGCAGAGAGGGACATTTGCCCGAGGCCACATGCTCCCTTAGGGCCTGCTAGGACCCTAGCCCCCAGCACTTCTTCTTGCGTTCACAAGGCAGCCTGTCCTGCTTACTGCTGGGTTCAGCGCACCCTGGAAGAAGCCGATTCTACGTTGGTTGCCCAGCAACGCCCTCAGGCTTTGACTCCACCTCACCCAATGCCAACCTCAGTGGCTCCGAAGGACAGGAAGAGAGGTGGAAAGTCCAATGTGTTTGCCCTCTCCCTGTGTTACTTCTTCGTGCATTCACTCACTCACTCGCTCACTTATTCACTTATCCAACGCACACTTACAGAGTACCTATCTGCTTCGGTCACTTAGAAGTTGGAGTAGGGTACGAGACTCAGGAGGTGGTACACCCCCTGGCTGCAGCATCCTCCCACCATCAGATCTGTCAAGGCCCCTGCAGCCAAAGCAGATGAAATGTCCCTGCACCCATGAAAGGTCAACCCATCCTCTTTGCTCTGCATCCTGCCTCACTCCCCTTTCTGAGGATTTGGTCCCTACAGTTTATCCCTTCTCTTTCCTCTTCATCAACGTCTCCCTTTCCAATTCATCACTGCCTTAGCCAGCATACATGCTCCGCCATCTTCTCTTTTAAAAATCCTCTTCTTACCCCACATTCCTCTCCAGCTACCAGCCCTTCTCTGCTCCATGGTCTCTGCCCTCACCTCCTCATTCCCCTCCAATCAGGCCAACGCTGATCTCTTCAAATCTCTGCAACCTCTACCCCGATCCCTCCAGTGGTCACTTCCGTGTCCATCACCCCCCTCGACCTCTTAGCCGACTTTGATTCAGTTCATCACTCCCTCCATGCCTTTGGGTTTCATGATGCCAGTTCTCCTGGTTGGCCTCCCAACCCAAGGGCCTTTTTGACTCCCTGGCCTTGCCCGTTCCTTCTCTGCTATGTCTCTGAATGCTGAAGAATCCCAGGGCTGGGTTTGTGAGCCTCCTGTGATTTTCCATTCACATTCTCTTTCTAGTGATCTTGTGTAATCCCTTGGCATTAAATAACAGCTTTGTACAATGGCTGAAATTTATGCCCTAGTCAGGATTCTTTCCTGACTTCAGACACACATCATGTGTCTACTGATGTATTAAACCGGTTATCTAGGTGGTGTCTCAATCCTAATATGGCCCAATAGAACTCTTGACTTCCACATGCCAAATACTCTACCTCTTCCTCTTCTAACCTCCCACATATATACTTGTCACCACCATCCATGCTGTTTCCCAAGCCCCAAACCAGGGACTCATCCTTGTTTCCCCTGTCATTGAACCCCTACAGCCAGTTCACTAGTAAGTGCTGTTGGCTCTACCACCAAAATCCATCCTCAGTGTCTCTGTTCCCCTCCTCCCCCGCTACCTCCATGGCCCCCACCACTGTTATGTCCTGTATGAACTACTGCAATTGTCCTTCAATTGGTCAGTTGGTCTCTGTGCTTCCTCTTTTGACTGTCTGCAATTTGTTTTCCCAGTGGCCTGAGTAGTTTACAAATTCGACCCATCCACATACAACATCTCCTCATTCTGCAGTGCTTTCGCCACTCACTCACTGTTCTTGGATATTTTGCCCTCTTTCTGTGTGGTCATGCTAACCCAGTTCCCGCCTTGGGGCCTCTGCACTCGCTGTTCTTTTGGGCTGGGGTCGGTCTGCCCCGGTTTATCACTTGGCTGACCGCTTTGAACACCTTCTCAGAGAGGTCTCTCTGGATCACCCAATCTAAAGTAATCTTCTCTCCCTGTGGCTCTGTATTACATCATCCCATTTTATTGTCTTCCAAGTGCTTATCACTATCTGAAATTATCTTGTTTATTCATTCACTGACTTTCTTACTACACTTTTTTTCTCCACTCTTAGGCTGTAAGCTCCTGTCTTGTTCACTGCTATATCCCCAGCATCCCATACCATAGATCCTCAACCACTATCTGTTAAGTGAAAAGTGGTGAATGGATGGTAGGATGCAAGGATGGTTGAGAGGGTGGATAATGGATAGATGAAAGAATGGATACATGAAAAGATGTATGGAAGGATGGATAGAAGGACGGATGGATAGATGGATGGATGATGGAAGGATAGAAGAAGGGATGGATGGATAGAAGGATGGGTAGATGGATGGGTGGATGGATGGATGGGTGGAAGGAAGGATGAATAGAAGGACGAATGATAGAAGGATGGAAGAATAGATGACAAGATACACGGATGTATGTAAAACTGTGTGTAAAGATGAATGGATGGAAAGATGGAGAGATGGGTGGATGGATCCATCTATCGGAGCTCTCGGTACAGCTCCAGAACCGGTTAGAGGGTCATTAACTGTATCAATGAGACAGGAACAACAGCAACAACAATTAGAAGGCACAAGAGAAGATGAATGGATAAGAGAAATCTGTGCCCTGGTCTGGTTCCTACGTCGCTCTCCTATAACACATGTCATTATTTCCGGTATGGTGGGAAGCAGCGTGGTGTAGTACGCTAGGTTTGAAAGAATGCTAGATTTGAAATCAAAAAAACTGTGTTTGAACAACCCAGCCACTTAGTATGGTTACGAGCCCGAGCACACTGCTTCGCTTTTCTACGCTTGTTTCCTTATCTACATAAAACTAAGATCATACCAGCTTCCCAGTCTTATGGTGAGGATTAAATGAGAAATAAATGTATACCTATGAATGGCCAGGCACACAGAAAGTGCCTGACAAATGATCTCGTCCTTCCTTCCACAATTGATTGAAGAATGTCATTGGTATGCCTTGCTTTGAGCACTTTGTCTGTACCTAGCACACAGTAGGTGCTCAATGAAGGTTTGATTTTAATGGAAGGAATCTCGCTTCAGTCAACTTGGAGATTGTAACCACTGGTAAGAGATGGACACGAATACTTTTTCTATAAAGAAATTCCTTAAGAATTCATTTGCACCATGGAGTTACTGGGAACCAGGGATGCATTTAAATAACATTGTACTTTCTGAAAACTGATTTGCATGTAACTTACTGGGAGCCCATCCACCTTGCCAAGCAAGCCCCCTCTTGGAATTCACTTTGCAGTCCGTGCTTTACTTGTGTTATTTATTTTTTTTCCACAACACCCACTCAGGGTGAGGTCTTTATGGAAACAACCTGGGGGCCTTTGATGAGAGGCCCAAGCCTTCCAGCTACCTCACAGGTCAGACTCTGGGCCCCAGGAACCACCCCTTGCCCTGGGCCTGCCCCCGGGAATGATCCATAATTAAGAGAAAAGCCCTGTGCTTTACATCTCCTCCTCCCCTTCCAAGCAGGCGGCAGGGAAAGGTGGAGAGGTTGGAAGGGGAATGGGGGGAGCCGACTGGAGCCTGGGATTTTGATTGAGGGCCCCATTATCCACACTCTTAAAAAAATAACCAAATCTTTTCCTTTTTTATCTGGACCAATCTCATTTCACGCTCCAGAAGAGGAAGGGAGGGAGGGAGGGAGTCTGGGGCCAGGAGGGAGAGAGGAGTCAGTATTCTGTATTTTCAACGCTGCATTAAGCACATCGCCACGGTAACCAGGCAGCGACAAGTGCCCGCTCAGCGGGTTCCCAGGGAGCGCAGAGCCTCCTTCCCTCCCGCCCTCCTCCTCCCCTCCCTCTGCCCGGGAGAACCCAGCCCACCTGCCTCGCACAGGGCACCCGAGTGGGTGGCTGGTAAAGACTAACCCCTGCCAGTGGGGGAGGGAAGCAGGCCTGGGTGAACGCCTTGAGTCTCTGGAGTCAAAGCCAGAGAGGCTGCTCCAGGGCTGGCAGGAAGGTCACAGATGCCCTGATTGATTCAGAGCTCCCTTCCAGAAGCTCCAGGTCCTCAGGCCTCTCTGGGCGCTGCGCATGGCTCTATTCGACCCTATCCATCCTGGGGCCCTTCCTGTATGTTTCCTAAAAGAGTGAGACTCGCCCGAAGAAACTCTCATTGTCTTTACTTGCCCAAACCTTGATACCCTGGGTCACTGCTGGGTGATGACCACACTGGTGGATAAAGAGACCCCAGTGACTGGCAGGGAGGATTCCAGGACAGTCCAAGTGATGATGGAGAAGTACTCCCAGCTCGTCTCACACTTTATAGTACCTTTGGAGCTCTCCGGCCACGGGTCCCGCCCGTGCAGGGTTGAGTGAGCGTGAGGTGTGAAGAAGGTTGTATTTCAACCGTCTTCATCGCCATCATCACCAACACCACGCAAACTCAGATTTTACAGGAAGGGTAGATGGGATTCACCAGAGTGGAATAACTGGGAGACCACGGGCTGCTTGTAGGCTGGGCTTAGGTTTAGGTCACAGTGTTCCGATGGCCCCCAGCGGCCTCCGCATCAAGGCTCACTGAATCACTGGAAGAAACGGCAGAGCTCCGATCTGGACACCAGGCTGTCCCAGCCCCTCCCTTTTCATCATGGTGGGTAACACAGGAGCATCTGGGAAGAAGGGGGCTGAGCTGGAGAGAGTTATGGAGCCAGGACTGCACTGAAGTCTCTTCTCCAGGCATTCATAAGAAGATACACCTCTCGGTCCACGCTTCCTTGCCCCTCGGGAAGCCTATGCGAGGGGCACAGCTCACCTCTCGTCCTCTCTTGCTCGGCCTGGGGCCGCCACTTCCTCTTTGCAATGCTTCCCCTCCTGCCCAGCCCCTCCCCTTACCTGCCACCATGCCTGCGATGGCAGAAGAGGCATAGCTGCCCTGTACACTGGTGGGGATGTGGGGTGGGTATCCAGGCAGCGTGGGCCCCACCATCTCTCGCCCTGCAAAAATACAGCAAAGTGTCATCAGGTGGGCCACTGTGGGCTCCTGTACTTACTGTCTCGCTCCCCTGGGGCTCAGCAAGCCTTCCCTCTGCCATTCCCACTCTCTCCCGAGTCCTTCTCCAGACCCACTTCCTCCCCCGCCCTCCTCCTCTGAGCCCAGGCTCCTCTCTCCTTGGCTGGCCTTGACCAGGCCACAGGCTCCACCATGCAGGGTGTCCTGGTTACTGCAGTCCTCTATTGTTCCCTGTTCTCCAATGATTTTATTGACACAAATCTTATTCATCCATAAAAATGTCATGGTATCGGAGGGAGGCTGAGGGCTATGTCTTCTGGGTCTTTGTGGTCCCCCATGGCATCCACATAGCAGCCGGCACAGCCTGACCTAAATAAATATGTTAGAGGCCACTGGACTCAAAGCTCACATCTCCAGCTCCAAGGAGAGCCGGGAACAAGGCCCTGTGAAGGGACGGCAAAGGTGTGTCCTGTGGGCCCATCACTCTCCTTTTTCAAACATGTGGCAGACATCGCTAATCAATCACTGCACTCTTTGCTGAGCCAGAGGGAGGTTCCTGCCCCTGGACCTGGCCTTTCGGGTGGATACAGCCTATCAGAACTGCAAGAGACGTGAAACATATTGCCTTTTCCTGACCTGGAAAGGAGATGTGGGCTGACAGACAGTGTTTACACATGCCCATGAACCACTGACATCTGTCCATGCCATTCCTGAAAAGAACCATCTCTCTCTTTGTTTATCTGTAATTTGTGGGTAATTCTCTGGCCTTGGTGACACAGAGGCTGCTCTGTGAAGCCCTGATTTCCCTGGCTTTGCCTCTCCTCGACATCAGGTAGTCAAACCTTCCCATTCTGGAGACCCCACCTGACCTGCTGAGTTTCTCTCCATCTACACCACGTGCCAACAACCACAGTGCTTCACCCGTGTCCCTTCTTCCATTGCCCCATGTCCTGCAGGCCCATGAGATTCTGCCCCATCCAAGGACTCTTGGCCAGGTGACAAGGCATCCTGTTCTGCCCAGGTCATGAACACCGTCCCAGCATATTTAGGAATAAGTCCATTCCACTCTCAAAATGCCCCCGTTTGAATGATGAAATTATTGGGTCGTCCTAGCTCTCGGTGACGTTTACAAGGTTTCTAAACCTCAGACCTATCGACACTTGGGAAGAGATAATTCTCTGTGAGGCACTGTCTTGCACATTGTAGGATGTTGGGTCTACCCACTAGATACCAGTAGCACTTCCCACTCAGTGTGACAACCCAAAATGTCTCCAGATATTGTCATATGGCCCCGGGGGGCAAAATCACCTCGGAATGAGAACCTGTGTCTTAGATTATCACCATTACCAGAATGTTTTTACCTTTTCCACACTGGGGGCTACCTTCTCTCCTAGGACTTACATAGGCTCGCTGTGAGCCTCTGTCAACCAACTTACCAAGTCCACCCCTTCCATGGCACTGTTTGTCCAACTTTCCTCCCATCCATCCCCCAGAGGTCCTTCATATGTCGGGCCCTTCAGGGGGTGCCTAGTAACAATGGGAGGGAAGGTACCTCGCATGGAACCCTGTAAGTTGTCAATACAGCAGTAACTCCCTCCTTACCTCTATTTCTAGAGGTTCCCTGAAGACAGTTCATTCATTTGACAAATACTGATTGAGTAACTCTGATACCCTAGGCACTTTTCACAGCACTTGGGGATACAGCAGTAAGCAAGAATGCTAAATTAGCAAGGCTAGGCGCTAAGTCATGATGGGGATAGACTGGGATGGGCATTGGAGCCAAGTCCAAGTCTGGGGGGGTCAACAAACAAGACCAGGCCTACTGGACTTCTGCCCTTCCTCTGAAGGGAAGGGTCTAGGAACCAGAGGATTTTGGTCCTCATTCTGCTTCTACAACTAATTTTCCAAGTGCCCTAGACCAGCCACCGACGTACCCCAAGCCTCAGTTTCTTCACATGCAAAATGGCATAAAAAATAAGAGTAGACTTACACACCTTATTACTATTACCAGAATGTTATCAACATAATTCAGAGCTAAGGTGTCATGCCACAGGTGAACACTGATTCGTGCAACGGACACATTCTATAAATTGTTACATGTCAAGGGAAACCTTATAGAATAAATCCTATTGGAAAGGAGCCATCGATTCATTATTTAAAACTCTGTGAATGTTTTGGTAAAAATGAACAACACCCCCTACTTTCCTAATTTGTTTGAGTATAATGTCCAGCAGTGGTCGGTGCGGGACCAAACGGAAAGGAACCCACTGGAATCCGACAGATGGGTTCAGTTCACTTGACACAGGCCTGAACAAATGAGGGCTTGGCCAAACAGGTGAGGAAAGGGAAATTTCAGTATATTTAGAAGGAGAGGGAGAAGTAGGCAGAAGAGACACTAAGGGAAAATCTGATCTTTCTTCGAAAAAGACCGCAATACAATCAGCTCTCAGAGTCAGCCCCTTGGACCCTGGGATGAAGCCCCTGGTCAGGTACCAGAGCCCATGAGAGGCGAGGAGTGACATGAAGCCTGTGCGGGCAGGATGAGGACACATGGTGTACGTGACGTGAGTAGGACAGTGATGGAATAGGGTGGTGGCTGATTCGGGCCTGATGCCTTTTCCCTTTCCTCTTCCCTCCCTACTTCCGAGAGACAGAGAGACAGACAGACAGACAGACATCTAGGTCCAGATTGTGGCTGAGGAACAAAGTACTTAATTTTCCTGACCCGCATCTTCCCGTCTGTCTCATGAGGAGCTAGGCTAGATGACAGATTATAAATTGGGCTCACCTTAATTAATATTTGACTGATTGGTAGGGGGCTTCCTGGTGCATTGTGTTGAGAAGGATTCTGAGGCTGCATCTGTGTCTGCCGTGATTGGGGTTGATGGTATATCTCGGCTCTCAGGCCACCTATTGGCTAGGGCTGGCCTAGGTGCTCTGCAGAGCTCTTTCCGGCCCTGGAGCCCTGTGGTCCCACATTCCCCTTCATTCTACTCTTATCCTGTCCCTTTCCATCACCTGGTCCTGCTGTTTCTTGAGCTCTGCAGCTCAGTGGGCAGAGCACCAGGGTGCAAGCTCCCCTTAGCCACAATTTAATTTAGTCACAGCTGCCCCCATGAGTCCCGTCCCACGAGAACTAGCTCCCAAACTGCTCTTTGGGAAACGGAATTCACCAGCCTCACTCCCCTGTATTCTGAGATTTTTAATCTTCGTCTCCCCTTAGTCACCTAACTTTCTCCCAGTGGGACGGAGGTTTCTGAATCAGATGTTGGAGCAAACTCCTGAAGGCTTCCTCCCCTGAAGCTTGGCCCCCTTGAAAAGCCTGCTGAGACAGTCTTCAGGACGGCCTTCACCCGGACTCCGTACCATCAACTTTCCCACCAGTCTCGCAAGACTCCGCTTCAATTCCTTAAACATGTTGTTTTCTCCCAAAGCCAAGAACTTTGCAACCTTCTTAGAAATGAAACCACAGAAGCCATAGGCTGGAGGCATCCTTCCACGGCCTATTTTATGGACTTAATTGATTTTTTAAGGCTCTTCACCACAAGTTTATCTTTGGTTTGTAATTCCATCTCCTCTGTACTCAAATATACTTCCAATACAGTCCTATGTTTAAGAAGCTGACACAGACACAGGTCGACGTTGACTGGCTGGGAAATGGGGTTTTAGAAGAGAACGCTAGCACCTCAGAAATACTGGTGAATGTTCTAAATATCGGTAGAGGCCAGGATCAGAGCCAGGACTCGCAGGAATTCTGAGGGTAGAGGTGATTTCAGACCATTTCATCCGCTCCCTTTGATGTCTGCCCTCTCTGTGACCTCTTTTCAACTCCTTATCTTGCCCTGATAGCAAGGAGAATTTATGGCAATCCAGAACTCTCTTTGGCAGGATTAAATATAATTTTGCACAAAAGGATGGAGGCGGGTAACGGGCTCTTTGATGATAAAACCGAAGTCAGGGTTTTCTCGTCAGCTGAGCGGGACTCAGCCCCGGTACAGCCAGGACAAGGACGGCCTCAATACTGCTCTCGGCCAGTGTGCTGGGACCCCATACTGGGGCATCTGACGGGAACTGCGAGTAGAGTTAGGAGAAATCTTCCTGTTCTCCAAACCCTGAGGTTTCTTCTTTCTGGGCTGATTAGGGAGAAGTTGAGACCCAGAAAATACCACCCCAGACATCGCACTAGCAGAGCCGCTGGGCTGGGAGGGGACTTGACCCCGGGGATGCAGGCAAAGACTTGGCGGGAGGTGGCAGGCAGGGTTCATAGGAAGCTACTCAGAGGAGGAGAGAGCTGGGAGGGTTCATGTAGGTGACATTTCATTATGGAATGAAAATGTACCTGGTCCTCCTTCGTCTCCTCTGTCTGCAGCATCATTACCTCGGATTAATTTGGGCTTGACTTCCTTCTGTTTTTTTCAAGCTCATCTCTTCCTCCTTTGAATAGGTTTCCAGCCCCCAGACTCTTGAGATCATTCCCCTCCTTTTTTTTTTTTTTTTTTTTTTGACTGCACTTCATGGCTTGTGGGATCTTAGTTCCCCAACCAGGGATTGAACCCGGGCCCACGGCAGTGAAAGAGCTAAGTCTTAACCACTGGACTTCCAGGGAACTCCCAGATCATTCCCCTCCCAAGCTGCTTTCTCTCTGCCGTCTCCCCCCAGTCCGCTCACGGTGGCTCAGCCACGTGGGAAGTATTTAGGTCCAATCTTGACCAGAGGCGGCGGGGGGGGGACGCTTTTTCAGGAGCTCCAGGCCCACATGTGGGCTCAGCATGGATACTGCCATCCTAGGCCTTGTGCCTGACCCACGGGGCGGGCCTAGCTCTGTGAACTGCGGCCTTAACTTGCCTCCTGCTCTCGGCAACCTCCTGGACCCAGCCCCTCCAAGCCTGGCCACTGCTTGCTCTTCTCAGAGCCCCTGCCTGTGATTGCATGGTGGCTGGGGGTGCTTGAAGCCCTAAAAGGGTGGCAGGGAGGGGAGAAAGCGTGGGAGCTTTGGGGCAGGGACTTTGCACTGAGCTGTTGCAACCACACTTCACACCACCACCCGGGTCTGTGCTCTGATATATCTGCTTCCCACTGCCCTCTGTCCTTCCCGCTCCTCTCTGGCTGGTCCTGCCAAGCCTCTCCACAGCTCCCACAGTAAGTGAAGAACTGCTCCCCGTGACCACATGCTTCACCCACACCCTCATCCCTTACCTGCCTCATCCCAGCCCTCCTGGCCCCGGCCCACCATGCACACAAGGCAGGCAGTCTTGCCCGGTGACTGCGCCGGTCCACCCCACAGTGGATGTGAGTCTCTTCTATTCCCCCCTCCCTCCCTCCCCATCCCATTTTCTCTGGCTGACATCACTTCACTCAGCTCACAGAGTTTGCTTCTTTAATCACTTTGGTCAAAACAAATGACCCATCTCCGCTGACTTCACCCTCTTTTGAAATTCTGCACTGAGTCAACACTTTCCTCCTTGCTTCAGCCCCTTAAACATTGCCTCTCTGCCCACACACTGGGCTTCCTTTATGAATCCTTTGCCTCTGTGTCCACCTCTTCCAAGAGGACCTCCCTCATTAGACGCAGGGATGCACAGAGGAAAAAAAAAAATCCTAGGTGCCAGACAGACATAAAACATACAGACAGTTACAAGAAAGGGTCAATGAACTTGAATAAGAGGACCGTGCGGTCCCTCTGGGCGGGCAGAGGTCTGGTTCTTTTGCTGCAGTGATTTTCAAGACCAATGGCTTTCTGCGGGCAGAGCCCCTACTTCAGACAGAGCAGCTCTTCATTTGTCTGGTTTGGATACCTGGTTTCTGTCAAAGGTTTCATTTCAAGAGAGTGCTGCGAGGTCCAGCAAGTTTGAAAACCACTGGCCCAGAAGGGGCTGGCCCACTCCTGGCTTCCCCCATGGGTCCTGGTTCAATGCCTTGGACCCACATCTGAAACTGTCTCATCTCTGTGGCAGCCCTTCAGGTATCCGAAGACTGTTATGGGTCTCTGCCCCCCATCCCTACCCCTCACTCCACCTCAGGCCTTCTCCCTGCCCAAGCCAAACACCCCTGACTTTTTCAGCCACTGCTCAGACCCTGGCTAGACGGGCTGATGTCCTTCTGCCAGGGAGACCCAGCTCTGCTGGGGTCTGACCCACACGCTGCATGCAGGCGGAGCCCTCACCATGGTCCTGATCAGGGGCCTCGGCCAGGCCCTTCTCTCTGGGCCTGTCGCCCATCAGTGTAAGGAGACATTTGCTCTAAATGCCCCTAAGATGCTTCCAGCTTTAAATGTTTTGAGTTGGATGAGGTTCCTGATGGGAGGTCCCTGCTCCCCACCTCTCCTGGGTTGGTGAGTCACTCCGCCTGAGTGTCCTCCAAGGGTGACACTCTTAAGCAGGGCACAAGGAGAGTTCCACTATGGAGACCCAACGGGGGCTTACCCTCTGTCTTTAGAAATTTGATCCAGAATTTGGCTCCCAAAGCCAATGCCTTTCTCCCTCCAAAGTTTTCTTTCTTCCTTCTTTTGTATTTTTTACCCAGACCAAGTGTTCAGGGCTTTACGGAGCCTGGCTCCTGGCCTTAGGGTCCCTGCTCTTCCATGGGGCCTTGGGTGGAGGTTCTGGAAATCTGCCGGGCACCCCCAGAGTGCCTGCCACCCCGACGGCCTGACTCTGCAGGCTCGGGGGGGCACATCTTGGCACCTCCAAAAGTTGCCGGAGGAATCAGGAAGTGGGGCGATGGTGGAGAGGACTGGGGACCAGAGAGGGGGCTGGACCCACAGCAGGGGACCGGCGTCCAGCCCTGAGGACCCCCCTCCCTCCCCCCACGATGGCTGCACAGCCCGGGACCTCCCTGTCGTACCTGAGAGGAGGGCCTGGCCCGTGAACTGCCCGTACACGGAGGCAGCATGGGGAAAGGCATTGAAGGGCGGGACCGAGGCACCTGCTGGGACCCCGGAGCCGACTTGCTGCAGATCCAAAAAGGCGGAGCTAGATAAAGAGGAAGGGGTGGAGCTAGAACTGGACACCTCGGGGGTTTCCTGCTTTATGGCGAAGGGTGAATGAGGATCTGCCGGAGGGAGGGAGACAACAAGGAGAGAGGGGTGTGAGATGATGGGGTGGGAACATGCGCAAACCAAGCCATGAGCTGCGGGATGGGTGCGGCGGCGCGGGGCCGGTGGGCGGGCTCCTCCCTGAGGCTGGGCGTGGAGGGGGGAGGTGGGCGGGGCTACGCGGTGCCCCTCAGGCCGCGGGAGGAGGGGAGGGGCGGCTCTACCTCCCTGCTGTGCCTCTGTGAATGTAGACGCGGCTGCGTGTGCCCCGCGCTGGGGGGCAGGCGGAGGACCGGGGCCGAGGATAGAAGGCGAGACCCTCTGGACCCACCTGGAGGCCCAGCCAGCATAGCCCCCCTCTCCTCTCCAGGCCCGGGACCGTAACACCTTCCTTCTCTCCATCCGCCAGCTCTGCCCTCCAGCCCATCCTGGCAGCTGGGGCCACATGGCCCAGGAGATTCCGGGCATCGTACCTGCCACCACGGGGTAGGTCTGATGAGTCGAGAGGTTGCGCCCCAAGGGTGTATTGGAAGGGGTCAGGGTGGCCTTCCCGTCGTCCAGGGCGCTGTTGAGCAACGGCAGCGGGTAGAGGCCCTGGCGAGCAAAAAGCAGTCAGTGCACAGAGGCCGTGGGTCGCAGGCCCACCTAGAAACAGCCCAGTCTCCCCAGGAGACACTCCCTTCCTCTGTCCCCTCTTCCCGCTCAATCTCGACTACACCTAGCCGGCTTAATTGGCCCTTATTCTCTGACTCACAGCCCTCCTGTTTTTCTCCCAGTCCCAGGCTCAGGACCTTCCCTTCTGCAGCCCCGGAATTCAATGCCGGCTGGTGGTGCACAGGCCAGGCACAGAACAGAGCAGCTCCTTCCAAGGACCACGCCCTGCCTGGACGCTGGGCTCCTTCCTGGTCTCCTCACCCTGTCTGGGCCCACAGAGAACAGGATGCAGGGCTGGGGCAGTTGGCACATGAGACCGTTCAGGTTGCTTCACTCCAGTCATTGTTATTCTTCTCCAGATCAAAAATGCAGGCACAGAGAGGTCAAGAAACTTGCCACACTCTCACAGGGGGCAGAGCCAGGATTTAAACCCCAGGGGTCTGGCTCCAGGGCCCATGCTCTCAACCGCTGCTCTGCAGTGGATAACATGACCACTTCTTACACTTGAAAAGAGCGGACAATAGATTTTGCCTGTGTTATCCTGATCCGTTGCCCCCAGCAGCCCTGTGACATGGGTGAGCAATATTCTGTCTGTTTTATATGCCGAGAGCCTGAAGCCCGGAGAGGTAAACGTCCCGGGTGCGTATGAGACAGAGACTGAATCGAGGACAGCAGTTCCTGACCCGGGCATCTTCTCCTTTAATAAAATGACACACCCGATACCCCAGCAGAACAGGTGGATTTCTCTCCCCCCGCCCCATATCCAAGCAAATATAAATGTGCACGTTCAGCTTGAAGATTAGAGGGGTTAATTTGTTTAAAAAATTCTTTATCAGGTACCTGGGGATTTTCTTAGTTCTGACCTCATTTTAGATTTCACTCGGCCTCCCCTAACGTGAGCAGGCCATCTCCTAAGACGGCCTCCAAGAAGAACTTGTTCAATGAAAGGCAAGGGTACATCACCCCTCACCATGACTCCCTCCCACCGGGGCACGAGACAGCACACACCTGCTCCCCGTACATGGATCACGCCCGTCACAAGTGCACTATGTGAACTAGTGTGCAAAACTGAAATCAAGGCTTGCTCCGTGGTTACATAACGGCTCCTCTAAAGGCAATCGCTTTCCATGATTCCCATCGAGCTGGGCTCTCCAAGGGGCCGCAGCAGTTTCTGGTTGTGTGCCAGGCACTTCTGGAAGAGGCAGTAAATTCTGGAGGCCACAAGGGCGCCATTACCATGTAGCAGCAATTACTGACTAGATGGCGCTCTGGTTCCATGCCTTGTGAGGGGGCTTCCTGCTTCTAGGCAGGATGGAGTTGCTTAGAGCCCGGCTTAATGAAATTGAACAAGATGCCTAATTTCTAGAGAGTGTAAGAAAAGTTTAAAATGCTTTATGGATATGTTGATTTGATACCAAATGCTTTCTCAAAATTCTATAACTTTCTAAAATTTAGGCAATTCAGTGAAAGACAAACCAACCTATGTAGTCAGACATTTCGGTGATGTTGCATTGAATGGCTCAAACATCCCCATGATGACTGGGTTTCTTACTGGGATTGAACTTGAATTGGGGAGCAGAGGGCACAATGCTTTAGGACTTGGGCGAGTCTGAGCCCTGGATCTGCAAGGACCAGCCAAGTAGCTTTAGTCTCCTTGACCTCTCAGAGCCTGTACACCTTTCTCACCTGTATAACAGGGCTAATGGAATCTGCTTCACAAGGCTGATGTAAGGATTAAGTGAGGTTTTATATACCTACATTAAATGCTTAGCCCAGAATGCTTGGTAACACAAATGCTCAATAAATAGCTATTTCAGAGTTATGTGAAGAGTCATAAGCTCCGCAATTCTTGAGTCTCTATCTTCATAATATTCACATTCTGGTGATAAATCTGCTTCTTGCACTTGTAAAATAGAGGAACAAGGGCTGTGCAGACGCCTAACTACGCCTCGTGGTAAATAGCAACCAGAAATGAGGCCACACGACGTTTCTGTTGAATGCTTTGCCCCTTGTTGACTTTACAGAAGAGATGGCCATGTCTTCGCCCCATCCTGAGGTCAGGTGTGAGGACCTGTGCTTCTCTCCTCGCTCCCTAGGCCGGAGGGCCTTCCTGTGCCCAGTGAGGATACACGGAGTCTTCCTTCAGCAGTGCTGACGGCACCAAGGGCGGGAGAGGTAAGGAGCCCCGGGCACAGGCTGGGTTCTCCCTGCCGCTCACCACCGAGCAGGGGAATGAATGAGGGAGTGGATGATTGGCTGAGGGAGGGAATGAATCAATTATGGACACGGCTAAGCCTCTGTCTCCTTATCTGTAAGGTGAGGGGTTGGAGTACTTCCATGGTTTTCAGGCTCTCTTTTTCCAGTCTTCAAATAAGAACTCACATAGGAGCATCGTATTTAAAGCAGGTGAAGTGAACGGATCTGAATGAAACCAGGGCCGGCAGGTCTGAGCTCCACAACCATTCGCTTCCCCAAGCCCTCTCTACCTTCTCTGGCCCTGGGTCATCTCCACACAAATGGAGAGACTGGACTGGGTGGGCCCTGCGGTCCCTCTGGCTCAAGACTTTCCATTGCATGGCTCCCCACGTACATATGCCAACTTGGTGCTGGGTCTCGGGGCTCCTTGTAATCAAGCAGGGCCCCTTGTGGGGCTCAGGAACGGAGCCAGGAAATGGCTCTGCGGCCCAGCGGGTCTCAGCAGCAGAGTTTCTCTTCTCTACCAGGACGCGGGTTCGTGCAGCCTCCGTCTCACACAGCGGGTTCCCGCAGGCCCACCGCTGTGGCCCCATTCGGCTCCCCCACCCCCGCCCCGCCCTGCCCCGGGAGCCACGTGCTGCCTTGAGGCTGAGCGCCTGGGCCCTCTCCCCAGGTCTGCTGACGGCCAGCCTTCTCTGCAGCCCTCCTGGTTGCTACAGCCCGGGCTGATAACATCGCTGACGCAGAATGCCTGCCCAGCTGCGTTGCTGGCACCAGCCCAGCAGCCCAGACGGTCACTGGCAATGGCCCAGCTGATGATTGGCATCGTCACCATTGGCCTACTCAGATCTTAAAGATGTACGGGCACGCCTCGCTCCTAGATCCGATGACAGCAGAGAGCGGTGAGCAGACACCGGCCCAGGGAATCCTCAGCTGGTTGACCAGGTGGGGTGAGGTAGGGAGACACTGCAACTGCAGCGTTGATAAAAGATCATGAACCGAGAGGCCGGCGGGCCTGGAAGTTCGGACAGAGGTGTGGAGTCCTTGTTGGGCTCTGTGGGAGGCCTCGGACATCTCTGCCAGCTTTTCGCAGAAGCCAACCCACGATAAGCCATTTCACCTGCCCTGAGCACCGGAAATAAAACTTCCCTTGTAGCTTGTAGTTTATTGCGCTGGATTTCTCAAGGCATTCGCTCAATCTGCCTTTATTGAGCATCTGTTATAAGAGGGGCGCAATGTTAGGTGCTGGAGACAAAAAAAGATGTTTTGGGATGCTGCCCTGTCCTTAAGAAATCGGCTGTGTCTTTACATCTCTGTCCGCTAGGCAATTACACTACCCCATGAGTCCTGGGGAGCCGCCACCCGGACGTGCAGAAGCAGGGGTGCGGGCGAGATGAAGCGTGTCTGAGGAGCGAGGAAGGATTCGTGGACCAGGTGGTGCTTGAGCTGAGTCATAATGGCCGAGTGGTATTTTTCCAGGCAGAGAAGTGGGAGGAAAGGCATTCTGCGAGGAGGGCACACCGTGTGCTGGGGCAGAGGGGTGTGAACAAGGCTCACGGGGTGGGCAGGCGTGAGTGGCCCGAGGCGGGGCTGGAGCTGCTGGTAGAGGTCACGCTGTAGAGGCCGGAGCTGCGGCTTTATTGCGTGGGACCTGACCCCGCCGTCTAGGGAAGTCACCGCGGCAGGGGCATGGCGTGGTTGGCTGCATTGCCCTAAGCTCAGAGGCTGTGGGTGAGGGAAGGCCACAGAGCCGGGAAGATGAAGAGGAAGAAGCTAGCGTCTGGTGAAACAAAGCCTGGGACGGCCTTGGAGCTGCAGGAAGCAGGCCCCTGAGCCCATCAGGCAGCTCCTAGCTGCTTCCAGAGCCGCGGGCTGATTAGGGAGCTTTCAGAGCCCTGCCTCCCCACCCCCACCCCCGTCTGCTAACCTCCCACGCCCGGCTGGCCCCTCACCTGCTCGCCTTTGGTGTGGCTCGGGGAGACGTAGGCCTCTGGGTACGGCTGCCGATCAAAGGGGCACTCGAGCGGCTCAAGGTGGTGCTGGCTGAAGGCGTCCGTGCGGAGGTGCTTGCGGGGCCCGCTGCCGCTGCTCTGGGAGTCAAGGCTCAGCCGGCAGCTGTCCTGGTCACCTGGCGGGTGTCCCCAGGCAGGGAGAAAGCTTTCAGGGGCCCGTCCACCCACCCCCCGGGCCCGAGCTGGGGAGCAGACTTGCTTCAGGGGAGGGAAAGGACCAGGCTCCCGGGCCTCAGGGTGGCTTAGAGACAGGCCCGAAAGCCCTGGGCCGCAGGGGGCTTGTGTCCCATCAGAGCCTCAGCAAACTGCCCTCCTGCGCCCCCAGCCTGCCCTCTGGTTCCCACAACACTCACTGTCGTCCAGTTTCCTCTTGCTGTCGCTGCCAGGCTGCGCGACCCCCAGGAGCCCGGTGATGGAGTAGGTTGAACCCAGAGAATCGGACTGGGGAGACTCTGGGGGCGTCACGGCTGAGCTGGGGACTGCAGTGGGGCGAGACGGAGGGTCAGGACGTGAAACTGACACCCCTCAGAGCCCCTGCTGCCACCGTGGAGGGGTCAGGGGCACTGCTGGTGCCAGGGTTCTTGTCTGAGGTGGTTCCACCCCTGAATATTTCAGAGCAAGGCTGTGTCCCGACGGAAGGGCTCAGTCTACACACCTGGTGTGTCTGTGTGGACGTGTTTGTGTGTGACTCTGGGTGTGTACGCAGATGGGTGTGTGTGTGCGAGGGGCTGGGTGTGCCTGCGGGACCCTCGGTACTCACTCAGCGTGTGTCCTGGGCTCAGGGACTTGGTGGCCACGCAGCCGTCCATGGGAAGGTTGAACGGTTGCTGCACCTTGGTCCGGATGATTCTGTAAGGAAGACAAGAAAGGCCCTGAGAAGAGAAGGAAACAGGGCTCCTGGATGCCCCAGATCCAGTTGCCTTTTTTTTTTTTTTGCGGCACGCGGGCCTCTCACTGTTGTGGCCTCTCCTGTTGCGGAGCACAGGCTCCGGACGCGCAGGCTCAGCGGCCACGGCCCACGGGCCCAGCCGCTCCGCGGCACGTGGGATCCTCCCGGACCGGGGCACGAACCCCTGTCCCCTGCATCGGCAGGCGGACTCTCAACCACTGCGCCACCAGGGAAGCCCCAGTTGCCTTTTTGAGATCCCACTTGGGTATCTAAAGGCACCTCAGGGCTTTAGTGGCCGCTGAGCCTGCGCGTCCGGAGCCTGTGCTCCGCAACAGGAGAGGCCACAACAGTGAGAGGCCTACGTGCCGCAAAAAAAAAAAAAAAAAAAAAGGCACCTCAAACTCAGCCTGTCCACACTCAAACCCAAGACCTTACTCCTCATGCCTGGTCCTTCGCACTGTTCCCATTTCACGATTAGTCCCCCTGGTCGCTCAAGGCATAAATGCACGTGGGGCTCAGCACCTGCCTCCCTCCCTCCTCCATCGAGCCCGTCATCAGGTTCTGTGGGTTTGACCTTGTAAATCTCTCCAGCATCCATCCCTCTCTGCGTCCCTCACTGCCAGCACCAAACTCTCCCTCCAGGGTCACTCACTGGCCCACGCCTCTCTGCTCTTGACCCTTTCTAATCTTTTCTTTCTATTGCAGCCAGAGTGGACTTTCTGAAATGCAAGTCAGCCTCGGGCTTAACATCTGCCAAGATTCTTCCCATTGCTTCTGGGTCAGAGGCAAGAATACGCAGCATGGTCACCAGCCTCTGAACTGCAGCCTTTTCTTCACATCTGCACCTCAGCCGACTTCATGCTCCCCTTCCCTCCACCTACTGGCTTTCTTTCAGCTTCTTGTATGAGATCCTATTCACCACAGGGCCTTTGCACGTGCTGTCTCAGAGCTTCTTTCACCATCCCCCTGCAGCTTTTCACCTAGTTAACTCTTCTTAGTTATTTCTTACTCCAGGCATCTTTTCAGAACCTCCCTAAACAAAGTCACCCTCTGCCAGCTCAACACCCTCACATTTCTCTCCTTAGCCAAACTTAGAGCTGCTTTTCTTACAGTTGTTTGCATGGGCACTTGATTAGGACTCGATTAGTGTGTTTTCCCACTGGACTGTAAGCACCACATGGGCAAGGATTGTGCGTCCCCAGGGCCTACACATGAGTGACTTATGTGTGAATGAATGAGTGAGTGAGCAAGTGAATGATTGATTGAGGTGGTGAGTGAATGATTGAATGACTAAACACATGAGTGGGTGTTTGGATGAGGGCCCAGTTAGGGGGTCCTGTGCCTCGCTCAAGAAAGGATCAATGCAAGAGGAAGTTTCTTTTATTGAATGAAAGCACATGTGGTGTGTGGGGAAGGAGACTGCAGTGGGTACAGTCTGGGTTGGGGACGGGGTGAGAGGGCGGTGCGGTGAGGAGAGGGGTGAGGGTGGGGATGCCCATGGCAGTGAGGAGGCTGGAGGGGCTGGTGCCTGGCCTGGGCCCGGGGCACTTCCGGCCTGACTCTTCAGCATGCGGCCCCTTCCCAGGCTCCGTTCCACTCAAGCCAGGTCTCCGTCATGATTCCCCCAAAGCCCGGGTTCCCCGGCCCCTGGCTGCGGTGTCCCTCTCACCTGTTGATGGAGCTGACACTGGGCACAGTGTCGTTGTCACAGACGCCCTCGGCCAGGAGCCGGTCTCGGATCTCCCAGGCAAACATGGTCGGGTTCTGCCGTTTGTAGTCCCCGATCTTCTCCACCACCTTGGGGGTGGCCACCTTGGGCTTTGAGCCCCCTATCACTCCAGGTCGGATGCTGCCAGTCTCGTAGTACCTACTCCAATAGAGAACCCCAAAGAAGTACCCAGTAAGCAGGTGGGGTCTTCAGGCAGGAACTGAGCCAGAGACTCTCGTTCCCCTCCGAGGCTTCTGGGGAGGGGCGGGGGGGTTGAATCGTGCCCCCAGGGCCGGCCTCCAACACGATGTTCCCGGCACTGCCTGTTTCCCCTGCATGGGTAGGTTTCTGCCCTGCCAAACCAGAACTCTCTTCAGTAGACCTCGCCCAGGGATACCTGGCTTCTGTCTTTCCCGTCGTCCCCCTGGCCAGTCTCCTGCGTCTGAGCACCTGCGAGAGCCGCCTTATGGGGCACAAAACACCTCCCTTCTTAGAAAGGGCACTTTGACGAATGTGCTCCGCGGGTACATACAGGTTCACAGCGGCCGTTTGCTCCGTCCAGCTGTTCTCGGCTGAAGCAGGACTTACTGTTCTCCTTGGCCATCCTGGTTGTACCCCTCCCTCCCCAGGAAGGCAGCGGGGGTCATTGGGCCCTCTGCCCTGTCTTGCTGGTTTCACCTTTGTTCTCCATAAAACCCCTCCACCCCACCCCATACCCCCAGCCACTGGTTTCCCACCAGGTTACACAGTTCAAGTTGAAGCTGCTCCTCATGGACTCTGGAACCCCAGTCTGGCCTGGAGCCCTGGCCACGTCCAGCTCCCTTAAGCTGAGCCTATTCTCCCAGGGTCTCCACTCCCCTTCCCCGCATCCCTCAGCAGGATAGCCTGCCTCCCCTCCTTGGGGAAACTCTGGTCTCTTCTGCCATGAAATAAAATCTGTCTCTTTAACACTCCCTTTATGGGCTTCCCTGGTGGCACAGTGGTTGAGAATCTGCCTGCTAACGCAGGGGACACGGGTTCGAGCCCTGGTCTGGGAGGATCCCACATGCCGCGGAGCAGCTAGGCCCGTGAGCCACAACTACTGAGCCTGTGCGTCTGGAGCCTGTGCTCCGCAACAAGAGAGGCTGCGATGGTGAGAGGCCCGCACACCACAATGAAGAGTGGGCCCCGCTCGCCCCAACTAGAGAAAGCCCTTGCACAGAAACGAAGACGCAACACAGCAAAAAATAAATTAATTAATAAACTCCTACTCCCAACATCTTCTTTAAAAACAAAACAAAACAAAAAACTCCCTTTATGTGTCACCACCCTCCGGCACTCATCCCCTTCGTGGGATACTGCAGCCCATCTTGGGAACGCATCTCCTGACCCCAGCCTGGGACCACGCTTTTCCCTGACAACTTCGGCCAGGAAAGCAGGGCTTTCCACGTTCAATTACAGATCAGGCTTTGGTCTTTTTGAACCAGAACTCCTCCTGAATCCACTTACAGGTTGGGTAAGGGAGACGGGTACACCGAGCTGACGCGAAGCCCCGAATCCCCCATGTGTGGGTACTTCCCACCCGAAGTGGCCTCCAGACTGGACTACGCGGTGCGTCGGTCCAGAGCTTCGCTGCTTTGGGTCCCTCCTGAACCTTTGGGTTGGCAGTTCTTTTCTTTTCTTTTCTTTTCTTTTTTTTGCGGTACGCGGGCCTCTCACTGTTGTGGCCTCTCCCGTTGGCGGAGCACAGGCTCCGGACACGCAGGCTCAGCGGCCATGGCTCACGGGCCCAGCTGCTCTGCGGCATGTGGCATCCTCCTGGACCGGGGCACGAACCTGTGTCCCCTGCATCGGCAGGCGGACTCTCAACCGCTGAGCCACCAGGGAAGCCCAAGGTTAGCAGTTCTTAACTCTGGTTGCAGGAAATTAGAATCACTCGAGGAGGGCTTAACACTATACTGAAACTTGGACTCATTCCCTGAAGTTCTGCCTTAACTGGGGTGGGCCGGGGCCTAGACATCAATTTCTTTTTCAGATTAAGATTCCCCAGGTGACTCTACCGTGCGGCCAGGGCTGTGAACTGCTGCTCTAGAGTTAGTGTCCGTAAGTGTCACCTGGTCATCTCGTAAAAATCACAGCGTCCGGGCCTGGCTCCCAGAGAGGCTGCTGTAGGCCTGGCCTGGGGCTTAGGGACCTGCATTTCCTCAAGCAACCCCGGTGCTTCTGTGGCAGGTACTCTGGGAGTTAGGGTTTGAGAAACACACAAACTCAGACGTCCCTCAAGCTGGGGTTAGACCTCTGATCGTGTGTCCCCTCCCCAGTGGCTCCCTTCCCGTGGTCTCAGCAGCGGGAGGGCCTTTGGAGAAGATTCTGTTTTAGGAACAAAGAAGTCTATAGAAAATGGGACATGGGGCAAAGGAGACCACGGGGGAGGGAGAAATGAAAGGAAGGAGAAATGGACAAATGAGGAAGGAAGGGCGGGAAACCGCAGAAGGCAGCAGATGGGGGAAGCCCAGAAGCACCACCACATCCTGTTCAGGTCCTGTTGAGGGGCCCAAGCAGGACGCCCCACGAGTCCCTGAAAGGGAGGGCGGTGAGGGGTGAATTTCGTGCTTACCTGCCAAGGATCTTGCTGACACAGCCATGGCTGACTCGGAGCTGGCGGGAGATGTCGCAGGGCCTCACGCCCTGGTGGGCCAGGTCCACGATGCGCTGCCGCACCACTTCGGGCAGGGGTCTGCCATTCACAAAGGCCCCTCCCAGCTGGTTCAGCCCTCCGTGGCCTGAAACACAATAGTCCGGGGGACAGTTGTCAGGGCCACCGGGCAGAGAATCAGCCTGCGTGTGGACATTGGATGTTGAGAGCCCCTGAACTTGAACTCCCACCGTTGGGCACCCCCTCTGGTGTTCCCGCTGCACCCCGTCCTGCTTCCCACCTCTGAGGAGGGCTAGCTCGGGTTGGCGGGGTGAGGGGCATGTATGATGCCACAGAGTGGGGACATCCCACTTTGGGGACCTTTTGGGGGGTCTCCTCTCGGACCCTCAGCACCTCACTCCAAGTAACAACCCCAACACCTCCCTCCCTCCCTCTAGAAAGTATCTGAAGAGTTGAGGATTCAGGGTCTTCCTACTCTGATACTGAGCTGTGTGACCTTGGGGAAAATCCCCCTGTCCTCTCTGCGTCTCTGTTCCTCATCTATAAAATGAGGGCGTAGGATGAAATCAGTGGTATTTAAGTTTCTCATTCTCGTTCTTCTTTTGAACCATAGGGCCGGGTTTTTAAGCACAATCACGTTGAGAAACACAGACACAGAACAATAAAAGGAGAGCTTCTCTGATTGAGCTTGGACAGAGTGGGCCCTGTCCGTGGGTTCCCAGCCTGAATGGCCCGAGCTCTGCTAGGGGCACTGAAAGGGCAAAGGCAGAGACCTCACTGGCCCACGTTCCAGGGTTTCCAGGACTGACATGTCGGACTGTGGGCAGTGGTGCAGAACGTGGACACGCTGTGATGTGCACCTGTCTCGTTAGCTGCCTTCCTGACTTGGCCTCTACCCTCTGGCCCCAGCCTGTGTTTCATTCTGAGCCCATCCACCTATTCAACACATATTTATTGAGTGCGTACTACGTGCCAAATGCTGCACCAGGCCCTGCAGATGTCGAGGTGAATAATGCAGATGTGATCCCTGCTCTGGGCTCATAGGGTTCAAGTGAGGATCTAGACCGGCCAATGACCATACCACATGGTCACTGCTGGGACCGGGGACATGCAGGGGATTATGGGAACCCCTGGAGGGGACCAAGCCCAGGCTCAGGGGACCATAGATGGGTTTCTGAAGAAGTCTAAGTGGAGACTGAAGATAAAGAGACGTCAGACTAGAGAAGGACATGAGGAGGAAAACTGTTCCAGGCAGTGGGAACAGCATGTGCAAAGGCTTAGAGGCAAGAAGGTGTCTGTTCAATTTATCAACATACTTAACTCTCTAAAATCCCTAGATACAGGTTGGGCTAACTTCAGGCCTGAGATCTTCCTTTTGCCAATGAGGAGACTGGGGCTTAGAGGTTTTCAGTGACAATTGATGTGACTCAGCTTATATGAGGGAGAGCCAGGATCTAACCAGGGATTAAGGCTCCCATCAGAGCTGCTGGGTGAGCCCCACTCTATGGCCAGAACTGACCCCGGAAGCTTGGTACCAGCCATGCAGTTCCACACTGGAGGTGCCACTGCCCGGGAGCCGAGGGCGTCTTTTCACACCAGGGGCATGATTTGGTGATCTGGGATGGCAGAGCCCCGGGGGTGGGAGTCAGGGGGAGCGGGCAGGGCAGGAGGAAGAGCCAATGCCAGGCTTTCTGCGTCAGCCCATTAAGGGCTATTTACGGCCGAGGGTGGGATGTACCTCTGCTAGGCACACTGTGCCCATTACGGCCCACTGACGTAGCACATTCAAAACTGCCCCTGCAATGTCTCCTCAGGGGCCCAAGCTGTTTTCAGCAGAGCAGTGAATATCTGTTTTTTTGTTGCTTTTTTTAAAAAGAGTCTATAAGCGTCTCTGGCCTGGGCACTAAGTCCAGAGGAAAAGCCCGCTGGCCAAACACCCAGCAGGAGGGACACAATGATCCATCTCCCTGGTGGAGATAATTGGGTGACCTTGGGCACTGCTTCCACCTGTCCCGTTCTAGGCGGCTTGTCCTAGCAAGTGTGCTTCCACCAGGGCTGGGAACACATCCCAGAGGGTCAGCGGAGGGGCCTGCATCCACTCCTGAGCCCGCTCCTCTGGCTTCTCACTGGCCACAGGCTGTCGGTGGAAAATAGCTCAGCCATTTGACGCTCACTCCATCCGTGCTGCTTTTCGGCTCTTTTGGGTCCAGACACTGAACACAAGGGGGCGCCAGACAGCCACCCAAACAGACAAGGCCTCCCAGCTTTGTCCCCATTTTCCAGAATTTAGGCTCCCACGTGATCCACGGAGCTTAGATGTTGTGCTAGGTTCTCTACATCTAGAAACGAGGGTTCCTACAGGTGGAGTTCTTCACCCCTAGAAAGGTAATAGGTTTAAAAAGCCAAACGCCATTTCTTGGTGGCATGAACTGGGAATTATGCCTAAAAACAAATCTACCCTGTGTCTCCATTGAAGCATGCGGGCCATCGTCCTAAACCTTCCTGAAGGGCTGATCAGGACCCTTAGAAACCCAAACTCTCAGGAACCCTCCTGAAAGGTTATTTACTAGATCAACCAGGGAAAGATGTATTCATAGCTCTGGCTCCTAAACTGTGAAGTCTCTGGTGTTTTATTTTATTTTATTGGCTTCTAAGTTCTTTGTGTTACTGTGCAAAGGGCGTTGGGTCAGACTCCTGTGTTGACTCTGCCTGTTCTAATTTTTTTTTTCACTAGTTTCTTTTATTCTGTAAAGTTGCTTAAATTCTTCTAAAAAATTCTTTAAATCTCCTTTTGAGGAGTAATTTCTTTTTTTCGCCAAGGCTGCTGCTGCTGCTTCTTAATTTGTTTATCCCTCCACATATATTTTTTTTTATCATGTAGTCTTTTTTTTTTTTTTTTACAGTAGGTCCTTGTTAGTTATCTATTTTAAATATAGCAATGTGAACATGTCCATCCCAAACTCCCAATCTATCCCTCCCCCCCACCCTTCCATCCTGGTAACTATAAGTTCGTTCTCTAAGTCTGTGAGTCTGTTTCTGTTTTGTAAATAAGTTTATTTGTATCATTTTTTTAAGATTCCACATATAAGCGATATCATATGATATATGTCTTTCTCTCCATATATTTTTAATACAATTTTTTAAGGGTTACACTCCAT
Source organism: Orcinus orca (assembly GCF_937001465.1). Classification (NCBI taxonomy): domain Eukaryota; kingdom Metazoa; phylum Chordata; class Mammalia; order Artiodactyla; family Delphinidae; genus Orcinus; species Orcinus orca. Next base: position 12,313,778 of record NC_064571.1, read on the forward strand.
TTACTTCCGGTTTTAATTTTATCATTTGAGAAATTTGGGGTTTTTTTCAACTGTAGTGTTTTCATCCACTGAATGGGAGCTAAATAACACTATTTGCAGTGTCTGCTGCTGACCTAGGCCACCGGCTGGTAAAGAAAATTTCAGAGAATAACTAACTACATGTACACCTCCACCTTAGCCCCATCTTCTTAGAATAATAATTCTTATTGTTTGTATGTTACAGTTTTCATCTCTTTTGATCTCAACGCAGATATATCAAGTACCTACCATGAATCAAAGCACTGAGGATATCACCTTGAACAAGACGAGAAACGTGGCCCTCGAGGAACTTACAATCTTTGGAAGGATGCAGTCAGATAAATTGGAAATCACCATGTTAAGGGAGAAGTTTCTTGAAAGAGATACGTCAGATGCTAGGGGAGCCTGTAAGCGGTCAGAGGGAAGCTGAAGGGTGGAATGGCCAGGAGGTAACCAGGGGAAGAAGCTTCCACAGGAGGAAAATCTAAAACAAGACTTTGGTGCTCTCAAGAAATGGAAAGACATTTATTGTGGCTGTTGGAGAATCAGGGTGGGGGATTTGGAAAGAGCCTGCTGGCTGCAGAGGGAGACGGGACCTCTGGTTTGAGGTTTGGAGCTCAGTCCCCATCACGGAAGGGCTTTGGTCCCTCCTGTGTCCGGTGCGGGGGAGTAGACACCTTTGGGCGAGTCACCATCAAACGCCCAGAGGTGGGTGCATCCTTCCTTCCTGACCCAGGGAGGGCCCGGCCGCCCACAATGCTGGCCACCTATCCGTGTGGACAGGGTGGGCTCTGAGGCCGGAAGCCAGGAACGAGTGGGAAGCGGGGAAAGGTGTGACCCAGGAAGAGGTTTGACACTTTCTGAACAAGGGCCCTTTGTTCAGGCCCTTTGTATGGTCTGGAGGGTGGAGGAGAAAGACGAGCCGGCCTGGCCGGACCCAAGTGGGTTCTGAGTGTGAAGTCCGCACACGAGGGGATGCCAACTTGCCTGGGGACACAGAACGCTGAGCCTACAGCGAGGGAGTCTGCAAAGCTCTGGCTGAAGCCTGCTGTCCAGAAATGTATACTTTGGAAAAGTGACCATCTGGGGAGGTCTTAGGCCTTTCTTTGGTCATTCTTCACTCCTTACAGGGTTCTGAGGAGTAGGCAGAGTAGGAGAACAAGAGAGAGGTCATTGCCCCAAACTCTTGTTATATGTATGGATACCCAGACCCTTGAGATGTAGGATAATTTCCCTGTGCCCCATAATCCTTTTTTTAATTCTAATTTTATTTTTCTAAAAATTTTAGAAAATTTTCTAATTTTATTTTTATTTTTCTTGGCCATGTGCACAGCATGCGGGATCTTAGTTCTCCGACCAGGGATTGAACCCGTACCCCCTGCGGTAAATACACGTGGCAGAAAAATGCTTTACAAATGTGAGGGGCTATTGTGATGGTTGGTGAGTCGATTCCCCACCGCGGGACCCTCGAGTCACATCGTTGGATACTTTCCTCTTTCACCTTCTGTCTGATTCCTCACATCACTGCCCAGTCCGAAAGTGACAACGGTTCAATGTGCTGTGCTGTGAAAATTTCCACTTAACTACCTGGGGATTTTTGTTTCAGCCCCAAAGAGTGTCAAGGTGAGCATCCGAGCCTTGGCAGGACTGTAGTGGGGGATTCAGCAGCTGCTTTGGGATGTCCTGTAAATCTCGCCACCACGCCTACCCTCGCTCCCCAAGGAATGGCAGTGCCAGCACTACCCAGTCTGTGACAGTCTCAGTTCAGGGATGCTGTCTCCCCAGCATGCTCACCTGCGGGCCTGTGATCTCCCGCTGTAACCTCACAGCAGCCCCCGTTGCCTTGGAATAGAGACCAGGGCCTCTGCCTCAAAACACTCCTGAAGAAAATGCTCCAGGACCATGGAAACCCAGTGTTCCAACCTCTTGTCCCACCTTCCGCCCCAAGTCTACACTCCGGGTCCCTCCAGCATCTATGAGGTGATAGGTTACCTGGGCACATTAGGCCCTTGGATTAGGACGGAGGGGCCCGCGCACTGAGAAGCAGCATCATGCATCTGGCTTTACCCTCAACTTGCTGCATGACCTTGGTCTCTGCGCCTTGCACGTCTCCCAAGGGTAACCGGAGAAGAGAGACAGTCGGTTGGCAAAGCTTCTGCTTGTGATTCTCGTCCCTTTCTCACTGATTCCTCATCCTTCCACCTGTTCTGGAACCCTACTCCATACACCATCCTCCCACGTCTTTTATGTGAGTTACGTCTCCCTTTTGACCAGGTCCATCCCCTGGACCTACAAACACAATTAAATCCACTTATGCTGCTTCCCCAGCCCCTGCTTACAAAACAAAGCAAAACAAAACCTCCCCTTGACTATGAACCTTTTCCTTCCTATTGTTTTCAACCAAATTTCTCAATAAGTAGTCATACTTGACTGTTCCCATTTCCTTCCTTTCCTCCCTTGCTGTTCAGGGGTCACCTCACGCCATGCCTCGTGCTTAGCGGGTGCTCAGATGCTAGGAACTAGGTGGACGGCAGGTGGTGGAGGGTGCTCAGTTCTCCCTCTTAAAGAGGCTTCCATACAAGGCTCGGTCCTTGGTCCCGGTTCCTCGTGTTTCTCTTTAATGCAGTTCTCTTCCCTCATTTGTTCTGTGTTATATTTTTTCCCAGGCTTCTCTCAGATCCCAGTGCTGTGCTCACTCTACACCATCACCCATGGTGATCCCACCTACTCTCATTGTTTCACTTACCACCCCTGTACTGATGGCATCGTGGGCATCTAGGTATCTCCAGCCCAGATCTTTCCTCCTTTTTCTTTCTTTTTTGCAGTACACGGGCCTCTCCTGCTGTGGAGCACAGGCTCCGGACATGCAGGCTCAGCGGCCATGGCTTACGGACCCAGCCGCTCCGCGGCATGCGGGATCTTCCCGGACCGGGGCACGAACCCGTGTCCCCTGCATCAGCAGGTGGACTCTCAACCACTGCGCCACCAGGGAAGCCCTTTCCTCCGTTTTTATATTCAACTTCCTATCAGAAACCTCCAGGTGATAGAGGCACCTCCTCTAGGGTTGTCTTGGTGGGTCATGACACCAGCTGCCACGCAAACATAAAAACCTGCCCTTCAGCTCCATCGCATGCCACCTTCCACCACACTCCCTGCTCCACTCCCTCACGGGCCTTGCGCATGACCTTGGAGCTGTTGGTGCACCTCCTGCTCTGGGGCCTTTGCACATGCTGTTCCGTCTGCCTGGCTTCTTTATCTCTGAAACCCTAGCATCTGGTATAATGCCTGACGCACAGTAGGTACCCACTAAATGCTGGTTAAGTTAACTACTGGAAGGAAGGAAGGAAGGAGGAAAGCGAGGGAAGAGAGGGAGGGAGGGAGGAAAGAAAGCAGGTCCAAAGCGAGCTGAGTGAAGCCCACACATTCTTTGTCCTCAGCAGAATTCTGTCTCTTTCAAAGACATATACTCTTAGACATGAGTTGTTTTTTTTAAAAAAAAGGAGTCCAGACATCATGGCACAGGAAAAGAGAGGTTTGCCTTCCTTCTGCAGGAGCCATGGGATGAATGCAGGGGCCTTCCTGTTGGCTTTTATATCCAACCTTCAAGGTCAACATTAAATGTGTGACACTCGTCGCGCTCACACCTTTGCAGGGAGCGTTACAGCCCACACACTGCCTTGTTGATCAGGCAGGAGAACTCTGTGAGATAGGTGCTACTGTCACCAGTTTACACTGATGAGAAAACTGTCACCAACTTGAGTCTTCGGGTTCTAAGTTGGGAAGCCTTTTCCTTCTAACCCTGGCTGTAGAGAGTTATGGAGAATGATAAGGAATTTTTAGCCCCGGTGGCGAAATTTCAGCATGCCCCTAGGGAAAGAATCACGAGAGACAGCTCCAGCTAGGGAGGACCTAAGTTTAGTAGCAAAAGCTATCCCACTGGGGAACTCGGACATCCCAGACGCAGAGGCCCACTTGACAAATTTCTGATTCAGGGCTGCAGGGTGATGCTACCCCTTGATGTCTGTCAGGGTCCTATCCGTAAAAAGATTTGCTTCCCCAGATCTCACTGCCAGGGAGCTCAGCCCTGTGTTCTGGGTTCAAGGCCAAGTACACGACCAAGCCAGTCTTGGAATCCTGTTTCTTCAGACCTTTAAGTAGAGCATCAATCAGGGGGTAGTCAGAAAACATAAACCTGTTTCTAGGTATTTCAACAGAGGGGCTTTAATGGAAGGACTTGCTTTTCTAGGCGTTGGAGGCTGTAAGAAAGAGTGCAGAGGAGCACTGCAGTAACCCTGAGACAGTAACTGTGGAAGAAGCCGCCATTCGTAGGACTGGGGAAGAAAAGGAAGAGGCTGGAGTCATCAGAACTTTGACATTGGAGGAGGGGCCCAGGGAGCTGGGGCTTGGACCTCCGAGGTGATGGTGCCTCCTGGCTGCTGCTGGTATATCTGAGGGGCACAGGAGGCTGGTTCCAGGACTGCTGGTCTCTGGATCACCTGCTGCTGAGGCAACATTGACAAGAACCACAGGCAACAAGAGGAAGGCCCTGTACCATCCTCCAGCCTCCTACCCCCTGTCACATGGCCCACTCAACAGTCCCTCATAGAAGCCCAAACTGTTAAGGAGCTTGCAATCTGTCCTATCACCCTGATGAGTGACTGAGGTTCATCTATTCATTTATCTTCATGCACTGAATCTGTGTAGGTAAAGGTTAGCAGAGTAGGCTCAGGAGACAGACTGCTGACATTCAAAGCCCTGTTCCACCTCTGACTTTGGCATGGACTTCACCTCTCTCTGCCTCTCCTCCTAGGTGTGTTGTGTGATCTACGTAACACAATGCCCGTATAGCACTCAGACAAACATCCTCCATTACCACCTGACCATCACTGCTCCCCTGCCAGGCATGGCTCCAGGCTCCGGGAACACCTAGGGATCAAGACAGGTGGGTCTCCGCCCTCTTGGATGTTATAGTTTTCTGGGAATGGTTTCAATGTAATGAGCTTACTTTCTCAGCAAGTGACAAAGCTCTCCCACCCCATCTACCCTATCTTCCTGCCTGGATCATTTTCTGCTCTTCCTCTTCCAAAATCCTTAGTGATGAGCAAAGGGCAAGGTTCTGGAATGCCCTGAGGGGCAGGAAGTAATCCCAGTTCCTCTCTCCCCTCCTGGGTTCCCTGCTAGGCGCTTATTCACTGATTCCTGGGCTTGTTCTTATAGATTTGTTCTCCCGGCCTGTTGGCCGCTGTCCCTCCTGTGGGGCCTCCATGCACTTTAATTCAGCCCAAGAGGCCCCCAGGTTGTGAGACCATGAGGACCAGCTTCCAGCCTCCTACACTCTGAAGTTCTGGCAGGTCTGAGGGTCCCCCAGAGCCCCTGGGATAATAGGTAAGAAGTCTGGCTTCTTTGCATGCTCTTGCCTTAGATCAGCCCAGAGGGTAGGAGGGTTCAGCCCTATTTTTTCATGTCCAACGGGTAGAGAGGGCTGGCAGGGACAGAGGGAAGGAGACAGAGGGGGGATAAGGAGGGTTCCCCTGGATTAGTCTCTAGGTGGGAAAGAACCAAACTTGGCTGGTATTTTTCCAAGATTGGACTTAAAAAAAGAGGAAAGAGGGGAGGAGGAAGGGAGGAAGGGCTACTTTCAGTATTCAGCCCCCTTCTCCCAGGAGTCAACGCTTCCGAACGAGACTGACAGCCAGCATGGTGGGAGGGGCTCACTCTGGAGCCAGGCTGAGCTCTCTAAGTGCGTCTTCTCATTCAGTTCTCCTAACAGCACATTATCCCCATTTTACAGATGGAGAGATGAGAGTAGAGACTGTCTGTAACTTTGCCCAAGGCTGCACTGGGGCAGAATTGAGACTCAAGGTGAGGGCTCCCGGATATCCCGGCACTGCCCCTGGCAACGTATGGTTATTCCAGATGGACAGTCAGACCCTTCTCTGAGGGCGAATGTGTCTTCACATCACCTACCAAGCATGGGTGCGTTGCGAAGCCCACTTCAGAAGCCCCTCTGGGTTTTCGTTTGGTTGGGGCTGAATTTTTCCTTTTTTATGATTTTCTTTAGCCAGAGAATGAACGGAATTACATTGTATTTCTCCCCCCTTCCACGTTGGTTTATCCCCCTCCACTCTCTCGATTTCCATACATCCGCACTCCCTTTCTGCGCAGTCTTTGCTGCTCGGGTGTCTCCTCCTCTGTCCTCGGTCTCCTCCCATTGCCTTGCTGGCTTTTATTTCCACCCCTTGCTGATGCCCCTGCTCTTCTCAGCCCCTTCCCCAGTCCCCTCCACTCCTGTCCAAGACAGCAGAGCCCTCCCCTGCACCTCTCTCCCACCCACTCACCCTGAGTCTTCCCTCCTCTCTACCTCCGCCCCCCGCCCCCCCTCACTCCTTTGGCTGGTCGCCCCTCCCTGCATCCCTGCATCGTCCTTAGCGTCGCCGGCATGACTGCTCTGGTCCTTTATCCCATCTTCCCCTCAAAGGCATTCGCAGCTTGGCTGTTATTCTTGTATTAGCACTGAACCCATTAAAGCTAATTTGTTTGCCCTAATCTCCATTTATTTTTCCCTAGTTGATATTAGATTTCCCTCTCTATTGCTCCGGCATGATTTCCTCTTTGTCTTCCTAACGGCCCCCCCACCACCTCCTCTCTTCTTCTATTAATCTGGTTGGCTTTACTGTGTGGTTTCAAGGCCTTTCTCCACCTCCCTCAGCCCTTAGATTAACTCTGTCACTTCCCTCCCAGGAAGGGACCCAGGGAGTGGATTTCCAGGGTTGGAGCTGCTGTAAGTGTCCATGGATCTCTAAGCTCCCTCAGAAAAGTACTTGATGAGAGGCCCTGACTTGTCCCGAAAGTCTGGAAGGTTCGGAAATGAGGGGGCTGAAGAGCTGGCGGCAAGTGGGACGAAATGTGCTGTGTTCTGAGCCCTGAGGGGTCACCCAGCCCAAGGCTTCCCAGGCTGGGCTACCCTCTGGGGCTGTCGCAAAGATTTCTGGAGGGTTCTGCAAGCTTCTCAGATCCCATAGATTGTACCAGGACGCCAAACTGCATCGGGCCACTTTCTCCCTGTGACTAATATTGGGCACCATCTCTCCTCCATCCCTGTTTCCCAGACTGGAGACATACTCCCTCCTCTTCCTGAAGAGGGGAAGGCTTCTCTCGGTGGATGTGGCTTTGGGGCGGCTAAAACGCATCCCGCATCCCGGCCACCATGTTTCCCAGGACAGAAGCCTCTCAGGACCACCTCTCAGGAAGCTGCACTATCCCCTACCTGCTTCTCCACTGACCCCCCTGGTTCACAGCACTCCAGCTGCGTGTCGTTATTGGCCTTTCTTGGGGCCAGTGCTCTGCCTGTCCCCTGGACGCCTAGCTCCTCGAGGGCAGGTGCAGTGTCCTATCTGACTGTATAAGCTTGCATCGCGGACAGGAGAGCGGTGCTTCATGGGGCATTCAGAAACTTTCCACCTCTGGCCACTTCAACCATAATCTCTTGCCATGGTGTCTGTGTTTTAAAAAAATTTCCTCTGGTGATTGCCCAGAGTTTATGTCCTCTCATTAGATGGTCAATAAATACTTATTGAAAACATAAATTAACTGATTAAATGCGAACTTCCAGTCAAAGGCTGCAAATGGAACTTGCCAGTGCTTTCTGGAGGTTTCCTAGAGGTCATTCTTGACTCCTTCCCTCCCACTGATGCCTCCAGACTCCTGGCATCACGCACCCGGGGCTGCAGTGGGAAGGGCCAGGGCCTCTGCATTTGGGGGACAGTGGGCATGAGGCAGGTGTGTCAGCACCCACTGAACCTGCCCTTGGAATCCCAGCATCTTCACAAATCACTGTGCCGTACCTTCAACTCCCCCTGGGGTCAGAGGCCTGTGGATATTAATGCTGGGGTTTTTTTTTAATGATTCTATATTAAAGCAATTTTCAGTTCATTAGATTTCAATTCAATGAGCTCCCACTCTACGTCTAATAATATTCCAGTCTACACGTATGTGGGGAGATGGTTTCCGACTAGAAGACAGCGTGCTTGCCCTTGAGGAACTTACAGGTTAATCACCCCTGACACCTTATAGAACCTTAAAGCATTAAAATCCATTCAGAAGCACTATCTCCTTCAATTCTTTTCACAACCCCATGGAACACCCATGGGGTGTGTGTGCACATTTCTGTGTGTATGAGTGTGTGTGTGTGTGTCTGTCTGTCTGTCTGTTCCTGTCCCTGTGTGTGTCTGTACCTATCCCTGTGTGTGTGTCTGTTCCTGTCCCTGTGTGTGTGTGTCTGTTCCTATCCCTGTGTGTGTGTGTTTGTCTGTACCTATCCGAGTGTGTGTGTGTGTCTGTTCCTGTCCCTGTGTGTGTGTGTGTCTGTTCCTGTCCTTGTGTGTGTGTGTGTATGTGTGTGTTTCTGTTCCTGTCCCTGCGTGTGTGTGTGTCTGTTCCTGTCCTTGTGTGTGTGTGTGTGTGTGTCTGTTCCTGTCCCTGTGTGTGTGTCTGTTCCTGTCCCTGTGTGTGTGTGTGTGTCTGTTCCTGTCCCTGTGTGTCTGTTCCTGTCCGTGTGTGTGTGTGTGTGTCTGTCCTGTCCGTGTGTGTGTGCATGTGTCTGTTCCTGTCCTTGTGTGTGTGTGTGTATGTGTGTGTTCCTGTCCCTGTGTGTCTGTTCCTGTCCCTGTGTGTGTATGTGTGTGTGTGTGTGTCTGTTCCTGTCCCTGCATGTGTATGTGTGTGTGTGTGTCTATTCCTGTCCCTGTGTGTGTATGTGTGTGTGTGTGTGTCTGTTCCTGTCCGTGTGTGTGTGTGTGTGTGTCTGTTCCTGTCCCTGTGTGTGTGTGTCTGTTCCTGTCCCTGTGTGTGTGTGTCTGTTCCTTCCCTGTGTGTGTATGTGTGTGTGTGTGTGTGTGTGTCTGTTCCTGTCCCTGTGTGTGTGTGTCTATTCCTGTCCCTGTGTGTGTCTGTCTGTTCCTGTCCCTGCGTGTGTGTGTGTCTGTTCCTGTCCCTGCGTGTGTGTGTGTCTGTTCCTGTCCGTGTGTGTTCCTGTTCCTGTGTGTGTGTGTGTCTGTCTGTCTGTCTGTTCCTGTCCCTGCGTGTGTGTGTGTGTCTGTTCCTGTCCCTGTGTGTGTGTGTCTGTTCCTGTCCGTGTGTGTGTGTGTGTCTGTTCCTGTCCCTGCGTGTGTGTGTGTGTGTGTGTGTGTGTGTGTGTGTGTGTGTGTGTGGTGGGTTTGGAGCCCTCAGGCCTGGTGCGGGGGCAGGAGGGGGGCCTGGCCACCCTGTGGAGCCAAACAGGTAGGAACAAATGAAGAACAACTGCCCTTGTGAGCCTGACACACTGAGCACAATCTGTGACAAAACTGCACATCTGTGGCTTCCACACCTGTCGACAGCTGGTTCCCCAGAACCAGGCACGGTAGCAAAGCGGATTATACACTGTAAAGCCACTCAGGGCTGCCTGAGAAACAGGAAGGCCCAGAGGAGCAGGATCAGCCTGCAGGCTGTGGTTTTGGGGAGGAAACGGGGCGCGGGAGGCTGAGAGCTGGGAGACCTGGGTCCTGGCCGCTCTGGGACCCTCCCGTCTGTGCCTCAGTTTCCTCATCCGGCTTGAAGGGCACAGATCATCTCTACTGTCCCTTTAGTCCTAATATCCACACCTGCGGGACTGCCCTCAGGTCTGGGAATAGAGGCCAGGAACTACCAGAAGGGGTGCAGATAGAGCTCTGTGGGGGGAGTTTGGGCAACTTTTCCATGGAGGAAACTCCCAGGGGGTGGCCCTGAGGCCACCTGTAGAAAGACGAGGGACGTGGCACACAATGGGCCCTCGGGCTGCGCGTGACCTGCATGACAGTGGAGAGAGATGCTCTGATGACGGACGATTGAGGGGACGTGTACGTGTGCAAGGCTGCGGGGCATGTCTGAGAGGGTCCCTGGCCAGGAAGGGGAGGCCACCTGCCTGATGTCACCGACTCATTCCATGGCAGAGCCAGGGCAGAGCTCACCTTTTCTGACCCAAGTTCCCATTCATTCCTCATCCCAGGGGGGCCCGTTGGGACCTCAGTGCCATCTCGACTGGGGCCATCTTGGCCACAGTGAAGGAAAACGGTGGTGGGGGTTGGATAGAATGTGTTCCGCGCCCAGGCGCACCCCGGAAGAGCCCTGATCCTCTTATCAGTTTGCTTGTCATTTGATTTTCTTCTGTGGTGAACCCAGTCTTGAAGCTCTTTTCTGGGGGTTCTGGGTCTGGGAAGCAGAGTCCCTTCCTCTGTGGAAGCATGGGGCTGTGAGAAACAAGAAAAGCTCTCGAGAACACGTGTCGCTTCTCCTCTCTCTGTGGGTCCCAAACCAGGGCTTCTACAGCTGAGCTCGACCCATCACTTGCAACACTCAGATTGTTATACATTGAATTGAGTCCCCCCAAAACTCACACGTGGAAGTCCTAAGCCCCTGTGCTTCGGAATGTGACCTTATATGGAAATAGGGTTTTTGCAGATGATTGAGTTAAGATGGGGTCATTAGCGTGGGCCCTAATTCAACGTGGCTGTGAACTTTTAAAAGGGGGAATTTGGACACAGAGAGAGATACTCAGGGAGGGAGAATGCTACGTGAAGACTGGAGTTATGCTGTCACAAGCCAGGGAACACCAGCGACGGCCAGCATATCAACAGATGCAAGGGGAGCAGAGAACTGATTCCCCCTCTCAGCCCTCAGGAGGAACCGACCCTGCCAACACCTTGTTCTCAGACCTCCAGCCTCCAGAACCCTGTGACAATACATGCCTGTTGTGTGGCCCCCTAGTTTGTGGTACTTTGTTACGGCAGCCCCAGCAAACGCATGCACAGATTAACGAAGTTCTAGCTCAGAGCTGGGCACAGTAGGTTTGGGGAAGCCCCCTTGGGCTCCTCTCCTGGAGCCTCTCCTTGGAGTCACTCCGCCCCTCCAAGTGACTGTCCAGTATAAGGCAACCTCTGTCACAGGCAAAGAGCAATTGCTTTCTAACATCTGACCCTCTCTAGGTGCACCTGCTTCCCTTGACACCGCCATCCTCCCACAGAGCCACCATCCTGCTCCATTTCCAATCTTTCCATCAAGCGGCAAATTCCTCTTTAATGCAAAAGCATCAATACATCACGGCAAAGCTTCCTGTAGGCGTCCATCACTCTTGCCCAGCAAGGCCGTGTTTCCCCCAAGTCCACCAGGACTTCCAGGCTTCTCCTCCTTTCACGAACTTTCTGGATCCAGTCTAAAGGTTGGTTATGAACTCACCCAACATTTGCAGTGCCCTTTCAAAGTGCTGTCAGGTAAGTGATTCTGAAATTCAATTCAGCATATATCAATTGGGCCTTGGCTGTACTGGGGACGGATCTTCACAATCATTCTATGGCAGGGTGAGGGCCTGGCACTTTGACCCCATCTTGTAGATGAAGACACCATCTTGGAAGGTTAATGGCTTGTGCACAGCCAGTTATGAGCAGACCCGAGACTGCACCTGAGTCCGACCCGCTCCTGTCTACTGCCAGATGGGAAATCTCTGGGTGGAGGGGGTGCTGGGCAGGGAGAAGGGCTGTCTCTTCAGAAGGCTGGCTTGAGAGGCTCCACGTGGGATTGACCTGTGGTTGGGACTCAAGGTGGGCTGACTCCAGATCCGTGGTTCCCCGATGCTGATCTACAGCAGAATCACAGGGAGCCCATGAAGGATGCAGATTCCAGGACCCCACATTGGTTAACAGAGCTCCAGGAGCTTCTGATGCTAGAGACCACACTTGAGAACTATTTGTATAAAGCTAATTTTCAAAAAGGTTCTTTCATTTAGCAAATATTTATTAAGCATCTAGCATGTATCTGCTGTGTGCCAGATATCGTTTGGGGAATTTTGTCCCCAGTCTACAGAAGTTTGTAACTATTGGTCCTCACAGATGGATCCTGAATCTGGTCAACCACCAAGCTGATACCCAGTGTCCACCGGGAAGGCCCACTACCAGGTGAGTTTTGCCCAGGCCTGCCAGTGTTTGCCACCCCCAGTGGTCACGTCTGCCCAGCCTTGCTACCCTGTATTGGAGCCCAGGCCGGCAAGATGCCCCAGGACCAGGGAGGCGTCCTGGTGGGGCAGTCTGGGCCTCGATGGCTGCCTCGGTGTCCCTAAATGGCTTCTATCCTTCTTTCCTCAGTCCCATAATGACCACTTATTATAAAGAAAATAAGAGTAGTTACAGCACTATCATGGGAAAAGATCAAGTGTACTTCTCGTTGGGAAAACTTCATTTACAAAATTCAAGTGTACACGTTAGGTTAACTAGTAAAACCGTGAAACATGTTATTGGAGAATTATGTGAAAACTACCATCACGGAGATTTATGGAGCCCTCACTAGGTCATTCAAAGTGAGGGTATCAGAGAGGGTCTGGTTAAGGAAGTAGAACCTGAACAGGGCTTTGTCAAGGGGGTGGGGATGGAGACGATGTTCCAGGCAGCTGCCACGGAAGGGACAAAGGCACAGAGGTGGCGATGTACATGCTGTGTTTTGGAAACAAGACTACTTAGCTGGAACATGGGTTTGCATACGGAAATAGTGGGAAATAGGGTCAGGGGGGTGGGATCGAAACTCCTCGGGTTGTACACCAGTGGTTTGCCCACAAATGCCTGTTAATGATTGGATTAAGAGGAAGGGCAAGCAGGACTCTAAGATTATTTCGGAAAATCACCAGGCTCAGATTCTCTGGAACAGGGCAGGGAAAGGTGGGAAATCAGAACGTTTTGATAATGTAAATCATCTAGCAATCACAGATTATTGCCAAGTTGTTCCACTCAATAAAAGCACCACAGAGCCCAAAGAGGACAGAGTCAGTGGGTACACAGCTCTAGCAAGAGAACTAAAAGGAATACGGAAGTCAGCGACAAGGGAAGTGTGAAGGCGAGCTGGCTGGGAGTGGCAGTTTCCACGCACAGTGAGCAAACAGCCCCGCCACATGCACGCTGAGTGCACTTGACCCAGGCTTCCTGATGGCAGGGTTAGGGGGGATCTCTTCATCTGGCCTCTCTGGTCCAAGTCCCCCACAGTGTGTCTGAGCCCCAACTGTCTTCCCATTGCTGTCCCCTCGGCCCATTGCTGTCTCCTGTGTTTCCAGGACCCTGGGCCCTGGAACCTGCCCACACTCCTAGGATGTCACGTCTCTGCCCCTGCTGGTTCCTCCTGAGTCCCCTGCTGGATTCCTGCCCCTGTCTCAGGTCAGGCTCCCCCTACCCCACCCCATTCACAGCCCAGCTCGTCTCCCTGTCCCACTAGCTCAGCATTTTGTGTCTCTCTGGACTGAAGCCTTTCCTTTCTCTCCCCACTTGTGGCTAAAAGTCCAATCTGCTTTCCTCTCTCTCTAGAATGTCAGCATGAAAGCAGAAGCATGGTCTCTTGAGCCCTGTAACTCCATGCCTGCCATACCGAAGGGCTCGGTGGATGTTTACTTACTGAACTGAATATTAGGGGAATGATGCCCTTTGAGACAACTTGGAGTTAGAAACTCCAGGCTTCTGTGGCCAGGGGATGTATGACTGGGGAGAGCACGTCATAAGAACTGGAAGTAACTGAGCATGGTTGAGGGGGTGCATTGAGAGACGTGCACTGGGCACTGCCAGGCTGGTGCAGGTGTGTCAGGGAGTTAGAGCCAGAGACCAAAGGGACACCCGGTGCTTCCTTAGGAGCTGGAGTAAAACCTGAGGTGATGCAGGCACAGCGTCCAGATGGAGCACCCATTTGGGAGAGAAAGAGGCCAGAGGAGAGGAGACAGGTTCATCACAGGACAGTAGAGGGCAGGGAATAGTAGCATCGCTGGATAGCGGACCAAGTGGTTTGTGCATCTGAGTTGGACAAAGATAAATCATGATTTCTATGGCTGGTGTTATGGGCTGAATGTTTGTATCCTCCAAATTCATACGTTGAAGTCTTAACCCTTACTGCGATAGTATTTGGAGGTAGAACCTTTGAGAGTTGATTAAGGTTAGAGGAGGTCATGAGGGTGGGACGCTCATGATGGGATTAGTGCCCTTATAAGAAGAGGAAGAGACAACACAGCTCTCTTTCTCTCCAGACTCATGCACTGAGGAAAGCCCATATGAGGACACAGCGAGAAGGCAGCTGTCTGCAAGCCAGGGAGAGAGCCCTCATCAGAACCTGACCATGCTGGCACCCTCACTTTGGACTTCTAGCCTCCAGAGCTAGAGAAATAAATGTCTGTATTTTAAGCCAACCAGTCTGTGGCATTTTGTCATAACAGGCTGAGCTGAATAAGACATGTGACTGGGCTGGAAATTTCAGAGCTGACAGGATCTTCAGAGAAAATCTCAGGCAGAGATGTTATGGCTCTAGGTATGCACGAAGGAAGCTGAGAATGAGACAAAGGGGCAACTGCTCAGAGTGTGATGGGCGAGTGGATGCAGACCCAGTGAAGCTGAGTGTCAGGAGACCCGGATCCAGTAGCCCACCTTTTCTGTGTATGTCTTTACAACCCACAAAGCAACTGGGTTCCTTAAATGATTGACGCTCACGTGTTATATTGGACCATGTGCCTGGGAAGAAGGGGGTTTTTTGGGAAAGTAAAGATGAGAGGAGGGGGCACAGGGATGTGGCTCCTTTCTTTGGATGGTGGCAACATAAATTCTCCATGATGGAAATGCTCCGGATGCCTTCTGATGCAGGCATGGGGACCTCATCATTTCACAGAATTGGGGCATCACAGCCACTATGTGGACATCAGGCAATTCCAGCCTCACATGCAGTCCAGCTGTTCCCAGGGAACAGGGCATCTGGAGGGTCCCACACAGTGTTCTGCTGAGAACACCACAAAAGAGTAAGCTCAATATAGCGAAAATCAGAATGTGCTGCTAAATCCGATCTTAGGTCCTAAGGAAAACATGCGGTAGTGGCCATCATACAGGAAAAAAAATACACCTTTAGCTCAAAGGTATTTTATCCACAAATGTACATTTTCCTGCCACCATTACTCTGTTTCACTATATCAATGAGTGGGCACCTCTGTCCGCTAGACAGGAAAACATTGTTTGAGAATCACTGATTTATGCAAGTTATACAAGTATTTGTTGATCAAACACACAAAGTATTCCTGATGCGCCACGTTGTGCGTGACGATCAGTTCCCGCAGTGCTGCAACAAGCATGGCATCGTGTGTCCACAAGACTGCGGTTCCCGCTCACGTTCCCCCCGTGGGTTTAGTGCGCGGGCGTGCACGTTCCTAAAGACGCTGAGCAGAGCTTCCGGGGATTTGGAGCGAGGACATTCCCGTGGTCTGAGCAGAGGACCCCACTGGTGGCAGCCCTCAGCCACCTGCCTTCCGTGTTGCAATCCTCGGTGGACCAATAGGCCAGATTCTAGAACAGGCAGGTCCTGCTGCTGTTGTCTGCCCTCTTGGTAACTCTGTCCCCATCTGGGAAGAGTCACCATAAACCCCAGAGCCCACGTTGCCAGTGGCTCCCACACTGGCCAGACAGGTAACCTGTCCCTAGGTCTCATTTGAAAACAAGGTCTCTGCCGGGCCCCATGGCTACCGACATCCCATGACTTAAGTGGGGGGCCTGCAGGAGTCATGGCTGGACAGGGAGTTTCTCTGCCCAGACCTCGAACCGTAGGTTTCAAGAACAGGGAGGTCACAAGTCAGTGACCCCATGCTAGACTGACTACAGTTGATTCCCAAGACAGAGCAGGTGCCCCGGACCTCTGGGACCTTGCTTTCCCTACTATGTCCAGTGTCATGGACTCAGTCCGGAATCATCAGCTGCTCCTATAATTTCATGGCTGTGTCTCTCGGGGTGTCTGAGAGTATGGACTTCTTTGGCCGCCTTTTTTATCGCCCCCAGACCAAGGACAGTGTTCCGTGCACACGCGTGTGTTTATGTGTGTGAGAGGGTGAGTCTTATATGCACATGTGCATGTGTGTGTGTGTGTCACCCACGTGTGTATGAATGTGTGTGTAACTGGGTAGGTGGGTGTGTGTATCACAGAACGCAGACCAGGGTGAGGACAGCCAGGCATCCAGGGTAGAAAATTTAAGGAGGCGCCTACTTTCAGGGCCTATCCTGCCCCTTAATGAGCCCGAGAGTGGGGGGCTCCTTAAATTTTGCACTCTGGGTGGCTTTGTGCCGCACCCTTGACCCAGCCTTGGTTGTGTGTATGTATGAACGTGTGAGAGTGTATCTCTGTATGTTGGTGTGTATGGAAGCGTGTGTTGTGTATGTATGTGCATACGTTTGAGTGTGTGTATGAGTGTATATGTGTGTGCACTTGTGTCTGTGTGTCTGGGCAGTTCTTACTGGGATTTGCCATTTCCGTCAGCAGCTGTAGGGGCCCCTTCTCATCCGCCTGGGTCAGCCTTCCCTCTACCCCGTGCCACCCACTGAAAGGCAGCACCCTGTCTCAGAGAGCCCTGGTTATACTCATGGGGTCTGGGGCAAGGCACAGGTCTCCCGGTCTCAGTTTCCTTGTTGGTAAAATGTGGTGTCAGGGCCTCAACTTTTCTGGCCTTGAACGACGCTGGGTCTAGGTACACTACTTGGTGTAATGAAACCTATAAGGCTCCTGTGACACGTGAGACTCAAGTCTAGAAGGTGAGAGGCACAGAGATGAACATTCCTACACAAAGTAGGCTGCAAAACATGCCATAAAAATAAAGTGCTAGGGCTTCCCTGGTGGCGCAGTGGTTGAGAGTCCGCCTGCCGTTGCAGGGGATGCGGGTTCGTGCCCCAGTCCAGGAAGATCCCACATGCCGCGGAGCGGCTGGGCCCGTGAGCCATGGCCGCTGAGCCTGTGTGTCCGGAGCCTGTGCTCCCCAACGGGAGAGGCCACAACAGTGAGAGGCCCGCGTACCACCAAAATAAATAAATAAAGTGCTAGGGACCTTGGGGAGGAGGAAAGGAATCCAGAAAGGCTTTAGGGGGAGGTGGCATTGAGCAGGGCGGGCTGAGGATAGCTGGGCTGTCTGCATCACAGGCATGAGGTCCGTTGGGCCTCCCAGCAGCCCGCTGAGCCAGGGACCACGGGTCCACTTCACCAGCGAGGGAAACGGCTCCTGAGGTCACACGGGTGCGTGTGGTTAAATGGGAATTCAAAACCACATGTGTTGGACTCTCAAGGCCCCACCTCTTCAGCCACCTCCATCCAGGGGGGAAAGAGGCTCCCGGGCCTCAAGATGGGCAACATCTACACGGGGCAGACTGATGAACACACACAAAACAGTCTGCAAACCATAGAAGGCTGTGTGCAATGCTGTGTGCAATCGCGTGTACACGGCGGGACAGCGAGTGACTTCCAGGGAGGCGGGGACAGAGAGCGTGCCCCCTGGGCGGGGGCATGACGCGCTCCTGCCCGGGCTCTCCCGGAGAGGTAGACGCCTTCCAGCCAACCCGACCCAGCCAGGCTCCGAGGAAAGCAACTGTGACAAAGCAGTCAGGGCAGCGACTGTGTGGCTGCAAGCAAGACCGTGAAGCGGGGGACACTCACGAGAGGGTGAATCCTGAGGCCCCAGGGCAGGCCTGTCTCGGCTGGGGGTACCTGTCCAACCGGCTCTGAGGCCAGCAGGAGACAAGGGGCTTGTAGGGCTTTGGATCTCTGGGGCACTGTCATATCACCAGAGAGCACGGGGACTGGAAGGACACAGGCCTTGTCACACTGTCTAAAGGGAGACGCCTTATATAAAGTCTGCAAATCTCTGGAGACACGGGGATTAAGCAGTGACTGGGTCCAGCAAGGGTTCTGACCTGGCCCAAGTGGGCACATCTCCACGGCACTTACACCTACAATTCTGCAACGTTCTGCCAGCCATTTGGAGCCCCGGTGTAGACCATCGTGGGGTTGGCTGATCCAACACGGCCTCACCTGCTGCCCTTTTGGAACAGTGAGTGATACACAGTGATACCCAGAACACAGTGATAAATGACCTTTGGTGCTCCCACCACCTGGGTTGTTAGTTTGCAGTCCTCGTCCTGCCACTGAATTGTTTTGTCTGATCATCTCCCCTCTCGGCGCTGTGGGTCTGCTGCCTTTGAAAGAGAATCACAAGACTTCAGCTCCCTGACCTGAGAAGGTGCCTCTCACCTCTGTCATTTACCTGGAATAGCCTGGCAGTGGACGCCACCATCACTGGTGTGATGCCCTGCACACCGCAGGTGGCATCCGTGAGGGTTTGTGAAATTGAATGAAACCGCTCACCCTCAAATTCCAGCTTGACTTCACCTCCTCTCCTGCCCCAGCCTCCTCCCTCCCAGCCTCTTCCTCCAACTGAAGTCACAGCCAGGCGCCCGAGGACGTGTCAGGAGATCACCCCATTCCTGCCACCTCCATTTCGACAGTCATCAAGAACAGTCTCAGGTTCGAGGGAAAGAGCAAAACAGAGCTGGAGTCAGGGATTTGATGCTCAGCTAATGCCAGGCTTTTAAATGTCAACCAGGGTTTGCTATCGCGCCAAAGCTGGATTATTATTACACAAAGTTGGAAAATAAATATAGGACAGGAGGTGGGGTGGGGCTGGAAGGAAGGAGAGAGAAGAAGACAGAAGATTTGTGGATTTTTATTTTTTTTAAATAGACATACGGTTCTGTGTCAATTAAGAACCAGTACACAAGGCACATCTCCCTGTGGTCCTGTCTCAGCTACACACATAACATAGATGCATGCCCACTCTAGCTCATCTTTCCTAAGACCAATTCTACCAAAACCCTAGAAGGTTCTGGATTGCAACCTAAAGTCCACGGGCAGCCCATTCTATCATGAGCCTACTGTTTCCCCTGTGATTGGGTTTTCTGGTAAAATGAAGTAAGGAATCCTTTTCCAGACTGGGCTGGCGTAGCAGGTGATCATCGCCCCAGGGCTCTGAGTCAGCACTTCCCATGAATTCTTTCACTGAATCCAACACCCCTAGGTTGTAGGTCTATTATTTTATCCAGGTGGAATATTAAAAGGTCTGTCCTAAATCTTAAATGGAGCAAAATTTTGACACTGGTTTTCAAGTTCCTAATGGAGAGTTTCAGAGGAAATACTGAGACCATGGAATGTTTGGACATCTGTGCTGGAGAATTTTGGGAGACCCTCCTCCCTGGGGACCCCTGTACTGGAGCAGGGAAAAATTCTTGAGTAGCTGCTATGTGCCAGGGGAGGATGCTGGTTTCACTTTCAGTGTTGCCTAGAAACCCTGCAATATCCCCGTGTTTTATACAGAGGAAACTCAAGCCCAGAGAGACGACTGACTTGCCTAACGTCACACAGGGAGAAAGCAGCGAGGTGTGGTTCACAGGTAAACCCTCTGCCGCCTGCAGAGATGGAGAGGCGGCCGCAGGGCCTGGCTTCACAGTGACCTCAAAAGTCTCTCGCCCTCTTGATGCCTCACAGGCTGCCCCTGAGTTGATCAGAGGAATAATAGTTCTTCCAGAGAAGCTGAGGAATCCAACGCAACACATGCGGTGGGCAAACACGCAGTTCACATGATGACGGTAGATTAAGCTGTTTCTCTTAAGTGCGTCACCCAACCAGCTCCCGACTCCTCTGCTGTGCTGGTCTGACAGCAACAATACGTGGCAGTGGACTAATTAGCACTAATGACTCAGGTCACTCCAAGGCCACTTAGGGAAACAAGTGCAGAAGAGAACACGGATGAGCACTGGGGCTGAGGACGGGAGAAGAAAGAACAGTTTAAAAAGAAGGAAGGGAAAAAGTGGTCTTTCTCTCTCCATCTCTTTCTCTGCTTAAATCAAAGATGGGTTTGCATCCAAGAAATGCAACCAGCCAGGAGTTGGGGGGCTACTGTCCACAGCCTAAAGGGGCAACAGGAAAATTTACCCCCTTTCCAGGTACTGGTACAAGTGGAACCTCGGTCGAGGCACCAAAGGAGCAAACGACTTGATTTTGAACCCCTGAGTGAGAGGCACCCCCAGGAAGCAGCAGAGGGAATGAACCTAAACTTGGGGAAATGAGATCCAGCACCTCAAGTGCTCCCCACTTGCTGCCTGTGGGTGGGGCACCTGGCGACAGCCCCTGACTTCACGGGCGGGTCTTCCCAGTAACGCTGGAGCTGTTTCCATCACACCCACTAACTCCAAAGTCCCTGAAATGCACCCAGTCAGGGAGGCCCAGTGTGGTTTGGAGATACAAAGGGAGTATAGTATACCTGCTGGCCTACAATTTATTGAGGTGCCTGTGGGTAACTGCTTTTTTTTTTGGTGCAGGTGGAAACACAGCAGCCTGGGGGGATGTGTTGAAAGAAAGGTCCCTCTCTCTGCCTTTTCTAGTGGCTGACCATCTCCTTCCACCTCACAGGACCTCCAGGAGGGACACCAGATAAGGACCACTGCTCCCATTTTGCAGATGGGAAGACTGAGACAGCCTGTTTTCATTGAGCTGGAGCCTTAGGGACACTGATGAAGAAACCAAGCTGACAGACTGAAGATCCTGCCTGTTGCTATCGGTAGGAGTCCTTGAACCTCCTCACCAAGGATGCTGGCCCGAGTTCCCAATGGAGCGGCAAGCGTGAACCCATCTAGTGCTACAGGGAGTTTTGATGAGCTGGCCTTTGGGAAGGGGGCAGTGGAAAGGCAGCTGGAGTCAGATCAGCCTCACTGAGCATCAGTTCTCTTCTCTGCTGTAAAAACGTCCATAACAAATCTGCCTGGTAGACTCCTGAGAATTAAATGAGACAATGGATGTGCCCTCTCCCAGCAGAATCCCACACCTGTAACAGCCCTTGGAGATAATAATCAGAGCTTCCATTGACCGAGGGCTCACTAAGTGCCAGGGTGTGCCCAGCACTTTGTGTATTGTGTCTCTGTCTTTGGATATGAACGTGGCATGGGCAGAGCTGGAGCGGCTGTGGGCTGCCTGTGCTAAGCCTTGGCAATCCTTGCCATTTTATATGGCATTCAGAACTATGGGAGGGCCCTCAGGAGAAACAGGACCCATATATCCCTGGGGGACTCCTGAACTTCCCTCCACTTCGTCTTGGACATGCCTCAGCAAGGAGTCACTGGGTTCTACCCAGGCCCTTTGTTCTTCCTGGGGAAGGAGCCCCAGTCAAGGTAAAGCCCAGACTCGGTGACATGAATTGTGGGTTTAAAATAGAAACGTTCCCATGAAGATTTTTCTGATGCATAGTCCAGGTAAGAGACATTTGCTCATCTGGGCCACCTGGCCAAGGGAGAGGTCAGGAGGGGTTTTCAGAAACCCGAACAGGCTTGTCAGCCCTAACTCTGGACCTCAGGACATAATTACAAATGGTCAAAGATCTACTTAAAAGTGCCACGACCGCAGATACATAAGGAAGGGTGGATACCCCTGCCCACTCTACCCTGACCCAGAAACTCGATCCCAGGGTCACTGACTGTGGACTGGAGAAACTGGAATTGGCCTGGGAGGGTGAAGTTTTCAGGAACCAGGAGACCCTTGGACTGTATTTCTCTGTCCTCCTTCCCCCAAAGAGAAACACCTAGCACCTCTGTTGGAAGCAGGCATTGTACACACTTCCTAAGCAGACTGTCTTTTAGCCCAGGCTCCAAAAGAACCTGGGCTAAGGTGTTCCAGAAAGAATCACTCCCCCAGAAAGCTCTGACTATGGGGTTGCATTCTCTTCTTTTCAGAGAGTGCATTATACCCCCAAGTTCTATCTCTGAAGGGAGTGCGGGCTCCTGGGGGCTGGTAACTCAGTCTTTCCCCAAGTCTCAACTAAAACAAAAGCAAACTGCAATCTGAAATGGGGGCATATTCCCCTGCCCTCTCCTTTTAAGATCATCTTTTTTTTTTTCTTTTCTTCTTAAACGAAATTGTGTCTTTTATCTTTTGGCTTTTTGTGTACTCAGAACCTCGGAGCTCAAAGCTTTCTCAACGCAACTGAGAAGTCGGCGCCTCTTGGATTGATAAATAGAGCAGCTTTAAAATGCTTAGAACTGAAGACAGACCAACTGTGGCGAGAGAAAGTAAACACATCCCCGCACCAGTCAACCCTAGCAAGCTCCTCGCTGAGATTACAAACTGCAGTTCCTGCCTGAGCTGGCAAGGATGCTGGAGCAAGCTGGGGTGGGGAGGGGCAGAGCCACAAAGCAGCTTCCTCTGCCTCAGTCAGTTGTGTCCCAGAGGAGACGGGTCACCTGGGAGCCTACTCAGGACCCGGTTTGGATGTTCCTAAGCATAGCCGACTCCGCCAACGGGTTTCACGCCTGGAAATGTCCCAAGAGAAGAGGGAACCAGCTTCCTTCGTTTGATCTAAAGGGGGTTCCTCTCCCTTACCCCCGCACTCCCCGTGTGCAGGTGAAATTCTCCAGTGAGAGAATTGGGATTTTTCACAAAATAGACTGTGATCACTACATAATTCGATATGAATATTTGAGGTACTTTTCCCATGAAAAAATCCATACTTTAAACACTCCCCCCCCCAAACACACACACAAATTGTTTTTATGAGAACCAATTAATAAATGCTAATTCATCCAGGCATATCTCCACTAAATTACTGTTTCATTTAATTGTGGGGGAATTTTCCATTACTAAACTCTCCCTTGCTGGGTTTTTTTTTTCGCATTATTTATATATTTTTTTCAGTTTCACTAATAGTGAGGTTGGTATGCGATATTATCTGCTGTTTGTACGTCTTAAATTTCTTTTTCATTTAAAATGTTTCCTCATTCTTGCAGCTCCACGTAATCTGGGAGAAACATCATTAAAAGCAGACAAGATTTAATACATAAATGATGGAAACAGGCACTGGCTGAAGAAACGGGCACAGGAGAGTGTCTTGTCTGATGGTGCCCCTCTGATGTCAGGCGTGCATGGGTGTGCGGCAGCGTGTGTCTCCACTTTGGGTTAATGTGGAAATGTTTTCCTATGTCAGCGAGTCACAAGTCAATCCACGAAAAGACTTGTGGGTACACAACTAGGAATGAAGATCACAGGGGCTTGAACAATAAAAATAAACAACACTTGAATCTCTTTTTAAGCCGCCAGCAGACAATGTGTATTTTCTTGCTTCCTTTTCACGGACACCAAATCCAAACTTTGACATCTAGACACCCAAAATCCAGACCAGCTGGTCCCCAAAGATCCTGCCTTTTTTATGCATAGAAAATTGGGGGTTCCAGTGATGGTTAGGGGTGGCTTAGGGACTGTGGTTGAGATCGCACTCAAAAGGACATATTTTGAGGTAGAATTTTGATTTCCTTATAATGAATGGCAAAGTTTCCATGCACCTGGCTACCGTCATTTCTGAAATAAGTTCTTTCACTTTTCCCTCTCCAGCCACCTTCTTCCCCTCTCTCCTCCCCTCCCCCACTGCCTCCTTTCAGTGTCTTTCTTTTTCTCTTTAGTCTTCCCCTTCTTTCTCTTTCACGGTAACACATTCTGGAGGATGTGAATGATTAAACTGTTTACTCCGAGGTTTGAGGTTTAGGTATGAAAAGGCATGTCACTGTAAGTAAAGTTTCACCTTTATACCCAACTCTATCAATAATTACAGAACAAGGATGATTGTTAGTAAATCTTTCTTACAGTTAGCTCTTACAAAAAGTGGTGGTATTTATTCTGAGTGTACTGAGTTCTACTGATCTTACTATTCACAAAAATTAATTACAGAGCTGAGTAACCTCCAAAATGAAGTTAGCGTATAAAGGGATCATGAGTATGTCCCTGGAAAAATGCATACCCATAAAACATGTGCCACATTAAAATTCAAGATTTGAGGTCATAAACAGAAACTTTGACATGTTATTATAATAGTAGACGCTTTCCTTTGAACCAAAATATCTCTTAATGATTAAAATTCCGAGATTGATTTTTGTGTTGTTTTTCTTCACTTCCTTTGTCCTCTTCAGCAAAATTAGGTAGAGTCCTTTCGGGTATAGACTGATAAAATTAATTAACTTTCCTTCCACCCCCAAAATGTCCCAAATAAATGCTTCCAATAAACATCAAAAAGTGTCAATTAGAAATAATTACTTCTTATCAATCAGTAGGGCAATTAAAGTGACAAAGCTTGAAAAGATACTTATCTTAAAACTAATTCACAAGGTAGCTAAATTATCTCCTAATTAACTTGTATTGAGGAGGGTGGGAGGACGGACCATCTTGAAACAAAGATGAATTGAGGAACCCCAATACCTCTTTATGGTCCTCAAGCTCCTCAAGACTGTTTTTCATCCTGAGACCTTATTTTCAACCCAGGCAAGAAACCTGGGCAGAAAATAGATCTCTGGCTCCCTTTGCCCCTTTTTAAAACCAAGAGGAGGGAACAGGGGTTTTACATCTGTGATTTAAGGAAGTTAGAGATAGGCTCCTCCTCGATCTAAAGCCTCCTTTGACTTCTTGAATAACCTATTTTCAGGAGCTGGGGGAGAGGACTTCTCGGAAGTTATTGCGCATAACTTTTAATGACAACCTGCTTGCTTTTTACTAAACTCTCTTCTTCACGGATACAGTATGGTTCACATTTTAGTATTTAGGTGGCTTTTCTCGTGCATCTTTGACTCTTGAAAAAAACGTTCTTGTTTTAGAGGATCTTTGTTCCCTGATGCTACAAAATTCCCAGTAGATTTCCAGACCATTTATATTGCTGACCGCCGGCAGGTCAGAATCATTCACTCTTCGCTCTCCACATCCCTTCAGAAAAAAAAAAAAAAAAAAAAATATATATATATATAAAATATATATATTTTATATATATATATAATATATATTTTTTATATATATATATTGCTTTAAAGAGCTCTCTGCGAAGCGAGCCGCAGAGGGTGAGCCACAGCGGCCTGGGAGGCAGAGGCCGCGCAAAACTTTTCTCGGACGTCTCGGATTTTTGGAAACGGTGCGCATGGCCTCGCTCCCGCGAAAAAAGGCCCGCGGCCGCCTTAGCCCCGGACGCTGCTCCAGGGGAAGCTTCAAGGGGCGCTCTCCAGGCAAGGGCCGGGCAAAGCCGAACTCAGAAATGGAAATGCCTGGGGAAAAGAGGGAAGTCTCTAAGACCTACAAGAGAAATGGGCTTATAAAAACAGGAGGGCTCAGCTTATGAATTTAGCTCTAAATATAGGCAATGGCGTCAACTGATTAGAAAGACAGAGGGTCTCTCCCTCAGGTTTGCCTAGAGAGGATTTAGAAAAGAAACAGGGGACCGTCTTGAACATTTTGAGCTACGTTTTAGGCAATTTTCTTCTGTTTCATTAGCATTAAATTAAAGGAGACAGTCTCATCCTCCCTCTGCCTCGGATTTTTTTTTTTTTTTAATTTGTTTTGGGGAGAGGATAGAAGAAGCCCCTCTGGTTCCTCTAGACAGAAAATTACCTCTGTCCCAGGCCCTGCCAGCGGTGGACGGCTCCCTCCCCAAACCCACGGGCGAATTGCCTCAGAGCTAATGGAAAAACTGTGTCTCCTCATCTGAGTCTCTTGCTGATTAAAAATAAAGTAAAAATAATTGTGTCCTTTCTTCTTTCCTTCTTTATTTCCTTTTATTCTAACGAGTGCTTCTGTAATGAAAATAGGTAGCGAAAACAAAATCAAGCCAACCTAAGGGACCGTGACATCGTCTTATTTCTCGAGCAGCGACATAGAGGAAAGGGTCTGGTCCAGCAGGGTAAATTCGAGGTCCGGGAGCACCCACTCCTATCACCGCCAGAAAGGTCAGGGGAAGGTCGGGGGTTGGTTGGGGCTTGGGGGGGAAGCGGCGGGACCCAGCCTGGCGCGGGTTCTGGCACCTGGCGCCGCGCGCTCGGCCTCGGAGACCGTCCTGATGATGCCGAGGCGAGTGGATTGACGTCTCTCGTTATACCCCCGTATGGCTAAAGACTAAGGGTCTAAAACCTGGTCCTGGCCTCAAAATGTGATCAAGGAGCTTGAGTGGCGCCCGGGCGCGGGTGGGGGCGGAGTAAGGGGTGCCAGGCGCTCCCCTCGGTGCCCTGGCTCGTCGACCCCGCCGCTCCCGGGGAAGGGCTGTGAGGTCTCCATTCCGCGCCCCTGGAGGCCCGGCGCCCGCAGAGGGCGGCCAGGACGGCGGTGGCCCCTAGGGGCACCGGGGTGGGGAGGCAGCGTGCTGCTGACTCCGTCTCCGGTGGTAGAGCGAACCCGAAGGAGAAACCTACCGGCGCCCCGGGGGTGGGGGGCCTGCGCCTCCGCCCGTGGAGCCTCGGCCCCCAGACCCGAAGCAGCGCGGGCGCAGCTCGGACCCGCGGCGCTCTGGGCTAAATTGAGATCTCAGCCGCGCGCCGCGCCCGATCCGACCCTGCTTATTATAACAAATGTCCCGTTTGCCGAGCGGGACTTCATATTCGCCGAGAATTCATCTGAAATATTGATTTCCTCTCACTCCACCGGCCCAAATCGATAGCGCTGCGCCCTGGCCCCATAAATCGCCTTCCCCGCGGCCGGCCCAGCTCCATCCATCACCTCGGGCCAGGCCGCGCCTCTGCCCGCTGTCCACACTTGCTGAGCGCCTGGCCGGCCGTGCCCACCGCGCCGCCCGGCCCCGACCCTGCGGCTGTTTCCTGGCACAGACCACCCCGGCCTGGGCCAGAAGGTGGCAGAGAGCGGGAGTCGCGGCCAGGGACACCCTGAGCGCTTTTGAAGGGCCTGGGCCCGGGCGCCGGTGGGGAGGGGAGTTCGCCCCGTGGGGGGCTTAGTCCTCGCAGGCCGGACGCCCCGAGCGCGGGTCCCCGCCTGCCCGGTGCTGGGCAAGGAGGAGTCCGAGAGCCCCCCAGCGCGCTCTCGGCTCCCAGGCCCCGGACCGCGGGCTCCTTTCCGTTTGTCTGGAGAGGTCCGCTGGGCTCACGGTCCCGCCCGGGAGCCACGGGCAAGAGCTGGGCGCACCCGGGGACGAGGGCTTAGAGGTCGGGGGCAGGGGAGCTGCAAGTCCTGCACGGCCGCGGCGCAGGGCCTGAGAGCGTGCAGGATGCCCACTCTCATGGGCCAGGCGAGACCCGGCTGGGGCGTGAAGGACACCCCTCTGCCCCCACGGAGAGGTCCTCGCCGCTCCGGGTGGTCCGCAGAAACCCAGGCCTGCGGAGGGCAGCTCCGCAGGGCCGGGAGGGATCTCAGGGCCCGAGAGCGGCGAGACGGCAGCCGCGGAGAGCCAGGCCGGAGGCGTCCCCAGCTGCGCCCCCCACGCACGGGGTCCAGCGAGCCGCGAGCCTACGCTCCCCAGCCCCACCGACCCGAGCGGACGCACGGACGCACGGCGACGCGAAGGCTCGGGGGTCCCGGCCACTCCGCGTCCTTACCCGATCTGATGGAGTTGTGAGGCATCGCCAGGGAGTCACTCGCAGCCCGCCGAGGGCTCAGGGCTTCCTCACGCAGGTCCCCGCTGCGCCCACCGCCACGCCGCTGCCCTGCACAGACCCAGGGGCAGGGGCATGAGACTCCCTGCCCGCTGCCTTAGACCTCCTCCCCAGGCCCTACCCCTGAGGCTCTCATCGCGAGGCAGGAGTCTCAGGATTTTTAGGTGAAGTGTGGCCAACCTCAGCCCGGCCTAACACATGCGCCCGGCCGGAGGATCCGGCGTTGGCATCTTCTGAGCAGCCCCAAACTCCAGCCCGGTGCCCTCTACCTCTGCCAGCCCAGCCTTAGCCGGTTTAACTTGAGAGAAAAAAGGCTACCGGGCTTCCTGGGACCCTCTCCCTTCTCGAATCATCCCTTTCTCCCAGTCAACCCCTGGGAGGCATACCTGGCCGGCCGGCAGGCCACAGGCCTTCACTGCCCGGGTCCGCCCGCGAGGGTGCCCTGGGCCCCGCGTCTCTCCTCCTTCCGAAGTTTGTTCCCATCCACCCGGCATCGCCGACCGGTTTTATCCCGCCAGGGCCCGGAGAGATGGGTCTGGGGAGGCTCGCAGGCCGCGGATTGGCTGGCTGGGTGCAGGGGGGTGCAGGAAGGGGAGGATTTTGCAAGGGGGACATGGCTGAGTGGACTCAGGAGTTAGAAACATTCGCTGGAGCTTCTGTTTCCAGTGGAGAGAGGAGAGGGAGGCAGCTGGGCCCTAACTCAGCAGGCCCGGAAAGATTTGAGGAGTGGGCGATGGAGGCCTCAGGGCCTGAGGGTGAGGGTCTCTGGGTCCCCCCGGGGTCAGTGACACCAGAAGTGAGAGACACGCCACCCCTGTGCGCCCTGCGTCCCCTCCTCTCACCCCTAGTCTGCTCAGGGGATCACCTTTTCTTTTGTGGGAGGGAACTTTGTTTTATATGCCTGGTTCTTAAGGCAGATGCCTATTCTCAGGGCGGGAGGCAAGATGGTGTAACCTTCTCACCACTGGTGTGGACCTCTTCCAGGGCAAAATCCTGAACAGCCCCTGAACCCATTCCTTCCGCACCAGCCAGGATCCACGCCTCACATTGTTAAGTTAATGAAAATGGTCACCTAACCCATTCCACAGGAACACCTTTCTCCTTCTAAACACACAGCCGCCAGCCTCCTTCCTTGCTTCCTGAGGATTTTGAACTTGGGAGAAGAGTCCAGAGGACGGGCCATGAGGGCCTAGATTTCAACTCAGTGTGGAAGGGTATTAGAAAGGGACAGGATGAGCTGAACCCTGCCTTGTCTGCAGGAATCAGCAGCCTTGGGGCCGTGTGGGCCTGGGTGTGGATAAGAAGGGCTCCCTTGGGGTGGGAATGAGAAGCCCTTAGGGGGGGTAAAAGCTGCCCCCCTCCTTCCTCACAGGTCTTCTCTTCTGTCGGGGGAAGCGGGTACAGGGAAGATTGTGTGGGCGAGCAAATGTCCTGCAGCGCCAGCAGGCCTGCGGGGCAAGGCCTGGGTGTTCCCCAGTCTCAGGCTGTGCTCTGGACTCAGGGTTCTATCTGAGAGAACTGTGATGCTTCTGGCCTGGCGGGGGGGACAGCTCTGGGGTACAGAGGCTTAGAGCTGCCGGCGTGAGAGGGAAGGGATGGGGCCGAGGCAACTGGGGTGACTCAGAAGGATGTGTGCGCGGGTGTGTTAATACACACAATTTTTCTTAATTAAAAAAAAATCTCTCTCTTTCAGGTTAATCCACTTCCTCCTCCCACCCACCCTTCCTTGTTTCTCGATTTAGCAGAAATTAATGATTCTGTGAAAAGCAAAAAACTATGTATGTTCCAAATGGATCCTTCACCCCATCCATGGCTCTAAACAAAAAACAATTCGCGCTTTATTGTTTTAAATGTGTCTCAAAACTTGTTATTTAAAATCGCTCTGTGGTTTCAAAATGTCCAGATATTCCACTTCTCTGGTCAGACCTCCTCCCGGCCGCACCCCAGAGAGAGAGGGAAGAAAGGTGCTGGGATGAAAGTGGGCCTTGGTGTAGGTCCCACGGACCCCACAGGCCAGTTTGCTGCTCCGGTGCCTGCCCTGTTGTCTGTAGGGGAGCGGTGGAGTGTGGAGGCCATGCAGAGACCGTCCACCCAGGCTCCCCTCCCACGGCGGAGGCAATGCTCCAGGGTGAGCCTGACGAGCCCTCAACCAAACAGTTCTGCAAACTTCAGAGCGTCTGCCCGAGCTGAGGGGCTGACAGGTACCCATAACCTTGAAAACTGCTGCATCGTTCTTGCCAATGCTTTCCTCCTGTTCAACAAAACAAGGTCCCCTCCTCCCTCCCCCCCGTTTAGCAAAACTTCTCAAAGGACAAAAACAGCAAGTTATCAAGACAGTCAGGTCCCAATTGTGAGTTCATTTTTTAAAAATTCTTTTTAATATGGAAACTTAATATGCAAAAAACACATCCACACACCTTGAGAGCACCCCTTCCCCAGACTGCAGGTGACAGCTGGTGGCCAGTAGGAGACTCCACAGAGAAGTTCTTCCAAAGCCAACAAGCAGTAAGAACACAGGAGCTCCACTGCCTCTTGGTCTGGTCCTGCTTTTTAATTACAGTGGGATTGGAATAGGACCTAATTATTTTCAAGTAAGGCCAAGAGAACGGTTATTAACCAGTATCCCAATGCTTTGCAAATGTAGATGTTGAAATGATACATATATAATTTTATATATATATATAATATATATAAAATTTAAAAAAATGCCTTTTATCACTGTTTTTTTGCAAACAAGAAAAATTCATGATCCTTTTAGTTAAGCATAAACATCTCAAGGCTTCCTTTGATGTAATTAAACTTTCCAAATACATTTAGCATCCTGGCTATGACACTCAGAGCAATGGGAAATTGAGGACATGCTTTTCAAAACGAAAACACCTTCTTCTGCCTTCTTCTCGGATTTGATGTCCGTAAGCCTTTCACGCTGAGACTATCACCTGGCAAGCTGTGATTTAAAGCCAGTTATGATTTTTTAAACTCAGTGTTTTTCCAAGAATATTTAATTCGTTGCCAGTATGAAAATAAATCGAGACGAGAGAGTAAGTCTGGTTTCCTTTAAACATTAGGCAGATCTGCCCACAGATCTAAGTGTTTCTTCGTAGAAATGAAGTATCTTGCAGTTCAACATTCAAAGAGTTTAATATACATCCCAGGTAGCTGCCTAACCCCAGTGAGTATTCTGTGATTTTTAAATTCTAAGTTGATCCACTGAAGCTTCATAAGATGGTCTTTCTTTCCACGGTTCAGCTGAAATCCACCAAACTGGTGGGAGGGTTCGTTAGGGTTGAGACTGAGGACGTTCCCTAGATGTGGGATTTTGGGTGCTAAAATACCGAACTGTCCCAGGGAAACCAGTATGAGTTGGTCATGTTAGCTGACAGAGTTGGGAAGGAAGGGGTTTGGGGTCTTTTAATGAGCAGCTCAGAGTTTACACTGTCCCTGGGCTGGGTGTTCAACTGTGCAGGTGGAATCCTGCCTCCTTCTGGATCAGGTCCTTGACCCTCCGCTTGGTCAGGGGCCTCTCTTTCCCCCTCACCTCCCTGTATCCCAGGAGAGGGAACCCAGGACCTCTTCCTCCCCTTTGATATAAAGTCTCAGAAATTTCTCTCTGCCAACTGCCCAGAGGCCAGCCCTGGGGGAGATACCTGCCCCCAACAGCCTTGGGGGAGATCCCTGCCCCCTGCTTACCTGCCATGTCACCTTCCCCTACATGGTAAACAATCCGGGACTAAAGTGCATCCTTTGGGGAGGAAACAGCAGCTCTCTACCCTGAGTTAGAAGGCAAGCGTTTCAGCCCTGGCTGTGTGAAATGGGACCATTCCCTTTCTCTGAGCCTCAGTTTCCTCCTCTGTAGGATGTGGGTGTGAGTGAGGAGGGGGGAGGGTGAGACCCCCCTCATAGCCTTGTTGTGACGGTGAATAGAATTATGATGGTAAAAGCCCTTTGAAAACTGCAGCTCTGTACAAAAGTTAATTATTATTAGACAACAAAGGCAGGGCGATACTTCCAAGAAGGGTAGAGGTGACACTCCTCTAAAATTTTGTTGTAGATGTTGGTTCCTTTAATCCTTTCCCAGCAGCACCCGTGAGTTCTTCAAACAGCTGTGTGACTGCTGGGTGATGGACAGGTGAGCCGTTAAGCAGGAAAGGGCCAGTGAGCCTGTGCTTGTGCGTTGGGTGCAGGGTGGGGGTGGGAGCTTCTGTGGGACGGGGGTGTCTGTGAGGGGAGCGATGAATAGTCCCTGGCCCAGAAAGAGGGAAGCAGAACCAATGGCGGAGGGGGAGGGCCAGACCCCCCCCCCCCATCTCACCATTTGCCGCAGGCAGAAGCGCTCAGGGCACCACCCTCTCCCCCGACAGACCTGTCCAATTGTGCCCCAGACACACGGGATCTCTACCAAGTCCCACACCTCAGGAAATGGCCGACAGCCTGCCCTGAGGCCTCCTGGCGGCTGTGTCAGAGAATCAATCATTAATTACCCCGCGCTCCTCCCCCCACCCCCAGGCTTTCAAAACACAGAAATAGAAATACAGGTCCTGGCAGGTGAAAGGAAAGTGGAAAAGCAGTTTGGAAAAAGCCACCCGTGGCATCTGTCCAGTGGCTTTTGGAGTTGGAGATGTGTCCTGGGCACAGGTCTCTGGAGATCTTTGCCCACCCCAAAGCCCCTGGTGGCTGCCACCTGGGCTGCCGTTGGGGACCTGGTATTTTCGGGGTGGAGTAAGAAAGAACCCCACTGGGGAAGCAGAGAGAAAGGTAACAGAAGGAGAGGAAAGGAGCAATGTATAGAGGGGATAACACAGGTCAATTGTTTTTCTTTTTTAATAGTTTTTTTTTTAAGTTACAAATAATGACCTAGGCCTCTTGGCAACCCATTTTGCAGATGAGAAGACTGAGCCCCAGGAAAAGTGCGTACCAGATCTGAGGTTACCCAGCTGGTAGGTGGCTGACTCGATGTCCAGATAAGCACTAGAGACCCAGGCCTGGCCTTAATGTTGGAAATTCTGCTCACCCCAGCCTAGTTCCCTCAGTCCCCAGCACCTACCCCACATCCCATCAGGAAGGAAGGTTCTGGATCCCAGGGAGTGGCCAGGGTGAGGTCGGACTCCCATGGCCAGAAAACTTTCCTGCCCCAAGAGAAAAGAGCAGCTTACCAGGCAGGAATGCCCTCCCCTTGGCCGGGCCCCTGAGTCCAGCCCAGAGCAGCGGGGGTCAGGACACAAGAATCCTCTGAGACCAATGGGCCAAGGTGCTGGAGTGGGCTGCCGTCGTGACAGCTGTTCTTGGGGAGATGCCAAGGAAAAAACCCAGGTCCTGGGCTTTGCATCAGACTCAGGGCTGGCTTTGTTCTCTGTGGCCTTGGAAGGCCAGAGGTTCCTGCTGTTGGCAGAAATCACAGAACAGAGCCTGGCAGTGTCCAGGGCCCTGATGAAAGCACCAGAGACCCTGGTGGTAGGGTGGGGGGAGACGGGAGAAGCGGAGGGAGAGAGAAGTGTTGGGAGCTCTAACCTGCCTCTTGCCCCCAGCCTTCACTGCCTGCCCCCTGGAAGGCTTCCCGTATTCTGAGCTGAGTAATCCTGGGCGACTTGCCATGCTTTAGGCCTTGGCTGGCTTCAAAACTCTCCTCCCACTTAGACCTCTTTCATTCTCCCGCAGACCCTATAGCCCCTGCCTTCCCTGCGTTTGGAGGAGCAGGGCTTTGGTCCCCTGTTTTTGTCTCCATGCTCCAGTGTCGTAGCGGTGTGGCCACCCTTGGTCCCCATAAGAGGGTGGACACACCGTCAGGTTGAGGGAACTCTAAACACGGTGTCTCCTTCTAAGAACAACAGCTACCTCTACTATTATTTACTAAGTATTACTAAATGCCAGGAACTGTTGAGTGCCTTCCGTATAAGCCCATTTATTCTCCACAACACCCAGTGAAATTGAGTTTTGAGGCAATACGGGCATAGGGGCTGCTCTGGGTCACCCTGTCGCTGGACGGTAGAGCTAGAATGGGAACTTGGACTCATCTAAGACCTGTGCCAGCATTCTCTCCACTCCCCCATGGGCTGATTACAGGCACGACAGCTGTAATAGCTCCAAGAAAGCTATTGGAACAAACTAGGGAACAAACTAGAAAAAGTGTCTTGTCAGTTTTGGGGGCCACCAGTGGTTTACTGGGAAGCTTGACATCTAGTAATGAGAGTTATCCTTCCGAGGCCCACGGACAGGCCAGGTAAATGAAAGAATGAAAAATAAAACTAAGGTGGGAGTCACAGTGACTGTATTCTCACTCACTCAGCAGAGCACAGACACAGAACACATTTGAAGCAAGAATGAGTTCGTCATCCACCTATTCATTTTCCTTTTTTTTTTTTCTGTTTTTTTCAGCAGTATTGAGGTATAATTGACAAATAACATTGTAAGATGTTTAAGGTGTGCTTTGTGGTAATTTGATATATGCACACATTGTGAAAGGATTCCCACCATCTAGTTAATTAACACACACATCATCTCATTTATTTGTTTGTTTATTTTGGTGAGAATGTTTAAGTTCTGCTCTCTTAGTGAATTTCAATTATATAATACAGTATTATCAACTGTAGTCACCATGTTTTACATTAGATCCTCAGGAACTTATCTAGAAAACAGAAATTGAGTCACAGATGTAGAAAATAAACTTATGGTTACTGGGGGCTGGGGTGTAAAGGGGGGGAGGGATAAACAGGAAGATGGGGATTGACACATACACACTACTATATATAAAATAGATAACTAATAAGGACCTACTGTATAGCACAGGGAACCCTACTCAATACTGTGTAACGGCCTATATGGGAAAAGAATCTTTAAAAGGTGGATATGTGTATATGTATAACACATTCACTTTGCTTACACCTGAAACTAACACAACATTGTCAATCAACTACATCACAATTAAAAAAAAAAAGACCTATACCTTTTCTGAAACTTCTTAAAAACTTCTTTCCATTTTTAGGTACCTCATCTTTACATAAGGTAGCATTTCCTTTTCTTTGTCCTAAACTCCTCATTTTAAACCTCAGGCCGTGCTCTGTGGGCCTGATAATTTCTGTTCGCTTCATCCACGTTCCTGATCTCTTTACAGACAGTCAGCCTGTTGCTCTGAGACTTCAGTTTTCCAGATAGAATCACTTCCCTCAAGCTCACTCCGGAGGATAGAGACCAGAGACCTGGGGAAGGATCCTTTGCCCCTTGAATCCTGGCACCTACCCCTCCACAATGCAGAGAAAGGGTAGGAGTCACCATTCTCTGTGGGGCTGGGAATCTGACGCTCAGAGCTGGAATCCTGGCACAGTCCTGCGCGGGCTGTGCGAACGTGTGCCGAGTATCCCCCTTCTCTGAGCAGAAGTTTCTGAGTCTGAGAAGTGAGACTAATCATGGTATTTCTCTTCTATTATGTTGTGATGTGTAGGTCAGACAGAGCGCTTGGAGCTCAATGAATGCTCAGAAATGGTGAGTGACTGGAAATAAAACTAGTCACAGGGACTTTCCCGGCCATTCAGTGGTTAAGACTCTGCACTTCCACTGCAGGGGGCGCAGATTCCATCCCTGGTCTTAGAACTAAGATCCCTCATGCTGAGTGGTACAGCCAAAAACCAAAAAACTAGTCACAATACAGGTGATAGAGAGTGTTGCTCATGGACCTTGAGGTGGTGTCACTATCACCATACTCAGGACCCCAGGAGACACCGAAAGATTCCACAGGACAGTGGGGCGAGGGCACTGGGGAGAAGAATTGAACTTGCCGGTTCCTGGGACAATCAGAGCACAGGGTCCCCAGGCACTTGTGAGCTGCTTCATCCCTTTCCACCCCGATCTGTGTGTGTGCACTTACCCCAGGGTCCCTGAGATTGCCCACATGGACCAGACCAGCTCTGCTCCCTGAAGGGGCTGCCGAGTTATTTAGCCTGAGAACTCTCCTCCCAGACACTGTTCCCTTGGCTCCGAGGGTGGCGACCAGAACATAAGACATCCTTCCTGGAGGGGCAGGCATGGGCCTCAGCTTCCCAGTGGGGGAAGGTAACTGCCACTTTTCTGATTCATTGAGGAGCCAGAATCTTCTCTAGTTTTCTTTGCTTTTATTTATTTTACTTTTAGCTTATACACATAATAAATCATAAATAAACAATAATGATAAATGTCTCCCTTCTTGCAACCCTTAGCCGGAGGTAACCCTATTATCTATTCAATATTTGTTCTTCCAGACCTTTTCTATTCATACCTTATGTCTGTAACTATAGGAATAATGACCTCTGTTTGGGGGGAGTGTGTGTTTTAAGATGCGTAGCAGCATTCCGGAAGTAAGTTGTGCTCTGCAAGTTGCTTTTATCCACTCAGCAATGTCTGGAACATCTGTGCATTTCAAGACATGTAGCTCTACCTTGTCCTTTAGAACTTCTCCTTCAGAGCCCCAAATGTGAACGGGATAGAGTCCAAGCAACTATCCTCCTTTGGATGGGTATTTCTCTCTCAGCTGTTCTGTTATATCAAAACTGTTCTGCGATGAACTCTTTGTGCACATACGTGGATGTTTTCCTGGAGATATTGAAAATGAGAAATGGGATTGTGGGAGCACTGGGTGGGCACCTTTAAAATAGGGATGAACTAATTGGCTTCCCTCAAGCCTAGTCTGGCTTCTCTTTTCATGACTCTTTTTTTTTTTTTTTTTTTTTTGCGGTACGCGGGCCTCTCACCGTTGTGGCCTCTCCCGTTGCGGAGCACAGGCTCCGGACGCGCAGGCTCAGCGGCCATGGCTCACGGGCCCAGCCGCTCCACGGCATGTGGGATCCTCCCAGACCGGGGCACGAACCCGCGTCCCCTGCATCGGCAGGCGGACTCTCAACCGCTGTGCCACCAGGGAAACCCCATGACTCTTGAATGTCCCTTTCAAGAGGGAAGGTAGGCAGGATGGGTAGAGTGAGAAAGTGCCTGTGAGGTTTCCTCATCCAGGGGCGGTGACCACAGCGTACAGAAGCTCCGGATGGGCATCCTGACTGGGGAATGTTTTCATCCCAAGAGCATTCTGGACTACCTCAGACTAATAAGGGAATAAAGAGAGGGTGGTTTTTAGCCCCCTGGGATCCCAAGGCCACCTTCACAGGTCAAATTGGGTGACTGAGTTTCGTGTGATAGTCTCTCCTTCAAGATTCAAGAGAGAGCTGGACTCCCATGCTTGGGACTCGCCCTCTCCATTCCGGAGCCTGAGGAGTTGTGAGAGACCTGAGTTTATGATACAGTCCTGCTCTGAGCTGTGTGACGTAGGGAAAGTCACTCACCCACTCTGATTCTCAGGTTCTCATACTTAGTAAAAAATGCATATAATATTCACGTCCTATCAGCAGGGTTGTATGAAAGTGATTTGTAAACTGTTAAGAAATGTGAGGGATGATGAATTTGAAGCAATTATCATGCTGAATATAACACCTGGATGACTTCACCAGGAGAGCCCTTTCTCTTTCCCTCGTCTTCTTCCTTCCTTCCCTCCCTACCCCACACCTCACTTCCTCTTCATGTATTTTGTTGTACAAATATTTATTGAACATCTATTAAGTGCTGAGCACAATGCCAGGGCCTGGGAACACAGTGGTGACCAAAACAAGAATCATGTCTTCAGGGAACAAATAGGTTCTGCAGGGAGGTGTGCTCCCTGCTGTGATGGGGTTGGAGTGGAGAGCAAGAGACCTGGGCAGCCCACGATCTGGAAGGCACCTCACAGAATCTTGGCTGTTCAGAAGCGACCTCTAGCAGAGCCCTGAAGGAAGAGGCAGAACCAACCACACAAACAGAGGAAAGGGAGGAAGTAGAATATTCAGGCATGAGCAGGAAAAAAAAATAACACATGTGAAGGTCTGGAGGCTGGGGGCAAGAGGGGAGATGGGGCAGGCACAGCTAGGGAACTGAATTCACTGTAGTGAGAAATAAAGTGGAACTATAAGGGGTGTGTGTGCACACAGGTATGGTGAGGACTGAGAGATGGGACTGGGAAGTGTGCGTGGTTGGATCACAGGAGTCCTTAGGCATGTTGAGGACTGCGGGACTTTATCCTAAAAAGCCAAGGGGCGCGTCTAAAGGGATTTTAGCGGGGGCGGGTGGGGGGGGAGGAATGGCCAGACTCGTGTTCTGGAAAGCTCTTCCTGGTGCAGGGTGAGAATGGGTTGGAGGAGGCCAGGCTGCAGGCTCGGGCAGGCTGTGGTACCATAATTCCCTGCGGGGTAATGGGAGCAGTCAGGGTGGAGAGAAGCTGTGATGGGAATGGGGTGGTGGAAATATTGTCGTGGTCACCTGTTGACTCTCAGTTTCATATTTGGCCTGGTGGTGGTGAGCTGCAGCCCCGTGAGGACCAGATTGAATGTAAGTGCTAGCCCGATCCTATCTTCCTATGTTTTCTGGAGGGCTCAGACCTTGGGTCCCCCGAAGTGCAGGCAGATCTGGCTCCTCTCACCTTGAAACCTCCCAATGGCCACGGGGACGTTTCTGTCTGATGACAGATCAGACAAGAGAGAATGGAGATGTTGGTCCAGGACCCAGGCTGTCATTGATGGGCTGGGGTGGAGGCATGCGTGTAAAGTTGCCCAGGATTTTGGATTTCAAATCCCACCCTGATCTGGACACAGATAGCACCCCTGTGGCTGAGTGACAAAGAAACAGTGACCACGACAAAGGAGGGGGTGGAAAGTTCCACAAGGGGTATCTGCCTCTATGTAGGACAGTAACAAAAGAGGACTGGCTGAGTCAGGAGCTGAGGGTCCCAGACGTGGGACCAAGGCTGTGGGACTTCGGGGAAGTCACTCGGTTTATCTGGGCCTTGGTGTCCCCAACTCTATAAAGAAGGACTAAGTGGGAGGTGGAAAGTGTACGGGCTTTCAAGTACCAGTGCAGAGGAATATCTCCTGCAGATGCGTCCTGAGTGAAAAACACTCAATATCTCTATACCATGTTTTCTCATTTTCAATACGAAGGGCTTAAGGACATCTTCCTTGCTAATCTCATTGACTAGCTCTTGTGAAACAGTGTACGTGGAAGCACTTTGAAACCCTAGAAGTCGTAATAATAGTACAGACTAATACAACTCTGTTTTTTTTTTGAACCCAGCCCAAACCCAGATTGGGACTCCAACCCGCAGAGCCGGGACTCAAACCCAGCCAAAACCCTGACAGGGACTTGAATCCGGCCCAAACCCACAGTCTTCCAACTGAGATCACACACCTGGTTTTAGGACTTAATGAAGCTCAGGTTCTTGATGTCTGAGCGCAGAAAGAATTCAGTGAGAGACAAAGTGATAGGTAAGAAGTGGATTTATTTAGAGAGAAACACACTCCACAGACAGAGCGTGGGCTATCTCAGAAGGTGAGGAAGGCCTGATACAACTCTTTGCAGTGAATAAATGCTACCTTATCCATTATCTCATTTTAATACCTACCTATTGCTATGTGTATCTACTGTATAACAACATACAATACTATGTATAATACATATTATATGGTATATGTTGCTTTATATAATATATATTGCTACATATTATATACATGTATATGTATGAGATTCTAATATATTCCAGTTCACATTCAGTGGCTCCCCAGCTTCTCCAGAGAAAATGACAAAATTCCTAACTGTTCTCTAAAGCCCTATTCTATTGGCACCTGCCCCCCACCACTTCCCTCATACGTCTCCTTCTCTTCCCCTCTTTTATTCTGCTGCAACCACACTGATGTCTTTGCTTGCTTCACCTACGCCAGGCTAGCTCTCACTCTGGACTTTTCCGTTGCTGGTCCTTCCCCGGTGAGCCTGGGGCTTGCTGTCTCACCTCCAAGTCCTGGCTCAAATCACCTTCTCAG
Organism: Orcinus orca; assembly: GCF_937001465.1. Classification (NCBI taxonomy): domain Eukaryota; kingdom Metazoa; phylum Chordata; class Mammalia; order Artiodactyla; family Delphinidae; genus Orcinus; species Orcinus orca. The sequence continues at coordinate 12,352,926 of NC_064571.1, forward strand.
TGACCTTTTGTCCAGTCCCCCTACGGCAAGCCCCTCCCCCAACTCGTTATCCTTGTTACTTTGCTTTGTTTCTCTCCGCCATCTGACGTAGTATGTGTGTCACTTATTCATTTGTTTATCACCTGTCTTCCCCCAGGAGCAGGTAACGGGCATGAAGCCAGGGTGTTCCCATCCTTTGGTGTCCTCTGTACCTAGAACAGTGCCTGGCACACAGGGGGAACTCAGTAAACATTTGTGTTAGTGTGAGTATTTGATGGGGCGTATGTGAGCAGCAGGGATAACACAATGACCTCATGGTGACAGCGTGATGCTGGGCACTGGACACACAGCAGCTAACAGGACAAAATCTGGACAAAATCAGCCGTGCGTGCCCCTCATTGGCTCTTGGCAATTAGTGGTGGAAGCAGAAACTCAGTAGCCCTTAACTTTTTCCGTGGGGATGTTGCCTGCCTCTCTCTTCTTTGTTCCGGGCAGCTATAGATCCCCTGAGTAGAATCTGGGTGGGAGTTGGACTCAGGTCCTGGCCAGGGTCAGTGGGAGGAGTACAGGGAGTGACCTCCTTGCCCCCCCATCCCAGGGGCAGTGGGAGTCAGCCAGACCCCCTTCCTCCTCTTTGGCATTCAGTTCCTCCATCGAAGGCTCCAGATCTCTGGGCAACGTCACAGTACCTCCTGCCCAGGGGACATGTGACCATGTGAGAGCACTGCTGGGTTGGAACAAGCCACATTATCAGGTTATTGTGCTAAACATGCAGGTCCCCTTGCCAAGCCACCACACCCCATTCCACCACTGACAGAGCCTTTTGGGGGCCCTAATTTACAGGGGCCTGAACTGGGGAGGGTGTTGTCCCAATGGTCCTAGGGAAGGAGGGGTCTTTTCTGTGAGACCCACGTACTCCGGCTTCCTCTGAGGTCTGGGGAGAAGGAAGCAACAAGCCCACTTTGGCTTCAGGCCCCACAAGGAGTGGCAGACGTCGACAAGACCATGACTGTTTGACTCTTGGGGACCCTTTGGCATTAACCATTGTCCTCCAGCATTTACTTTGGGTGGCAAAGACTGTCGATCACTAACTTTGATTTTTTAGGAAATCCAGAGATGTTCCTCCTGTTGCGACTGTGTCCAGGAATTCCCAAGAAGTCCCCTCCTGGAGAAAGATCTTCCTTCACAGAACTGATCCTCAGCAGGCCACTGGACAAGGATTTGGGGCTACTGGACTCTGGGTGAAGCCTGCTAAGCTCAGGGAGAGTTTGGAGGGGTGGGTTTCTGGGGAGTTAGAGCTGTCAGGGGGGACAGTCCACGTTTCCTACTTTCAAGCTGAGTGGCCTTGGGCAAACTACTTAACCTCTCTGAGCCTTAGTTTCCTCATCTATGAAATGGGGATGATAATGCCTATCGTACATGATTGCAGATGACCTTGAAATGAGATCTGTAAAATATTGACCTGCACAACGAGACTGCGTTTGTTACTGCCCTTCTAGGAGTGAGCGGTCCTACAGGGCTTTGGACCGTGGTGACACTCAGGCAAAACTCACTGTCAGATTTTATTTCACAGGCATTTAGTGACCGTGAGGGATCCCAACCTGCTTAGGCCATCTGTGGTTTTGACTATAAGTGATTCTAAGGGAGAGGGCGTAGCATTCAGCTTGGTGACTGCAGCAACCTCAATGTTAACAGGCAGGTGGATGAGGAATATTCCTTTGCTTAGTGCACTGCAGGATGCTCAAGTGCCTGGTACGTAGTGAGTGCAAAAAAGAGGTGAATCTGGATCAAGGAGCTTGAAGTCATCCAGGCCACCTTGGGTTCCAGGTATTCATGATGGGTTTAGAGATCCCAGGTCGGCTTTGTTCTAATCCTCAGCACAGAGAGGATCTACTCCTCCCTTTCCACAAAGAGAGAGGGAGAGACAGTAACCAGCATTTACCCTTCTCCATCTTACTTTTGCAGGAAAGATGTTGGTCTAGAGGCTGGGGCCCAGGTACCCGAGATATCCTTGCCCATAACCCTGGCTCTTAGGGCCCAGCAGGTGATGTCTGCATCCCATGTTTTGGCTCTCCAGAATCATCCAGGGGAGCACATACTCCCCCCGCCATGTGAAGGGAGGTCTGGGCACGGGATGAAGAGCATTGCAGTTTTTGAGCTCCTACCCTGGGAGCACAAACCTCGTGTCAGGTGCTACGCAGGGGACTGCATGTATGCCATTTCCACTGTTCTCAGTTGCCCTCACCCCTAAAGAAAAGGGCCTGAGACCTTGAACTTTGGAGTTGGTTAGTCTTGGAGGCTCTGCTCTGCCACCAATTGTAGGGCTTACACATGTGATTCAGCCCTCTGGGGCTCTCAGTGGCTGAGATGGGGATAATTAGAACACCTATATGGGTGTGTGAGGATTAAATGAGATAAGAAAAGCATATGGCCCAGGGTTTAAAAGCAAATGTTAAGGACGATGATGATGAAGATGTTGAATAGTGTGGGCTCTAAAAGGCTTCCCTAGAGGTTACTGTTGACCTCATGGCTACTTGGGATTTCCGGCCGGCAGCAGAATGGCCCTGACACTGGCAGTCCTGGGAGCCTCACTCTGTTTCTCACTTGCTTGGTCACTTGGGGCCAATGATTTCCTCCAGACAGTTTTGACTGGGGTCTGAAAGTTTGGTCCTAGGGTGCGGGGCCAGCGGCACTAAGAACTGTTGCAAAGGACAGAAAACCCCTCTCCTTCTCCAGGCGCCCAGGCCTTGGCCTAAGGCGGCAAGGTGATGCCGCCAGCTCTTCTGTTTGCAGAGGAGGGGCCGCGAGCAAAGGGCGAGCCCCGCATGGGCCCGTCTCCCCCGTCCCCCAGCAGCGCGGCAGACTTGCTCTCTTCCCACCGGCTGGGTCTCCAGGTGCCTTCCTTTTAATTAAAGGTACTTAGCCTTCCGCTCCACTGGCCTTCATTTGCATGGGATCCTTCCCTTTATGCAGCCTCAGTATCACAACGAGCCAGGAGGTTAACGGAGCATCATCGCGCGGTGCCCTGGAAGGCGGGACAGAGCCGACTGCGCCCCGGTTCCCTGAGCGTTGCTCCCCGGGCTCCGCACGGCGGGCGGGGAGCTGCCAGCTTTCCAGCCCCTTGGCCGCCGCGCCCGGCTCGGCCCCGGGCCAACGGAAGCAGAGGGGCCGCAACTTGCTAAGCCTGCGCGGGCGTGGCCCCAGCTTCCTTCTTCAAAGGGCCTTTACAGACCGAATCTGCCTTGGTCCCTGAAGCCAAGGCGAGTCCTCTAAGTCTCTGCAGCCTCAGGGCTGGTCCTTGGTGGGCGCATTGAATCCACGAGGAAGGCAGGTGTTTTCCAATCACCCGTGTTTGCCGGCCCCTGGACTGAGTTCCTGCGGTATCTGGGGACAAATCACAACTCCTATCCCGAGGGAACCGATCGCTGATCGGGAGAATTGTATTGGAGGTTACACAAAGAACCGTGATGTCGGGTAGAGGGTGGATGAAACTGCAGGAAGGCTTCACCTGAAGGGCACGGGAGTCCAGAGGGAAGCAGGACGTGAACCGCCAGCCAATGCCAGACACTTCCTGATGAGTATTCAGAAGAAGGTTCTGATGCTTCGAAGCACCAGGTTTAAACTCAGGCCCATCTTTTCTCAGGAAGAGAGGAAGCTCCACCTTGGAAAGACCAGACTCCTTCCGTCTCAGGTGCTTACGCTCTAGTGAGAAGACAAGACACAGACCTGGGAGACTCTAGGTCAAGGCCTTTTCTTCTGACCCCACACTTGCCTCCATCTCATGGTTTCCTCAAGACATGACGTTTTCTCCATAATCTCCCACCAGCCCGCTCGGTGCCCCACTCACCTGAGTCTCCTCCATCACCAGGTCTGTGCCCTGCTTCTCCCTCTGGATGTCCTAATGTCTCAAGGCCAGGGAAACAAGAGCGGGGTCAACCCTCCTCTATGTGGCTGGTCCTATCCCTAAAGATAAGGAAGCAGAGATGCAGAGCAGGCTTGTTTATCTCGGCTAAGTTGTTATCCCTTTTCCCAGATTGACTCTGATGATTTACCTCCCAACTTCTGTGAACCAGCTCTTCCTTTTCTACAAATCCCTTTTCTTTTCCTTAGACTGGGAGACAGACGCCGTGGCGGTGGGATACTGGGGACTGCTGTGATTTCTTCCATGTAGTGTCTGACACAGAGAAGACAACAAACAGTGAATGAATGAATGAATGGGCTCGGAATTAGACTCAGTCTTCCATGTTAAAGACAGAGGAGAAAAGAGACATAGACCAGCATGTGGAAGGGTTCAGAACCTCTTAGTCACTGGCTCGTGTCCCAATAATCTTCCCGAGTGTAAACCCAGGGGCTGTCACGACGTCAGCCCCTCCTGCGATGCTCCGGAGGAAATCAGGCAACATTCCCACTCAATTTATCATGTGAAGCTTCTGGAACTGGGAGCCCAGGGGATTCCTTTGCCTTCTGGAGCCAGCCCAGACGGACAGACAGACAGTCAACACCATTCTAGGCCCAGGGAAGGGCGGGGTAAGCTCAGGATTTCCTTTAGAGGTTTGTTTTCAGTGAAAAAGGTTAGTACCTCATTCCTCTTCCCTACCAGATGGTGAAGCACATGGAAGATAAAAGTCTTTCATTAGCGTTTTCCCAGCCATGCACCTCGGAATGGGGTGAGTGCTCCCCTTTCTCCATCTCCCTTGCCATGTGTGCCTTGCTGAATCGGGACAGGTGGGGAGGCTGCCATGAATGATGACAGCAAGCACCTCCCACAGGGCACTTTCCAGTAGCATAATCTCATATCACCCTCGTAAACAACTGATGAGGTGAGTGTTGATCTGTTTCACAGATGAGCAAAGTGAGGCTCTAATGGGCTTACATACCCAAGTCCCCTAACTATGAGTGTTGGAGCCAGGATTTGGACCTAGACCCTCTGATTCCAGAGACCAGCGGTCAGTGACCAGGGAGACTATCTTAAAGGCAAGCGGCTGGGCAAGACCCTTGAATCTCCAGGCTTTGGCCCTGAACAAAGAACGCTTGAAAGAACAGCTTGCTTGAAATGACCCTCAATAGGTGTCTCCTCTAATGAAGGCACTGTGACTCTAGAGGTGCTTGTCTTGAGAAGAGTGTGACAATGTCAATCCAAAGGCCCATCGGACTTGGTAGCAAACCCTGGGCCGTTCGATTAGCTTACTGTCACCCAAGAAGCGGAAAGCGTGACCCTCAAGGGCTAGATCTTTAGGGCAGGTACAATTTGCAGCAGATGCAGGGCTGACAGAAAGATGATAGTCTCAGGTGGCGTTCGTAATAACAGCACCTCCCAGATAAAAGTGCCGGTATTCCCTCCGCACTCCTTTTGAGTCCCACCATCCCTGGGCTGTGGGTTCAGTTCTAATGACCTTCAAAGGAGGAAGATGAGAAACAGACACAGAGGGGACCAGGGGAGCATAAAGGGACCCTAAGCCACACCTACTGAGGATGAATTAAAAGGATAGAGGATAGTTTACCCAAGAAGAGAAGATCGACGGTGAAATGGAAGGTGTAGCAAGGAGCTAAGCCCCGCCCCCACTCTGCCCATCAACAACCATGTGAAGGAAGTATCTTCCAGACCAAGTCCAACCTTTTTTTTTGGCGGTACGCAGGCCTCTCACTGCTGTGGCCTCTCCCATTGCGGAGCACAGGCTCCGGACACGCAGGCTCAGCGGCCATGGCTCACGGACCCAGCTGCTCCGCGGCATGTGGGATCCTCCCGGACCAGGGCACGAACCCGTGTCCCCTGCATCGGCAGGCGGACTCTCAACCACCGCACCACCAGGGAAGCGCCCAACCTTTAGATGACTGCAGTCCTGCTTGACAGCTTGGCCGTAACCTCTGAGCAACCCTGAGCTGCAGAGCCCCTGGATTCCTGACCCTCAGCAGCTGTGTGAGATGATAAATGTTTGCTGCTCTAAGCTGCTAAGTGTGTGGTACTTTGTTACACAGCTCTGGATAACTAAGACTATACTCATTCTTCTGTCTGCTCTGAGAAATTCTACTCTTGGCCGTAAGAGTGTTTTGTCAGCAGAAGGCTCGGAGAATATTTTCACTGCTAGAGCAAGAAAATAGAATTTCTTCTTCTTTCTTTCTTTGTCCTCAACTGACTTCATTGAGCTTTAAGCCTGCCTATAGCCCTGATGTGGAGATCTGGTGAATTAACACATCAGTTGCTTCTTGGCATTTTAAATGTAACTGTGGTCAAATTCCCAAAGGGAGTCTGTCCTCCCAGAAGCTAGTCTGGAGATATCAGGGATGCCCCTCTCAGTCCAGTAGTTGCTTTATTCTGCGTTGGCTGGACCTTCTGGATGAGACAAGGAGTCATCCTGGGGGAGAGATCACATGGCCTTTCCTAGAGAGAAGTTGGAACAAATGACAGCAATGGGGGTGGAAGGCAGTGGCTGAGGTTGGTAAGGCTCACCTTTCAGAGTCAAGGAAAAAGAGAGAGAAGGTCCATCAGGTATAGAGTCTCTGTCCCTGCTCTTCGTATCTGTGTGTGCATGTGTGTGGCCGTTCATCTTTCAAAGAATTAGAGGCCAGGACCAGCGCTGGACAATTGTCACAAGTTTTGTTAATTTCTTTCTCCTTAGTTCTGATTTCCTTTTACAGGAAATAGAGCTACAGAGTGGGGAACACAGTGTGGGTTGCGGGGAGAGGCAGGGACAGCAAACATGCCGAGTCTCTGAGGACTACGGCAAAGGAAGAAAAATGTCCAGGAGAAGCTGGTCTGGGTCTGTGAAGGAGGTCTGGGCACTTAAAGTGTCCTTCTGGGATTCCCAGACTGTCCTCTGCTGTTTCTTCCCATTGACTAGACTCTACCTGTAATTCAGGTAGATTCCACCAGGTGGAGAAGTGTCTGGATTACAACCTCTTGACTCGCAGGATTTCCCACCGCCATGGGTAACTAAGATGATAGAGAGTTGGACTATCAGGTTCAAAACTGTCCACAAAAAAAGCACAAAATGCTCATTACTGAGGAAAGACTCCTCCACTAACAAGCATTGTAAATTTATGAAATTACTTATCACTAATTCTCTCCAGGACTTTGTTGCCTCACCTCTAAAGTGAAAGAGGCAATCAAAGTGATTTCTAATGTCCAGCTCTGAAATTCTAGGATTCCAGGCACTTCCCTGGTGGCACAGTGGATACGACTCCACTGTCCCAATGCAGGGGACCCAGGTTCAATCCCTGGTCGGGGAACTAGATCCCACATGCATGCCCCAACTAAGACTCCACGTGCCGCAACTAAGGAGCCTGCCTGTCGCAACTAAGAGCCGGTGCAAAGAAAATAAATAAATAAATATTAAAAAGAAAATAAATTCTAGGATTCCATAATATAACATTTGTAATAAGGCTTATCTTAGTTATATTTGATTTCTCCTACTTCCTTAAGGCTGAGGGGTCTCAGCTGTATTCCCCACCCCTTCCTTTCCCATGGTTTACTTGAGCTATGTCTCATCAATAACCATTCAATGTCAATTTCCTCACCTTTTCCCAATAAAATAAAAACAAGGTTCTGTATTTCCATTCATCCATTCTCCCCTTTGTCTTGGTGTACAGGTGGACCTTGGAGATACTGCACGTTCAGTTCCAGACCACCACAATAATGTGAATATCACAAAAAAATGAGTCATACAAATTTTTTGGTTTCCCAGTGCACGTAAAAGTTTATGTTTATATTCTACTGTAGTCTATTAAGTGTGCAATAGCATTATGTCTTAAAAAATGTACACAGCTTGATTTAAAAATACTTTGTTGGGCTTCCCTGGTGGCACAGTGGTTGAGAATCCGCCTGCCAATGCAGGGGACACGGGTTCGTGTCCTGGTCCAGGAGGATCCCACATGCCGTGGAGCGGCTGGGCCCGTGAGCCATGGCTGCTGAGCCTGTGTGTCCGGAGCCTGTGCTCTGCAGCGGGAGAGGCCACAACAGTGAGAGGCCCGTGTACTGCAAAAAAAAAACCAAAAACAAATACTTTGTTGCTAACCATCATCTGAGCCTTCAGTGTGTCATTTTTGCAGTAGTAACATAAAAGATCACTCATCACACATCACCAAAACAATTATAACAATAGTGAAAAAGTTTGAAGTATTGTGGGAATTACTAAAATGTGACATGAGTACACGAAGTGAGCAAATACTGTTGGGAAAATGGTGCCAGTAGACTTGCTTTGATGCAGGGTTGCCACGATAATTTGCTAAAAACACAGTATCTGTGAAACGCAATAAGGTATGCCTATATTAGCCACAAGTTTTGTGTGCTATCTTGGATTCCTCCTTTCTCTTGTTTGGTGCCCATTCCATTCTGAGTCATCCCTCCACTTACGGACTTGATCACACCACGTGATTTGGTGTTTTGGCAGACAAAGACTGAATGGGGCAATCCAGAAGTTCAGGGGCGTTTGCTCACTATTGAATAAATCTTGATTGGTGGGAAATGAGAGGGGGGTCAGATAAATTCCTCTCCTCTTTCAGTGGATATTTCAAGGTTTGATTTCTCTTTGTAAATCTTACGGAGAAGCTCAGCACGTTAAGCAAACATGCCTCATGGGTGCCCCACTGTGTGTCTTCACAGCTTGTTGTGAAATTGCACAATAATGCATTTCATCAAGTGCTTCACATCTTCCCTTCCCTTCCTTCTGATTTTTCCTAAACCTCACTGTCCTGGGCTTGTACATTTCTCCTCTATAAAGTGTGAGCACTTCAATCTTTGCCTCAGGCTCTGCTTTCCATAGAATTGAGGCTAAGACAGTTGGCCTCAGAGACAGATGCCTCCCTCCCACTTTTTAAGGCCAATTCTGTCGCTTGGGTTTTCAATTCAATCTCTTTCTGCCTCCTCTACACTTCATTAACTAGTCTTCCTTTTTTTTGGAGATATAATAGTTACACTAATTCTTTCATTGTTTTGAGTTTCCAACTTCTCCCTCTCTATGGACTCCATTCTCTTAGTCTGTGAACACACTCAAGGATTTCCATGAAAAATGAGCATTCCCTTTGCTAAAAGTGTTCAATTCCGTCTCTTCATGAACAGATTCTTACAGTTATGCTCACTGCCTGTATTTGTCTTCTAAGGCTGCCATACAAAGTGCCACAAATTGAGTGGCTTAAGGCAACAGAAGTCTACTTTCTCATGGTTCTGGAGACCAGAAGTCTGAAATCCAAGTACTGGCAGGGCCATGCTTCCTCTGAAACCTCTAGGGGAGGATTCTTTGCCTCTTTCAGCTTCGGGTCACTCAGGCAATCCTTGGCTTATGGTGGCATAACTCCAGTCTCTGCCTTTATTCACATGGCTGCCTGCCCTCTGTGTGTCCGGGTCTTCACGTGACATTCTCCTCTCTCTTATAAGAGCACCAGTCATATTGGATTAAAGGCCCATCTAACCCTAACCCTAACCCTAATCCTAACCTTAATCCTAACCCTAACCCTAAACCCTAACCCTAACCTTAACTTCATCTTAACTTGATTACATCTGCAAAGACCCTATTTCCAAATAAGGTCACATTCACGGGTACCAAGGGTTAGGACTTCAACATATATTTTGTGGGGACACAAATGTTCTCTCTGCCAACTCATTGGCTTTTTGTAGTTAGGTTTCTTTCCACACCTTGTTACTCACATGGTCCCCCCGAAGGTCATCAATGTCAAATTCAATGGCTTTTCTCAGTCACTATCCTTGTGACTGCCCTGCAGTATTTGTCATGGTTACCTTTTCTCTCCTCCCTGAATCCCTCTGCTGAGCTGACCTCCAGGTACTGTGCACACCTGCAGCTCCTTCTGTCTTCCCTACTGTTGCAGGTATACCATCTTCTATGTCTTTTCCTTCTCTCCCCATCTCCAATTCAAAGTGCATTTTAATGTTGGGGCCTTGGTCATATTCTCTTCTTTCAACTCACTCTCTCTTCTGGCCTACTCCCAACCTTCATGCTTCAGTGCACTCTTCGAAGTAGATAACAAGTATGTCTCTCTGGCCCGACTGTCTCTCGAGCTCAGGGCAAGCATTGTTGCTTGGAAATCACTGAAGAGCCTCAAAGGTAATAAATCCCAAGCACAACACATTCTCTTTCCACACACACATCACATACACACAATCACACACACGTCACACACACAATCACACACATCGCCTGATCAAAGAAACAACTGTTTCTCTTCTTGGCTTCCCTGTTGCTGGTAATGACACCACCACCCTCCTGGTCTTTATTTTCCATGCATTCATGTCAGTTTCTGTGAACTTGTTCTGAGGTTTCCAGAAATACTGTGGCACTTTGAATGTGGACAGGCTCCCACAAGAGTGGGTGGGACCCATCCAGTGACATGTGCCTTATTGCCATTATTGTGACCCCAGCTCTAGACTCAGGCTATCGAGGCCTGAGAAAGTCTGGTCTACACTTGATTCTGCAGGCTGGGACTCTCACGGTGACAATAGCAAGAGCATGTGTAGCAGACAACCTAGGCATATAGATAACTCTAGGCCTGGTTTCAGATGCAATGAGGCCCAAGGGCACCCTCTCTCTCATATGCTGTTTGTTTGGGGATATATGATTTCCACACTAATTCTAAAATGTTTTCAGAATCTCTGGTAGAGAACCTCACACATTGCTCGCTTCCTATAAATGTGGTTGAACGATGGAATCTGCCCGAGCGCTTATCTCAGCCATAAAAGTCAATACACTTGCACTCAAGGATCTGTAAATAAGCAGCTGATGCTACTTCTCTACAGCTCAGCTCCCCAGAGTCTTCATTCCAGGCACAGCCAGGGAGCATAATAATGGTGATGTTTAAGATTCAGGGCTGGAGAAGACTGGAAGACCTTTGCTTCATCGACAAGGAGGCAGACGTTCTGAGACATTCAGGGACTTCCCTGGGGCCCCCTGTGTGGTCCCCTTACATGCTACCTGCTTTTATTTACTTTCTTTTTAGAAAGGATAGCATTGACCTCTGCTGACCATTCCTGGGATGGGCAGAGGGGGCCTCAAATGAGCTCACCTGCCTGCAGTGTGTTGTGGGGGGCGGTGAGGTGCTGTCCCACACTGTACCATGGAAATACTGCCTGGCAGCAAAGCATCTCGGGATAACTTTAGGGATATTGTTCCGGGGTGGATGCTTGGGGTCTGGAGGGCTCAGTAGAGGGAGGAGGGAAGGGAAGGAGTGTTCAGGGGTTGTCATGTGTTGGGAAATATAAACCTTTGAGCATGTCCCGGTTCATAAGGAGCCCAAGTATATGTTCTGTTCTCAAGGACTCTGCTGGGACCTTATGGCTTCTTTCAGTAAAGGAAGCCTCACCCAATAGCTGAAAATTTGGTCAGTCACATGTTCAGCACTTCTTTGTTGGCGGCCTATTGCTGCGCCTTTTCTTGACATAGCAGTTCATACACAACAAGACAGACCAGAAGTGCAGGCAGGTTTTGCTTTATCTGATGTAATATAATTTATTTTATGAGAGTGAGAGAGAGAGAGTATGGGATGGGTGCCTAGACGTGACCTGATGTCCAGGCTCTGCACAGGAAGCTGACAGCTCCAGGAGATGCTGTGTGGTCTGGGAAGGTCTTCAGAATCTGGGAGCCAGTGAACAGGCTTGGGCAGAGGTGGAGTCCAGGCAAGGAGGAGGCAGGCTGCGAGCATCACGGAGGAGCGGGGACCACATGTCGCCAACATTCAGGTCCCCTGTTCCATGAAGCCTTCTTGGTCTCAGTGACCTTGTTCTCTGACACTTGGTACTCACTGCATATGGCTTCATTGGACCACTGTCACCTAGGTTGGGGCGTCAGAGGGACTTTCAGGATACAAGGGAGGAAATGGAGGGTTAGCCAGATGGAATCATCTACACAAAGTCCCACACGTGGATGCAGCAGAGCCAGGGTAATACACACTGAGGCCCCCCCAAGTACACATCCTCCCCTGGGCTGCCTTGCCATCCCCTGCACCTGTCACCTGTCTCTTTCCCATCTAGGCTGGCGGTGCCCGCGGCCGCAGGGTCATTTCCTCCAGCTCTGTGCTGGAGATGAGAAAGCAGGGAAGCTGTCTGGCTGTGGACCTACTGCACACCAGGTGCTGGCTAAACAGCACCTCATTTGATCCTCCAACAGCCTTACGAGGCCGCCCAGGTTTCTTAACACTGCAGTTCAGAGTGGTGTCGCGTGTCCTCAAGTTACCCAGTCACTGGCTGGGATGCAGCTCCCAGGCGCCTGGGGCAGGCAAGTGGAGACTGCACGGCCTGCGAGTGATACATGGAGAGCGTCACCTCCTGCCTGACAGGAGGAAGATAAACAGCTCCCCGTTAAATCTCACTTAATGCTGATACTTATAAATTTATTCAGCTTGTGTTTACTGAATCGAGAGAATGCCTAATAACATCGCGTGCTTCATCTCACATGTTCCTACTAATGAGAATGCAAGCATTGCTTAATTTTTTTTTTTAACGTTTCATTTGCTTTCTATTCCCCCCACTTCTTCCTCTAGCTGTTGGCTTGGATTTTCCTCTGTTGCCAAATTCTGGAAAGTTTGGGCTTCTTGGGTGTTGGTGAGGAGAGGGCCAAAGTGGGCCCAGGGCAGAGGGCAGGGGGATAGTGCCCTGGGCTCTGGAGAGACAAAAAGAATGGTTGGAATGACCACGGGAACATTGGCAACGTTTGTGGGGTTGTGGTGTGGCTGTGTGTGAGTGTACGTGTGTGTGAGAGTATGTGTGAACGTGTGCAAGTATGTATGAGTCTTTGTAAGGAGAGAGAGAGAGACTCCACTTTTACCTTAGTTTGATCTGCTCATTATGGGTTTGTTAAAATGAAGGCCTCCCTCTGGCTGTTTATCCCACTAAGGTCAACTGTCTGGCTTCTGAGAGGGCAGTTATGGGATATACTGGGCAGCCCTCACCCAGCCAGCAGGAGCTCCAAGAACAGGGCAGGGAGAGAATGCCAGAGGTCAGCAGAGCTCAGGAGGGCATCTGGAAATGGGGTGAATGTGGGGAGAGCTGGGTGGTCTCATCTGGGCTTCCTTGGGGTATGCTGGGTGGGAGGGAGAGGGGACGGAAGGGCGAGCTGTCAGGCCTTGGTGTCCTGAGGGGAGGGGGGTGCCATGCAGAAGTCTGGAATTAGGGTGGGGTGTGCGGGGAGCTGGAGTTTGGGAGGAGGAAGGCTGGAGAGTTGCTGACGGTGGGTGGGGCCGGACCAGGAGGTCTCCATGCAGGGGGCACAGGTTGAGGGGGAGAAGAGAGGGAGATGAGTCTGATTCAGGGCACCGGAAACAGGATCTGGGAGAGGAAATGGAGAAAGGAGACGGGATGCAGGCCTTCTGGGGCCTTTCCAACTGCATGTTGCCCCAAACTGGCTGCACTCTGGTGCCTCCCAACTCCAGGCGGACTCCGCGTACTCTTAGACGTTTCTCTTCTCGGCAGAGCGGGGGTCTGGCTCGGACCGTAGCAGCTCTGGGGGCAGCACTCTCTGCTTTCCTCTCCTTTGAGAGGCTGTCTTCCCTGGGCCTGGCATCTTAGCAGGGCTCATGCCTTTTGGCATCATCCAGGAAGCTGGATGATGGGATCTCGGGAACCTGGAGAAGTCTGCGGCAAGGATAGAGGCCCCAGGTGAATGCTAGAGGCCCCCAGGCCTTCTCCGCAGGGCAGGAAGTTCCAGTTCTGCCCCTCACTGGGTTTGTACCCTACATGGAGTCCTCTTCCTGTCTGGGTACCATTTTCCCTGTCCAGTTAAAGGCAGGTGGTCACCAGCTCTATCTATGGCCTAATTCCCATGGCCATCTGCCCAGGCAGCCCTAAACCATGGTGTCCTTTCCCCTACCGCCCAGAGCAAGGCAGGCAGGTAACGTGGATATCAGAGGTCCTGGGTAGCAGACACCTGCTTTAGGAGGGAGTGGGGAAGCCCTAGGCCCAGCCTCTGCCACCTCCTCCTGTTTCCGGTCGCCCAGGTTTAGTCCTCTCCCCGTGCAGCCTGTGTCCCCCTCTGTTCTCCCACCTCCAAGGCCCATCAGGATGGCCAGCCATCCCAGGCTCCTCTCTGCTCTGCAGCTGCAGCAGGAACTTCCTCTTGACACCCCCCATGCCTCCCTCTGGGCCCAGCTCTGTTCGGGGTTCCTTCAGGAGGAGGGGGAGAGGGATGGGGGCTCATCCCTGTCTTTTGTGCTCTCTTTTCCTCCCACTTCCGCTCCCCTCGCTGCTCCGGGTGACCTTTCACCCCTCCCTTGGATGTCCCTCAAAGGCAGCTCCTGTGGTTAATAACTTCAGCTGGCAGCCCCACACAAAGCCGGGGCCGGAAACCATTGTCCTGGGGACAATGGCCGAGCAGCCCAATAATGAGGCGGCCACAGTGTTGTCTGACATCCTACGTTGCCCTGGCAAAGGAGGAGGGGCAGTGGGGCTCGCTGTGCCCTCACCTCCTGGAGCTGAATTATTCCCCTGCACATGGCAGTTCCTCTTCCCGAGGAGGCACCAGGCACCTGTGCCCTCCCATCAGCTGCATGTCCCTGTGATTGCAAGCTGGGTAGCTGTCCCCTGGTGACACCCCAACATACACCACCACTGCTCTGGCTTATTTTGCTGCTCCCATGTCCTGAGTCAGGGCACCACAGAGTTTAGCAATTGATTGGTTCTGGCAAATTGATAAGGTTGGGGAGATCTCAGCCTGTACCTGGTGGGAAGCATGACATCTGGCCTGGGTTCAAGGCCTCCTTCCTCTCTTCCTAGCTGCATGACCCTGGGGAAGCCACTTAACTTCTCTGAGTCTCCACTTACTCATCTCTAAAAGCAGGAGTGGGATGGGAGCCAAGGGGAGGGCGCTCAAAAGTTACCTGACAGGTGAGTACCTGCCACATCCAGGGGCTGCCCCGCCCTTGTCACCCCTGTGGGGGACAGTTGTGGGAGTGACCCTGCCTCAGTTACAATTTCACTTCTTTTTTATGCAGCCCCCTGTCTTGCATCTCAAACCAGATTGTAAATCACTCAGGGACATGAAGTTCCACATGCTTTTCCCCCATCTCTCCCGCTTCCTCCGTCTGCACAGTGTTGGGTACTCAGGGTGGTGTAGGGATCCCACTGAAGCCACAGAATTGGCGGCTGACACATGCAAGAGGATCTAGAGTGGTTCTCAGCCCTGCTGTCCACTACAATGACCTGGAAAGGTTTAAAAAATACCCAGAAAATTTGAACTAATTGGTATGGCCTGGGGCATCGGGACTGTGTGTGTGTGGTGCATGTGACCGGTGAGAATATTTTTAAAAACAGGTAAAGAAACACTGATTTGTCCCCTTGGAAAACATGCCACCTCACATTCATGCTTGAGCATAGCCCTTCTCTAGAGGAAGAAGTGGACGATGTCCTGAGACATTCTTGATATCCTTGAATAGTGTTCTTTCTTACAGCTTTACTGTAAGTAAAAGATTTAGGTTTAGGGATAGTTTCCTTTTTAATTCAACTTTACTGAGACATAATTTGAATCTAACAAAATATACATATTCAAAGGGCACAGTTCACGAGTTTAGACAAATATGTACCCATATAGAACCACTGACCCAATCAAGATACAGAATAAGTTGTCATCCCAGAAAGAACCCTTGTGGACGTGAGACTTTAAGACCTTCCCAGATGATTTTGGGGTGCAGCAGCATTTGAGCAGTGCTGCGGGCCTGACACTCATGTTCTGACAGTTTCTGCTTTGAAGTCATAGAGAGGTTGTCCAGGGCAGCATTACTCATGCTTCAGGACACACAGCATCACCTGGGATCTGGTTAAATGCTGATTCGGTCCTGGGAGTAGGCCTGGAACTCTGCATTCTTAATAAGCTCGGCCCATCCTTTGAGACACCAGTTGCAAGTGTCTCATTTTGCAGATGAGGCTCAGAGTGTGGATGTGGGTGCCTTGAAAACCCTGTTTCAAAGCTCCTGGCCTAATGACAATCATGTCCTTTGTCTCCCAATCTCTTTTTTATCTCTACCCAAACCTGAATCCCAAACAAGTGGCATAGCCATGATAAGGGCTCTCTCCTCTTTCCCTTTGTGTGTTGTCACCCCTTCCAGCCCTGGACACCCTTGAGTCACTTTCCTGCGAAAAGGCCTCCTACTCTGTCTCTTTCTGAATGATAGACCCACTCCTTATCAACATCTACCTTCCCCATTCTATTCCATCGCTCGATATGCATCAATTCAACTTAATGAGCAAGTGTTTATTAAGCAATATCACTGGGCCAGACCTGATCATACCTTTAAGGAGGAAGATAAACCAGAAGCTGTGATTTGGTTAACCCAGAAGGCAATTGATTAACAGCATAGATGGGCTGGGAGAGACCTGAGTGATCGCCCCTTATTTTACAAATAGTGTTTAGGAGAAGCCACCCACCCGTAATCCCAAGTGAGGAGCATATAGCATAGACCTCACGGAAGAGGAGGGATTTGGGAAGGACTTTGAAAAAAGTATAGAAGAGGCTGTGAGAAGACAAGGCGGGGTGTCCTGGCCGAGGGTAGGAGGGAGACACTGCTGATGGAAACTGAGCCCCATTTTCTAAGAAAATTGGGAAGAGGTCCTGTGGACTTGGCTGCCCAGACAGCTGGCATAACCTCAGGCTGCCAGGATGGTCATCACCGCTGGGACATGGAAGGTGACACTATGCTTCTCCCCTATTCAAGTTTCTTCCGAGCACTGTACGTGGGGTTTCCCTTCCAGGAGCTTAACCAGGGTGTGTGCTGGAGGTGGTCTGGGGATCAGGTCCCATGAGCACTGGGATCTGGGGATGCTTGGACACAAAGAGAGGAGATATTTGGTCTGGAGGTACCTGGGGTCACATTTAAACATTAGCAAGGCTATCCCGTAGAGTTAATTAGTACTGTGGACTTTGGAGAGATATGGGTTTCACTTCACCCTTGGGCAAAACTAGGTTCTAACACCCCTCCCCTGAGATAGATGGAGCCACATGGGGAGCAAGGGATCTTCAGTCCCTGAATGTGGACAGCTGTCAGACATCTAAGCTCCTCTGCCTGAGGAGCTCCTCTCTCATCTAAGCTCCTCTCCCTGAGCTTCCCCCAGGGGATGCCGGTCATTCTGGTGGCCTCATGTCTATCTTTGTGTCTGAGGTGCAGCCTGCACAGCAATCCCCCTGTGGCTACCTGGCTGCGGCCAGAGGATCAGGTACCCATTTTCTCCCAGAATAGATCCACACCCAGAATTTAACGGTTACAGGCAGGAACACAGATGACAGTATAGCTTTAGGAAAGAGGAAGACAACAGGGTTCTATCATGTGCATCTGAGGGATCTGAAAAAATAGCTCTGGAGTTTAAATAAGAGGTTGGTGCTGATCCTGAGGAAAAGGAACAAAACTGGAGGCATAACCCTTCCAGACTTCAGACAATATTACAAATCTACAATAATCAAAATAGTGTGGTACTGACACAAAAACAGACATATAGATCAATGGAACAGACTAGAGAGCCCAGAAATAAACCCACACACCTATGGTCAACTAATCTTCAACAAATGAGGCAAGAATATGCAATGGGAAAAGACAGTCTCCTCAGCAAGTGGTGTTGGGAAAGCTGGACAGCTGCATGTAAATCAATGAATTTAGAACACACACTCACACCATACACAAAAATAAACTTAAAATGACTTAAAGACTTAAATATAAGACATGACACTGTAAAATTCCTCAAAGAGAACATAGGCAAAACATTCTCTGACATAAATTATAGCAGTATTTTCTTAGGTCAGTCACCCAAGGCAAAAGAAATAAAAGCAAAAATAAACAAATAAGACCTACTCAAACTTATAAGCTTTTGCACAACAAAGGAAACCATAAACAAAATGAAAAGACAACCTACGGAATGGAAGAAAATATTTACAAACGATGTGACTGACGGGGGATTAATTTCCAAAATATACAAACAGCTCATACAACTCAATATAAAAAACAAACAACCCAGTCAAAAAATGGGCAGAAGACCTAGACATTTCTCCAAAGAAGACATACAGATGGCCAACAGGCACACGAAAAGATGCTGAACATTGCTAATTATTAGAGAAATGCAAATCAAAACCACAATGAGGTATCACCTCACACTGGTCAGAATGGTCATCATTAAAAAGTCTACAAATAACAAATGCTGGAGAGGGTGTGGAAAAAAGGTAACCCTCCTACACTGTTGGTGGGAATGTAAATTGGTGCAGCCACTATGGAAAACAGTATGGAGGTTCCTTAAAAAACTAGAGTTACCATTTGATCCAGCAATACCACTCTTGGGCATATATCCAGAAAAGATGAAAACTAATTCTAAAAGATACATGTCCCCCAATGTACATAGCAGCACAATTTACAATAGCCAAGACATGGAAGCAACCTAAGTGTCCATCACCAGATGAATGGATAAAGAAGATGAGGTATATATATGCAATGGAATATTACTCAGCCATACAAATGAATGAAATAATGACATTTCCATCAGTATGGATGGACCTAGAGATTATCATACTAAGTGAAGTAAGTCAGACAAAGACAAATATCATATGATATCGCTTACATGTGGAATCTAAAAAATAGTACAAATGAACTTATTTACAAAACAGAAACAGACTCATAAACATAGGAAACAAACTTATGGTTACTAAAGGGGAAGGTGGGGGAGGGATAAATTAGGAGTATGTGATTAACAGATACACAATACCAAATATAAAATAGATAAACAACATAGATCTACTGTATAGCACAGGGAATTATATTCAATATCTTGTAATAACCTATAATGAAAAAGAATTTTAAATTGAATATATATATTCTTTTTAATATATATTTAATATATATGTTTAATATATATAACCTAATATATAAATTTTATGTGTATATATATATAAAACCGAATCACTTTGCTGTACACCTGAAACTAACACAATATTGTAAATTAACTACGCTTCAATTAAAAAAAAAAAAGAGGTTGGTGCTGAACATACAGAAACGAGGGTTAAGACAGCAGTGAGGCTTATCTAGGAAGATCACGAGGGTCCAGATTTCTGTGGATTGAATGTCTTGCAGGGTTTGGGGAGGATCAAACGGGAGTGGAATGTGGCCATGACCAGCCTTGCGAGTCAGCGCAGCCTTGCCCCAGCCAGCTGTGTGTCCTTGGTTATACCAAGGGTAAGCTTCCTCTTCTGCATGATGGTGAGATTGCCCTCAAGATATTTAAGGTTTCTTCTAGCTTAGACACACTAGAATTCAGTGGTTTTAGGGATTCAGTCCAAATTCTCATCCAGAAGTGGAAATCAAGGCTGAGCTGGACCACCTCAGGGTAGTGGTGGGGTCCGTGTCCAGCAGTGCTGGTCATGGGTACTCTGGGAGGGCCCGGAGAGAGAGGGGGAAAGGACGATTAGGATGATGTGAGATGGGGAAGAGAGCAGTGCATTGTCCTCAGTCCCTCCAGCCAAGCACTGCAGAAGCTTTGCCTGCCCGCCAATTGTCTGCCAATCAGACTTGGAACGTCCCCACAGGACGCTGCCCGGGGTGGCCTGGCCCATGTTCCACAAAGCAGCAACAACTGCTGCTTAATTATGCAGACACAAGGTGAGGAGAACAGCTGTCTTTAGAGCCAACTCAAAAGGAGCTGCAGTTTCTGCAATCAGCTCCCGGCCACATGTGGGGAGCTGGCTTTTCAAGTCCCAGGGGAATAGATCCACAGGGCTTGTCCATCCCACACCGTGCTGTACACTTGCTCTCTGCTGGGAGGGCAGAGCTTGCTCCTTTTTCTGGCTCCATTGCCCAGGGAGGGATGGAGCAGACAGTCTGGGCTCCAGCACTTCAGCCCTTTGCTCTGGTCGTGTGTTCATCTCTCCAGCTCAGATATTCACCCCTGAAAAAGAGCCTAGACCTTGGCATGAATGCGTTCTTAGCAGGCAATGAATAGCTGGAGATCAGCAGACCTGCTGACCAGCAGACCTGAAGGATGCTAGGATGCAGCCTTCGAGATGGAAAAGCCAGGATGCCAAACACCCACCTCTCTCCCTCCCGGGTCCCAAGGCATTCTTTCCCACTGCTCCGCATTGGCCCCAGAATACGTCTTAACACATGACTCCAGTCAATGGGATTGCCACATTCAATGAACACTTGACCATCTCTGGACTAGAGGGTTAATCCTGAAACTGGCAAATGACTTTGGGTTTACTTATAGGATATGTTTCCTCTGGCAACCACACAGAATCATCTATAAATATCACCTCTGCAGGTGGATAGGTGCAGCATGGATAATATAAAATATCCGATGGTCCCACTGCCATGATACCTGCACCGAAGTAAATTCACAATTTCTTCAGAAATGGATTACAAAACGTCACTCATTATCACCTTTCTAGTTAATTTCAAAGTCACATAGGGAGGGGCTTCCCTGGTGGCGCAGTGGTTGGGAGTCCGCCTGCCAATGCAGGGGACACGGGTTCGTGCCCCGGTCCGGGAAGATCCCACATGCCGCGGAGCGCCTGGGCCCGTGAGCCATGGCCGCTGGGCCTGTGCATCCGGAGCCTGTGCTCTGCAACGGGAGAGGCCACAACAGTGAGAGGCCCATGTACCACAAAAAAAAAAAAAAAGAAAAATCACATCGGGATTCCTACAATTTGGGTTGACAGTCAAGTAAATGGCACATAGCAGGTACTTATCAAGTACTTTTGAGTGAATGAATGAAGAATGAATGAAATTAAAGCTCTTCCAGTTTTTCTCAATGTCACCAATGCTCTGTATTTCTTGCTGCAACTTTACAATAACTTTGGTAACTTTTGTCAAGTGAAAGCCTTCTCTCTATAAGCTGCAACATGTAGGTGCTGAGTTTTTGCCATGGAAACATTTTCCACCCCCGCAAACCAAGCCACCACCCTCTTTTTCTGGAAGCACATCTCTCTCAGGGTGAGACTTTGCAAGAAGGGTGCCAACCCCCCAGGAGGTGAGAGTTACAGCTGCTTTACCTCCCTGTCGCCCCACACGCCAAGATGCATGGGGACGAGGTGGGAGGCCCTACCCAGGGCAGAACATGGGGACATTAACTTTGCAAACTGACTTTTGGAACCACTGTAGTCTATTGAGGTTTGGCATGTATTCACTTAACTCTTTCCCAGTATGTGTTCTCTCCCAATTGTCTTTGCTTTGACTTGTTGTAGGACCAGGGTGTAGCTCCTGAGATGCTCTGCAGGATGAAACAACTGACTGTGTTGTGAGGCTTGATAGAAATGGACCACCAGCCGGCACACGGGAGCCAACTGCCTCAGTGCACGCTTGGACCTGCCTGGTGAGGGTTTGGCATCTAGGTAAGCAGCATTCATACATCCACCTGGAGAGAGTCACCAGCGTTGGCTAACGCTACCCATGGGTTCCAGAGACTCTGAGTGACCCTGGGTTTGCTGGCAGTCTTCATCCTCCCTTTCTTGCCATCCCTGGCCTCCGACCTGGGTTGCAAGGACGTCATCCCCCAGGGTGAAGTGTGGAGGCGACAGTTGGTAGGCATGAGGGTGGAGTGGAAGAGGAAGAATACTTTCTCTTGAAGGCACTGGATATCATAGAATTCTACACACCTCGGAGGAAAGGGATACTAATGAGTGTCCAGTCCAGCATCTCGTTTCAAAAAAGAGGAAACCAGACCCAGAGTGGGGGGGTGGCATGTGAAGTTACAGAGCTCATTTTTGAGAAAACCAGGACTGTAATCCAGGTGTCCTGAAACCCTGCTTGTCCCAGGGTTTCATGCTGCTCCAGGATGGACAGTGAATGTTCGTTTGAGGTTCTCTTGAGAGCATCTATAGTCTCTTATGAAACCCTGGGGACTCAAGTTGGGCCAGCAAACTGTGAGGCTGTTGGAATTGGCCTTGGATTTCTGGGTAAACGCCCTTCATCATCACCTTTTCAAGGCTCTGCATTCCTACTGAACTGGAAAATTTCGTGCATTTCAAAATAGTTTACAAATATTTATCATGTCATTTAATCCCTCAAACAATTTTAGGGCAGAGCTATTTCTTCTATTTTGTAGACAAGAAAACTGAAGCCCAAAGATGGGAACTTGTTCAAAGTCACACAAATAGTGAGCAGCTGGGTGGGAACCAGCCATGCGGCCTTGTTCTTCTCTTGCACGGCATCCCGCTAGGTCCCCCTGCACTTGTCAGTTGCATGAGACTTCCTATATAGATGGTCAATGATGGCTTCTCCATGGGGTCGGGGGATAAGGGTTATAATCTCTTTCAAACCTTAAGACCTGGGGCTTCCCTGGTGGCTCAGTGGTTGAGAATCTGCCTGCTAATGCAGGGGACACGGGTTCGAGCCCCGGTCTGGGAAGATCCCACATGCCGCGGAGCAACTAGACCCCGTGAGCCACAACTGCTGAGCCTGCGCGTCTGGAGCCTGTGCTCCGCAACAAGAGAGGCCGCGATAGTGAGAGGCCCGTGCACTGCGATGAAGAGTGGCCCCCGCTTGCCACAGCTAGAGAAAGCCCTCGCACAGAAACGAAGACCCAACACAGCAAAAATAAATAAATAAATAGCTGCTATTAAAAAACAAAACAAAACCTTAAGACCTGATCTTCTTTGGACTTCTCATGGCCTGAAGTAGACATCCTGTTTCTTTCAGGGAGTTTTAGAGTTCAAGGACTGATGGGGGACATTTCATCTTACGCACTGAAAATTAGAGTCTTACTGTCATACTAACGGGGTTGAGACCAGCTCTGCCACTTGAAAGCTGTGTGACCTGGGGAAAGTTATTAAACCTCTCCGAGCCTCTATTTCTTCATACAGAAACCAGCATGTTAGAAGTTTATTGCGGAGAGTTTCTGGGATCATCACCTGAGGCGGAAGGGAAGGAAGCAGGGTCAGACCTGGGCAGAAGCGGACTGCGGTGTACTGCACGCAGAGCTCTAAAGCTGGGATAGCCCCGCAGAGCTGTCCTGAGTTGGGGTGATGGGTCCAGGGCTTTAACGCCCCATATTGACCACTCATGGGATGTGGGGCTTGGCCTTGGGTGAATTTGGCTTTTTTCAGCCAGGTGTAATTCCAGAGAGATCTGAGAGATGACAAATGAGCCCTTCACTCTTGAAGGGGGATCGGGGCGATGCAATACTTTGCTGTGCTGTTCTAGGACTAAATAAAATCATGGGGATATACATAGAGCACAGGGGTGAGAATGGAAGTGTCCAGTTGACATCAAGTCCTTTCTCCTTCCCCAACCTCTTTCACTTGGTTACAGACCCTCTGCCTGTCTTCCAGCTAAACCTACAGGGGGCAGAATCCACAGAGCTCACAGAGACCTCAGAGGACCAGAGGGCAGACACCTCACTGGAGAACCTGCTTCCATTCAACAACCTGGCCTGGACTACTTGCTGTGCGGCGTGGAAGGGTGTGCATGTGCGTACACGTGTGTGCGTGTGTACGTGTGTGTCTGGTGTCTGGGCATCTCTGCCAGATTACCTACAAGCTCCCAGGACAGGAGTCATTTCTATTATTTCATGCTCATCTCCCAAGTAATTCCTTAGCTTAGTGTTGCAGGTCCTAGTGGACATTTGTAAACAAGATTTAAATCTCTTTTTTGTTTATCTGCTTCACAACATGCTATACAGCATACCTATTTACGAGAAAGGGATTTAAATGGTAGATTGAGGGCTACAATATCCAACCACACAGGTATTATAAGACCTCAATGTGGCCACACATACGTAAGCATCCTGCAAGCTGAGGGGCTCAGTGCAGTCCCCGTGAACAGGCTCTTGAAAGCCCTCAGACAATCGTGAATTACAAACCATATGGAAGACGTTATTATAGTCGGTGGAGGGGCACTGCGGGTGATGTAGTGATGGTCACAGCTACCTTGCCAGGTCCAAGGCATCTGATTTTCCTCAATCCTGAGAACCCTACATGGTGGGTGCTCTTTCTATCTACCTTATGCAGATCAGGAAGCTGCGGCTCAGAGAGGTCAAGCCACAAGACCAAGCTGACCCAGCTCATAAGTGGCAGAGCTGGGACCCCCCCCATCTAGCCTCGGGCCATCACTGTGCCCCAACACTTCTTTAGCCAGAGGTTCCCTATTTTGGGGGGAAAAGAAGGTGCACCTGGGCATCCTGTGGAAACAGAAAAAGCAGGATTGTGAGAAGTTAAAATGGCTTGTCAGCCCACAAAGAGACTATAGGGGATGGTGACCCCCCTCCTGAAGTGAGGGTGTGGGATTGGGGGCAGAGGAGAAAAAGTTTAGGAGCTGAAACGAGTTTGTAAAGAAGATTGTGGCTCTCCTTCCCCAGAGACCATGACAAATAGGCCACAGCAGCCATGGGTGGCAATAATCAGTGGTTCGCTGCTCATCAGAAACTAGGGGGGGCTGATTAAAATATCGACTGGGGTCAGCCCAGGCATCCCACTTCCAGAAGGCCTGCTTTCCCAGAACACAAGCTTGCAGCCCAGAATGCCTCGGGGTAGCTGGTTATTTAGTCGTCTTAAATTCCTTTATTCCACTCGTGGACCTTTAACAAGTGAATCTCCCCGGTGCATTTAACATTGAACTTGGGTCATTGATATAACGTCTCAGAGCCCTGACAACTGTATAAAGGTGTGTGCACCTCCATGCTCAGAAGTTGGCTGCTTCTTCCTGGGGGGGGCCGTGGGCTCTGCCTCCTTGGGTGTCCCAGTTGCCCTGAAATCTGTGACATGACCGAATACGTGTGTGCCACACCTTTCCCTGCCTTCTAGCTCCAGACCTATTGGCTGGCTTCCTGGTTATGGGCTGTCACCCCTCTGACTGGACCCCTGATAGTTTTTCTCTAGGGCTCACCTTGGCTTCCCTTCTGTATGCGTGCCGTGCTCGCCATTTGGGCTTGGTCTACTCTGGACTATGTTGTAAAGTACCCCCTTGGATAAGGAACCCAAAAATGTGCACCTCAGCCCCCAGGACTGGGAGAGACAGGAGATGCAGGGGCTTAGAGGGAAGAGGGATGGGGGAGACATTGGGACCTCAGCTCCCCTACCCAGCCTCTGTCATTTAACTTGAGTTTCCTCACCTGTAAAGTGGGGACAGTCATTCCTACCTTATGGATTGCTTGGCGGTGTTTGCAAAAGATGTGGCACACGCTTTGGAGATGCTTAATGAAAGAGGGCTGCCGTTGCTGCGTTGCATTGTGATTTTTATTAAACTGTGACTGCTCCCTTGAGGACTGGGTGGTGGTAAGGAGAGGTGGTGAGAGAGGAGAAGTCACCTCTACCCGGGAGACAGACAGACAGAAGGCTCGGGGACAGGGGTGCCCTCAGGGGGGTGGAGACAGAGTTCCGGAAGTATCATTGCTGCTGCTGCCGGAGGCTTTTCATGAACCTCATTTGTCATGGACCTCAGGCCCTGCACTGCTGGGAGCTCTGTGTAGATCCCGGACCAGAGGCCCGACATTACCAGCACTCTTTTAAAATTTGGGTGGTCTTACCTTCAACAAGTCTTTCCCGTGATCACCAGATTGCTTCCAACTTCTCAGAAGGGAGGATGAAAGTTATGAAGGAGTTCAGGCATCTGGACCTTTTGCATAGAAGAAATAGTGTTCATCTTTCGAATTCCCGCATCAGTCAATCACAGCGTAGCTGAGACCCTGCACATCTACAAGGAAAGGAGCTATCACATAATATGATTGCCATGTTAGTAACTAAACAACGCGTCTGAAGGTTGAATATACTGTATCTGCATTTGCCCTGAATACTGAACTCGGAAAGAAATAGAATTTCCTGGGGAAAGCAGAAGGTGTAAACTTTTGTACGAACTCTGGGGAAGGAGGCGAGAATGTTCGAGGACTTTTCAGGTTGGTCTCTTTATGGCATCTAATTCCACTCTCCTTTTTGTTGATTCTGATGGTTCACTTGCGCACCGCTCTTGCATTTATCAGTCATGATTAAGGTCAATTTTTGGCTCACAAATAGAATGACTAGAGGAGGAAGGGGGTAAGAAAGGGAGGTTTGAGGAGGAGGAAATTCAGATGAGAGAGGGAAGGAGAGAAACACACAGATTTCTTTAAAGACGCTAAAGTATTGCTGATTTGATCAAATGGTTTAGGGTCTTCTGCACTAGCTCCTGAAGGAGAGGGGCAAAGGGGTAAGGAAAACAACATACTCAGGACGAGAAAAGAAATGGTGGAGAAACAAGCAGGAGGTGGACAATTATTCATGCCTGACATTAGGGTGCTGTTCACACAGGACACCCTGGTTGGGTAGATCAGTGGTGGGCAGTGGGCAGCTGGCAGAAGGAATGAAATATTTGTAAGGTCAGGTGTTTATAATGAGTTTATATGTACCTGAAAATAAGGGTCATATGTTGGGGAAGGGCATATGGTGGTGGGCATAAACTGTTCTTCGATTATTATTATTATTAGTTATTAGGTGGTATCATTCCCATTTTATATCAGTTGATTGGCTTTAGTCCTTCACCCCCCACACATTAATTGGGCCTTCCCTATATTCTAGTTCTTGGGGTTCAGTGATGAGTACAAACAGTCAGCCTCTCTTCTCAGGAGCTTACAGTCCAGTGGAGGAGAGGAACACGAATGAAAGCATCACACAGATGCACATACGTCTGCATTAGTGATAAATGCGGTGCTATATGGTCTTTAACGGAAGCATTGGACCCGGCTGTTTCTGCAGTAAGGCTTCTCTAAGGAAATGATGCTTGAACTGAGATCTGAAGGACGACGGATGCCAAGTGGGCTGAGAATTGAGAAAAAGTGAGCAGGCAGAGTGGGCAGCAGGTACAGCAGCCGCGTGGTGGGAAGAAGCCCGGGGTGAGGGACGTGGCCCCCCAAGAAGGTCAGCTCCGCTGGGGTTGGACAGGAGGAGAGTGTGGGGAGGACAGAGCTTAGGAGGCGGGCCCCTTGCAGGAGCTACAGGGGAGGAAACTGAGGCTCAGAGAGGGTAAGCGGTTTGACAACTGTCCCAACTCATAAGAACCAGACCTGGGATTCCATCCTCATGGCTTGGAAAGTCAACGCTCTTTGGCGAACATTTTCACATATTAGGTACTTTGTTCAGGGTGAGGACTTGGGGAAGACCATGCATCTTATTATCCCTCATTAAAACGTTAACAGTATTATGTATTGCTAGTCAAGCATCCAGAATCCACATACAACACCGTGTGGTAATGTCTTATACTAACATGAGCATTGATTGCAAATGTATATATAAACGGTCAAATCCTCGCTTAACGTTCAAACGTAAGTTACTGGAACCTTTCTGGTTAATGATACCACAACAGAAGAATCAGCAGGGCTCCGTTAAGTGGAAAAGCACACCCCAGGGGCATGGGCAGAAGATTGCAGCCACTGCCTGCCATGCTTTGTAAGGTTGGACATTTGCAGACCTCCTCACTCTACACAGTAGACGTGTTCTGGAAAACTCATCTCTAAGTTGAACTCAGGCAACTCAAAACCTGCAGGAAGCCTGAAGAATCCCTTCTTCCAGAACCCAGCTTCAAGCTTTTACACGTTTGTATGACACGCTTCTTTCTTTCTTTCTTTTTTTTTTTTGTATGACAGGTTTTCTTAAAGCGGGACCTACCTGGAGTATTCCAGGGCTGATTGTTGAACATTATACCAACAATTTTACTGTCTTTATGTGAGAAGATGGTAGGTGTATAGATTGCAGGTCTAAATTATATATTTTCCTTTTTCAATTTATTTTTTTATTAAAAAAAGTTTATACAATTTTTAAAGGTTACACTCCATTTACAGTTATTACAAAATAGTGGCCATATTCCCTGTGCTTACAACACATCCTTGTAGCCTATATTACACCCAATAGTTTGTACCTCGCCCTCCCCTCTCCCTGTATTCTCCCTCCCCCACCTCTCCCTACTGGTATACATTTTTCTTTTTTAACCTGGTAGTTACCATATAGGGTCTCTATCTAATGATCTATACGAATGGAGTGACTTTGGCGTTCTTTGCTAAGCTGGGAGGCTTCTTGGCAGAGCTAACATGGGATGATGGAAGCTGGGTGGCTGACCTTCAAGGTCTCCTCCTGTCCAGCCACACGCAGCATCTGTAATGAACGGCCCTCCCCCTGGCAGGATGTGCCTTGTGCTAACCTCTCAGCGCAGCCTCCAGTGTCTCGCACTTGGTTTCATATGCGCTGCTGTGGCTCCTTACCTCCGTGACCTCCAAACCCATTGCTGGCCCCTTGTGGGTTTTTTCTGGGCCCTTTGACTCGCCACTGGGCCAGTCTCTCACAGCAATCAACCTCCACTTTCCTCTTGTCACCATTTCGTCTCTCCCCGTGGACAAGGTGAAGTTGTTGATAATTTACAGCTACCTATCGCATTCCTCCTTGAGGGAGGGCCAGGGTGTGAAAGGGACGGGGTCCGGATGATGCAGAAAGCACTCCGGCAGCAAGCCCACCTGAGTTTGAATCTTTGCTCCACCCATTACCTGTATATGACCTTGGCAAGTTATTTCATTTCTCCGAGCCTCAGTTTCCTTAGCTAAAAAACGGTGAGGACAGTTCTGACCTCACAGGGGTGTTGTCAGGATTTAGCAAGATATAGTATGTAAAGCCATAGTAGGTGGTAACGCATGATAGCTCTCATTTTATTAGGAACAGGGTGGCACACAATAGGACAATTTTGAGGGTGAGCTGAGAGTTCAGCAGAATCCTGGACACTTGTCAAGTCCAAGGGGCAAATGAAGAGTCCGAGCTGAGAGATGGTCCTCAAATCTAAGTGAGGCAGATACTGAGCAGATCAAGCTGCTTGAGAAAGTGTGGGGGGCGGTTTCAGATGAGGCTGGAAGGCAGACCTCAGCCCTTATTCTCTGACCACAGACTGCCTGGCCCCAGGGGTGACAGTGGTGGTCTTTTAAGGACCCAGGAGTAGCCAGACAGGAACACGCTTCGGTGATTTAATTCATTTGCAACGTCCCTTCCCTGGCAGGGAAGGTAGAAAGTTCTAGGACAAGCTAAAAATCATCCTCTATTTAAAAAGCTACCCCCAGCAGTCTTGGGGCAGGGGCTAAATTAAAAAGCAAAACAAAGCAACAGCAAAAAACCCTCAGTGATTCCTAATATGTTTTGAATAGAGTCTTGGCAAGGAGTTGGCCACTGGGTTCGTGACGAAGGCGTGGATTTTGTGTAGCATTGGGGGGAAAAGCCCTCGGGATTCCTCTTTGGGTACCAACCCTATCCCAGAAAGCCCCCTCCGCCATCTGATTGACCCGGGTTCTTCCAACCCTGAGATCGTTTCACGCGTCACTCAGTTTCTCCCTTAGCTCTTCTCATTTCAGCCCAAATAAGTTTGAATCTGTGTCGCTTTGACTAGTATGGCTCCGGCAGTCACTCGTTAGCTCCTTTTGTTTCTAGGACTGAACTTCCGCTTGTCTCCTCAGTAGCATTGGCCTGGGCAGGTCCCAAGTTTCATGCTATAAAACTGTGATGGTTTTATTGACCAATTAAGATAGGTTAATGATGATTGTTTTTATGAAAGGTGGCGGGTCACCCTCTGGACAGCGGGTTGAGCAATGTCATCTCAGTCTTAATCGTAGATCGTAAAATGTTAGAGCTGGAAGGGTCTCAGAAGTCATGTAGTTCAGCCCTCTCATTTAGCAGGGGAAGGAAGTGAGGCCT
The DNA here is from genome assembly GCF_937001465.1 of Orcinus orca. NCBI lineage: Eukaryota > Metazoa > Chordata > Mammalia > Artiodactyla > Delphinidae > Orcinus > Orcinus orca. The sequence goes on from NC_064571.1 coordinate 12,382,493, forward strand.
GGAGAGGTTAAACTCTGGATTTAAAAGGCCAGCCAGATAGCGTGAGTCGTGGAAGCACCAGGAAGGGCGGACTTTTCTCTTAGATGATTTGATAAAGAAGCTCTGATCTCTTTCTTATAATCACAGAACTTAGGCCTTCCAAATGCTAGATGCAAAGATGATGCTGTGATCGTAGTTGTAAGGCTGATACGTGAGGAACTGTGTAATTTAAAGGCTAGGTGGCCTCTAAGATTTTGATCAACTCCGACATTAGAGGGCATTATTTTGTATGGAATGCGTGATGCTGTATACACAATAATTGATTTATTTGCTTAATTTCTTTCTCCTGTAAATAAGCTTCTTAAAGACAGGGCTATGTCACCCATCTTTGTTTCCCTTGTAGTCTTGCTTACAGTATGTGCTCAATAAGACATTTGATGAACGAATGAATGGGTGAAGACATTTTGAACGTGTGACAAAGAGTAACCAGGTTCTTGAGTGAGTTTGAGAGCAGAGTATATTCTCGTTCAGTTGGCAACACTTGAGGAAAGACCAGAAGTATGTGGAGTGGAAGTGGAATTAGTTCTGAATTTAAATAAGGGGTGCAGCCTGAGGTTTTTCTGCAAAAAAAAAGAAAAAAAACACATCTTTCCAAATACCACTGAAGCTTCTTGGCTCACAGAGTCTGTAAAGACCAAAGATGAGGGGCTTCCCTGGTGGCGCAGTGGTTGAGAGTCCGCCTGCCGATGCAGGGGACGCGGGTTCGTGCCCCAGTCCGGGAAGATCCCACATGCCGCGGAGCAGCTGGGCCCATGAGCCATGGCCACTGAGCCTGCGCGTCCAGAGCCTGTGCTCCGCAACGGGAGAGGCCACAACAGTGAGAGGCCTGCGTACCGCAAAAACAAAACAAAACAAAACAAAAACAAAAAAAGACCAAAGATGGGACATGGGACCACCTTGAGTGGGAAAACAAGTTTTCCAGAAGAGGACAAGGTTGGCTAAGTGGTCCAAGGCCATGCTGCCAGCTCTTAGCATCTCTGACACTAGAATCCAAGCCTCTGGCAAAGTCTGCTGCCCCTTCCCGGGCTCCACTCACCTCTGCATTGTGCGGCGAATTCCCCCTTTGCTTGGGAGAAACAACCATGGGAATATGAGGTCCCCCAGTTCTCAGAAACAGAAAGAGATGTGGGAGTCCATTTCCATTCAATTGCACTTCAGCAGACTCCGTGCTTAATACCTCCGGCTCTAGACTCAGAGGCCCCACCTTCCAGCCGTCACCTGGCTCTGTCCTCACCTGGAAGCCCCACTGGCCTCTTGGCCAGAGGACCCTGGCCCCTGGCACTGCCCCTCTGCCCAGCAACCTCCTGTTCCCGAAGGAGGTTGTGCTGATGGATTTCTTCTGTCTCGCTGGATCCTGTTCGAGGTTGCTGATCTGAGCATCTTTTATTTTATTTTTAACATATTTATTGGAGTATAATTGCTTTACAATGGTGTGTTAGTTTCTGCTTTATAACAAAGTGAATCAGCTATACATATACATATGTCCCCATATCTCCTCCCTCTTGCGTCTCCCTCCCTCCCACCCTCCCTAACCCACCCCTCTACGTGGTCACAAAGCACCGGGCTGATCTCCCTGTGCTATGCAGCTGCTTCCCACTAGCTATCTATTTTACGTTTGATAGTGTATATAAGTCCATGCCACTCTCTCACTTCATCCCAGCTTACCCTTCCCCCTCCCCATATCCTCAAGTCCATTCTCTTGTAGGTCTGTGTCTTTTTTCCCATCTTACCCCTAGGTACTTCATGACCTTTTTTTTTTTTCTTAGATTCCATATATATGTGTCAGCATGTGGTATTTGTTTTTCTCTTTCTGACTTACTTCACTCCGTATGACAGTCTCTAGGTCCATCCACCTCCCTACAAATAACTCAATTTCGTTTCTTTTTATGGCTGAGTAATATTCCATTGTATATATGTGCCACATCTTCTTTATCCATTCATCCGATGATGGACACTTAGGTTGCTTCCATCTCCTGGCTATTGTAAATAGAGCTGAGAATCTTAAACATCCAAATGAGTTTGCACCTGTTACTTCTCATCAGAAACACATATTTAGTGCTATCCCTAAAGTGTTGGGTTCCACACAGGGTGCTGGGAGACAGGGGATCTACCCCGAGGGTGACAATTGAAAATTCAATCTACTCCCCAGGTCCCCTTGTCGGCACTTGGGAGGGAGAGGTGAGGTACAGAGAGCCCCCGGCTTTGTTGATAGAGTACTGTTTCCACCTGAGAACGTATCCAAATCCTCCTTCCTTCCCTCCTTCCTCTCTCTCTCTTCTCTCTTCCTTCTTCCTTTCTCTCTTTCCCTTCTCCCTTTCTTCCCTTCAACAAACATTTACGGAGCACCTGCTAAGTACCAGGGGTTAAGTCAAGGTGGATGTTGTGGAGAGAGGGGCTACAAAGGTTGATAGACACTGGCCTCTCTTCGGGAAGAATTTGCACAACTGAACTGCAGAGAGAAAGCAAAGCTGTGCACAGAAGTAAGTGTGCAAAACTCTGGCACAGAATCCACAAAGCGCCCCTGGCAGGTGTACACAGAGTGGGGTGTTTCCGTAGGAGGCGTGCCAGTGCAGGTGGGTATCAGAGCAGCTATCGGGTGGGGCATGGAATTTTAGCTGCTCCTCCAAGGACAGGCACGTTGAAGGTGAGCAGAGTTGACGGTGGTTTCTCTCTGGATTCTCCACATCCAGAAATAGCCTTTTTTAAAAAACTGAAGTATAGTTGATTTACAATGTTGTGTTAGTTTCTGGTGTACAGCAAAGTTTTCAGTTACACACACACACACATGCATACATATATATATATATTCTTTTTCAGATTCTTTTCCATTAAAAGTTGCTACAAGATATTGAGTATAGTTCCCTGTGCTATACGGTAGGCCCTTGTTGTTTATCTATTTAATATATAGTAGTAGTGTGTGTCTCTTAATCCCAAGCTCCTAATTTATTCCTCCCACCCCTGCTTTCCCCTTTGGTAACCATAAGTTTGTTTTCTATGTCTGTGAGTCTATGTCTATTTTGTAAATAAGTTCATTTGTATCATTTTTTTTTAGATTCCACATAGAAGTGATATCATAGTACGTTTGTCTTTCTCTGTCTGACTTACTTCACTTAGTATGATCATCTTTAGGTCCATCCATGTTGCTGCAAATGGCATTATTTCATTCCTTTTTTTATGGCTGAGTAATATTCCAGAAATGGTCTTTTCCTTCTCCACTGCGCTTTGTCTCGTCTCTCTGATGGCATCAGCGGGATTCTGGAGCCGGCTCTGTGGGTACCTTTCCCCTTCTTCCCGAGGCAGGTCTGGCTGCCCACCCCTGCCCCTGCCACCGGTGGCCTTCTGAGTCTTGATTCCCCACGAGTCACAGGGAACTGAGATCTGCCTCAGTGCCTAAAATGCAGTCCGACAGCGATGTGGACTTCTATATTACGGAAGCATAGACAAGATAGCATTTTAAGAACTTTAATTTTTTTTTTAGATAATAAAAATTTTATTACAAATGTTTGGCTTTTATAAAGAAAGACATCCTATCAAATGCAATTAAAATACTGACACAGAAAAAAACTTTAATAAAAAGTGTGAGCCATAGTAACAGGGAGAAAAGTCCAATTTTAAATAGGAGATAAAAATATGTCACACATAGAGAATTTCCAGATAGGAACAGCACCATTTGGGAGGGTTTAGGAAGCAGTCTTCTATCAGTGGGAGAGCTTCCTGGAGGAAGCGGGCTTTAGGGACTGAAGGAGCGGGTTTGGGCTGGAAGGCTGGGTGCTCACGCACTACACCGGAGCTCCTGGAGGGCAGAGACCATGCACACATTCCTGGTTCCTGCAGCCAGTGGGAGGTCCGGCACAGTCGTGAATGAACCATGAACTAATTGTGTGGGTGACAGGTGAAAGCTGGGCAGCATATTAGAGGAAGCTGAGAGTGAGAGTGAGTGAAAGGGGCTGAGAAGATGGTCTGGGATAGAGCCAGGCTTTGGGGGCACCTTGCTAAGAGCTTTGAGGCAGAGGGTTCTATAAGATGGGAAGCCAGTTGTGGGCTGTGAGGAACTTAATAGCCTACCAGGGCTTTGGGTGGGGATAATGGAAAGGATGGGCCCCAGGAGTCCGGGAGTCTAGCAGTGGCTCTGATGGTAGCACCCTCATGACCTTGGGCAGGTCACCTCTCCTCTCCCACCTTGTTCACCACCCCATTGTGGATGGCTGCTGTGTTCATCTCCTCCTTTTTTGTTGTCGGGCATCCTGGGAATCCAAGGTGGCTTTTCACCTTGGTCACGAGGCCAGACCAAAGTTGAGTGGGTGGTTTGCAGGCTGGGAGGAGAGGCACAGCTGAAGGAGGAGAGAAGAAGGATTTGGACTAAGGTACCAGCACTGGAACAACAGAGAAAGAGGCCAGAAGCTACAAAGTTTGGCAACTGATTTATTGCTGAGGAGTCAAGACAAAAATAAGGGGAAATGACAATCGTAGCCCTTTACTGGGTGCTAAATATACCTTATCTACCTTATAAGGTGGTTATTATTATTAACCCATTTTATAGATGGGGAAGCTGAGGCTTAGAGAGGGAAAATGATTGTCTAAGGTTAACACTGTTAATAAGCGGTGGAGCTGGAATTTTAAAACTTGTTTTTTTCATCCTACCAGAGCTCTTAGCCACTGCTTTAATCTGCCTTCTTTAAGTTGATTCACTTACGAGGCTTCATCTGGGTTTTTAAATGGTGTCGTGTCATGATTCCTCATGAGGGGCAGGCTGGGAGGCATCGTGGTCCTCAGGGCTCAGACCATGGAATTGAGGACCGTGTGCACATCGGGCTGGGAGGGCAGGGCCATCGGGAAGGAGAGCTGGGGATCTGCCATCAGGAGGAGGTGGAGAGTAAGAGGCCTTCTCATTTGTAAAGTGCTTTCCAGTTTTTGCCTTAAGGGATTCTCATGACAGCTCTGGGAGTCAGGCATGGATTTTTTTTTGCAATCCCCATTTTCCAGTTGAGGAACCTGAGGCCTGGAGAGGCAAAAATAATTGACCAGGGTCATCTAGCTGGTAAATGGCAGACGGCAGACCCCGGTTCTCTTTTCCCTGGGCTGTGCTCCTTGTCAGGGTTGGACGTGAGGTCCCCAGAGGATGCCCACTTTGCTGGAGGGTTAGAGGGCACGGGAGCAGAGCAACCGTGACCCAGGTCCTAAGAGCTGAGGGCAGAGAGGTTCTGGATTACATGACCTCATCCTCAAAGCCCCAAGCTGGGCAGAGGCCTGGGGTCCCAGTGTCTGTCTGAGAGTGGCATAGCCTGATGCCCAGGGCTAGAAGACGACACCAATGGCACAGTTTCCAGAAAGGAAAGATTCATCCCCAAATGGAGTTCCCTGTGGGGTCCCGTCTCCAGGATCCCAAGGGTAAGGAGAAGACAAGGCAGGTACCACAGGTTTGGGGCTGTCTGCCATCTCTGACCTCGGGTATCAGGAGGCCCTTGATCAACATGGGCTGTTTGAAGAGTAATGTTGATGGGCAGAATGCCTAGCGCTGGGCTGCAGTGGAAGGAATGCGTGCTTTGGAGACAGACTGCTTGGGGGTCAAACCCCAGCTCTGCCTCTTCCCGGATAGGTGATTTTGTGTCTTAGTTGCCCTTTCCATAAAATGCAATAACAACAGCTTCTTTACTGCCATAAAGCGTGAATGAGTGAATACATATTCACGATATTAGATGAATTTCATTCATTTTATGAGCCTACTATGTGCCCTGCTGTGCTAGGGGCTGGGGGTAGTTCTGTGATCCACACAGACAAGAGCCCAGCCTTCACAGTGTGGACCCCCATAGGTACCACTTCCCTCTTCCCGTCCGTAAAGGTACGCAGAGAGTTCTCCCCAAGGTTGCACTGGCGTTGGGGATGCCGTGGAGGGCAGGCAGCTCCGTGGTCTTCCTTATCTGGCTGCCCTTGCACCAGAAGCCCAGAGAGCTTGACAATGATGATCTCACTAGTGTTCAAAGCTTCCCAGGGGAGACCAAAGGCAAAGCAGAAAGCACTGGAGTGTGCTTGTGTTGACAGCTGAAGGATCAGAGTGCCTGGCTGGGGATCACAGACTGCGGGGGTGGCAAGGCGCTGCAGAATCTGAAGGCCCCACCAGGCCAAGTTCACCGACCACAGACACTCAAGGGAGGCTCCTTTTCCTAATCAACAGCCTGTACTGTGCGCTAGATGCTCTTCCACATGGGTAGCGTTTGCCAGTCCTCCCAAGCCTGGAAATAGGGATTAGCGTTCCCATTTTCTAGATTAGGAAACCGAGGCGCATAGGAGTCAAGCGGCTTGCTTGAGGCCACATAGCATCATCATAAGAGTCGGGATGCAGGTTCCCCTCTCCTCTCTATAACACACACACACACACACACACACACACACACACCACACTCAATGCAGTGACTGGAGACTTTCTCTCTAGGCTGGCTAACATAGTGGACCCCAGGATGACCTCACGTGACCTGCATCCTGCATCTGTCCACCTGGAGCAGGCAGCAGGGACAGAGGTGGGAAGAAGGACAAGGAGGGAGACCGCAGGCTCCCCGACAGCGCAGGACACAGAATGTGGAGGAGGGCAAGGGGCGTCTCTGCTCGCCATCCTTTTTCTGGTCTACCTCTTGACCAGACATCTCATGACTCCTTTGGAAATTCATTTTCTATTCATCCCTTGCTCTCTCTTTTCCTTCCCTCCCTTCTCCCCCACCCCTCCTTTTCTGTTTGTTTTTCTTCCCCGGGTGCCCCCATCCCCACCCACCCCTCCCTCCCTCTGCATCCCCACCCCCCACGCCAGGCTGCCTGCATCTGCGCCCGCAGCCCTCCCTCCGCCCTCGGCCCCGCCCTCCCCTCGCCCAGCCTCCCCCCTTCCCTCACCGCTCCCGCTCTCGGTGATTTATTACCTGCCCTGCTGCTTCTGACAAACTATTTGTAGGAAAATGAGATTTGGTCCGCGCTGGATGGCTCCTCTGGAAGGCAGGCGTGGGGGTCGGGTGTCGGAGCCCCCGTGCGGGGCCCCCCACCGGAGCCCACGGCGCTTACGGAGCTCTTTAAGATAAATGAGCAAAATTAAGAGACTCACTGGGGGAAGAAAACACTGGATGGCAGCGAGCGAGAGCGGATGGTACGTGGTTTCCTCCCAGAAATTCATCCACGTGCGCCCCACTGGGGCCTCCCCCATCTGCCGCAGACTCCAGGGAACTCCCTCCCCCAGAAGAACTTTCAGCCTCGGGGTGCCTTTCTTTCTCCCCCCAGGATGTGGCGCTGAAAAGGGCAGAAACCTTCCTAGAAGGGCACAAGCAACAGATTGGGGCTGGAGCAGCAGGTCCCTGGGGGTGCCTGGGAAGAAACCGGACAAAGGCGGAAGGGGTGGGGGGAGATGCAAGAGCGTGGGTGGCAGGTGGCTGTCCGAGGGCACGGGCGGCCTTGGATGGGTGGGTGTGCACGTGGCCACTCGCAACTGAGGTCCGGGCTACTTCAGTCATACCCAGATCCCACGGGAGCTCAAACAGCTTCATGTCCTGGTCACAGGCACCACTCGGGACAGGATAGGAGGCAGTGGGAGGTTTTGGCTGCGGCAAGACCAAGGCTTCACCTCCAAGACAGGGGGTTAACTCCTCTGGTTGTCTGCGCAGCCCAGCCGACTGTAAGATCCCTGAGGGCAGGTGGTAGGTCCTGGGTTTTCCTGCCCTACCTTAGGGCTGCCTCATGGTAGTGCCCAAGTACTATCTATGGAGGAAGTGATTGCACCAACACAAGGATGTCTTGCAAACTCAAGCCTCCATTTTCAACTCCCATGGGATGTGCACTGGGGCCAGTTTTTCAGACGATGTTTTCCCTTATTTTAAAAACAATACACTTATTAGTCTGTCAAACATTAAGAAAATAGAGATAAGCAGGGGCAAGAAAATAAAAATCACTTGTTAATTCTACAGTTTGGTATCTATCCTAGTTTGAAAAGAAAGGTCATGTTGTTTATCCACTGAATATTGTGATACCTGCCTTTTTATGATATTAAATATTCTAAGATATAATTTTAAATGGATACAGTTTATTGATTTTATGTTTGTATGTTCTGTGTACGACTTCTTTACCAAGGCACACATTTTTGTTCATTTCGATTATTTCTAAATTTTTGCTATTATAAAGATATGCCAACCTTAGCATAATCCAAATTACCCTATTTTTATAATAGTCAGTGAGAAAAGCAATGACCTCTGCTCCTTCCTGGCTTCATGAGAATAAGATGTGACATATCTTAGAAGTCAACAACTCCACTGGGCCTGATCTGAGAGCTCACCCTGGATCGGCCCTTCTAGAACTTTATAGGGTTTCAAAGACCACCGGAATCTACAAACCAGGGCGATCTGAGAATGTTCTGCCAGCAAGACAGACAAACAAGTCTCCAGCTTCTCTAAGAACCCACAAAGACACAGTATTTGAAGAAAAAGGGTTGTTTAGCTTGAATCTTTTTGCAAGATTTGCAAAAAAGACATTTGCAAATAAAATGTGAGCCAAATTAATTACGTAATTTAAAAACCTACTAATTTCAAAATGTCCTAAAATGTAAAACTTGAAAATGGTGGGATCACACTAAGAGTCTAGTATGAAGACGGTCTAGTAGCATATGAGTGGAGAAGAAGAAAGGAATTTGAGGCGTAAAGATGTTGCAGAAAATTTTGGAATTCAGTGACCCCATACAGGTGACCCAAGTGATCAGGCACTTTTGAGGTGAAGGTTCATCACCTTTCCTTGGAAAACAAGGTGTCCATCTTTATGTCCGTCGGTCAGCCTGGAGCGTGGAAGGCTGTTTTGAGGCAAAACAATCTGATCATTTGCTCTTTGAGTTCGTGCTGTCACCAGCACTTTTATTATAAACAAATAAAAATTTACATGTCCTGTAGTGACATGTCTACGGATGCAACACTTCCAATCAATCTACTTCTTGGGGCCTTTGAGGACACTTTACATCACTTGTTATAAACTTCAGTGCCCTGAGTGGCTCTCTGAGGCAGAAATATGAGGAGGGAGGAGTCCATGAACTATTTTCAATATTTGAAAAGATATGTGGATTACTTACTATAAAGCATCTCGGGCTAATACAATGTCAATTTCTCTTTGGGTTGATTTCTACCAGCTTATGATACTTCCACGTATTATCTCAAACGGATTGCTCTGATTGACCTTTTTCTAGGTCTTTGATTAATACATGGAAGGGAAAGCCAATTGTTTAATAAACTCGGTCTTTTTTCCCTAATCACTTAGGAGTTCACGGTGGGTAATAAAGGGAGTCTCTGAGGGAACGAGCTTGGGATGCAGAGTACAATGTCATCTGTGGTTCTCTGTGCCACTGCCATTGAGGCAAAACCTGCCAACACAAGAAGATACTCTTGCCGCTGCGGTTGACGACATGGTGGGGATTTCCTAGGAAAATCCATTCAAGTCTTAGATCATGAAAGAGAGAGATGACATCTATGGAGGGTGGGTGGGGCAGAAGGCATCCATTGATGACTGGGGAAGAGGCATGAATGTGACAAAAATAGGGACCTCAGCCAAAAAAGATGATTCATGGCTGATTCAATCTGGAGGCCCCTCACTTGATTTTATTAGTAGGAAGAGATGCAATGGGGGATATGGGGGTGGGGGAGAGAAAAGAAATTAAAACACCGTGGTCCCTTTAATATGGTCCAAGATTTACTCTGCATAATCCAGCCATATTTTTTATAAGAAATTCATGGCTCCTCTGTCCCCAGTAACAGAACGGTGATCTTTATGGGGCCGGCGTGAGGAAGGTGGTGGGCACAGCCCCCGTCACATTAAACTGTCTCATTGAAGAGGCAATTTGTTTGATATTAAGAGTTATAAAAATATCGGTGCAGAGCGGTTATGCCGGGGATATTGCACAAGCCAATCTGAATTTTAATGTAGTGTGAGCAATAAGCACCGTATTTCCCGTGCCTATGCCACACTCCCTCTCTGCAAATATTTGAAGAGAAAAAAATAGAGTTTTTGAGTGTCTTGCCCTTTTCCACTTCTGCCTCGCGCAGGCTCATTCCTCACCAGATGTGTGGGAGCTGGCAGGGGTTTCTGGGTGCCTGGGAGCCAGCAGCATCCTTGAAATTGATAGCAGAGAGAATTAGAAACATGGCCACGTGGACCGGCTTCCCACACCTGCTGTTCACGCCCCTCTCTCACGCAGGTGTCCATCCCGGTCCTGCTCAGGACTCAGCCCTCTCTGTCCACCAGCCTCTCAGGATTGTCATTCCAGGCATCCTTTAGTTTTCTTAATCCAGTGGAATGCCATTTCCCAAGCATCCCACCCGCCTCAATCGTCTAAATCCACACTAAAATGCTCTTCTTATCTTCTTACCATGCCCTGGTCCCATCCCCTCTCTTCAGCTAGCTTCTAGGTGCGTACTTTGACCTCTTCTCTCTGTCTCCTTCCATCAGTCTTCTCATTATTTCCATTTACTGTCATTCCTCTTCCTTCACCTCCCAGTCACCTCGTCCCTGCCTCTTCTCCCATAAATATCCATTCAGTCTTACAGATAGATCTTTCTGAAACATGCTAACCAATTAATTTCACTTCCACAGGGCACCTACTTCTCATCAGGCACTGGGCTTGTAGCTGAAGGAGACACAAACATGAATGACTCGTGGTCTCCGCTCTCCAGGGACACACAGTGCGGTTGGGAGTGGGGCGGGAGGGGCCAGACAAGCACTCTGGTCATTTTCTTTTTTTTTAATTAAAAATTTTTATTGTTAATTTACAATGTTGTGTTAGTTTCTGCTGCACAGCAAAGTGAACCAGCCATACATATACATATATCTACTCTCGTCTAGACTCCATTCCCGTATAGATCATTACAGAGCACCAAATAGAGTGCCCTGTGCTATACGATAGGTTTTTATTAGTTATCTATTTTATATATAGTGTGCATATGTCAATTCCAATCTCCCAATGAATCACACCCCCCCCTTACCCCCTTGGTAACTGTAAGTTTGTTTTCTGAATCTGTGACAATTTCTGTTTTGGAAATAGGTTCATTTGTACCCTTTTTTAAGATTCCACATATAAGTGATATCATATATTTGTCTTTCTCTGACTACTTTACTCAATATGACAGTCTCATTTGGAGCAAAATGACGTAAGATCCCCAAGAGACATCCAAACAAAAGCAACAGAGGACCTAAGGAGGGAAAATCAGAAATACGTCACAGAAGGGTTGGCTAAGCAGCTGGGCCTCCAGAGGGGATGAGGGTGACAGGTGGCGATTGGAGAACTGGGTGGAGAAGAGTATATTTCAGACAGAGCGAAGAAAGGCTTGGTGGGAGGGATTCATGGGGAATTTTTAAGAGATAGTGAGTCACCCAGTTTGGTTGAAGAGGCTCAGAGAAGTTCAGGGGTTTGTCCAAGCTAATGAGAAGTAGAGTACGATCTAGTACCTGGGGTTGTCTGATTCCCAGTTCAGGACACTTTTCAATATACAACAGCAGTGATTCTCAAAGTGTGGACTGGGACTCCGGGACTACCTGAGACCCTCCCAGGGGGCCTGTGAGGTCCACACTACTTCAGAATCGTTTGCTTCTGCCTCGCTCACTTGTTCCCGGGTGTACATGGGTTTTCTATTGTACATTTGGAAGATCTGCAGAGATCAGTGAGCTAACATTTTCCAAGTGACCAATGCGTGATGTTACAAATCACGCTTGGGTGAAACATCCACTCAGGATGCAAATCAGATCGATGCATTTAAAAGTCGGAGGGAATAAAAACCTTGTTGATAGGGTTTCAGACTCGACACTGCAAATCACCTTTAAGAAGGTGCCATTTGTTGAATTGTGAGGTCGTGTCAAAGAAGAATGGCCACGGGCTTCCCTGGTGGCGCAGTGGTTGAGAGTCCGCCTGCCGATGCAGGGGGCGCGGGTTCGTGCCCCGGTCCGGGAAGATCCCACATGCCGCGGAGTGGCTGGGCTCGTGAGCCATGGCCGCTGAGCCTGCGCGTCCGGAGCCTGTGCTCCGCAACAGGAGAGGCCACAACAGTGAGAGGCCCGCGTACCGCAAAAAAAAAAAAAAAAAGAAGAAGAAGAATGCCCACAATTACCTGAAAAGGAGTTAATAAATACTACCCCCCACCCCGTTTTCAACTACATGTCTGGGTGAGGCCAGAGTTTGTTCGATACACTTCAGCCAAAACAACATATGGCAACACTGAGCGTCAAAGCAGGTGTGAGGAGACAGCCGTCTCCTATTAAATCAAACACTAAAGAGATGTGCAAATGTGGATACTAATGACCTTTGGCTCACTCGGTTTTCAATATATATTTTCCATAAAAATATATTACCTATATTAACATGAATGAGTTTATTATTACCTTGAAATGAATTAATAAATATATCTTTTTAAAATGTGCCCGTTTTGACTTATAAGACAACAAATATTGATACCTGTAACCCACATAAACAAGGCTCTTGGGCTGCTCAGTAATTGTTTAGAGTGTAAAGAGACCCTGAGAGCAAACTTTTGAGAACTGTGGGACCAGAGATTGTCTCTGAAATTTATTATTTATCCGTTTGATTGAGTTTGGCTTAGAAATAGTGAGCCCACTCCTTGACTCCCCCTTCCCTGCCCCCTCACCCCTCTCTTGCTCTCATACTCCACCCCCTTCATTCACAGCAGCCCTATCCTTGAACCCCTTCCCTCCTTCTGGAAGTTTCCTTCCTCTCCCTTCTACCCAATTTCCCTTTCACAGCACCTCACTCCTTCACTTTCCCCAGATTCCAGGTCCAAACTATTTACATTCCTCAAGCTTGCCTCCCTTTCTCATCCGCTCTTATCTCCTTCACCTCAAACTCCCTCTCGAATCTCTCATCATTCTTTCGCAGACAAGCTCCCTGTTCCTTCTGGACATTATTGAGGCCATACACGCTCCTCGTATTTCCTCACCAGCTTCTTCTCAAAAGGCTTTATCTGTGGTTGTGAGAACTGTCCGCACCTGTGCTGAGAATAGAACGCATCAGTTTCTTTTTGGAGTCACGTGACATTCTTCCTGCTCTTCCCAGCCTGGCCTCTGGCAAAGGAGGAGGCATGTCTTGGGTACAAGGAAACGAACCCACCCGGGCTTGGAGGGAGATCCCAGCTTTGCCACATATTAACAGGATGCCTAAGAGCAACCAAATCACTCCATCTCCCTGAACTTCAGGTCCTACCTTTATAAAGTGAGGATACTACTACTCACCCTGCGGAGTTCTTTATGAAAATGAAATCAGAATAGACATACATGGCAGAGAGTAAGTCCCCATGAAGACCCACTATCATTATCAGAGTGAAACGTGACAGTAATCAAGAAACGTGACTTTTACAAACTAGTTAATTATTTGTCTTGATAATTATAAACTAAGGTAAACTATAACCTAGATCATTAGTTCTCAGACTTCCACATACAGCAGCATCACTTGGGCAGCTTGGTGGGTATAGGGAGGCGTCCCCAGAAATCCCGATTCAGTAGTTTATGGATGGGGCCCACACACGTATATATATATATATATATTTTATAAATTTATTTATTTATTTTTGGCTGCATTAGGTCTTCGTTGCTGTGCACGGGCTTTCTTTAGTTGTGGCAAGCGGGGGCTACTCTTCATTGCGGTGCGTGGGCTTCTCATTGTGGTGGCTTCTCCTGTTGTGGAGCACGGGCTCTAGGTGCGCGGGCTTCAGTAGTTGTGGCATGCGGGCTCAGTAGTTGTGGCTCACGGGCTCTAGAGCACAGGCTCAGTAGTTGTGGCGCACGGGCTTCGTTGCTCTGCAGCATGTGGGATCTTCCTGGACCAGAGGTCGAACCTGTGTCCCCTGCATTAGCAGATGGCTTCTTAACCACTGCGCCACCAGGGAAGTCCCAGGTATATATTTTTAAACGAATTCTAATGCACGCCAAGCACTGGAGCAGGTATTTCCTGAATTGCTCTGAATCTCATATTTTCTCACTATTTTGCGGCACTTTCCAGTTCTTAAAAATCTGCCCAATTTGTGTTTGATAATTTTTAAAAATACTGAATATGTTTTCATATGCATCATATTTACTGATAAAGGGGCTGGCTCAGTATTTCACCACATTCTCATAACCACCACCACTCCCCACCCCCACCAATTCCATGTTAACAGGTGTGCAGGGAAGCCAAGGCACCTTGGGTATTATTTAATGTCGCTGAACCTTTATTTCTTAGCTTTAAAGTGATGACAGCCATATCTCTTGAGGATATTGTGAGAATTACGTGGACTAGTGGGGACCTCGTGTGATGTGCTATCCAAATGATACTTTTAATTATTTCCTTTTGCGCAAAGCCCATTTGCCCATCGATGAAAAGGAGGAATTGGAGTCACCAGTCTCCAAGGCGTTCACTGTTTTTGGACCACCCTGAGCTCCCCATGACTCTGAGCACAGTGATGGCTCCGGGTGGGCTGGGGGAGAACCAGGGACTGACTTCCTGCTGCATCCTTCCTCTCCCATCCAACTCCAACCAAACTGAGCCTCTGACCAAGCACTGTCTGTACTCAGCTGTCTCAAATGTGCTCAATGCTTTGGAAGCCCTGTCGTCTTGTTTTTCTTTTCTCCCTACTTCATTCTTTGGACTTGTTTGATGTACTTCGACCTGGAGGAGTCCTTATGTAATCTGAATGCTCCTTCGCCACACTGCCTGTGGGTGCAACAAGGTCACAGTGATCCGTGTGCCTGGTTCCTGGTACTGGCGAGATCATTTCTGGGAACTTGAGGCCATCATCCCCCCTCCGCCACCCCCTCACCTTCCCATGGCTCCTCCCATCCATCTCAGGCAGTGCCTGGGGTGTCATGATGCTCTCATGAATCTCTTTGCTCTCGTCATCTGCTGACGCTGCTCGCTTCTTGGCGGCGCTCCCATTGTCACTCTGCTCAGGTGGCTTGTTGAAGTGTGGCCACCACCCATTGCTCTGGATGACTATTTGCTGAGCATCTGCAAAACAGGAAAGGAAAAGGCCCCTCTCTTCTGTGATTCCCTTACAGCATGTTGGAGCAGAGTTGCTTGAACCCTAAGACTTTGCTGCTCACTTAACTGTGCATATACACAGCCCTTTCTCTGTGGAAGAACATCCCAGCCACCAGCAAGGCTGGGCAGACTGAGTGCACAGAGTGGAGGTCTCGCCCTGTGCAGAGTCCTTTCCATCAGCTGCTCAGGTCCCATGTCCAGATTGATTCAATGGTGCCTGGAGTTCCTCACCACAATCTGGCTTCCACGAAGACCCCATCAATGTCACCTGTGTACGTCCAAATCCCAAACTGTTTTCTCAGGAAGAGTCTTAGCCCTGCATACGTCAGTCAAGATAGATAGACTCTGAGTGGTATGGAAGGGGAGAGTGCAGGGAACCCAAAGCCTCATCCTGGATGTACAGTTATACCCGAAAAGCATGCTAACGTGGGCAAAAATCCTCTCTCCCATTCTTCGTGTGAGGAGCATTTTTAGGTAGGTTTAGGGTTGGAGTTTGTGGGTGTGTGGTGGGAAAATGAGCTGGCCTTGCCTCTGGGGAGAATTTTTCCTTTCTTTTTGTTTATTTATTTGGAAGATAGCGTCATAGGATGAACATTGAAGGGAACAGGAACTCTGGAGTGTTTTCTAGACAGAGGTGAAGGAAAAAGCTGGGAAGTCCAGTAGCGGGAGAAGGTGAACGAACCAGACCACCTGTTCCCACAAGCAGGCTGTGGAGATCACCAGTGATTCCCCATCACGGCCCCTTCCGCAGCTGTCATGTGGATGCTACTCCGTGAAGGACAGTGGTCCAGAATCAGGAGAAAGGGACAGAGAGTGGATGGTGTGAAGGTAGGGGAGCAGGGATATGTTTTCAGATTGGTTTTGAGGATGAAAGAAACTTGAAGAACTAAGAAAAGCCTCGAAATTACTGTGTCCACCTTGGGAAGATAGGACAGAGAAGACCCCTCTCCCCAAGGAGAAGCCAGTGTGGGGATCATCCATCCGGCACCCAACACTCACTCTGGAACACACCTGTATCAGGGAACTGGCAATGGAGATGCCCGATGGTGTCGTGAAGGAAACCTTCTGGGGCTCCCAGCACAGAGGGTGCGCCTGGATCAGGAGTGGTGTGAGAGAACGGAGAACTCGGAGTCTGGAGTCCTTGCTGAGAAAGAACAGACAGGACCCAAAGAGGCAGTAAATGCCAAGAAAAGAGAAAAATGAAGAGCGATGACTGTGCCGTCCTAAGGCTAATTGAGCTGCCAGCAGTAATAGGGAAAGTGGAAAGGGGCTCTGGTTTGGAAGGAAAGATAACAAGCTCTGCTTTAGACAAGTTTTGTTGCAGGGGTTGGAAGGTCAAACAAATAGAGATCTTCCATGGACAATAAGAAATATGAGATGGGAGAGGGCCAAGGGGTCAGGGTTTGAGATGGACATTGAACGGCCGTAGGATAATGGGAACAGGGCAAAGCTGCTTAGATCATTCATTTCTCTGCTTAAGAAATATTCCCTGGGTGCCTACTCTGTGCTAAGCATGGATCTGAGACCTGGGGATGTTGCAATGAATCCGGCAGGGCAGGCATCTTGAATGATTTGTGTAGATGAAGAGAGTAAGGGATGTCGACTCCAGGGGAAAGAGCGAGCATCAGACTGAGAGGTCAGCCTGTGACGCAGGAGGCCAGGAGAGGAATGAATAGCATGATGGATCAGGTGAGGCCAGAGTTGACCCACATGTAACATGAAATCCAAATAAAGTGGCCGAAATAAAGCAGGGGTGTATCGGTCTCTCCCAAAGCAAGGAACGTGGATGTGACAGCGAAGCACTGTCACCAAAGGACTCCACCAAGTGACTAAAGACCCAGGCAACCCACCCCTCCAAAGCCATATTGGTAACTGCCCACATCATGTGATCTGAAGGTCAACCGTGGTCCCTCTGTCTCCAACTTCAAAACTCTATATTTCTTCCTTCTGTGGTTTAAGGCTGTGTTTTTCAAAGTATATTCCGTGGAGCCCTAAGGAAATTTGGGGGTACCTCAGGGGCAGCAGAGGGGACTGGTCCTCACACACACTTGGCCACATAAACAATGATATATGATTAGACGTATTTGACACATGCCCTGAGAAAGGAGTGTTTCCTGGAGATAAGATTGCCTGAGCAGCTCTTTTCTAGAGTAAGCAGGGGCTCATTTGCTGAGACCACTACTGCCAGAGGTGTGCTCTACCCAGGCCCCTACTGGTGTGTGTGTGTGTGTGTGTGTGTGTACACATGTGTACATGCATGCTCCTCATGCCCAACTGACTTGTGTGCACTCACCTGTCCACCTCTCAGTGCCATGTGCCTTTTCTCCCCTCAGTGACCTGAGCCCTTACCCATTTGAAACCTGGGTCTTCTTTTAGATTCTTGGCCTAAAACACAGTATCACATTGTAAATCCATTTAGGACTTGCAGTTAAGTGGCATTTGAGGTGGGGCGGGAGGAGCAGAAAGGGAAAAGGAGAAACGTAGCCCAGAGAAGAGACACAGGGTGCCAAGACATGCTTGCTTCCATAGAGGAAGTCTTTGGAGAGAGTTGGAAAAGACCTCAACGTTTGTTGAAAGAGCAAATTCTGTGCCTGACTCTGTTCCAGGGGCTTTCCCATAACTGTCTCATCTTTGTACCAGCTCTGCAAGGTAGGTGATTTTAGGCTCATTCTATAGGCAAGGCAACATGCCTCTGTTTATAGATTTAGTTACTGTGACAGCCAAAAGAGAACACACGTAAGAGAACGTTACAAACCAGAAGTGCTGTCCATGTGTGTGGGTTGTTGGCACTGGCTAACTGTCTAGTTGACCAACTTAAGGAAACTCACTCACCCTCTTTCTGCCTCTAGTCTGATGATTAGGAGAACAAACCATGGAAGGGAGAAGGCCCAGGGTGATGTCTCCAGCCCCAGGGGATAATAAGATGCAAGGGCTACTCTACGGGCCTCCAGACCAGCAGTGTAGAAAGATAGGCAGACTCGGGTTTGAATCGGAGGTACACTGTATACCTCTGGCTGCCTACTTAATCTCTCCAAGTCTTAGTTTTACATCTGTATAATGGGATCTATAATAGGACCCACCTCGTGGGGTTGTTGTGAGGAGTAAGTCAGTGAACGCATGTAAAGAACTTTGTGGTGCCTATCATATCGAGAAGTCTCAGTGGCTGTTAGCTTTGGTTATTATCGTTTACAAGTGGGGAAACTGAGGCACACTTTTTCCAAATCCCAACCTGGGAGAGGGATGCTTCAGCAGACTTTGGACTGAGATCCTTGGAGTTCAGACGGATCCACACCCCCCTTCCTCCCCTGCTTATGGCCCAGCTCACTGGAGCCCCTTCTGTTGTTTACACATGTTGTGTGGGAAGTGTCATTGTGGGAGGGCATGTGAGTGAGTCTTTATGGCCTGAGGAGGGTTTGGAGTAGTGTTTCCCATCCCCAGGTCTCATTTCCTAGTCCAGAAACATTTATTCTACTCCTCACTTTTCTCAGTGCCCCCCTGTAGTCCTCCCTGCCCTCTCCCTTTGTGAAGGGTCTGTTTCTACTCTTAGCTTTGAGACTAACAGCTGGGAAACTTTTTCCATCCCAAATTTCTAATTTTAGTCATTTATAACCATCTCAAAAGTTATCCAGAGGGATGAAATGTCCCTTATTTCATCACAGCCCCCAGATAGGATCTTTAAAGTCTTTCTACCTTTAACTTTGAAAAAAATCCATGGAACTATTTTTGAGGCAGGGAAGCATGAATGAGGGCCTATGACAGAGAGAGAGAGAGAGAGAGAGAGGTGGAGGGATATGTAAGTTTTTATTTATTTTTTTGCCGCTCTGCTTGGCATGTGGGATCTTAATTCCCTGACCAGGGATCGAACCCATGCCTCCTGCAGTGGAAGTGCAGAGTCTTAACCACTGGACCACCAGGGAATTTCCAAGTAAGTAAGTTTCTTTCTTGGCTGATGTACCCAGAACAACCAGACACTATGGATTAGAGTCAAAGTCCTCTGGGGGTGGTGACCGGCCCCAATGTGGGGAACCCCCAGGAGCCGTGAGGCTGAGACACTGACCCAAACCTGACACTGGTCAGGACATAACACAAGAGACATGGAGTAGGTGGGGTGTGTCTCTCAGGGGCACAGATCTCCCAGCAGCTTGGTCATGGTACTTTCCCCAGAACTGAAATGTGCATGTCTCAAGTACCTCCTAGTGAAGAATTTGAGTGGAACTCTCCTGCCTTGGTGACTTCAAAAGACCCCAGGAAAATGTAACCCATTTACTCATATTAGTCATTAACATTTCAACCCAGAAGAGTTTACAGAACCCAGGATATTGGAGTCTGAGACGAGCAGGAAGCAGCGGGGCTGAGGAAAGAGACGGGGCCCAGTCCAGGACCAGGTTTGGAGGCACTGGTGACCCAACGACTTGGAGGAAAGGAATGCTGAACTATTGGATGGACAGATTTTGTATGGTCTTCACGTCCTCCTTGGGCCAGTCCATTTTTTTTAAGACCGAAGGCCTGGAAACGGAGGTGGGTTGGATTGTGAAAGAGATGAGAAGGGAGAGAAATCAGGATATTCTACAAAGGTCAGTATGTTAAAAGGCAAAATCTAGAAGACATAATCCGAAGGAACTCATATTTGATAGTGAAAAGTCAAGGGTTCCAGAAATAGCACAAAGACAAAGAAATACTGGCTGTGCCCAGGCCATAGGAATAGACACTCATACACACAAAACTGGTGCCAAGCCGAGTTCTTGGCTGGACTAACCAGCGACAAGGGGTCTGCCTTCTTCGAGATCCTTTGAAATCTCTTTCTGTTGATGCTGAGGGGCCTTCCAGGAAGGAAGAACAGTTCAGACACCCTTGAGGCAGACTTTGAGCTCTGCCTCCCACTCTCACCAACTCATCCTCGGTATACTTGACTCTCGGGGCTGAAGCCAAGTCTTCCAGTTGGAACCTCTCGCCTTTAGGGGGTGGATGCCCCTCATGCAGAGCCTGAACTTAGAGAACAACACGGCTGTGGGTGTCATGACTTGCATCTGCCAGTGTTATTTTATTTTCTCCTCTCCTGGCCTGCACGATCACCCTCTGTGTTTAAACAAACAAAAAAAGTTAGAAGGACGATGACAACTACAACAACTAAAGAGAGTATTCTCAGTGTCTTGACTCTCACCTGTCTGTGGGTTCAGGTGATGACACCTTAATAATAATTTTGGAGCTTGCTAACTTGGACTCCCACTTCTCCGTGCAATCTTTTCCTTTTCTCAAACATTTCTGTACTACCCAAGGGGTAGTGTCTATAGGCATTTTAGTTTGAGCTGCTATGGTGCTGACTTCTGTTATTTTGGTCTGTCATCTCCGCTGGTCAGCAAGAGCCTTTGCTCTTCCCAGAAATGCCAACACTGGGGGCTCTGTCATCCGAAGCCACTGTTCAACCATTAATGCTCTTAGGAAGTGAGAACATTGTACCCTCTGTGCTCAGTTGGGGGAAATCTCCAAGCAGGGCTGCCTATACCCCCAAAGAATCAAAATTTACTGGAACACCTCTTTCAATTTATAGACACACAGAGCTATTTTTTCCCTTGTGTCCTCAAGGTAGCTGATTTGGGACAAGTTCCTGAAGTAACTCATGCTGCACATGATACCATGACCCTCTAACCCTTGGTGCTGCCATTGAGTCTGGCTTGCTTTGAAAGAGTTTCTTCCTAATCGTGAATTATCTTACGAGGTCCCTGTCATTGCTTCCTACAAACGGGCTTCCAGGGGGAACCACCCAAGAGCTCATCAGACATGTTTGTTTACATACAGACTCCTACAGACTCAGTTCAAGATTTTTCTGGGAACCATCTCAGCTCTGCGCTAAGCAAGGACCCAGACGGATTCTTGGGAGAGATATATTTCTCAAGTCCATCTACCAGATTGTACCAGAGTCTCTGCTCTGGCTTAACTGGGAGACCCTGTTATTCCAGTTAACAGCATTGACTAGGCAGATAGCCCAGGGTCAGAGCTTTCCTGAGGACCAACTCTGCTGAGAACTGGCAACCAAGGAGAGTTACTCTGACTTATCCTGACACCACTGTGAGGCCCAGGACCACCTTCTCTACCCATGGGCTTAATGAATCACAATGCCAGGCAATACACTCTCCCAAGTCCCTGTACCAAGTTAGCCCGTCACTCAAGATCTCCAGCCTTCATGGAAATACTCTCTTCTCTCTTATACAGAAGAGGACCTCAGGGTCCCAGAAGCGAGAGAGATGTTTGCTTCAATCAGCATGACCTAGAATGCAAGGAAGCTGTAACCATGTCCCAGAGTGGATGTTCCTAAGATAAGGCAAAGATCCCTGTCTAAGACCCATGAAGTCTCACAAAGTGCCTTCTTCTTGGTCACTTACTACTTGCAGGCCATGCATATGTCCCTCATCAGTTTCTTGTCATAATACCCTCACTGCCCATGATTTTTCCTCTCTTTTCCTTCCTTCCTGTATCCCTTCCTCCATCCCTCCCTTTCCTCTCCCCTTTCCTACTAATTAAATACTTACTATATACCATACACTCTGCTGGATACTAGAAGGATGAGAGATGGGTAAGACATTGTCCTTGCCCTTGAAGGGCAAGCACATCATACGGTGGGGAAGGCAGATGTGTACACAATTAACTATAATAAAATATGTTGAGTGATATAATGGAGTCCTGCCCAAAGTGTCATGGGAGCACAGAGGAGGGAGTGAAGGAGCTGCCTTAGAGGTCAGCAGGAAAAGCTTCACAGAGAGGGTGATTTCTGAGTTGCCTTTTGAGGAGTGAATAGGAATTTTCCAGATGAACAAAGACAGGAAGGGCATATATCAGGCAGGGGGAAGAGTGAGAGTCTGTCATGGCCAGAGCAAAGCGTGTGGATTGGGTTTGAGAAACATTTTGAAAAGATAGCTGATGATCGGGGTGTGATGGGCTCTGAGTATCATGCTGAAGAAATGGTATTTTATCCAGTATGTGCTAGAAAGCCAGGCACAGGATTGTTCTTTCCAGGACATTTTTCGGTCTGACAAGGCTGACAGAGCCAGACTCAAGGTGGGCAATGACAATGTGTATATACTAGTGGTTAATCAATTAACTGATCGAATATTTATTAATGGTCAGTGTGCACCAGGGTCTGTGTTAGATACTGTGGAAGTGCAAAAGAAGCATCATGATTAGATCATGAGGTCATGAGGGGTTCACACTTAGAAAAATTTGAGGGTAAGAAGAAGGAGTACAGTATGAGATCATGTGGTTGAATGGCTGTGAGTCAAGGGCGGGAGAGAGCAGAGAAGACTGAGTGGGTTTGAAGGATCAACAAGAGGCCATTCTTCACTCCAGAAGCCACATGGGCGAAGAGATGCATTGAGCATGGTGTGGACAGTGCAGAATCTGGCCTGTCTGGACACAGACTTGGAAAGAAGATGGATTCAGACATGAAGTCAGGTGAAGGAGGGCCTTGAAGTCAGGTAGAATAGTCTAGAACCTCTGGGTGAGGAGGAACTTTTTAAAGCCTTCTAGAAAAACTCTTCCTACCTTGCTAATCTCACACGTGGGTCTCTTTTATGATAACCCTACCTGTGATCATCAATCTTTGTTGAAATATATAAAGAGACAGGAGCAGACAATTTCATCCTTAGATGTCTCTGACTGTTGGAAAGGTCTTCTAAAATCTAGCTCATGATTTCTTTTCTTTCTTTCCCTTTCTTTCTTTCTTTCTTTCTTTCTTTCTTTCTTTCTTTCTTTCTTTCTTTCTTTCTTTCTCTCTCTCTCTCTCTTTCCCTTCCTTCCTTCCTTCCTTCCTTCCTTCCTTCCTTCCTTCCTTCCTTCCTTCTTTCCTTCCTCTCCACCACATGGCATGCAGGATCCTAGGTCTCCAGCCAGGGCTCGAATCAGTGCCCCCTGAATTGGAAGCATGGAGTCTTAACCACTGGGCCACCAGGGAAGTCCTAGCTCATGATCTCTTGTGTCCTCTGGTTCCAGACATGTCCCTCTGTGTCAATCAGCTTCTGATCCTCCTTGAGGATTTTCAAATTAAGCTCAAATGTTTAGCCTCCCTTCTTCCAGTTTGGAAACTCTCAGTTTCTTCAACCACTCTTCCACAGGGAGGCTGGAGCCTGGGGTCTCCTCCCAGTTTGGGCTGGTACATGATGCTGTTCCCCCAGGGCTGATTCTTCCTTCAGGTGGGGTCTGCTCGGTGCTGTGCAGTCTGGACACAATTGAGTAGGTGGTGACGAGCCTCTGTCAAATGACTTAGTGGAAATGTTGTTTTGTGAAGATGAGTCTGGCCTCAGAGTTCAGGGTTGGGGGCAGGTGAAACCTGGGGGACCTTGGCAGGAGTCCAGGCATAAGAGCTAGATCAGGGTGATGCTGGGTCAGGGGATGAATAGGAAAGAGTGAAGCCAGGGGACATTTCAAAACTGATAAATGGGAGAAGAGACAATGATGACTCTAAGTTTTCTGATCTGAGAGCTTGGAAAAATGGCAAATGCATGGGCAGAAATGGGGCGGAGGAAGGGCGGCTGACTGTAGGGATGAAACTGAATGTGCCCCAAGAGCTGGGCACCTATACTGAGGTGCTTAGAAGTGGTTGCCAATGTGTCCTGGGAGCCCAGGAGTGTGGTCAGACTAGAGATAGCAGTTTGGAGTCATGAAAGGCAGGAACCTGTATAGGGAGTGAAAACACAGAGAAGGAGTGAGCTCCCAAGAAAGCGCCCATAGAAAGTCTACGGTGTGTAGATGGGAGGGAAAAAAGACACACAGGAGGGATACAGGCAATGAGCTGTCAGAAGTAGAGCAGTGTCAACGATGCCAGAGGAGTAGGGGGCTTCCAGAAAGAAGTGGTCAGTGAGATCAAATGCCCAGGAGGACAAAGAAAATGAGGCCACCCTCTTACCCAGGGGGAGAAGGGGGACCAGCCTCAGTAGGATGGAGGGGGGCAGAGCAGCCCTGGAGGAGATGCAGAACGGACTGGGTGGTTACCCCCTCCTCACACCGTCACACTCAGACGTGCATTTCCCCAACTACCCTCAGCTCACCACCAGCCCCTTTGTCTACCTTCCTGCCTTCTCTCCCAGTTTCCATGCCGGCCCACCAGCAGTTTCTTAGGTGGCATGGCTGGGTCACTTCCACAGGGCAGGAAGCTGGGCTGTCCCACTGTGGGGTGCTGCCCCTCAGGCTGCCCAGCCCCGCTGTGAAAGCAGCATGAGCTGCTGGTGCAGGAGAAGAACTAAGGTGCTGCTCTGGCAATGATAGCCTCGTAGGCCCCCAGGGATGCAGCTGAACTGCCCACATCTATTTTCCTAGACAACCAAATGCTGCAGTTTCCAGAGGGCAGAGGGTGAGCTCAGAGAAGCTCCACCTCCAGCTCTTCCTGGTCAGCCCTGTCCCTCCCAAGGCTCTCCAACTTCACCCTGCCCTCTGCCCTCCCATCCCCCACATCCCCCTCACCCCCCAACCAGTGCCTCCCATTAACGCCCTTCTTCTGTCTCCCCAGCGCTGAGCAGCCATCTTTCCCCTTGTCCATCAGTTTCTTTCTGCCCGGGACGTCATCCCAGGCTATGCCAGGGGCAAATGTGTCTGCTGAGGCTAAGGGGCTATTTTCAAGTTTCCCCGGCAGAGACCCCAGAATTCTCGTGACCAGGGAGGCAGGTTAGGCCAATCCTGCTTCTCCCAGGATGCACTGGGAGCCTGGGAACCAGGAGGGAGGGAGGAGGCTCAGCTGAGGAGCTCAGGATTTAATTCTATGCATCATTAAGTAGTCCTCTGAAAGTAGTGTCCCCCTATACATCATCCATGCTTAGTAAACAGCACGCTGACATTACATTAGCGGCTGGAAATGAATTTTCTCTTTTATAGGGAAATTGAGAATCCGCCAAGAAGAAAGAAAGAAAGAAGAAAAAAACCCTCAAAACCAATTATCTAGGCATTTATGAGTTCCACACTGGTCCCTTTCTCTCTCCTCTCTCACTCAGATGCAAAGAAGCCTTTAATATTTAATATATTAAGAAAAGAAAGAAACTTTGATAGATTATGTGGAATCTGGCATTAATTCCCTCTGCCCCTCCTTACTTTCTCGTTCTCCCCTCCTGAAAACCTACGCCTGATTCTAGCTGACATTTAAATGGATTAAGGTGTTCCAATTTCCTTAATAGTGTTGACATTTTGGAAATATTTCTGCCTTTTCTCCCTCTCCTTGAAATAATAATAATAATAAATGTTGGAATTGATCTTCCCCCTCCACTTGCCACGCGGGCTCCAGCTCTGTCCTGCTCTCTTCAGTGTTGATGAAATTTACATTCCCATTCTTATTTACGAGATCAAGTATGGAGAGAAGTCAAAGTCCTCCTTGGGAGACAGAAGGGGTGAGAGTGGGATTGAGTGTGTGACTGGTCAGGAGGGAATTTCGCTGATTTCCCCTCTTCCTAGGGCTCAGGAAAATTATTTCTCTCTCCTGTCCCCTCTTTCTCTCCATCCCTGGCAGATGGCTCTTCCTTCATGTGATTGCACTGTCCTTCTTGTACGTAATGTGTGGTTTGCTTCATTTGCAGACCTGCCTTCACATGCCAGGTCTTCTCCCACTTGGAAGCATGGCCCTGTACCCTACTAGTTGAACATGAAGAGAAGGACATGAACCTGACTCTGCCTGTCCTCTGTTCCCTGGAGTTTGTGTAGCCTCTCTCGCACTGTGCTGTGGTGTGTTCCCATGTCTATCCTTCAAGGTACCCGAGTGCGGGGTCCACGTTACTTTATCTCTGTATCCCACCTCAAGTGCAAAGCTTATACGTAGTAGGTGCTTGAAAATACTCATGTAATGGAAGGCAGGCAGGAGAGAAAGGAAGGAAAAGGGAAGAAGGGAGAAAAGAGGAAAAGGAAAGAAGAAGGACCACTGACAATGGGAAGTTCTCATCGGCTGACATTCTCAAAGCCCTGAGGCGTCACGTGGTCCCCAAACAAAATTCAGTCAGTCGATGTATTGAGTTTCATGATACCCAGTTCTGTGCTGATTCCTGCCCAGAAGTTTCCCATGATTTAGTGGTGGTTGTTTTTTGCCCTCAATGTGGGTAGAAATATCTGACAATACTTGTAGTCAGCCCAGTGCTCCTTAGAGATGTCTTTTTATGAATATCAGCTGGAAGGAGATTAAATTAGATGGCCCTGGAGACAAACTGCTGCTCAGTCTACTTTATCTCTCAAGACTCAGTTTTCTCATATAGAAAATCGGGTAGTAATCCCGACCTGAGGGCACTATTATGACTGCTACAAGGGTAACGCACGTTCATGGATTAAGATAGCGCCTGCACGTAGTGAGTAGTCAACTGGCCAACAAGTTGTAACCGCCCTGTTTGCTGTTGTGAGGCAGGTCATCCAGTATCTGAACAATAACAGCTTTCACCAATCAGGCTAAACTACCAATATTTGAAAATAGTCCTGAAAGGAAGAAGGAAATAATCATCAGATCCAATTATGAGTTCTAACCTATCTCTTCCTCGAGTTTTGCCTTTCCATTTGGATGCAAAGAAGCATTTAGTGCATAAACAAAATCAAGCAACTTGGATAGATTTTTCAAAGAGGAGTTTCCAGCAGTGTGTGTTAGAAGAATTTCAACTGAGTTTTGCCTACTGCACCAGAATTACTATAGGATCGATGCAGACTGTGGCCTGAGCGATTGGAGGTGTGATTAATTCCACCCAAGGTTCACACTTCTCTGTGCATGACTTTCCACCCGCCTCACTCACCTCGCTGTATTTCTGCACGTCTTCCTGGCCTTGTCACCTGCCCGTTTTTATTTGCAGGGCGCCCTAATGTGTTTTCCAGGGATCAATACCCGAAAGAATTTTCATTTCAAATGCCGTATTTTCACAAAGCTGGCTTCTATTCAACCTTCTCAAGGTATCTCAGCCCAAACTTTATGGACCCACTTTATCCCCTGGGCTGTGTGTGGCCCAGGCTAGGTGTATTACGTGCATCAGATTTGCTTGACTTGAGAGGACTCAGCGAGACTTCAGGGCTTGGTTTAAATTGCTTTTTTACATCCTAGCCATAATCAGCCTAGAGTCTACTTTGTATTTTTACCCTTCCTTCTGACTTTGAGATCCCTACTCTGCTAATCTATTGATACTTGAGTTCTGGAGTCATTGACTTAGGTTCACTGCTTTTAACGCATATCAGGATCTGTTCATTTCAAAAGAAGTATGTGTCCAACATGTGATCTGTCAAGTGCTGTAATAGGTGCAGGATGAACAGGTGAATAGGACACACTTCCCTTCATCAAGCCTACAGCCTAGAAGGGCCGAGAAGGGCATCACGCTTGCAAATCAGTAAAGAATGTCCATAATCAAAGTGCGTTTGAAAGACCGAACAAGGGTCAGGGCAAAGCACGAGTGAGTTGGGAAAGAAGAGGCAATTCTCCAAGCCGACTAGTGAGGGTGGGGTAGTGCCGAGAGGACTGTGTAGAATTAATAGTCAGTCTTCTTTCCATTTAATAAAGAGGGATTCAATCAGGCTTAGGTTAAATTAGATGATTCTAATTTTATCTTATTGAGTGCATTCAAGAGATGAGAGAAAGGATGTTCTGGTTGTGGTTCTCAAGTCTTGTTTAGCATCCTGCTTCTTTCTCCCATTTACCCTCGAACTTCTATTAAATACCTTCATGTTATTTAGGCCCTGAGCTGGCCGCTTCATTCAGTCTTCCATCTGTCTGCCCACCCATCCATCTAATCAATCCTCTACCGTTTATTCCCTCATCAAGTTATCATTATGCATCTGTAATGATCTATGTGCCAGGCGCTGGCTGTATAGACTTCAATAGGAGAACATAGTGTTTGTACTGGGCTGAGGTGTGTCCAGAGCACTAGATGGTTGTCCACTCTGAATTATAAATATTAATATTCCTTGTCTGGGTCCTCTACCAAACTCATACTCACAATATAGCCTTTATAGAATATATAAGGTGGAAAGACTTGCATAATGAACACCAATATAAACATCACACAGCTTGAGAGTTAGAACATCACCTGTGGAACCACTGGAGACCCCAGACCCCTTTCTCCCAGCAGGGGTGACCAGTATCCTAAATTCTGGGTCCATTATTCCTCTTACTTTTCTTTGTAGTTGGCCCTGAATCTATGTATTCCAAACAATAGATTGCTTAATATTTCATAGTTTTGAATTTTATATAAGGGTATCATGCAATATGTATACTCTTGTGCAGCTGAGTTTGTTCTCATTTTGTTCAGCAGATGCTTGTGAGGTTCCTGTGTGTTGATGTTGGCATGTGTACTTTCTTTTCATGGCCGTATGCTATTGCAGTGCAGGACTATGTCAAAAGTTATTCAACCATCTTCCTGTTAATGAACATTTGCTTGGCTGACCTGTTTCCAGTATATTTTTCTATTACAGTAATGCTGCCATGGACATTCTTTTCACTTTCTTGCTGCAAGGGCCAAGTGCCTTTTGTGGTATATATCCAAGAGCATAACTTCAGGGTCACAGGGAACGCTTATCTTCCAATGTAATGGATGATGGCGAATTTTTTTCCGATGTGGCTGTATCAGGGTACACTCCCACCAGTAACAAGACTTTGCTTGCTTCACTTTTTCCACCGACACTTGGTATTATCAGACTTCTAAATTTTGGGGTGCAAAATTGTTTCTCATTGTTGTCTGAATTTTAATTTTCCTGATTACCCGTGAGGTTGAGTGAAGTTTTGTATGTTTATTGGCGACTTGCGTTTCCTCTTCTGTAAAATGATTATCCATGATTTCTTCTGACTATTTTTGTCAAATTGTTTGGCTTTTCCTCAGTGATTTGCAGAAGTTCTCTTCTGAAAATCTGTTGTTGATTATGTGTTGCAAATATTTTCTCCCAGTTTGTGGCTTGTCTTTTTATTTTCTTTATAGTGTATTTCGATGAACCCACGTTCTTAATTTCCACTTAGTCAAAGTTAACAATCTTTTCTTTCTGAGCTTTATTTTTTATATTGTGTTTTCAGATAAAAGTATTTCGTCTCCTGAAGTCATAAAGATAGTCCCCCCCAGTTTCTTCTAAAGCTTTAAATTTTACTCACCACAGATATTAAGCTATCTTAAATTGATTTTATATATGCTGTGAAGTAGATTAAAATTTAGTTTTTCTTTATGGTTTACCAGTTGTCCCAGCAAGATTTGTTGAACTGTCTATTCTCTCTTTGTTGATCTGCAACACCAGTTGTATTCTATGTGAAGCGGTGTCCATCCACATGCAGGTCTGTCTCTGGGTTCTGTAGTCTATTTCACTGGATACTTTGTCTATCTCAGCCCTGCCGACGGACTAGAAGACTCAGTGAAGCTCTTGAGTCAATATACTATGAGAAGGAGCCCCAAATAATTCATTTGGTTCACTGAGACTTTTCTTTACAGGGGTGGTATAGTGAAAGGAATATGGGGCTTGAAGAAAAGAGTTAAAATTCCAGCCCTGATAGTTATGTGTATGACTTTGGGTACATTCTCAAATTTTTCTGAGCCTCAGTCTCCTTGTCTGTTAAATGGGAATACTTATTTCAACCGTAGAAGTTTCATTGAGGATTGGATTAAACTGTGTATTTTAAAGGATGTGAAAGTGCCTGGCGTCAGGATGGTCCCAGAGGATGTGCTTTGGGAGCACTCCCAAACTAAGGCCATATGGATATTTTCTAATAGCTCCAGTCCAAAGTGAGTCAAATCTCGGAAGTACGCTACATGAAAATAAGACGTAGGCTCCCAAATGAATCATCAGTTTTAGTTCACGAAGCGCTCTTCCTCAAACCTCCTGATTTAGTTCCGAACTCATTTTAGAGGGCAAGGGGCTGTGAAGTTTCTCTGCTAAAAATGATTGAGGGTAACTGGCAGAAGGAGACTTGCTATGTGTTACTGAGCTGAGAATGGCAGAGGAGGAAAAATATCATGCAGTGATAGTCATCATCAAATGTTTAAAGTCTAGGCTCTGTAGTCTAACTTAAAGACTTTCTTACTATTTACTGGCAACATACTAACAATAATATATCGTTTGGCCATTTTAGAAGATTGGTCTGTTTTATTCTTGTAACACCACGAGGCGCTCTGAGGTTGGGTGTTGACTCTGGGAGTCTGAGACTTGCTCAAGTTCACAGAGCAAGTGAGGTTCCCAGGACTCAGACTCGGGTTGGCCAACTGGAACTCTTATTGCTACACAATGGTGACTGCCTGTATGTGCTGAACCACTTTCAAACACGTTGTCCCATCATCCTCATAGATACAATTGTAGATGAGATTGCACAGTTCAGTTTGGGGTTCAGAAAGCATTGTTACTAACTGAGCCCAGATTTCTAGCAGAACTGGGGGTGGGCATTCTTCCCGGCAACTGACAAACTCTCTCCACTCTCAAAAATGAGAGAAGCTTTTAAAGTTTGTTTGGTTCTTTTTTTTTACACAGAAATGTTTTCTAATGGATTCCCCCTCATGCATTTACTGTAAAGTTCTAGCAAGGGCCAAGGTCCTCCAGGGTTGTATTGATTGGGGGACAATGGTGAGATTGGTTAGACACCTGTTCACATGACAACATGGCACCAGGAGACCCTGGCCAGGCTTTAGTAACCTCAAGGATGTGTCTGGGCACTGCATGCCCAGCAGCCAATGGTGGACGTGCTCGAGAGGCTGCTGTAGCCGTCTGTGTTGGTGGCCTTCACCTCTGGAGTGCTCCTGGACTGGCAGGCACACCGGCTGCGGTGGCGCTACCTGGACTGGAGAAGGAAGAGGCTGCAGGACAAGCTGGTGGCGATGCAGAAGAAGCTGCACCTGGCCTGTGACTCTGTGTGGCCACTTTGCCTCAGCTGTGGGGCTCCTGCCCAAGCAAGCCTGCCCTCATACTTTCTGCCCACAGTACTGGGCTCTTCCCAGAATCACTTGTTGAAGATGGATATAGAGAACTGGGCAGAGAAAAGAAACAAAAAAAGGATGTAGCCTAGGTCTCCTGGCCCTTGAGTCCTACCCTGGCAGCACCTTGAGAGTAGCATTCTGGGAGCGAAGAGAGTTTAGCAGTTGCCATTACTTCTCCACTGAAATAATTCCAAGTCCCTTTCCAGGCCTTCTGAGGCATTTTCCAGCCCTTCTAAGTAACAGGACTTGACTTTACCTACATTCATTAACACCAAGGTTTCTCAGTTTCTGTAGCTACTTTCACCACCATGCTTGAGCATCTGTAAAGGTTTGTGTTTAACCCTCCACAGGAACCTTCTCAGTCTACCCACTCCCATGGAATTGCCTCCATTTCCTATGGGTGTCCAAGAAGACTCTTCACTCTTTGGTCACATTCTGCCATATTTGGGCACTGTCATGATTCATGTATATCTTGTGCCATCTACCCTGTCTCTGGCCACATAAAACTCCTGCCCTGAGTAGCCTACTGGTTCTTAGACACAGTGGTACTCATTAAGCTCAGAGGAATCAATGGGTGGGCTATTGTTTCTCAGGGTACAGGAGAAGACTGGAGCTGGGCTCCTTTGGACCAGTGCAAACTTAGGCTGGCTACCTTGATGCTTTCAGACAAACTTCCTATTCATTTCTCATTGACCACTTTTCTGCAATTGTGTGCTCAATCTTCTCAGCTCTCCTTAGCCTCTAACACTACTCAGCAACCCACTTCTGTTGCTTCCCTTTTAGAACATGGCCTTGATTCATGCCTTACTGAACACACTGGTACACAGAGCAATAGACTGCAGTCCTAGGGTCAGAAAAAGGGCTTAGAAGTCAGAAAATCTTGGACCTTGGGAAAGTCACTTACCTTTTATGAGCCTCCCTTGTCTTACATGTAAACCAGAGATAGTAATACCTCCCTCTCAGGATTGGTGTACAATTCAATGAGATAATAAACATGGATAAGTTTTGCACCCCATAAAGCACGAAGTGAGGGTCACTACCAGACCCCCCTTCTCTGCACCTTCAGACCTTCCAATATTTCTGTCTCTACCAGCAAATCGTTCTGTTTACCTTTCATCTTGCCTGCTCCCTTCATTTATCCTGGTTCCAGCAGATTCAATCTTCCCCTCTTCATCCTCTCTACTGAAAAACACCCCTCTTCCCACCTCCACGGCAAGTAAACAATGTTTCACGTGACCCTGTTGCCTGCCCCTATTCCCACAAGCCACTGTCCTCCTCCCTTTCCTTTTGTAACATGAAGTCACAGTGCTCATTGCCTGCTCTTTCCATGACTCCTGCATTTTTTTCCCAACTGCTCTCCCCAAGCCAGCAGATTTGTCCATCTTTTCTGTTCTTATCATCCTTAACCTCTCTTCAAAAATCTCACATTGCAAGCCATCTTCCTGTGTCTTTAAACTCCTTCTTCTCTAGGTTTTCATAGCACTTTAAACTTTTACTAGAATGTACCCTTCTTGTATCCTCCCTAACGCTTTACCACTTCATGGTTTCCTGTCTCCTTTTCTGATGCAGTATCACCCTTGTCCCCTTATAAGTGGCTTTTCTTTAAGCCTAGGTGTCTGTCTTCTGCTCCGCCTCAAACAGGGAATCATTATCTCATCTTACTCCATGCTGGTTTAACCACATGTGCAATATTGCCCTTACTTCTAGTATCATCTTCTATGAGAATTATTACAAACTCAGATTTATTCAGCAGGATGACCAAGATGGTGAGGGAGCTAGAAACAGCTCACCTTATGGAACACTTGAGAGAAGGGATATTTAAACCTCAAAAGAGAAAATTCAGCGGAAACACTCCTTGCTGTCCTAAAACATTTGAAAGGAGGTAGAAAAGGTTTTTGTCTCCTGACTTGGTTTCCCACAGAAAACAGAGAAGTTGAAGACAGATAGGTACGAAATCACTAGCAAGCAATGCCTTCCAGTCCTGTGAAGATGTTAAGAGCACAGGCTCTGCAGTCAGATGATATGGGTTCAAATCCCAGTTCTACCACTTCTTCTCTGTATGATCCTGAGAAATCTATTTCATTTCTCTGTGCCTTCATTTCATCATCTGTATAATGAGAGTAGATAATGATAGTCATTGGAACAAAGATTTATTATTCGTTGTGCTAGTTATTGTATAGGGATATAGATACAATCATGCCCACTGATGACTCACAATCTATTGGGAAAGGTATGTGCACACATGGGTCATTAAAATACAAAGCAGATCACTGAGATAGAGGAACAAAACATGATGAGAAAGGGGAAGATCACACTGACTGAGGGGATCAGGAAGGATTGCTTGGAGGAGGCGGAAGCAGTGTGAGTTAAGATCTGGGGATGAGAGAAGGCAGGACTTGTTTGAGGACTGGCAAATACCCCATCAAATTGCACCTCACTTGGAAGCCTTTGCTACGAAGCCAGTACTTTCGTGCTTGTCCTTCTCAAAGCTTCAGCATATACCTCATGCTGCCAGTCAGATTTGCATATCAAGTTAGGAGTTTTTCAACCTACCCTGCAAATAAATCTTTGTTCCCATATTACCTGATCCCAAAAGCCAAACATTTGATCCAGGGGGCAGATGGTAGAAGAGCAGGGGGGAAAAGTCTGAGGAGAGGACAGTGGAGAGCATGCCTACTGACCAGGAAGTCAACCAGAGGGAGGAGCAGGTCCAGGGCAGGCAGGAGACGTCCTTGACCTGGGCAGCTGGAGCATAGGTGCACAGGTGTCCCTCATGTTCATTGTCTAGGGCAGAGCCACGTGGACAGTGGGCTCCCCATGAATGAGTGAGTGAATGAATGAATAAATGAACATACAGCACCATGTAGGCTCTCGTGTATGTTATAGTATATTTTTACATATAATCTGGGTCAAGAAGAGGTGCAGACGTTAGAACAACCTGTGGTTCTCACTTGCTGTTTTCTGATGAAGTGCTTGGCAATCCTCACACATTGCTGGATGTTTAAGAAAATAACACCTTTGCATTCTGATGCTGTAAAATATTGTTTGGATTAAAAGGGCAGGAACACATTGATGGATCTGAAATTTTTTTTCTGTTGGCTTGGAGATGACAGGGCAATCCATCAGACAACTTCCTTGGCTCCCTGTGACATTTCAAGCTCAAATGTTATAGCTTTCTTATTTTTTCTTTTCTCTTTTATTTCACCCCCTGGCTCTCTATTGAACTGTGCCTCTAGGAAATGCATCCTGTAGATGTGGCTTCTCTGACACTTGTCATACACAGGCACTCCGTTGAGGCTTGTCAGATGAGGGCTGGGAATACTCAGACTAGCTTAGCAGGTTGTGCTGAAGTTGAGGTGACTTCTTAATCTACCGGTGATGCTGTCCCCACCTGTGCCCTAGAGCATGCGGCAAGCAGTTCTTAGAAAACAGAGCAGGCCCTAGACAATGACAAAGGATTCAGATGCCTACATAATGTGATTTCAGAAGCTGGATTGTGTGCACAGAGAAAGCAAGTTGCAATGCTTGGCTTCTTTACCTGTTTCTGCCACTATGCATAGTGTAAACTTGGAAAGGCTACTTAACTTCTCCAAGCCTCAGCTTCTCTCCTTTTGAGAGAACAAATAAGTATAAGAATAAAATGAGATAATGATCTGGATACCTTGTGAAAATATAGAACATAAGTAGGTAACATACACTCTCTGTATTAGTTATCCATTGCTGTATAGATATCCCACAACTTAGTGAATTCAAATAACAAACGTCTGTTCTCTCACATTTTCGTGGACCAAGAATCTGGGAGTGGCATAACTGGGAAGTTCTGGCTCACAGTCTGTAGAGCCATTGTCTAGGGCTGCACTCATCTGAAGGCTTGACTGGGGCTGGAGAATCTGCTTCCCAGATGGTTTGCTCATGTGATGTTGGAAGGAGGCTGCAATTCCTCAGCACATGGGCTTCTCCAAAAGACTCCTTGGGTGTCCTCATGACGTGGCAGCTGGCTTCCCAGAGTGAGTGATCCAGGGCAGAAGCCACAATGTGCTTTGTGAGCTAGGCTCAGAAGTCACAAGCTGTGATTTCCTCAATATCCTAATGGTTATACAGGCTAGCCCCCGTCAGCCTGGGAGGGCACTGCACAAGGGCATGAATTCCAGGAGATCATCTTGGAGGCTGACATCCACACCCTCTCTCAGTTTACATGGTTCGCCTGAAAAATGAAGACATTATGGCTGACTGTCTCTAAGGTCTTCACATTATAACTGGGTCCAGATAGCTCTCCTTCAAACCCGCTATGCAGCCGTTCTCCTCTCCCATCTAGCTTAGAATTCCTGCTACACTGTCAACCCCTTGTTCCACACTAAAAATTCAGTTTCAGTCTTCAATAATGTTCTGCAGAAATGGATGTTCATTGCACCTGAGGGAGTTCTCTGGAGCTGGGTTGCACTGGTTTGTCACCCGCTCACAGGTGCAGCCCACCGCAGTTTCCGGAGTGCGGTTGCATCCTCATTTCATGTGACACGGAGCCCCTTCTTTGAGAGTCAGTAAGGAGGTGACCAGTGTGGACAGTGAGGGAGAGGAGAGTCAAGGTCTCCAGCTTTGGCGATCTGCCTTGCATTTTATATTTTCCAAAATGTGTTTGTTTCTGGGCTCTCTACTTGATTCTGTCAACTCTGAAGGAGACAGAGCTGGCGTTGTTTCTTCCATTTTGTAGATTGAACAACTGAGGCTTAGAGAGTCCTAATTGAGTCATTCGCTGAAATAGGGAACATGGGAGGAAAAGATACTGGATGGTTAAAATGTGGAGTCTGGCTTTAAATGTCTTGAACTTGAGGTGTCTGCAGTGTGTTAAGTGAGGTTAATGTACAACCTTGAATAGAGCTTCCAGATGATCAACCGGGCATAGAACAAGATCTAATATCCTGATTATTCTGCTTTGTCTGCAGATTTCTCCACTCCTTCCAGCTGTTCTACTATTCTCTGTCTTCTTGGTCCCAGATGTCCCGGGTTGGTTTCCTCAAAGCCATCCTCCTTAGCTTCATGGACCCCATTGGCCTGGTGGCACATAGCCTCGAGGGCCCTGCAGGGTGACTGGGAGATGCCTTCTAGTGGGGAGGGTTCTGACTGAGGGTTCCACGAGCCCCTTGAAAAGAGAGGCAGAAAGAAGCTTCACCAACCTTCAGCCAAAGCAGTTTTCAACACATAGCTCATCCGTCCATGTGGGCCACCATGTTCTAATATTTCTGTAAGGTCCTGGGGCCCAGGTCTGCCTTTACCGCTAAGTTAGCTGCGAAGTAGAAGAATTGCAAGTAAAGGCACCTTGGGACCAACTCCCACAGACCTGGTGTCAGCTGCTGCTCTTTGCTGGAGCACCCTAAGCTGTGAATCTTAGGATACTGGAGCACCTTAAGCTGTCCCCACCCTGTCAACCCTGGCTTAGACCCCAGACCCCAGTGAACTCTGCTCCTGCCTTTAGAACTCTTCAGAGGATCCCCAGAAGTAGGGTTCCCCGAGGCCGGTCTCCCCAGATGTCCAGTCCCCCAGACCCTTCGAGCAGCTGCGTCTCCAACCTTATCTTCCCTCTGCCTCCACGGAAACCTGAGAAAGACGGAAAGGGGGAAGTGGCCTGGTTTCCCAACACAAATAACCCCGCAGAGCTTTCTCAGCAGTGACCCTTAGCCTGTTGTGTCAGCCTCAGGCTGAAGGAGGAAGGAAATAGACCTTCTATTGAGTATTTTTCTTCCCCTGTCAAGAAGATCAGAGGAGCTGAGACGAGGAAAGAAAAGGAGTCAAAAGCAGCTTGTTACCTCCTTTTTCAGGATTCGTGTTGCTCTTCCCCTCCCCTCTCGAGCTCTAAGTAAACAAACTCCCCAGTCGAGGAAGGCCCCAGGCCCCACTCCAGCCAGGCCATAAATAAGAGCCCTTCAGCCTTTCACTCTCGGGCAGCAGAGAGGGTACTTCTCAGTGGAACATTTGATAGCGGGGGAGGGTAGGGGCAGAGCGCTCGTGTTAATTGAATCCCAATTTCCTTCTCCCAGGACCGCTCTTATCTTTTTAATTATACAAGGCCTTTCATCTTCCTGAGGACTTGTCTCTGTCATTAATGCGTGATCCCGATTAGAGATAGCGGTCTGCTTGGAGTAATGGGAGCCTCGAGCGGAGGCCTTTGGAAACGCTTTTGCTTTTTTGAAACCCTCAGGTTTACCCAGGGCAAATCCAGGTGGGGCGGGAGATGCTCTGGGTTCCTCTCAGCTCTCAGGTAATCTTCCTCTGGCTGTCAGTGTTTGAGATGGTCGACTCTGAGCTTAGGGACAAGGGCCTCTTGAGGCCCGTCTCTGCTGTTGTGGCCCAGCAGGGAAGGGACAAAGGAGCCACTTGCAAGGTAAGCAGTTCAGAGGGAAATCTGTCCAACTGTATTCACAGGTTGCAGGGCACCAAGGTCAGAGACCCAAAGCGTTGGGATATTCTGTATTTCCTAAATGTCTGGGTAGCCACTAAGTGCTTGTGACTGGAAATGGGTTCTCACGGGCTTTTCCTTCACATCACAGAAATGCATTATCTCCAGGTGACAATGGCTCGGGACCCTCCAGGGTTACATTTCTCTTCCACCCCTGCGCTCCCAGCTGCCCTGTCAAATGGCTAATGAGTTGTAAACCAATACTTAGTGGTGCAAAGAACACGTCCTATTTGAAGGCATTTGCCTCGTAGTCGGTGTTCAATCAAGGTTGGCTAAACAACTTTTTACACGCAGGTTCTGAGAGCCATTCCACTTAAAACATGAATTCCCAAGTATTTATGGAGCAATTATAGCTCCTCATTGATAGCTTTAAATTCTATTGGAATTTATTTTTCTGGGCCGCATTGTGGCCTTTGGGGTCCCTTCACCAAGGCAGTCTGATATGTCACATGTGCCACGCTGGCCCCTGGATGTGCAGAAAGATGGGTGAGGCTGAGTGCCTGCAAGGACCTTAGTGCTCAGCTTGGAAACATTCTGTTAGTTTAAAAAATATGGTATAAATATAGGTAAGTAAATATGTATATATTGTATTATATATTATACAACTGTATGTATATACACACTTAATATCAATACATACAACTGTATGTATAACATACATACAACTGTATGTATATACACACTTAATATCAAAACAACTATATATATATAAATATATATATAAATACATTTATATATATATGGATGTATGTATATACATATATATAGAGAGAGAGAGAGATTCTTATCTTCAGATAAGTCAGTTATGATTTCAGCTGTATATCTATATACACACACATAACATGTACAAATATACAGTTGAAATCACGGCCGACTTCTCTGAGGAGGGGAATCCACACAGCACCATCAGCCAGCTCTCCATCCCAGGTGTGCATTCTTGCAGGTTCTGTTCTGAGTCCCGTGTCTCATCAGCTCATGCCTACAACCACCTTAGAGGTTCTGGAGGCAGCCTGGCGGTTACTGATGAAGACCTCATAACTAGGAGGTTTGGGAGTCAGGATTTCAATCCAGGTCCAACCACAGAGCTTGGCCCCCCACCCCTGAGCCCCATGGCCCAAACTTCCCTCCTTGCTTGACGCCACGGTTTGCTCCTGAAAGAGTGCCGTTTTGGTCATAAGCCCGCAAGGCTTATGGGAGACATGATGAACCTGGACATGGTCCAGAGAAGCGCAATTAAAATGCTCAAGGGGAAGGAGAGCCTTCTGTTTGAGGACAGACTTAGAAAAACCAAACAGTGAAGTTTGGAAAGAGGAAGGGTGATCAGGGATGTGATGGGAATCAGTGGGTAGTGGAGGGAACGAAGCAGGAGGAGATAGGTGAGCTTGCCAAGGGCACGCTCACTGCAGCTCAGACGCAGCGGTTTGGGGACAACAAGAAAGATCTACTTAACACGTTCCATAGGTTTGCTGCCTGCTGTGCCATCCCAAGAGATGGCACAGGCTCAAAACATAAATAGGTTCCCAGCCTACGGATGTACTGTTGTGTGTTTCCTACAGAACATCTGGTTTCCCATTGTCTGACTCGGACTACCTCAGTTTCTAATGGTCTAGACCAGGAGTTGGCAAACTTTTTCTGTAAAAGAGCAGATAGTAATTTTTTTTGGCTTTGTGGCAACCCTGTCCCAATTACTCAACTTTGCCAATGTAGTCCAAAAGTAGCCATAGATAATAGGTATAAATGGGCTTGACTCTGTGCTAATAAAACTTTATTTACAAAAATAGGCAGCGAGCTGAATTTGACCCGCCAGCTGTAGTTTGCTAACCCTGGGTCTAGGTAAATTCATAAAATTCATAGGTGGGTCAAATTATACAATTTAAAACTGGGAGGAATTTTGGGGACCACACTCTCACTTTATAGAGCAGAAGAGTGACATCAAGCGATGTCAAATGAGCTCCCCAAGTCATACAGCTAGGTACCCATAGTGGGCTATTCGGGTTCTTCGGTTGTTCTAGGGGAATATATTTATATCCTCTGGAGATGATGTTATTGAGGCTGGCAGTGAAGTGTTCTCCTGCTGGATACAATGGTCCAATTTGGCATTTCTGATTCTCATTAAGTATGTATTCATGGTCAAAGACCGCCTTTTCTTAGAAAATGTTTCAGATGTAGGAGGATCTGGAAATATAGTTTACCTTAAGAAAACTAAAGGCTACTTTTATTTATTTTTTAATTGAAGTATAGTTGATATACAATATCATATAAGTTATGGATGTACAATATAGTGACTCACAATTTTCAAAGGTTATACTCCATTTACAGTTATTATAAAATATTGGCTATATTTCCTGTGTTGTATTCTTGTAGCTTTTTTTTTTCTTTTTTTTGCGGTACGCGGGTCTCTCACTGTTGTGGCCTCTCCCATTGCGGAGCACAGGCTCCGGACGCGCAGGCTCAGCAGCCATGGCTCACGGGCCCAGCCGCTCCGCGGCATGTGGGATCTTCCCGGACCGGGGCACGAACCTGCATCCCCTGCATCGGCAGGCGGACTCTCAACCACTGCACCACCAGGGAAGCCCCTTGTAGCTTATTTTATACATAGTAGTTTGTATCTTTTAACCCCCTACCCCTATCTTGCCCCTCCCCACTGGTAACCACTAATTTGTTCTCTATATCTGTAAGTCTGCTTCTTTTTTGTTATATTCACTAGTTTGTTGTATTTTTTAGATTCCACATATGAGTGAAATCAAACAGTATTTGTCTTTCTCTGCCTGACATTTCATTTAGCACAATACATTCCAAGTCCATCCATGTTGTTGCAAATGGTAAAATTTCACGTTTTTTTTCTTAGCTGAGTAGTATTCCGTTGTATACATGTACCACATCTTCTTTATCCATTCATCGGTTGATGGATTCTTAGGTGGCTTCCATATCTTGGCAATTGTAAATAGTGTTGCTATGAACATTGGGGTGCATGTATCTTT
This sequence comes from Orcinus orca, assembly GCF_937001465.1. NCBI lineage: Eukaryota > Metazoa > Chordata > Mammalia > Artiodactyla > Delphinidae > Orcinus > Orcinus orca. The sequence continues at coordinate 12,422,858 of NC_064571.1, forward strand.
TCTAATTAGTGTTTTCATTTTTTTCATATATATACCCAGGGGTGGAATTGCTGGGTCATATGATAGTTCTTTTTTTAGTTTTTAAGAAACTGCTATACTGTTTTCAACTAAAGGCTACTGTTAAATTCTTGGAACTCAGAAAACAAGATACTCCTTTCCCCCTCTCCTACTCCCCTGGTTCTGAGATGGGAAGACATTTTATTTCTTGACAGACTATGCAAGTGACATTGACCCTCAGAGCCGAGTCCCTTGATAGACTGGTGTCTGTAAATGGAGGTTGTAATTGACCTCCCTTTGGTCGACGGGTGTTCCTGGTGGGGCCTGTCCCCCTGAAAACATTACCCTCTCACATTTGGACCAGACTTTCCTGAAAACAGCCCCTGCTCTCCATGCTCTGTTGGCAAGAGTCAGGAACTGCCTGAATTAGATGACCCTCAGAGCCCTTATAGGGAAGACTCGGTGTGTGTGTGTGTGTGTCTGTGTAGCTGGTGGGGGGAGGGAGGGAAAGGAGCAGCGGCTGATAACACAAGAATGCATCTGTGCTCAGAAAGCCACTATTACATTTGTGGCTTGTTTTTTTTTCCTAGGGCCCATTGAAGGTCTCTCATGAAAATAACTCACTCAAGTAACCCTCTAGAAGTCCAAAGCCTTGAGCGGAGACAGACACATAGCTGTCCCAGATTTCGTGTCTAGAACTTTTGACAGCAGACTCCGTATTGCCCTCTGTGAAAGGGAACTGGGCTCTGTGCTCTTTGACACCGTAGCCAAATGGCTTCAGGTGACTGAGGCAGCAAAGGTGAGGTGAGAAGATAGGATATTTCACATGTGGATGAATTGCCTCTGAGGGTAACTTCATGCTTCATGGATAGAAAAGGAAACTATTCTACATACTTTAAAAGGGAGTCCGTCAGCTGGAGTTTTGATCCACATGAGTGCCCCCCAAGATGCCTGGTGATGGGGTGGGGGGAGAACTGCAGTCTGAGAATCCAGCTGGGTTCCAGCTACTCGCTGAGCAACTCCTGTACCAGAGAGATCGCCACCCTAGGACTTCACAAATCCATGGGAGAAACGTCTCTGTAATAAGTTGCAAGATTTCCTACCTGCTCCTTGATCCCAAGAAGGGATGCAGGCTGGGCGTATAAACAGGTGACTAGAGCAGGCCTGGCTCTTGCAGAGGGAAAAGGCTCTTTCAAACATGGGCTGAAGAGGCAGGAAGTCCTGGATTGAGATCCCAGCTCTAACTGTTACCAGCTTTACCTCATTACGGGAGTTATTTTGTTGGTAGATCTCAGACTTGGAGCACCCTGACTATAGCAGGACCACAGTAAATGTCATTTTCCCTTTTCACCGTTGGTTCCCACACTTAGCAGCCCTCTTGTTCAACCTCCCACCCTGTCCCTTACACTCGATGACAGGGAGGCCTCCACCTCATGGGGAAGCTGGTACTGAGCAGCTCTTGCTGCTACTTCATACGTGAGTCTATCGCCTATTCAGCCCACAACTGCTCTTCAAATTTTGGGGGTGGGAGGGGTGTGTGTCACGCTGTGCAGCATGAGGGATCTTAGTTCCCTGAGCAGGGATCGAACCTGAGACCCCTGCCGTGGAAGCGGGGGGCCTTAACCACTGGACAGACAGGGAAATCCTCGCTCTTCAAATTTCTTTTTTTTTTTTTTTTTTTGCGGTATGCGGGCCTCTCACTGTTGTGGCCTCTCCCGCTGCGGAGCACAGGCTCCGGACGCGCAGGCTCAGCGGCCATGGCTCACGGGCCCAGCCGCTCCGCGGCATGTGGGATCCTCCCGGACTGGGGCACGAACCCACGTCCCCTGCATCGGCAGGCGGACTCTCAACCACTGTGCCACCAGGGAAGCCCCCAAATATTTTTAATACTTCTTCTTCTGATTATAAAGATGATGCATACACATTGCAGAAAACTTGAAAAGCATAAAAAAATGGATATGAAAGAAAGATCACTGATAAATATAACATGCAGCGATAAGCACTGCTAGTACTTTGGTGTATTTCTTCCTATTTGTGGAAGAAATATGCATGTGTTTTACAAAATTTGTATTTCATTATAGGTTTTGTATCCCGCTCATTCTTTTCCCTGACATTGTGAACATTTCTCATAGCACTGAACAGTCTTCGAAGACATATTTTTAACGGTTGCCAAATTGTCTGTGGCATGGCTGTATCACAATGTGTGTGACCATTTCCTTACTGTTGGACACTTAGGTTGTTTCTAAATTTTCGATATTATAAATAACATGGCAGTAAACATCATTGTAGGAAAATCTTTGCCACGTTCTAAGTACTTCTTTGAGCTAAATTCCTAGCAATAGAAATCCTGGACCAAAGAGCATGAGGATTTTTAGGGGCCTTGGTATGGAAGGCCATGCTGTTCTCCAAAAAGCGTGTCAATTTCTATAGACGGGGTGTGTTTCTCAGCGTCCGCTGTCACACCCGGGTTGGAGCAAGCATTCTTCCATATGACTCCGCGATACCGGAAGATAGCTGTCAAATCTCCGGGATTCCTGGCTCTTCTAGGTTAAACAGCCCTTTCCTTAAAAATTCGTTCAAGGCTACTTTCTAAGCTCCTCACCATATCGTTCTACTGATTAGAGAATATTCTGGTTTGTAATTATAGTCTTAAAAATGGGCTACCTAGGGGCTTCCCTGGTGGCGCGGTGGTTGAGAGTCCGCCTGCCGATGCAGGGGACGCGCGTTCGTGCCCCGGTCCGGGAAGATCCCACATGCCGCGGAGTGGCTGGGCCCGTGAGCCATGGCCGCTGAGCCTGCGCGTCCGGAGCCTGTGCTCCGCAGCAACAGAGGCCGCAACAGTGAGAGGCCCGCATACCGCAAAAAAAAAAAAAAAAAAAAAAAGGGCCTGAAAACAGAGCACAACACACCACATATGGCCTGACCCATTTCTACCTGCTGTATTTGGGCTCTTATACTTCTGTTAATGCAATCTAAGGTTGCATTTGTTTTCTGTTTTTCTTTTAGCCGGCTGTTGGCTCAGATAAGTTTGTGGCAAGCTGACAGTTTGCGGTCTCGATGATCTGATTACTGGGGTCTCTTCCGTTTGATTCTTGTTTAGCTGAGTTTTGAGCCTTAATCCAGGACTTGCATTTATCCGACTGGTAAGGGTTCAGTGCCCCAGCCTGTTTAAATTCCAATGCTGCCCACAGAAAGCAGGTCCTTCGTGCCTCAGCTGTGTTTCCAAAACACATTGCCCACTGGACTCCATCTAGGGCTTCTGCTGGCCCTGTTCCTATGCAGAGGTCAGGAGAAGGTCGTGGGCTTGTTGAGGTCTGGGCTGCCTGGCGCCATCCTGGCCAGCAGTCCACTTGCGAGCGTTCTCAAGGGTAACTGGGATCTTGGCTTGAAACAACTCTCATGAAGAGTGCAGCTGATCCCTCGGAGAAGGACTCTCGAGTGACGCTGGGTGATTCCACCAGCAGGGTGGGCCCTCCTTGGGGGCCACGGGACTCTGCAGGTGGGGCACCCACCTGGCTGGGCTTCTCTGGCCGGATCTAGAGGCAGGCCCTGAGACTTGGCCACGACTCTGGCTTTGCCTCTCTTTCGCCTCTTTCCCAGTACAAATAGAATATAATTCCTCAGGTTTATGGGCAGGCCTGGGGCCCAACTTGCCCTCCCATCCCAGCTCTGACCTGAACCCCCAGGGGCTTTGCACACCGATGTGTGGCTGGCCTGGTTCCGTTGCAGCCCTTCCCCGTAACAGCCGCTGTTTGGCCACCCACCGGGCGTAGGCATGTGTATTGGAGCATGGTCCAGGTGGGCAAGGGGCTCCCGGTGGGCTTGTCTCCTTAGCCCCTCAGACTCTTCATCTCATGGGAAGACCCATGGCTTAGGACGCAAGGCCCTCGGAGTCAAAGGGCTTAGGTCAGGGGACTTGGTTGTCCTGGGGTCGAAGGCGGTATTGCTCGTGGGTGAATGGCATTCAACCAGCTTTCCAGTCCCTGTAGATGTCTGTGCTTGTGTGTGTGGAGGGCACACCTGGGTAGATGGCTGGAAGGAGCAGTTGCACAAGTGTAGACAGAAAGCCCAAACGGGAAGGGGCTGGGTCCACATCTAAGATGCTCTGCCGTACCGATAGCGGGGAAACTGCAAGGCCCTGGAAGGATGTTGAGATGGTGGGAAGGACGTTGGCCAGGGGTCAGGAAGCCTGAGCTCTCATTCTGGGACTTGGTCACCAAATGTTCTGACTGCAGCCCCAACGCATTTTGGCTCACCAGAGTCTAGGCTCCCGGGTACAGAAGACCACGTCTCCACGTGGCTCCAGGTCTCCTGAAAGCAAATATTCTCCACGCACAGCACTCGGCATGACACCCACGCCCTACGCTACTGTGCCGTCCACTTCTCAGTCCCTGGGGACAGCCTTTCTCTTTCATCTTTGGAGTCACTGGGCTTCCCCTCCCACCTACATTCAGTGTTTGGTTTCTGTGAGTAGGGATAATGCAACTCTTATTTAATTCAAATCACTTCCATTCCATCCCATTCAACTCTCTCCCGTCAACTACACGTCTGTCTTTTATTGCAATCATCATTTGCTGTTTTGAAGGAGATAAAACAGAAAATATAAATATATGTTAAAAATCAGCCCCTGTCTTATACTTTATATTTGCAAACTGCCTTCACATAAAGTATTTCGTTACAGACTCAAGCAGCTGGCGTCATGAAATATGGTCTCGGACGTAGAATCCAATGAAAATCCAATGAAAAGAAATCCTGAGAGCAGAAGGGAGGAGAGAGCAGGTTCACCAGGCCTGCTGCCCCATTCCTGCTAGGCCTGGGCCATGACTGGGTGCCTGCCTGTGGCCACAGCTAGGTCATCTGTTTGGAAATATCTCCCCTTACTTCTTCAAAAATTCTCCTTTATTTTAAAATGTCTTCTTCCCATTTACGTACTTCTTGGAAATCAGATCTTAAAACCTCAGAGCTGGAAGAAGCTCTATAGTCATCACCTAGACCAGCAGTTCTCAGAGTGTGGTCCCTGGGTCAGCAGCACCCGTCCCATCTGGGAACTTGTTCGAAATACAGACTCAGGCCCCACCCCTACCTGTTGACGGGGTAGGGTCCGGCCACCTGTGTTTTAACAAGCCCACTAGGTGATGACTCTGGTACCCACCCAAGTTTAAGACCACTGGTCCTGACCAATTTCCAAATTTCAAATGGAGGCCCTGTGGGCAGAAGGGCCACTTTCCTTGCCCCACATGTAGTCAGCTACGGAGCCCAAATGAGAAGCCGATTCCCAAACTCCATCCTGCACATGTTGCCCTGCCGCCACGGGCCCTCTGTGGAGCTCTGGGCCATCTCCTCCACAGAGCGGTCCCTGCAGCCTGCTTCCCACTCCACGTCTGCGTGCACAGAAGATGAGCCAGGCTGGTAACCAGTGTCCCCCACGACATCAGACACCAGTGCTTCTTACCAGGCTCATGCCCCGCAACCTTACTGTCCTGGATGGCATGGGACGTTGAAAGTCACAACCTCTGAGGACACCCGATTTCTGAAAATCAGCATATACGTTCCCACCTGCTCCTGGGCCTCCTTTGATCTTTTCCCCGAGACTCCAGCGCTTCCCACTGACCCAGCAGAGTCCCCCCGTTCTCCTCCCCAGGGCTCTGGGTCATCACTAGTATATTACCTTGGGTTATAGGAGCTGAGTAGGCCTCCCCCTCTTCAATCCCTGCCCTGACATGGAGTCCAAAAGATGGCAGAGCTGTGGGCAGCTCGATCCCGGACACCAGCATTCTTGAGGTGGTTTTGAAAACAATAAAAAATATTCCGCGTCAACACAGGGCATGAGTAAGGGGGTGTTTACTGAGCAGCTACGCTGTGCCAGGCTCCACGATAGGCCTTGCCTCTCCCGATCAGGGCTCTGGGTCAGTGGGTCTGCAGGCCTACACTCAGGCCCACTTCTACTCCCATGATGCCCACATCCTCCACCTCTACCCTCTCCGTCCCCCTCCCTCTCGACTGCCCACAGCTGTGCCATGCGGTCTGTGGGTCATCCCTCATGGGATGTGGAGAGGTGCTCATCGAGGAAGGCAAAGTCACCTGCCAGAAAGGAAGGCTGGGGTAGAATCAGGCACCCTGGGAAGCTGGAGAGGGTTTGGGGCAACTCAGGTGAAGAACGTGCTCAAAATGGACACGAGACGATTAAAACTGCCCAACTGAGGAGGGAAAGAGAAAAGGCATGATGGGGCATTTGGTGACGTGACATGACCCAGGGTTTGCAGACAGAGTCTATGGATTTTCGAGAGGCAGGGGTTCCAGCGGGTCAGGGAGGATGGTGACGGGCCTGACCCTGAGGGCCCGGCTGGACAAGACTCAAGCCCAGAGGACTGGGTGGTGGGTGGCCTAGAGTGGTCGGGGAGCCCAGTGAGGGTGCAGAGGCAGTGGGTGGTTGTCAGTGAGGCTGGGAGGAGGAAAGCACGGTGGCCAGAGTGAGGGAGCTCTCGGGGTAAGGCTGCTGCGCAGACGTTACACCCCAGGGATGAGAGCTGGTCGGCAATGATAACTGTGGTAGCAACGTTCATTGAACCCAGGTATCAAATTACCCCGTGATAAGCATTTGGCATGTATTTTCTCATTTACCCCTCATGACAATTTTTCCAGGACCCGTAATGTGCCAGATGCCACCCAAGGTCCTTCACATCCCCATTGCCATTTAGTCCACGTTACGACACCCCAGGTGACAGATGTGGAAAGTGAGGAACAGAAACGTTTTGTGACTTGCCAAGGGGCCACAGCCAGCAGAGAGCTGAGCTGGTCCTAGACTCCAGTTCTGTCCACTGAAAAGCCACAGCTCTTCTGAAAATATCTCCCCTGGCTCTCCTGCTCAGAGAAGCTAGTGAGAGTGACAGCTAGGACAGCCTAAGGCAGATGCCACATGGGCCCAAACTTTCGGTTCCTCCTGCAACCCGTGCAGGAGAAAGGAAGAAGGGAGCAAAGAGCTGGCACTTGTCCCAGAATGCATCAGGCAGAGCCCCTCCCCCTTCCCCTGCATCCCCATCACTCCAAGTGTGGCAGCGTAGAGAGCTCACACGATTGTGCTCAGAAGCTAGATGCTCCCAGATGAGCCTTTTGCATATCTTGGATAACCGCGTGTGCCACGCGGAACCCTCAGTGATGCCATGAGGACCAAAGGAAAGAGAGGCTGCTTGAGGGTGTGACTAACCCCATACAACCCCATATCCCCTCCCTCAATTCGAAAGATGGTGGCTTGTATTTGTTCATCTGACAGGTGTCTATGGACCACCTGTCAAGCCATCATATGAGTGCTGGGGCCAGAGCAATAAGTCGAAGGCGAATCCCCAGTGACATCACAACAATAGCTAAAGGGTGACGAATGCCACAGTTCATGACTCCCTCAAGTCATTTGTAATCCTTGAGTTCACCCCGTCCCCCTCGTCCTAACACTCCAGTCGCAGATCCTGACCAGTCGATACTGCCTTGATTCTTCGATTAAGCTGATTTTACCTGGGATCAACCATCCACAGATGGGGGTCCTCGAGAGGTGGTCTTTTTCTGTAGCTCAGGCCACCCTGAAATAGCCCTGGGGGCAAGCCTGGGGCCTCCCTGCCTTTCCTGCTGATACCCACTGACTTTGCGCTCCTTCTAGAAGAAACCTCACATCTGCCCCTTGTAATAAGACTTCCCATGACTTAAATGACCTCAGGTGTACACACCTGGCAGGGGAAGAATAGTTAACTCTTGCACAAGTTGGGCTATTTAGGCAAATAGAGGAGAGAGACTTTCTCAGCAGATGTGCTCTTACCCGGTCCTGTGTAGTGATCTGGAGAGAGACTTTCTCAGCAGATGTGCTCTTACCTGGTCCTATGTAGTGATCTGGAGTGCGTGGACATTTTACCTAGCCATGAGGCTCCGTTCGTTCTTGGTGTGCACCTTCATTATCCTCTGATTTCCCAAGAAGATGTCCATTCTGGTCCCAGCTCCTCCACCCTAAGGCATCTGGATCCCTTGCTGGAGTCCTGGGCAGAAACAGAGAAGAACTTGAGTTAGAAGATCTGCTGTGTACTGTCCGTGGGACTTCAAGCCAGGCACTTAACTTCTCGAGTCAGAGTTTACTCAACTGTGAAACGGGAATAAAAATATTCAGCCAGGCTGTGTCAGGGTCAAATTAGCATCACCACCAACCCTCTTACCCAAGTGAACGTTGGCCCTGGCCGAGGCAGCATTTATGTGCATTATCTCATTTAATCCTCACAATTCTGATACAGATGCTGGCAGTAATTTTACTTTTTTAAGCGAGGAAATGAATTGCAAAATGCTTAGATAACTTGCTCAAAGCCATGCAGCTAGACGTGATAGGGTAGGAATTTGAACCCAGGCTGGCTGACTTTAGGGACTGAACTCGTAAGCCTCTGTACCGCTTCCTAGGAAGCGGCCTTTTCCTGATTCCCAGTCACTGTTGAATCGTCTCATCTTTTTCTGTCTTCTGCCTTCCATTTGGCTGACTGGATTCAGTTAATACTTCTCTGGATTCAGAGAAGCAAGGTGGCATCTCTTCCGTGCACCTACTTTTTTTTTTTTAACATCTTTATTGGAGTATAATTGCTTTACAATAGTGTGTCAGTTTCTGCTTTATAACAAAGTGAATCAGCTATATGTATACGTACAACCCCATATCCCCTCCCTCTTGCGTCTCCCTCCCACTCTCCCTACCCCACCCCTCTGGATGGTCACAGAGCACCGAGCAGATCTCCCTGTGTACACCGACTCTGAGCAAACTGCTTTAAGCCTGGGACCACATTCAATATGGTGGATACCTGGCTCTTGAGTATCAAATAGCTGGTGAGGGTCACGACTGGGCCTGAGAACAGGAGACAGCGTCTCGTGGAATGAACTCAATTTGCGCACTTTCCCAGGGCATTGGGGAGGAAATGACAGTGACTTGTTGCTTGGGAAATGCCGATGCGTGGCTTGGTATCTTGGGAATGTGCTCTGGCGACCAGGGGATGTTTTTCCAGCCTCTCCTTCTCCTCCCCGTTCCTAGGGTGGTACTTTGGACTCTTCACCACTATTCCCAGGCACAAATCTGAGTCTACCGTTTTTTAATGCTCTTAGTGCTGGTTTAATAACCACAAACCTCTCGTTGCGTGTCAGTGTGTGCCTGATTCAGTGCGAGGTATTCCATGCTGTCTAATTTATCTGCAATTCTAAGAGGTTGCTATTACATGAGGAATCAGAGAGGTCAAGAAACGTCCCCAGAATCATAGAGGTAGGAATGATGAAACCAGGATCCAGACACAGGGTCTGGACTCTTAATCATTAACTTACAGTATTATGACTCATCAGAGTCACCAGGGGCACGTCCCCACAGAGGAGGCGCCCTCCCGGGATGGGCCCTCTTGCTTTTTTGCACGGAGCTTGGTTCTGTGTAAGGTTCCATCGGTTGGTGTCTGGCCGGGGCCAAGTTATCTGGCCTCTGGTCTGCCCATGTGTAACGCCCACGGTCATTACCCGCAAGGACTCATCTCTCAGAGTCTTTGCGAGAATAAGTCAAAGGAAGGTGATGAAATACACTTGCAACTCACCAGGCATTTATTCAGCTCCAACTATATCTGGGTGCTAAATAGTAATGCAGGAAGTGACTCAGGCACAGATCCTGACCTCTAGAGAGTGTCGATTGGGGGGAACTAACAGTATGAACTCAGTAGCTCAGATCCAAGGCAGAGTATCCTGAACTCAAATAAAATACTTAGGAGAGGTGGAGGAGAAAATAATCCCAATATTGGGAAATATTTGGAGGACGCAGTCTGAGCCAGGGCTTTGAAGGGAGGATGATAAGATACTTCCAGATCATCAGGCTAAGAGGAGTGGGGACACGAGACGTGAACGGGTGGTGTGTGTACAGGCACCATGACTCTGTCTGTCTGTCTCTGGGCTGATAGGATAAAGCAGTGGCCAGTCTATGAAGGTTTTCAAGCCATGATGAAGACTTCAACATGTACATTCGAATAAATGAGAAGCTCTTGCTGACTTTGAACAGGGGAGTGACATGATACCATCTATTTGGGGAAGACCCTTTTGGGGTTTCACTAGAGGCTGGGAGGTGGGTGATGGGAACACTGCAAAAATCTAGGCATGGGGTGACGAGGACCTGAGCGAGGGCAGTCTCAGAGGGGATGGAGAGGAGGTGAGGGGCACTGAAGACATTGGAAAGGAGGTGTACAACACTTGGGCAGGGAGGAGAAAGAAAGGGCCTTTTCTGACATAGTATAGTTAATCTCCACCCTGCGGCTCACAGCCAGCTTCCCCCGTATGCTGGGAAGCGTACAGTTGACACCTCGCTCAATTTTGCTGGCCTTCTAACTTTGCTCAGAGCCATACAGCCTCTTCCTCCCTCTGCTTTCCACATACGGATGATTTTCCTTAGAATGACTGTCATAGTCATAACTATAACAATTACGGAGGCAATAATAAGATACTGAATCGATCGAGAGCCTTTTTCCCAAGGATGCTAATTTGTGTGAGGTGGGGTGGAAGGAGTCCTACCAGAAATACGATCAGATCCAGTTTGGTGGAAAATAACCGTTAGCCTTGAGAGGATGTAGCCGTGAGGGAACTGTATGTGGGCTCTGCTCCTGAAGAACTCACCTCCCACCGTAGTAAGGGTAAACTGTGCTCCTGCTGCCTGGAGAGCTTCCCCTGGGGGCACATCTGCTGGTCGTGATGGAGAAGGTTGCTTTGCAGCACTTTGTCTTCCCTCCCCATCTCTGGGAAGCCTTCCCTGGGACCTCTGGTGTACAATAACCCCTCTGTTCCGACTACAGGCTCTCTTATTATTCGACCACACAGTTAGGTTCTAATAATAATAACACATAATATATCCTAGCATTTTATGAATTACAAAGCCCGTTTGAATCCATGACTTCATTTAATTCTCACCACCACAGAAACTAGTATTATTACGATCACTCCCACTTTACAAATGCATTTGTACAAACTGGAGAGCCAGTCATGTGCTGAAACCGGACACTTACTTCAAGATTGAGTGACTGACAGAGACCTAACCAGGATTCAGACTCAGGTCCTCTTTCTCCAAGCCATGTTTTCTTTTCCCTTTCCACACTGCCCTCTTTATTTTTAACCGGCTAAACGACCAAGTTTTAGCACTTTATCGCTGCATGTTTCACATATTAATTTTCTGTACCCAAACACATGGCAAAAATTTGTAAAAAATAAAGGACCCTACAATCGCAATTTATTATTATTATTAAACAATATTTTGGAAGAATATTAATGTGCCCATTATAAAGACAGAACAATTAGGAACAATGTAAAGTTTTAGACTCCTTTACAATGGTTTGATGGCTGGTCTTCACTGCATGTAGGTTCTTCAGACAGGTGTGGAAGCTTGGAAAGCCAGGAAGGCCTAATGGCTGACAATTTCTCCAGGCTTTCTGCATATTCTCCGTGTAAGGTATTATAGAAGAACCTCAGTTGGCCAGGTATGTGCTGCCACCATGTGGTAGAATTTGATATCTTCTGGCCTCACTGCATCTGCACCTCCCACTAGGGGCCAAGCATCCCCTTAGCACGTTATTTGCTGATGGCCAGTTGCACCGTCACGTACTCAATGTTGGGGATGTAGAAGTGAAAGAAAAGAAAGAATTGTTTTCTTATTGGGGCTTACATTCTGGGGTATATGTTGGGGGGTGGGAAATAAATAAATACAGAAAAAAACCCAAGATTACTTTAGTGTTAAGTGCTCTAAAATGGATCAAGACGATGCAATGCGGCGACAGGGAAGGAGAACGACTCCAGCCGGGGTGGGTGGTGGGGATCAGGGAAGGCCACTCCGAGGAGGGGACAGGGATGCCGAGAACTGTGTGATGAGCAGCAGTCAGGCCCGTGAGGGTGGTTCCCAGGCAGAGGGAGCAGAATGAAGGCCCGTGGGGCTGGATCACGGTGTGTGACACAGAGAGGGCTTTCAGGGTAGGGTGGAGAGGTGGGGAGAGGTCACATCACGCAGGGCCTTCCGGGCCATTCCTTGTGCAGTGGAGCCACAGGAAGGTTTTAAGAAAAGGCTGACATCATTTGCAAAGCCACGGGAGGCTTTGCGTGCTCCTGCCCGGACTATCCATTAAACTGAACGAGCAGGTACAAAGGCCATGCTCAGACCTTCCCCAGAAATTGTAAAGAGACCCATGCTGTATAGGTGTACATCTGGATCACGAGGGGAAACTTACAAAATACTGATGCCCAGGTACAACCTATGGGCAATTACATCAGAAGAGCTGCAGGTGTGGCCCAGGCCTGGGTATGTCCTCCAATCTTTTCCCGTGATGCTATGCACCACGAGAGTTCAGAACTGCTGTGTGTTGGGGAAACTTGGCCTTGGCCGAAGGTGGTCAATGAGAGCCTGGCTGTTAAGGTGAGGGCTCAAGAGGGTCTGTGGGGTTTCTGAGACAGCTGACGACCATTCCCATGGACTGTGAAAGGAGAAGGAGAAGAAAACAGGCTTCAGAGCCCTGGGTATTTTTTTTCTTTTTTTAAAAAATTGAAGCGTAATTGACATATAACATTATATTAGTTTCAGGTGTACAATGTAATGATTCAATATTTGTATATATTGTGAAACGATCATCACGATAAGTCTAGTTAACATCTGTCACCGTAGTTTCAAAACTTTTTTTTCTTATGATGAGGACTTTTAAGATCTACTCTCTCAGCAACGTTTAAATATGCAATACAATATTGTTAACGCTTATCACCATATGTGCATTTCATCCCCATCACTTAGGTATTTCGTAACTGGAAGTCTGTACTTTTTTGACCCCCTTCACCCATTTCATCCCCCACCTCTGCCACAGCCTCTGGCAACCAGCAAACTGTTCTGTTTCTATGATCTTGTTGGTTTTTTTAATTTCAAGATTCCACATGTAAGTGAGATCAGATGGTATTTGTCTGTCTCTATCTGACTTATTTGACTTAGCATAAAGCCTCCAAGTTCACCATGTTTTCACAAATGTCAAGATTACCTTCTTGTTTATGAGCGCTGGGTATTGATGAGAAAGATTAGAGGCTAGTCTGGACTGGACTTGAAAAGTGACAAAGTGACGCACAATGACTGCACGATTGAATTCATTACAATGGAGGAAGGAGAGGCACAAAAAGGCCCAGATTGGAAGGGAGCCAGAGCAGAGGCCTGGGGACAGGTGGCCCTGGGCAGGGTTGACAGTGGACTCCGGTGGCCCCTTGTACACTCATCCTGTCTTCACACATCCCACTTCACCTTGTCTCCCAGATGCCTCTTCTCTCCCCAGAAGTCTCAGTCAGAGAAGCTGCTCACAGACCCAAGGCCACGTTCCTGCATTCCGGCACCTGGTCTTATCTGGGAACACCCTTGCAGGTGCCAGGCTCCGATGGATGAATCATCAGCGCTCTAATGGTCGCAAGGGACAGAAAGCCGACCCAGGGCTGCTAAAGCGAAGATGGAGTTTGTCAGTTCAGGTGAGAGTTTAGGGGTGTGACTTCAAATGTGGCTTGATCCCAGAACCAATCAGTATGGCTAAGGGAACGCAAGGCTCTGGTCAGTTTGTTATGACTCATGGTCCCATCCTGGGAGCGGGGGATGGACTCAGTACCATCATCAGAAGAAAAGGGCTGAGAGTTGAGAGAGAACAGTTCCCTAGAAGAAAGCTACCAGGTGCTGTTATTCCAGAATCAGGGGCAGTGGATGCTTATGTGATCCAATGAAGCCAATATTCCCTGCAGTGGTCCCATAAAATGGTAGAGGAATATGGAGTTTATAACCTGTCTTGTCCATTGATCATCTGGGTAACTGTGGACTGGGCTTGGAAATTCAGAGAAACACTGAGGATGTAACCTCATCTTGATTGACAGATGGTAAAAGATACTTGTCATTGAACATAACAGATGATTTGACTGTTCTCCAGTAACAGAACAGATGTAGAGTGGAAAATGACTTGTCTGTTTCTTCCTACCTCAGCCCACACCCCAGTACAGTAATTCCTTAGGGGAGAGCTATGCCCACCCACAGTGACAAGGAGAGAGAGGAAGAAGGATTCCCCTTCCCCAACATGGTTGAGGTGATTTATAGGCACCTGTTATGTAAGTTGGACTAGCGCCTCGTTGTAAATGGTAATGGGGATATGATGCAGGTAAGGAACTAAAATCAGACTGAGAGCCCAGTGACTAAATTAGAAATGTTATACAGAAGGGGAAGCAAGGCTTGGTTCAGTACCAGCAACTAGACTCATCGGATTGAAAAGCACTCTCAAGGTTAGGAGTAAGAACAGCTGATGGAGGTGGAAGCTCGGGGGCCCCGGCTGGGCAGGGTCTGAGTTAAGGCAGGAAGGACACTGGCACAGGGGTTATCATGCAGTGACGCTCAAGCCATCATTATTGACAATAATGGAACGCCTCTGAAATGCTCTTGGTCCTGACTAAATTGGGAAGAAAATGCCTAAATTTCTACTACTCGTATCTATGAATCCAGAAAACTGTGATTAGAGATCAAGAAAATAATTAACATTGAGAGATTTCAACTTGGACCTAGTGAGGGCCCAAGCAAGCAGTAGATTCCTCAGCTCAGGTTCTCCAGGTAATAATAGGCAGAGAAAGAAAAAAAGACAGAAAGATAGGAAGGAAGGAAGGAAGGAAGGGGGGAAGGGAGAGGGAGAGGAAGAGAGAGAACAAGAAGAGGAAGGGAAGGAGAAGAAACAGGAACAAGAGGAGGAGGAAGAAGAAGAAGAGGGAGGAGTGGGGAGGGGGAGGGGGAGGGGAGGGGAAGGAGAAGGAAGGGGGGAGGGTGGTCACAAAAGAGGAGGAGGAGGAGAAGGTGGGTAAGTGGGGGAAGGAAGAAGGAAGGGAGGAAGGAAGGGAGGAAGGGAAGGAGAAAAAGAAGGGAAAGAAAGAACAATTGAAAGGAGAGTGGAAGGAAATCAAGCAAGCAGGAATGTAAGAAAGGAAGAAAGGTTGTCATAGCAGGTTTTTCCAGATGCAGCAGTGTATAATTTAAAATTAAAGTAGACAGGAGAGGACTTCCCTGGTGGTGCAGTGGTTAAGAATCCGCCTGCCAATGCAGGGGCAGGGGTTCGAGCCCTGGTCCCGGAAGATCCCACATGCACAGAGCAACTAAGCCCGGGCACCAGAACTACTGAGCCTGCGCTCTAGAGCCCGCGAGCCACAACTACTGAGCCCGCGCACCTAGAGCCCGTGCTCCGCAACAAGAGAAGCCACCGCAATGAGAAGCCCACGCACCAAAATGAAGAAGAGCTCCCGCTCGCTGCAACTAGAGAAAGCCTGCGCGGCAACAAAGACCCAACACAGCCAAAAATAAATTTATTTTAAAAAATAAAAAAAATAAAGTAGGCAGGAGAGCACAGTGGGAAACCTAGAAGGCGCGCCCCCTCCTCCACTTCCTCACCACCCCACACTGGCTTAGGGTCGCTCTCTCACCCCCGCACTTGCCTGGGGAAGGAAAAGAGGCCGAGGGAGAGGAGAGCTTTGCTAGAGACTACAGCTAGCTCAAGGCATTTGTGCTCTCACCTCTTCTACTTAAAAGCTCTAAAGCTTTAAAGAATTCGTTTCTCAGTAAGGTACGTGATACAATTAGACCCTCAGAGGCACGCTGGGAGTCATTAAGAGCTGAATAAAGGTAACAGGGAACAGACTTACAGAATTAGGAAAAGAGACCAAGCAGAAACCAGCTAACTTAATTTCCATAGTTTAGACAGCAGTGCAATTTAACAACCTATTGACAGCCTCGAACGTTTGTCAGGGAGCAATAACCCCTAAGTTGTAAGAACCCCTAAGGACAGGAAAAATGGAAAGAAGAACAAAATAATTTTGTTTTTGAAAAAAAAATTAACTTTTTCAAAGTAATCAGTTTGCAAAACCATCATCCTTGCCGATTTGTCACACGTAGGAGAGAAGTGCGATAAAGCCGCTGGACCAATGGGTGTTAGCACTTGCCATCTACCTCTTCTTACCTTCACTCTTGCTGTTCATCTAGTGGGTTCTCCACGGGCGTTTTTTTCTACTGTCTGTTCTGCCACAGCTGCCAGTGTTTCTTGCCCCATGGGCCCAGCTGTGGGGAAGGAGTTCCCCAGCAGTTGTAGCTCCTAAATTGACTCTGGGTAGCCTGGCGTGGTGGCTCCCAAGTCTTAGTGGTTGCAAGTGACAGCAAATCACAGGTTAGGGTCACCTGTGGGAGCTGGTCCCACTCCCAGAGATCTGATTCTTGTGATCTCTAATGGGACCCAGGCACTAATCTGTTCAAGGAAGCCCACCATGTGGTTCTAATGGGCACTGAGGTTTGAGAACTTTTCAGGCCCCCGGAGGAAATCTAGTCCTTTTAATTCACAATTGGCGAAGTTCAGGAACTTCGGTGGAGTTTTTTGAGGGCTTTGTCTGAAGATGTGTGGAGAGGCGCTTCCTTTCATTACAACTCAAAGGGGTCTCATCCTAGTGGGCTGAGGAACAGTCTCTCACCTCTCATTGAGAGTCCTCACTGCGAATTCCTGCAGGCAGAAGCTTGGGCAACTGTTTTTGTTGGTTTGCTTGTTTATTTGTTTCAGATGTGGGCATAGTGCAATATCAAATGCTAGCGCACACACACACACACACAATACACAGACAGACAAGGAGAATGCATATCCAGTGACTCCATAATCAGGAACAAAAAGGAGACATGAAACAACTATTTGCAGGGGACGGATATACCAGAGATGAAACCAGTGACTGTACAGGATGCAGGGAAAGTAGCAGCAAGTATAAAATACGTAACATTAATCCAGACTTTAAAAAGAAAAATAAAATCCTCCATGGAACACCTACCTAAGTAATTAAAATAGTTAGAAAATCAAGAAATCAGTCAGCCCTTGCAAAAAACTAATTGTAACAGTGAAAAAAAATTGAAACTGGAAGACATATGAACCCAAGAATGAAAAACCAGGATTTGATTCTTTATTTAAAAACATGACTGAAAGAGGCTGGCTTGAGCAACCAACAAAAAAGAGAAAGAATATTATGAGAATATTAACTTGTTTTAAAAAGGCAATTACCATCATTTAAAAAGGCAATTATCATCGTAGAGAATCCATATTTTTCTTAAATGTTATACATCAGTTCATGTAACCGTAATAGCTACAAACTACTATGCAAATTAAATTAAACTGTTTGAGAATCCAAACTTTCAGAAAGTCTAGCCCTTGGGTCATAAGGAAGACTTATGCTGTCCAAACTAGGAGGTTCCAAGGGCAGGTGAGACCATGCCTGGGGGAACACTACAGTAGATCCCCTACATACGAACCTTCAAGTTGAGAGCTTTCAAAGATGCGAACGTATGTTCGCCTGTCCAATCACGTCAGGTGTGAGTGAAACTGCAGCTTGCCCTCCATCTCCTATGGCTGACGATCCTGCAGTTCTACCATCTCCCGCCTCCCCTCCCTCCTCCAGTCAGTAATTCTTCTTGCCTGTTCACTCGATGCCAGCCCTGTATGCCAGCTGTTGTACTGGACTACTGTACTTTTCAAGGAACTGTACTGTACTATCAGATTAAAATTGTTTTCTTTATTTTTTGTGTTTTTTTAATGGATTATTTGTGTGAAAAGTATTATAAACCTATTACAAGTACAGTACTATATAGCTGATTGTATTAGTTGGGTACCTAGGCTTTGTTGGACTTACGGACAAACTAGACTTACAAACGCACTCCAGGAATGGAACTCATTCGTATGTAGGGTACTTACTGTACTACCATTCCCTCCCACCCACCACAGAGGGTGCTGTTGACCACTGTCCCTTCCTGTCTGATGGCTGCTGGTCTAAGTCCCCATATTGGCCAGGAAGGTTTCTCTGAAGGAGGGTGGCTCTGTGGTGACCCCATTCCCATGGTATTACTAACACACAGGAATATGCACCCAGTACCGCATTTCCAGCTACAATAGTACAGTGGAATTCCCAAGCATAACAGTGCATCCTTCTTTGAGATTCCTAGATGAGATCTGTTTCCTTACATTGATCCAGATATGTCAGTTATCATCCTTGGTTTGTACTGATTGGAGACAAATAATATCAGAGCTTTGCCCTACTCTCTGTTGATTTGACCATAATTGGAAACTATATGCCACTCTGGGCACCACACTTTTAGAGGGTCATAGGTCACCCAGACCTCATCAAGAGGTGAATGGCTAGGACCCTGCATGTGTTTCATTCTCTTGGGGATCCGTAAATAAAACTGGGGATATGTAGACTAATTTCTTTAATCTTAGTTTTATGAATTCATTGTGATTATCACCAGTCTTTATTCAGTCAACAGAATATTTTGAAAGATGACTGCTATGGTCTGAATGTTCAGAAATGTTTAAAATCTATATGTTGAAAATCTAACCCCCAAGATGATGGTATTAGAAAATGCGGGACAAAGCAGAAAATAACACAGCATTGTAAAGCAATTATACTCCAGCAAAGATGTTAAAAAAAAAAAAGAAAGAAAATGGGGGCCTTTGGGAGGTGATTAGGTCATGAGGGTGGAGCCTCATGAATGGGATTAGTGCCCTTATAAAAGAAGCCCAGAGAGCTCCCTAGTCCTTTCCACAGTGTGAGGTTACAATGAGAAGTGTGTGACTCAGAAGAGGGCCCTCACCTGATTAATTGGCACCCTGATTTCAGACTTTCAGTCTTCAGAACTGTAAGCAATACACGTCAGCTGTTTTTAAGCCACCCGGTCTGTGGTTTTCATTATAGCAGCACAAATGGACTAAGATAATGACTATTCTTTTCCTTGCTGTTTCTAATTTATGTGTTCATTTTTAACGATTTTATTTATGTGGGTTCTCATTTTTTCTCCTTAGAATTGCACTCTCTTTCAGTCTTATTCTGTTTTGTTTATGTTCTCATCTTTGGGCTCTTATTTTGTTGAATTAAATTCCTATTGACTCACTCTATGGTGTAAAACAATTGTGAAGAACTTCCTTCAGTTCTTTGTGGCATTATCATTGCGGCTAAGTGATCATCGAGCAGAGTGGGCACAGTGCCCAGGACCCACAGTACTTTTAGGAGCCCAGAGGAATGTATTAATTTTTATTCCTTTTAAAATCAGAAAAAATAAATATAATAATATTGAATACATAATATTGAATTCACCTTGGACTTAAATAGTCTTTACACCATTGTGGTCATAAAATACACTTTTTAATATTTTTTCTATGGAGGAAGGGGTTCACAGACACAAAAGTTTCTAGAACACATAAAAGTTATAATGTGGCCCTGATTTTCATAACTAACAAAATAAACATTCATTCCTTAATATCGTTTATTACGTTGTTCCTAATTGAATTTCTCCAACTATATCATAATTGTTGTTTCATAGCAAGCTTCTGAGCTTGGATCCAAATAAGTTTAACAATTAAATTTGGTTGTCATGACGCTTGAGTCTGTAATCTACAATGGCCCCTCTGTCCTTCAACCCCCTTGCCAATGACTTGTTGCAGACATCAGATTAACTGCCCTAACTGGGTTGGCTGTCTTCCTACTTGGACTTGTCTATTTGCTTCTTTGTGGTGTCATTTATCTTCTTTCTCTGTTTACTATATTTCTTATAAAAGGAAGTTAGCTCCACAGGCTTAATAAATTCATGTTTGACTTCTGTGGCAAAAATACTTTATAGAGGTGCAGTGTGCCTCACGTCACATCACAAAGGAAGCTCCCAATGTCTGTTGTTCCGATTTTCATGATGCTAAGGTTAATCATTACATTCAGGTAGTGACAGATAATGATTTAATGCCT
The DNA here is from genome assembly GCF_937001465.1 of Orcinus orca. Taxonomy (NCBI): domain Eukaryota; kingdom Metazoa; phylum Chordata; class Mammalia; order Artiodactyla; family Delphinidae; genus Orcinus; species Orcinus orca. The sequence continues at coordinate 12,442,664 of NC_064571.1, forward strand.
TAGTAATTGTTGCCTGGAAAAATTTTTTTCATTAGGCTTTGAAAATGGTGATTTTTCTACCTCGTTCATTCTTGTCACAGCAGTTTTCCTCATCATTTAGAACGAGTTTGCTCATATAGTTTATATAACTAAGATAGGATAAATGCTGACGTTTTCCTTTGAATTGCCAGTTTTCATATTAAATAGTTGTCATGGTAGTTGCTTTCATTGCTATCCAGTGGATTGTTCTCCTTTTCCTCTAGCTCTCCTGAAAATCTTAGAAGCAATAACAATCTGATAACAATGAGTGTGCCCAGAACCAGCATGTGATCCTCTTAATACTAGTCTTTACTAAAAGGAATCAGAATTTCTTAAAAGAATGGCTGATTCCGGGTCTGGAGCGGGAAATATACAAGATGATCCTGGCATATTTTTCATGCTAGAAAGCTAGGAAGTTAAAGAGTAATGGCTTGGGTCAAAAGACATAGACATACATATGAAGGGGTTCTTATTAACCAAAACTAGAACAACATGAATATCAAAAAAGGATAATGAAAGCAATTGATTAAAACAATTGACTCTATGAAATGTATGAGTTCACTATTGAGAGGGAGAAAGAGAGATAGACAGACAGAAATACATGTATAATGTTTTAGACATTGTCAAATTTCCCTCCATAAGGGTTGCACCATTTGTATCACTTCTAAGAATGTATAAGAGTATCTGTTCCCATATAGCCTCACCGACAGAATATATTGTTGAATTTAATAGGTGAGAAGTGGCATTTCATTGTAGCTTTAATTTACACTTATTATGAGATATGTTGAGCAACTATTCTTATGTCTAAGATCTATTTTCAATTATTTCCCTATGAACTCTGTGTTCTTATGTTTTAAATTTTTTCTATTGGATTATTGGCCTATTCCTCAATCAATTTCTAAGTGCTATTTGTATATTAGAGAGAGTAGTCCTTTGTCTGTGATATAAGCTGCAATATATTTTCCCACTTTCTCATTTGTCTTTTGACTTACCTCTTTACTTGTGGCCATTTTAAAAATCACTTTATTGATGTATGATTGACATACGCGGAGCTGTATTTATTTTGCGTATACAATTTGATGAGTTTAGAGATAAGTATATACCCATGTAACCATCACACCATCAATGCCATGAGCTTATCCATCACCTCCAAAAGGTTCCTCCTGTTCTCTATCTATTCTATCTATCTATCTATCTATCTACCCATCTATCTATTTTTTGTCTTAACATTTAGCATAAGATTTACACTCTTAACAAATTTTTAAGTATACAATACAATATTGTCAATTATAGGCATTATGCTCTAGGACTTAATTGCTTTGCATAATGGAAATTTTGTATCCTTTACCAATACCTCCACATTTCCCTTCCTCTCAGCCCCTGGTAACCACCATTTTACTCTGTTCCTAGGAGTAAAACTGTTTTAGATTCTTTATATAAGTGGGATCAGGTAGTATTTGTTCTTCTGTGACTGGCTTAGCATAATATCTTCTAGGTTCATGGATATTTTCACAAATGACAGGATTTCATTCTTTTTTAAGGTTGTATGTAAGCAAATATCACATTTTCTCAATCCCTTCATCCATTGATGGACATTTAAGTTCCATGTCCTGGCTATTGTCAATAATGCTGCAGAGAACATGGGAATGCATACATCCTTTTGAGATCCTGATTCAAATGCCTTTGGATATAAACCCAGAAGTGGGATTTCTGGATTATATGGTAGTTCTATTATTAATTTTTAAAGAAACCCCCATATTGTTTTCCATAGTGGCTGCACCAATTTATATTCTGACCAACTGTGTACAAGTGTTCCCTATTCTTCACATCCTCACCAACATTTACCTTTTTTTTTTTCTTTTTTTTTTTGCTATGGAGTTGTAGGAGTTCATTATTCATTTTAGGTTTTAACTCTTTATCTGATATATGGTTTGTAAATATTTCCTCCCGTATTACAGAATGCCCATTCACTTTGTTTATTGTTTTCTTTGTTGTTCAGAAGCTTTTTAGTTTGATATAATCACATTCTTTTCCTTCTGTTCCCTGTGCTTTTGGTGTCATATTCAAGAAATCATTATCAAGGCCAATGTCAAGAAGATATTTTCTCCTTTGCTTTCTTCTAGGAGTTTTACAGTTTCTGGATTTATGTTTAAGTCTTCAATCCATTTCGAGTTTATTTTTGTGTATGGTGTAAGACATGGATCCAATTCATTCTTTTGCACGTGGATATCCAGTCTTCCCAGCACCATTTATCCCTTTCCCATTATATTCTTGGTGCCCTTGTTGAAGATTAGTTGACTGTTTACATGTGGGTTTATTTCTGGGCTCTATTTTTTCGTTTGTCTCTGTGTTTGTTTTTCTTCCCAGTTTTATTGAGCAATAATTGACATACATCATTGCATAAGGTTCAGGCTATACAGCATAATGGTTTGACTTACTTATATTGTGAAATGATTACCATAATAGGTTTAGTTAATATCCACCATCTCATAGAGATACAATAAAAAGAAAAGAGAAAAAACGTCTCCTTGTGATAAGAACTTTCAAGATTTGCTCTCTTAACCGTCTTCCCATATATCATACAGCAGTGTTAACTACAGTTATTATGTTGTACATTACACTGCTAGTATTTATTTACCCTGTAACTGGAAGTTTGTATCTTTTGACCATCTTCTTCCAATTTCCCCTCCTTCCACCTTCTGCTCCTGGTAACCACAAATCTGATCTCTCTGATTTGGCGATATTTGTTCTTTTAGATTCCACATGAATGAGATCATGCAGTGTTCGTCTTTCTTTGTCTCAACTTATTTCACTTAGCGTACTGCCTTCAACTTCCATCCATGTTGTTGCAAATGGTAGTTTTTAATGGCTGAATAATATTTTTTTGTATGTACATACCACAACTTATTTATCCGTTCATTTATTGATGGACATTCAAGTTGTTTTCATGTCTTGACTATTGTATATAATGCTATTATGAGCATGGGGGTGCAGATATATTTTTGAGTTATTGTTTTTGTTTCCTTTGGATATATTCCCAGAGGTGGAATTGCTGGATCATATGGTGGCTGTATTTTAATATTTTGAGGAACCTCCATACTGTTTTCCACAGTGGACGTGACAATTTACAATGCCACCAACAATACACAAGGGTTTCCTTTTCTCCATATCATGACTAGCATTTATTATCTCTCATCTTTTGGATGATGGCCATTCTAACAGGTGTGAGGTGATATTTCACTGTGGTTTTAATTCGCATTTCCTTAATGACTAATGATGTTGAGCCGTTTGTATATCTTCTTTGGAAAAATGTCTCTTCAGGTCCTTTGCTGCTTTTTAAAATGGATTATTTATTTTTAACTCTTATTGTATGAGTTCTTTATATATTTTAGATATTAACCCCTTATCAGATATATGGTTTGCACGTATTTTTTTCCATTTCATAGGTTGTCTTTTCACTTTGTTGATGGTTTCTCTTACCGTGCAGAAGCCTTTCAGTTTGGTATAGTTCCACTAATTTACTTTTTATTTTGTTGCTTGTGCTTTAGGTGTGATTTCCGAAAAATCGTTACTGAGACCCATGTCGAGGGGCTTTTTTCTTATATTTTCTTCTAGGAGTTTCATGGTTTCAGGTCTTACATTTGTCCATTTGTCCCTAATTCGTATTGAGTTATTTTTTGTGAGTGATGTACAATAGGGGTTTTTATTCTTTTACATGTGAATATCCAATTTTCCCAGCACCATTTGTTGAAAAGACTGTCTTCTCTCCATTGAGTATGGCTCCTTTTCAAATATTAGTTGACTGTATATGTTGGGGTTTATTTCTGGTCCCTCGATCCTATTTCATTGTTTTATTTGTTTGTCTTTATGCCAGAACCATACTGTTTTGATGACTGTAGCTTTGCAATAAAATTTGAAGTCAGGAAGTGGGATGCCTCCAGCTTTGTTCTTTTTGCTCAAAATTCCTTTGGCTGTTTTTAGTCTTTCTTGTTTTCATATATGAATTTTAGGGTTTTTTCCCCTATTTTTGTAAAGAATTTCCTTGGCTTTTTGACAGGAATTGCACTGAATCTGTTGATTGCTTTGGGTAGCATGGCATTTTGACGATATTAATTCTTCCAATCCATGAACACAGGATGTCTTTCCATTTATAGCTTTGAAAATTTCTTTCATCAACGTTTCATACTTTTCAGTATACAAGTCTTTCACCTCCTTGATCAAGTTTATTCCTAAGTACTTTATTCTTTTTGATGCTAATGTAAATGAGATTGTTTTCTTGATTTCCTTTTTGGATTGTTCATTGTTAGTGCATAGAAGCATAGCTGAAATTTGTATCCTGTAACTTTACTGAATTTGTTTATGAGTCCTAACAGTTTTCTGATGGAATTTTTAGGGTTTTCTAGATGATCTATAAGATAAAGTCATCTACAAACAAATAAATTTATTTCTTCCTTTCTAATTGAAAGCCTTTTTTTTTTCTTTTTCTTTCCAAATTACTCTGAGGAGAACTTCCAGTACTATGTTGAATAGTAGTGGTAAGAGTAGAAATAATTGCTTTGCTTTGGATCTTAGAGGAAAAGTTTTCAGCTTTTTACCGTTGAATATAATATTAGTTGTGGGCTTTTCAAAATGGCTTTTGTTGTATTGAGGTACATTCCTTCTACATGTAACTTATTGAGAATTTTTTTTATTAAAGTGTGTTGAATTTTGTCAAATGCATTTCTAGCATCTATTGAGTTGATCCTGAAATTTTTATCCTTCATTCTATTAACCTGGTGTATCACATTGATTGACTTTCATATGTTGAACCATCCTTGCATCACAGGGATAATTCCCCCTTGTTCATGATGTATGATCCGTAATTAGTTAAAATTAATTAGTTAATTTCCACTTATGTCTCTTAGTTCTCTGAGGGTCATTATTGTCTAGCTCATTATAGAACTAGTACTTGTGGCAATATTAAAAATGATTCAAAAAAGAAATCACTGCATTGTGTATATCTCACCCCCTTGTTCCTAATTAGTGAAAAACTCCTGTGCAGGTGAACATTTAGGTCCAGAGTGAAATTTTCCATCACTGCTGCTGAATGCAGAACTGGAACGTTTAGTATCTGCCAAGCAAGCAAGCCCTTTATCTGTTCCACAGTCACTAGGAACACACCAAGAATGAATGTTCACTACCTTTCATTCGCTGTGACGGTTGCATCGGGTATCCCCTGCTTTTGCTGGGTCCATCAGTGTGGGAACTGCCCTGTACACTTGGAACTCACAACTCATCCATTTTCCCAACTGCTTTGAACTCTTGCATGGTACACAGGCCTACTCTGCTACTATCTGTGGACAGAAAGTGCACCTGCATACACGTTTGCGGGGACATAGGCTCTTTCCGGAAGGTTACTCATGAAACTAGAAGCAGTGGCTGACTCTAAGGAGAGAAGCTGGAGGCTTGGGAACCCCTGTGAATTTTACATCATGTGCTCCTTTCCCTGGGACACATAAATGAATTAATTGAAAGGGAAGAAAAGAAAGAAAGATGGAGAATTATATCATGGGTTGATCAATAGTGACTTAATGGGTGAAAACTGAGTCCATGAGGGTGACTGTACCTTTTATGGCATCTCAAAGGTCTAAGAGATCACTGAGTGTTGACCTCTATAGTAAAAAAGAAATAAAAAATTGAAGACCCATATTTTGACGGAGGCAGATGACATTGTTGTGCTACTCTGTGCTTATCAGATTGCACGAGTGTTATCATGTTCATTTATTCACTTATCCAACAAAAACTCGTTGTGGTTTACTATGTTCTGTGCACTGGGCTGGGTGTTTAGGATAGACAAAAGAGAGAATAAAAATTTTAATAAAACAATCTTTGTCCTCAAAGAGCTTATAAGATGGGATAACCCTGAGAAAGCAGAGACTTCATGAAGACTGAGGGGATGGAGAAGTATGTTCTCCCAAGGCGCCAGCTCTCTCCCCTCTGGTTCCCTGCACATCCTCTTCCTGCTATGTTCTCCTAAAGCCCTAGAGCTCTCCTCCCCACATCCCACCTCTTACTGTTTTCCTATCTCACTCCTTTCAGCTCTCAGTTGAGAAGATGTTTCTTTGAAGCAGCCTTCCTAACCTCTCAAGTCCAAGGAGATGTCTTTTCACGTGTGGCCCAGGGCCCCCTACTTACTCCTATCAAACACATGGCACTGACGGTAACACAGCTGGTTTATGGTTTATTATGTTAGACCCTGAGCTCTGCTCTTTGCTACATGTCAGGATCTGGCACAATTTCTGACCCTTAAATATTAACAGAATGAAGGAATCAATGGTGGCTCTTCAGCTTGGACAACAGAACCCTTGCAGGACCAAGGAGTCATGTGAGCTTGCCTTAAACTTGTGAAGTCCTGTCATGGGCTTTGCGGCAGGAGGCAGAATCAAACTGATGGGTGGAAGTTCAAAAAGGCAGAGTTTGCCTTTGTATCTGGAATGTTGTCATAATCAGAGCTAACCAACTCTACAGTAGGATGTACGAGGGAAGTAGAAGTCTTTCATCACAGGCATTTTTAAAGTAAAGCCAAGAAATGGATGGCGCCAAGGGTGTGCTCAATGTTTGCTGATGCCAGAAACACAGTTATGGTTGATCAGTTATATCTACTGGACAGTTCATGGCAGGTTTTTTGGGTTTTTTTCATATTTGTTTTAAAATACAAGAGTTAATACCAGTCCATACTGAAGAATTTGAAAATCATTAAAAAGAGAAAAATGACAACAACTGATAATCCTATTAACAAGGATAAACTCTCTCAAATTTTGGTTGATTTCTTTCCTATCTTTCTTTATATGTTTATAGTCAATATTGAAATGTAATAATAATTTTAAAGTTATCTTGATCTTTTCACTCAACAATATACGTTTTTCTTATGTCATTATTTTTAGTTACTATTATCAATTTTAGTGAGTATTACTGTTTAAAAGAACCATATGCTTTCCTCTCACCATTCTTTTTTTGAATTCTTGGCTAGTATTTAATTTTTCCCTAATATAAATAATGCTGAGATAAACAGAATATGCAGATTTCTAGTCATTTTTAAGTGAATGTCATGTAAGTAATGCTTAAAGAATGTTATAGTCATAATTAGCCAATACAAGACCTAAAGGGATTATTTTTGAACATTCCTTCTTAAATGTGTTCTCTAGGAGGTTTTCCTGATAAATTATTGTTAAATTGAAAAGGTGACTCTTTCTGACCTTCTCTGATAATCACAACTGATGAGGAAAATGGAAAAATCCAAGAAATTCTTTGCCTTTAAGTGCAGGGAAAGAGTACCTTACAGCGACCAAATAGAAAATAAAAAAATAAATTAAAACCCCAGCCTCTGTAACGATCGCATGTCTTCCTCTAGTGGTCAAAGTGGGTAAGTGCAACTTCTCCAAACACAAGCACTAATATTGCTTAATTTATATTTACAGACTCATGAGATGAAGAATTAGGAGGAATCCTAGCGAGTACATAGTTCAATTTCCTCATTTACAAAGGAGCAAAGCAAGTTTCGTAAGAAGGAAGTGACTTGAGCAAGGCCATACAGACGTTAGGAACTGAATTTAGAACAGAACTCTCGTTTCCAAATGCCGTGGTTGATGCTTCCGGACGGTCCAGCCCTACTCCAGATGCTGCAACTCTGTCTGGTTTCCTCCTCACCACACTTTCTGGACCTGAGGGGTGTGTGTGTGAGTGTGTGTGTGTGTAGCAAGGAGGGTAGGCATTAGGAGTCCTTCCTTGTCAACAATCTGAGCATCGTATAAATAAGCTGCTACCTGCATATATGCAGTTTTCCTAGCTACACCCCACCCACAACTTCCCCCAACGCAACTTCTTCTCCTGATATTGTATTGGGACTCTCATACAATCTGAAAACAAATGTTGCCCCAGAGTCTTATGGTCCTTCCCACGGAATATGACCTGAGCACCAGGCCCTCCCCCTCCCCTCCACCCCCCACCCCCCCCACCCCCCCCACCCCCGCTTCCACCAGCACGAGGAAACCTCAGCGGGGCTCCTGATGCCTCATTCTCACCTGGGCTGCAGAGGTGCTCCCCAGAGGTAGGGTCTCACAAAATGAGTTGTGCGTTCATTTCTCATACCTTTAAACTCTGAAAAGCTCACGTAACTTCTGGCAAGACAGGATTCTAGAGGACCAGAATCTTATTCTTCACAAAGATCATTTCTATTGGGTATTAATAAATCATAATGGGAGACTTTTCCCAGGCCGCAGTTTCCCTGGGAACAGCGGGGCTGAAGTTAATTTTGGAGGATCATGGGTTCCTACACAGAGTTCCAGGTGGATCCTTTGCTGGATCACAAGCACACTCTATATTTAACAGAGCTTTCACATATGCAAGTCAACTGGGCAGAGGAAGAAAGACAGAGAGCTGAGGAGAGAGTCCAGACGTGCCAACATTTAAAGGGAGAGCAGAAAAATGTATTCAGTAAAAGACAGCTAGAGCCATCAGAGAGGAAGCAGGAGAGTTAAGAGAGAAGAGACTCACCCAAACAAAAGGAGAGGATTTGAAGGGGGGATGAGCAACAGTGTCTGATGCTGCAAGCGCAGCAGGTAAGAGAAGGGCTAAGACGTTGGAATTGGTGGTTGCGTGGCCATTGAGGATTTGGCAATGGCGATTTTGCAGTTTCAGTGACGTGGTGAGGGCGGCATTCAGTAGCAGCTTGAGGAGTGAGAGGATGGTGAGGGATTGGAGGCAGTCAGTGTAGACAACGCTTTCAAAAAATGCTCTTTTTTTCCAGTTTATATATATATATATATATATATATATTTAAATTAATTTTTATTGGAGCATAGTTGGTTTACAATGTTGTGCTAGTTTCTGCTGTACAGCAAAGTGAATCAGTTACATCCACTCTTTTTTAGATTCTTTTCCCATATAGGTCATTACAGCATATTGAGTAGAGCTCCCTGTGCTGTACAGCAGGTCCTTATCCATTATCTATTTTATGTACAGTAGTGTGTATATGTCCATCCCAATCTCCCAATGTATCCCTCCCCTCCCCTTTCCCCCTTGGTAACTATAAGTTTGTTTTCTCTATCTGTGGATCTATTTCTGTTTTGTAAATAGTTTCATTTGCACCACTTTTTTTTGGATTTCACACATAAGTGATATCACATGATATTTGTCTTTGACTTACTTCATTCAGTATGACAATCTCTAGGTCCATCCATGTTGCTGCAAATGGCATTGTTTCGTTCTTTTTTATGGATGGGTAATATTTCGTTGTATATGTGTACCACATCTTCTTTACCGATTCCTCTGTCAATAGACATTGAGGTTGCTTCCACATTCAATGGTGCTGCAATGAACACTGTGGTGCATGTATCTCTTTGAATTATGGTTTTCTCCGGATATATGCCCAAGAGTGGGATTGCTGGATCCTATGGTAGCTCTATACTTATTTTTTTAAGGAGTCTCCCTATCTCCATAGTGGCTGTACTAATTTACATTCCCACCAACGGTTTAGGAGGGTTCCCTTTTCTCCACACCCTCTCCAGCATTTATTGTCTGTAGATTTTTTGATGATGGCCATTCTGACCATGTGAGGTGATATCTCACTATAGTTTTGATTTACATTTCTCTGATAATTAGTGATGTTGAGCAATGCTATTAACTTAGAAAGTAAAGGGAGAGAAGGAAAGAAAAGTGTGGTAGCCACAGGGAATCACAAATCCAAGGCGAGCAGGCTGATATTTGAGCATTTTGATTAGCTTAGGAGGAGAGGTCTGTGAGGGGAAGGTTGGAGATGCTGCAAAAAGGGGGACAGTGGATAAGGTAGACCTGGAGGGGCAACGGTGGAGGGACAGCCTTCTTGTGGGACCAGAGAATGGTTGGGGCACTTCCTCTTCTCTAGAATCTTCCATATTCACTTTCCTCACGCAGGACCCAGAGCAGCAGGATACAGGAAGCTCATCTGAGTCTCCACGTCTGTGCTGTTATGTGCCTGAGGCTGATACCTGGCCAGCTGGGCCAGTAAGGATGAGTAGGAGGAAACCAAACAGCCCTTCCCCTACCCCTTAGCTTCTAGTCGGGTGTGAATTGTGTAGACTAAAGAAATCGTTCTTTGATCCTGCTGGTTTAGGTTCAATTTGTCTCCTCAGCTGTGAAATCTCCATTTCCACTCAATTCTATTAACTAATTCACCTCAACTTTGGGGGTCTCATTGTATGGAATTTATCTTTATTAAGTACTTTCACAGGTCAGCATGTTGGTGAGGGATATCATTCTATTTTTCAGGTGATGCTTTCTTCCAGAATATGTTCTATCTGTATTTGGTAAGCATCCTTCTTTTCTTACAGTATGTTTCAAAGTTGCATTTAAAAAACTGGCAAAGAGTGAAGTAAGTCAGAAAGAAAAAAGCAAATATCATATATTAACGAATATATGTGGAATCTAGAAAAATGGTATAGATGACCTTATTTGCAAGGAAGAAATAGAGACACAGATGTAGAGAACAAACTTATGGATACCAAGGGAAAAAGGGAGGGTGGGATGAATTGGGAGATTGGTATTGACATAAATACACTATTGATACTACGTATAAAATAACTAATGAGAACCTACAGTATAACTCAGGGAACTCTACTCAATGCTTTGTGGTGGCCTAAACAGGAAAGAAATCCAAAAAAGAGGGGATATAGGTATATGTATAGCTGATTCACTTTGCTGTACAGTAGAAACTAACACAACATTGTAAAGCAACTATACTCCAATAAAAATTAAAAATATATATATACACATATACATACATGTATATTACACTTCCTATTTATTTTTATTATTATTTTTTTATTATTATTATTTTTTGCGGTACGCAGGCCTCTCACTGCTGTGGCCTCTCCCGCCGTGGAGCACAGGCTCCGGACGTGCAGGCTCAGTGGCCATGGCCCACGGGCCCAGCCGCTCCGCAGCATGTGGGATCTTCCCGGACTGGGGCACGAACCCGTGTCCCCTGCATCGGCAGGCGGACTCTCAACCACTGCACCACCAGGGAAGCCCTACACTTCCTATTTTTTAAAAAGAAACCTGGTATAGCTCTTTCTAATGACTCTCTTGGCTCTGATGCAGCAAATCTTCTTGAATCCCTTTCTGTTATATCTGGATCATTCCTTCCTTTCTAAGTTAAGGTTTGAACTCTGACTATTGGCTTCTGGACAGATTTCTGTCACTTGATGGCATGGGGACAGGGGACAGTTCTCATACAACCTTGGTCTGGGGACCCAAGAGTTGCTTTCCTTTCTCTGTCTGTATGTGGGTTCACACAACCTATGTGGTTACGAGAACTGCTCCAATAGAAGGATAGCCCTGGGGTTCAGATTATTACCTCAAAATCACTTTGGACCTGGAAATTCTCACTTCTACAAGAGGCACACTCCTGACAGTTGGATTTATAAGTTTCACCAATTTTCCTTTATCACGCATGTCTTGTTTTCATGAATTTTTCTTTCATCACACATGTTTTGTTAAAGAAGAATCAGAACTGGGCAGTAGTTAAGTGGTGTAAACAGGTTTTGTCCAGGACAATTGCAATAGGGGAAAAGAGACCTCAGTACAGAGGTTCAGCTCTGAATATAGACAGCATGGACAAGAAGTGTGGCTACAAACTCTGTGGATGAAAAATTACTAAGAGGAAACATCAGGGGTAAGGGGATGGGATGGTCTGGCTAAATCACCCTAACAGAAGTCTTGTTGAAGGAGTCTTGATGAAGACATCACCTGGGGGACGGTGGAAGATGAGGAACCTGATTAGGTATTGGGGATGGAGGATGGGGGATTCTTGCTAAATTGACTTAACAGGATTCTTGCTAAAATTGGATAATGCAGAGACAAACATGGAATCTAAAAGACTGTATAACACAGGGAACTATACTCAGTACCGTGTAATAACTTATAATGGAAAAGAATCTGAAAAAGAATATATATATGTATAACTGAATCACTTTGCTGTACACTTGAAACTAACAACATTGTAAATTAACTATACTTCAATCAAAAAAGAGTTTTTGCAGAAAAACAAAAACAAAACAAAAAATCAGGGTTGAAGAAGGGTTCAGGGGAGCCTGAGTAGAGCTTGGACGAGGAGAGAATCTTAGTTAGTTAGTTACTTAGTTTTATTTCCTATCAGGTTCACTGGCGAGAGTGCTGTGCCGGGTGAGGACAGGGGACCTCTCTCAGCCTCAGGGGAGGAGCAGGGATTGGGGGTGGGGAGACCTGTGATCAGCTTGATCAGTGAGATATAAGGTGAGTGAGGGTGTAGTCAGTGTTTCCCTAAAGAATTGTGAACCCTCATAAAAAGACGAGAGGTGAAGAGCAAAGCCCTGCCTTTAATCCTGGAAGAGTTATGAAAGAACATGACGCTCAGAGCCATTGCAGCCCTCTTGAGTCCATGAGGCATTAAGCCCAAGATCAAAAACCCAATGAGGTGAAGGTGGCCAAGCAAATATATGGAAAGAAACCAGGACGTTTCTGCTGTCACTGAGCTGCTGCATCAACTCTACAAGCTCCAAACCTCAGGCTTCTTGTTATTGCTTAAACGTTTGTTATCATTTTTTAATTTGCTTCTAAATTTATTCTAATTTATACAGAAAAGGCAGGTAAAAGGAAGAGGCTGGCGGGAACTTAGATCTACTCTTTAGTAGAGGAGAGTCATTATCAACATGTGTGTGAGTGCTGGTGGGGATTTGGAGGCATAAAGGCAGGAAACATAATAAGTAATGCTCTCCCAGGCATGTCATGCTATGCCCATGGCTAGAGAAACCCAAACCACTTTGAAGAGTTCACGAATTCTACTCTTTCCCTATCTTTATTTCTCTTTTTATATCTTTAGGATGAAACAGCCTCTTGTTCTCCTTAATCCCTCCATCCTCCAGGGGTCATTCAAATAGAATTGTGGGGCTTCCCTGGTGGCGCAGTGGTTGGGAGTCCGCCTGCCAATGCAGGGGACACGGGTTCGTGCCCTGGCCCGGGAAGATCCCACATGCCGCGGAGTGGCTGGGCCCGTGAGCCATGGCCGCTGAGTCTGTGCGTCCGGAGCCTCGGCAGGAGAGGCCACAGCAGTGAGAGGCCTGCGTACCGCAAAAAAAAAAAAAAAAGAATTGTGGTCAAGAAACAGGAAAAGTTGGAAAAGACCAAGTCTGTGGAATATATGAGTCTCCTCAACACCAAAATTGTGTCCCAGGTTTTCCCTCCATTCTCAGCTGTTTCTGCAGGGGAGACGCTGACTCATCCTGCCATCTCCTATCAGGGTGCCATCTGAGGATTTACAAAGCAAAATTAATGCTCGATTCCTGGGATGGGAAGCAGGAAGATGGTTCTGGATTCAGGATTCACAGCATGGAGGAGTCCAGAGTGAATTCTGAGAGGGGCTATGCGTGTGGGAAGAAAGAACTTAGACCCCAGACCTACGGCCACAGCCTTAGGAGCTGGAAGGTGAGGCCACTGGTCAAAGAGCCTCGGGGATCTGAGTTGGTTCTCATCAGGAAGTCCATTTCAACAGTGGACATGCCCTTTGTCTCTCTTGATCGATGTCTCCACGTGGTCCCCGAAACAATGGCTGTCAGGTCCCTCAGTGGAGGTTGGATGGACCCCTCTGGATGAAATAGGCTTTACCCAGGGGTGTGTGTGAGCTTGAAAGTGAGACCCCATTCAGAAAGCAGATGGGTTGGTGATCAATAGAATAAAATAACAGATGAGCATAGGAATTCCTGAAGAGTTTTTACCCATTGTACTAACATCTTCTAAACTTCAGGAGTTTCCCACTTACAGTCAATCTACTCTGTAGCTGTTGAAATCTAACATCTCGTGTGATTCTGGGCTGGCTAAGAAGAAAAGTATCACAGGAGAGCTCGTTCTTGCCTTTTTCTCCAAGTGTGGTTAGGATAGAAAAGTTCCCTCCTAAATATTTGTTTTCTTTACAAGGGTTGCAGACCCCATCTCAGATCAGAAACCCCACAGCCACAGAGGGCTACCTGAATCCTTTCTTTAGTGCCTCTTCTTTTGCATCCCTCCCCTGTCTGCTGCACCAGCACACCCTCTGCCCAGTCTCTCTGTATGGGTCTGATGCACTCCCCAGTCTCTGAGCACTTCCTACCAGGACGTTACTGCAGACTCAGGGGCAGCTCCTCTGGAGCCTGGCTTTCTGGATAGCAGGTCAGCAGGGAGGCTGTGGGGCAAGACCAGATTAGTAAACCCTCTGTCTTAAGTGAACATGCATGCTCTGTGCATGTCCCCTGCTGTGCACCATGAATGCCACTTTATTATTTTAATTTTTAGCAGTGGGTGGAGACATCATCCTGACCCAGATGCCCAGACATCAGGACAGAGAGTCACCATTTCCTATCAAGCCAGTGCCAATGTACACAGAGAAATATCTGGATCCGAATAAAACTTGGACAAAGGTTTGAGCCCTTTGTATCTCACATCTCTACCTTGGCCCCTGCTGTCCCAGCCCAGCAAAGCAGCAGGGGAAGTAGAACCTACTAAGCCTTTAGCATCAGCGCCCTGGAGCCTGGGGACTCCGGGCAGTGTTACTGCAGGCATGACTGCAGGTAGCCAAACCACAGTGGTGCAGCCTGTGCAAAAAAACTCCTGCTGCCCTAGGGCCTGAGTTTCTAAGGAACCTGCTTGCCACTAGGCAGCCAGTATCCTGTACCAGAGAGATGCAGCTCACATGGAGCTCCTGAGTGAAAATACACATTCTTTTCCAGGTGGATGTAGCGGTTGCTGTTGGTACCCTCAGGCTTTCCACTTCCATGCGCCTCTGCTGACTTCCTAAACCCCCATCTGTTCCTCACTGCTCACTCTGAATAAGGGGGAAACAGCTGTGCCTGCATGTGTCGCAGGCCAGAGGGCCTGGAATGAGCATCTCCTAGGACAGCCCTCAACAGAAGGAGGTGCGTAAATACCTCAGCGCCCTCACATCTCAGGTGGAATAACTCAGGGACATTCACCTTGTTTCCACGGTGGGGTTGAGGTCCAGTCAGCCTCAACAGCAACAGGCCTGCTGATGTGTGCTGTCACGGTCCTTCTCTTCCCTCCTCCCCTGGCAGTGCTCCCTGCACCTCTCACATATGCTGCCTGCATGGACATCCTTGCCACTGGCGACTCAACCTGACCATAGGCAAGTTCTTATTCTTGGAAGGCATCTCTGCTCTGAATTTTTTCCATTTCTCCTTTACTGATGAATAGGAAAATTAAGGAAACATTTAATTTCTCCTTACCGATCTCTCTGAGATTAGATTTAAGCAGCAAATTTCTTCTTCTGTGGCACTAAATCAGAGGGACCTCTGCACAGACGGTTACGCCCTGTGAATTCCTCATTAGAGGAGTCTCTCAATCCCTAAGACCCGCAGACCAGAGGGCCCCTGAGTCTCAGATGCCTCCCAGCTTCATGGCTTCACATATCTGTGTATTGCTCCCCGTTCTCTCTTCCTCCTAGCCATGTGCTTTCCGATGTTCATTTAGGGGAGAACTAATTTAGGTTCTGACAATATTAGAGGGGTTGAAGATCTGAATTATGTCACCCCGCAGTGGCCAAAGATGTCCACATCCAAATCTCTGGAACTTGTGAATGTCACCTTCTATGGCAAAAGGATCTTCGCGGTTGTGATTAAGTTAAAGATCTAAGGGGATATTACGCTGCATTACCTGGTGAGGTGGTGCTAAGTCATCACAGGGGTCTTTATAATCGGGATGTTGGAGAGTCAGAGTTATAGAGAGGAGAAATGATGATGGAAAGAAAGGCCAGAGGGATGTGAGGAAAAGGCCATGGGCCAAGGAAAGAGAGTGGCATCTAAAAGCTGGAAAAGGCTGGGAACAAGTCATTCCATTTCGCTGCCACAAGGAACATAGTGCTGTCGGCCCCTGATTGCCAACCAGGGAGACCCACCCAGACTTTCCCACTCACAGAACTGCAAGGTAATAAGCTTCAATTATTTGAAGCCAATAAGGTCGTGGTAATTTTTTATAGCAGGGAAGTTATATGAGGAGAGGAAACATCTACTGCCTCTCTGGGTGGATAGATATTCTCTGTTCTCCCAAAAATTTCTGACTTTTTATAATTTGGTGTCAATTTTGATAAGAGATGGAGAACATTTTACTGCAGGAGAAGCAGAATTTCTCTTAGGGAGAAAAGTCTCTTGGATAAGACACCTTGCTTAGGGCTTCCCTGGTGGCGCAGTGGTTGAGAGTCCGCCTGCCGATGCAGGGGACACGGGTTCGTGCCCCGGTCCGGGAGGATCCCACATGCCGCGGAGCGGCTGGGCCCGTGAGCCATGGCCGCTGAGTCTGCGCGTCCGGAGCCTGTGCTCCGCAACGGGAGAGGCCACAACGGTGAGAGGCCCGCGTACCGCAAATAAATAAATAAAGCTGCTTGCTTAGCTCTTGTACAAGCTGGGTATCTGAGAGCCTGGGGTTAGCTCCCAAAGCACATGTGAAAAGGGGGAGGTTGTTGTTATCTTTTTTCTTTATTTTTATATTACGCTGGATTATCTGGGGAGGTTTTTATATTTTTATTTATATATTTATAAATATATTTATATTTTATATTTATATTTTATATTTATAATATTTTTATATTACGCTGGATTATCTGGGGAGGTTGAATTTCTTTATAGGACACAATCTTCCCAGGGAGAGACAGAGGTGGAGAAATGGGAAGGACACGTGGAGATGAGGAAGCAATCGAGGCAATGCAAGAAGTGCCTCTTCTCACTGGAATGATGTCACTGAGAGTTTGCAAAGGTTTGGAGAGAGTTGTGCTTTACAGGAGAAACCGCTGAGGGCTGAGTTTACGGTGAAGGTCAGCATGGTGTGGGGCAGGAGCCCCAGGGAGCTGTAATGTAACAAGGTCCTTCTGGTTTTGTCTTTTCTCCTACGTTATAGACCATGAGCTCATTTATGGGATGGATGTGGCCTCATGGAAGGAACAGATTTAATGCCACACAGATTTGACTTTGAATCCCAGCCCAGCACCCGCTGACCATGTGACATTGGCCAAACCACACATGCGCTCTGATGAACTCTTCTCTTATCTGTGAAATAGATCACTACACATGTAAAGGGGTGTTGTGAGTGTTAACCAGATGATGCACCACGAAGTGTGTGTGTGTGTGTGTGTGTGTGTGTGTGTGTGTGTATATTTTGCGAAGAGTACCCAGGTGGTCTATTTTATGCACCCTTGAATATTTTAGAATGAGGATGCTATGGAAGATATTACTAGCCATATATTATCATTTCTACTGAAAGTCATCAATATTATTCCACAAAATAAATACATCCCTCACTGTAGCCTGTGACGTTTCATGTGCATTTTCTCTACCGTAAAATCTCTCTTCCAGAGATTTTTCTTTTCTTTATTTTTCATGAGGAAAAGGGATTTTGAGGGAAGGAGGTGGGGAAGACTATTAGCTTTCCCAGGCAGCAGATGGGGCAGTGTTCACTGCTCATGCTACTTCCCTCTTCCCTAGAGCATCACAGGACCCTTCTTCCCCTCGTCTCCAGAGCCAGGGGTGAGGCTCCCACAAGAATCACCCAAGGGGCAGACTGAACTCCCTTTTTATGCCTCTGTTTTCTAGGCTTTCCCAAACTTTGGAAAAAGTCTGACTCTGTTTTGAATGCTAGGGAATTCCTAAATTTAGATAGATGAGAATCTCAGTTTCCAGTGCTCAGGGCATTTCTTATCAAGAAGGGGATAATTACTGAGGAGCTGTCACCAGACCACAGGCACTGTGTGTAAACCCAGCCTTCACCCTCCTTTCCTGTGTCCCGCAGAGCCTGTCCCATTCCCTGCAGGGCTGGTAGTCTCAGAGCAGTGAGCTTGGTTCACTGACCTCATATCTGGTGGTCAGTGTTGGCTGTTGGCTGAGGGGCCTCAGTTCTCTTCCACATGGCCTCTCATCCTCCAATAGGCTAGATCAGCTTTCTTATATCCAAGAGGGAAGGTGAAAGCTGCAAGGTACTTGAGACCTAGACTCCAGAACTGGCACAGGCTTCCTGTCATCACATTCTGTTTGTCAAAGTGAGACCCTAGACCCAACTTGATTCAAGACATGATGAATTAGACTGCAGTCTCAATCGGAGTAACACATTTTCTGATCTACCATAATTGTCTTATAACTTTAATTATTAATTATAAGTTTAACAAACATAAAAGACCCCAAATAGCCAAAGCAACCTTCAGAAAGAAAAACATGGAGCTGGAGGAATTAGGCTCCCTGACTTCAGACTATACTACAAAGTTACAGTCATCAAAACAGTATGGTACTTACATAAAAAAACAGACACATAGATCAGTGGAACAGGATAGAAAGCCTAGAAATAAACCTATGCAACTATGGTCAATTAATCTATGACAAAGGAGGCAAGAACATACAATGAAGAAAAGACAGTCTCTTCAATAAGTGGTCCTGGGAAAACTGGACAGCTACATGGAAAAGAATAATACTAGAGCATTCTCTAACACCAAACAGAAAAATAAACTCAAAATTGATTAATGACCTAAATGTAAGACCAGATACTATAAACCTCGTAGAGGAAAACATAGGCAGATCACTCTTTGACATAAATTGCACTATCTTTTTTGATCCACCTTCTAGAATAATGAAAATAAAAATAAACAAACGGGACCTAATTAAACTTAAAAGCTTCTGCACAGCAAAGGAAACCATCAACAAAACAAAAAGACAACTCTCAGAATGGGAGACAATATTTGCAAATGAAGCGACTGACAAGAGATTAATCTCCAAAATATTCAATCTACTCATGCAG
Source organism: Orcinus orca (assembly GCF_937001465.1). Classification (NCBI taxonomy): domain Eukaryota; kingdom Metazoa; phylum Chordata; class Mammalia; order Artiodactyla; family Delphinidae; genus Orcinus; species Orcinus orca. Next base: position 12,461,495 of record NC_064571.1, read on the forward strand.
TTCTACGTCAAAAAAACAAACGTCCCAAACAAAAAATGGGCAGAAGATCTAAATAGACATTTTTCCAAAGAAGACATACAGATGGCCAAAAAGCACATGAAAACATACTCAACATCACTAATTATCAGAGAAATCCAAATGAAAACTACAAGTTATCACCTCACACCAGTCAGAATGGCCATCATCAAAAAGTCTACAAACAATAAATACTGGAGAGGGTGTGGAGAAAAGGGAACCCTCCTACACTTTTGGTGGGAAAGTAAATTAGTACAACCATTATGGAGAACAGTATGAAGGTTCCTTAAAAAACTAAACAGAGAACTACCATGTGATCCAGCAATCCCACTCCTGGGCATATATCCAGAGAAAACCATAATCCAAAAATATATATGCACTCCAGTGTTCATTGCAGCAGTGTTTACAATAGCCAGGACATGGAAGCAACCTAAATGTCCATCAAAAGAGTAATGGATAAAGAAGAAGTGGTACATATATACAATGGAACATTACTTAGTCATAAAAAAGAATGAAATAATGTCATTTGCATCAACACGGATGGACCTAGAGATTATCATACTAAGTGAAGTAATTCAGACAGAGAAAGACAAATATCATATGATATCGCTTATATGTGGAACCTCAAAAAATGGTACAAATGAACTTATTTACAAAACAGAAATAGAGTTATGGATATAGAAAGCAAAATTGTGGTTACCAGGGTGGAAAAGGGGGAAGGCAGGGATAAATTGGGAGACTGGTTTTGATACATGCGCACTACTATATATAAAATAGAAAACTAATAAGGACCTACTGTATAGCACAGGGAACTCTACTCAATACTCTGTAATGACCTATATGGGAAAAGAATTTTAAAAAGAGTATATATATATATATCTGATTCATTTTGCTATACACCTGAAACTAACACATTGTAAATCAACTATATTCCAATAAAAATTTAAAAAAAAAAGCAACTTAATGGTTACCAAAGGGGAAAGGGGGGTGGGGCAAGGGATACACTGAGGTTGGGATTAACATATGCACACTACTTTATATAAAATAGATAACCTACAAGGATCTACTGTATAGCTCAGGGAACTGTACTCAATATTTTTTTATAACCTATAAGGGAAGAGTTTCATATATGTATATATATGTCACTGTGCTGTGCAACTGAAATTAACATGATATTTTACATTAATTATATTTCAGTTATAAAAAGGCCAACGATACTACAGTATAACCACATCCTAATTAACCTAATTATATCTACAATGAATATTTTCCAAATAATGTCATATGCTGAGGTTCTGGGGGCTAAAACTTCAATATAAGTTTAGGGAAACAGTATTGAACTAATAATAGAGCATAAAAACAGTTCTTAAGTTAAAACATGTTAAAAGATTCCTATAAAAGTAGCTTTAATATTTATAACAATTTCTCCATTTTGCTTCATATTTGTTTGTATTTCTTTCAGGTGCTTATCTTTTGACTTCTTTCACTACATGGTTGATTAGAGGGCTGGAATTTCAGGATAGGGGCCTGCCACCTAGTAGAAACACCTATTTGTCTTGGTACCTTCATTAGCCAGGAGTAAAACCCAGAATCTTTTTGCTACTATCATTAAAAAAAAAAAAAAAAAACAGGTCAAGGAAAGCAAAAACTTTAAGAAATAGATAAAATGAAAGAGTAAATAATATTTTGAACAGTGAAATATGGAACATGTGTAATTCTATTTGTACCTCTACACCATGGCTTATCTCCGTTAACGAGATTATTGCCATAGGGTTCAGAGTTTAAAGATGAGCATAATTTTTGCTCGGTTATCTTTTCAGCATTGTTTCAAGATTTTATTCTTGAGTATTTCCCAGAGAATATTCAGACTAGATGTTCTTGTGGAATCTTACATAGTATCGTATTAGTTAATTTGTCTTGGTCAATTAAGTCTGACTTTGGATTTAAATTATCCAAACTTTAATAAGATGGCAAAGTCAACTTTTTCAATTTCTCCAAGGTTTTATTTTCAAGACAAAAGCAATTTGACATTGGCACTATGTTTCAGGAGCTGTTCAATTCAACATGACCTGCACCAGGCTGACACATGAGAATAGTTGTGTTGTTTTCCTATTTAATGAAAGCTGGTGTGACAGACTGATGCCCTGAGCAGTGGTGGTCTGGAACTGTGTTCCATAATGACCATTCTTAAATAAAAGCCCAGGAATGTGTCAATGATAGACATAGGCTACACTGAGACGTTAAAATAAAGGATCCAGGGCTTCCCTGGTGGCGTAGTGGTTCAGAGTCCGCCTGCCGATGCAGGGGACACGGGTTTGTGCCCCGGTCCGGGAAGATCCCACATTGCCACGGAGCGGCTGGGCCCATGAGCCATGGCCACTGAGCTTGCGCGTCTGGCGCCTGTGCTCCGCAATGGGAGAGGCCACAACAGTGAGAGGCCCGCATACTGCAAAAAAGGAAAAAAAAATAAATAGAAAAAAATAAAGGATCCAGTCATTGCTTTTCTCAGAAAGGGCATCTCCTTTTGAAATGTAGACTCATGGCTGTGGCTTCCAACATATTGGCCAGTGAGAACCTTAGGTCCTCACACAGAGCTGACAAGACCCAGGAAACCCTGCAGGACCTGGTTCTACCAGGTGAGAAAGAGTCAACAGGAGATGAGTTTTTCTAAGCACCACTCAGAAAAAATAATATAAAATCGTTGTTTTTTCATTATGTTCCATCATCCCAAGTGAATTTTTTCCTTTGATTAATCTGACATATATATGTGTATATATATGTGTGTGTGTGTGTATGTACAAAACATATATATATAGAGAGAGAGAGAGAGACAGAGAGACAGAGACAGAGAGAGAGAGACAGAGACAGAGACAGAAAGAGACAGAGAGAGATAGAGAGATAGAGACATAGAACTATGATAGATTATTCACCAGAGTAAAACAACTGGTTTTCAGGTATTTCATTTTACTGTCAAGTTCTTGTGATTTAAGTGGTCTTTGAAATATAATTCATGAGGTCTCAGGAAAATACCAGTTCTAACACCTGTTTCTAACATTCTTAAACAGGTAACCTGGGAACTGCACTTACCTGACAGCTCTTGAAACAGCTTAGCTCTATGCAGTTATTTGGAGAAAGTTCTGATGGTCAGTACTAGTGGGGAAGGAGCTGTTCTCTTATCTAGATCAGCCTGGAAGAATCAGAGCAAGATGACTGTTCCCCTCCCGGATATTGACCCTGGACCCACATGTCTTCACTTCAGGGTCTCGTATGCTTTCTTAGAGCCGCAGGCCACGTACACTGGGTTCTTGCAATCAATCCGGACTTTCACGGTGGAATTCTTCTTCCCACTATTCCAAGAAGTATGGATTTTAGATGTTCATTTTATTCCAAACACAGAAGGCCTTTATTTCACTTTGCTCAGAGTTGGGCCCCTCCCTCCCTCCCCCTGGCTCTTTCCACACAGCTGCCCCCCCTCCCCCACCAGGGGATTTGCATGTTGTTCCCGAGGGAGGACCTTCCCCTGCAAGTGTGAGATAAAAGCTCAGCTCCAGTCGTGCTCTGACTTATCAGGACTCATCAATTCCAGCTTCTGAAAATGGGTTTGCCTGCTCAGCTCTTGGGCCTCCTCATGCTCTGGGTCCCAGGTAAGGACGGAGGGGAGATGAGAAGGAGGGTGGGAGGGTGAGCTCTGGGAGCACCACCACTGCTTTTCATGTGTCTTTGTCCACATGTTAGATGCATACCATACCCTCTGCAAAAGACATGTGATGTTTAGTGGTATGAGAATGAGGATGAATCTGGAAGGAACAAGCAGTGTCTGTCCTCTGGTGAAGATGGTGGCATAGAAAGAGTGGTCAAGTGTACATGACGTCTAGAGACCTCTTTGCATTGTAAATCTTGGGTTCTTTATGAAATTGGGTATTTTGGGTATTCTTCGGAATCAAAAAGAAAAAAAAAAATTAGCCTGACGTCAATAACAGAAGACAAATTCTGAAACTGTTTCATAAATTTTGTCCAGAACTTTGTTGTTTTCTTTCATTATTTTAGGATCCAATGGGGATATTGTGCTGACCCAGACTCCACTCTCCCTGTCTGTCATCCCTGGAGACCCGGCCTCCATCTCCTGCAGATCCAGTCAGAGCCTCCAAGATAGTGACGGAGACACTTACTTGAATTGGTACCTGCAGAAACCAGGCCAGTCTCCACAGCTTCTGATCTATGGAGCTTCCAACCGGGCCTCTGGGGTCCCAGACAGGTTCACTGGCAGTGGGTCAGGGACAGATTTCACACTAAAAATCAGCAGGGTGGAGGCTGAGGACGCTGGAGTTTATTACTGCCAGCAAGACATGGAAGATCTGCCCACAGTGGTACAGCCCTGAACACAAACACCCCTCTCCGAGTGGCCCAGCTGCCCACATATGTTGACTGTCTGGGGAGCAGGCAGGCAGATTCTCTGAGTCAGTGTAAGAGGAAGATGTTAGAGAATCAGGGGAGTAGTTTGAAGCTGAGGCCTCTGGACCATGAAAGCCTCCTCTACTCCTCAGACATCACAGGTTAAGGCCCCATCAGCTGCAGAGCCTTGCCTGACAGAACCAGCAGGAGAATGGAAGGGTCTAAGTGCCCTCTGAGCAAACAGACCTGAGGAAGGAGAGGTGAGTGAAAGCGCATCCTACTTCTCCCTCCCTCAGGTACAGGTAGGTGTCAAATAAATGTAGTCAGTGTAACAGGTGGACAACTGAGGCAGAGTTATAGCAACATAATGGGTTTAGCAGTTTTTGATATATTTTTTAAGATAACATGTCATAATATTCAAGAATATTTTTCCCCACTTTCCCCACTTTCTGATTCTCCTTTTTACTACATATCTTCCTACTTTTTTACCATGTTCTAGACAGCAGTCTACACAGCTGTCCTCAGGGGGAGTTAGCTGAGAACATCAGTAAGACTTTGGGGTTATGAGTGTCTAAATAGTCAATTGTAAGTCCATAGTCCCTACAATATCCTAATGCTAAACATATCTGATTTGTCTCAATTACCTTTCACAGAAAGAAAACGTGAGATATGAAAATTCCAAAAGTAGGGATTAAAAAATAAATAAACTGTAGGGCATAGAATTTACCCTGTAGAACACTGGAAGAATACAGAATGATATGAGGGGATTTTTTTCCACAAAAGTTAAGAATTTTAAAGTGTGGGAAGACTGCAGGAATGGAAACACGAAGAGAATCTAGTTGACACACACACAGTTGCTCTTTGGCTTCTATGTGGTGGGATTAAAAATGGTGGTGAGGGCTTCCCTGGTGGCGCAGTGGTTGAGAGTCCGCCTGCCGATGCAGGGGACACGGGTTCGTGCCCCGGTCCGGGAAGATCCCACGTGCCATGGAGCGGCTGGGCCCGTGAGCCATGGCCGCTGAGCCTGCGCATCCGGAGCCTGTGCTCTGCAACGGGAGAGGCCACAACAGTGAGAGGCCCGCGTACCGCAAAAAAAGAAAAAAGAAAATTACCAGATTATAATGGGAAACTCAATCACGAAGCTACTTCACTTCCAAGGCCATGTCTAGCAAGCATCCCTGACATTCTGAGAGCTGATTTTTTAACATTGTATAGTTGTTGTTTTTAATTTCCTGAGGGTGGCATCGTCTTGCCCTAGAACCCTAGAAATCTATGATGTGAGCTCTATTACAGTTTATAGAGTGTACACACAATATCCTTATCTATCACAGATGTATCATGCAACAACATATGTACTGGATCGTATGGCCCAAGTGACACAGCCACTTATATATCATGACCTGAACCTGATGCACAGACCTCTCCTCCCTGCGCCAACTCAGACCTGGCAGCTTTCTGTGTGAGCCACAAATGGGTGGTGTCTTGTACCCAAGTGTGGAATGTATTGTGTCAACATTCCACCGAGCCCACAAACACTCTGCCTCACCATCAGTGGTAGGAGGACAAGGTTCAATTTCTTGTTCTTTAGCCTGGATAACATGTGCCAGTCTGAGATGCCTCAGGCATCTGGACCCCTGCCATATCCACTGATTGGCAGCCCATGAATTTTGGTAGGATTTACATCGTATTGTCTGAAGCACGTATATTTTTACCAGTCATTTACAGTCCTGGCAATTTCTTGCCCGTCGAATCTAATGAACGTGAGGCCATCAATCCAGTCCTGCATTATACGACACGCTGTGGAATGTCCAGACAATCAAAGTTTCTTCAGCCTTCACTGTGACAGAGAACAAGAGAATTAACACTGTCCTGGGGGAGAACTGAGGATGTGAACCGCTTTTACTCTAGATAAACACAAACTATTCCAGAAGACTGTATTCGTTTGTGTGTTTTTATTCTCCTGCTCAGCTCTGCATGTGATCAAGCATGGACAAACCTTTTCAAAATAATGAGTATAAAGTCTCAGCTTTGAGATGAATAAGGTCCAGTGATCTGCTGTACAGCTCAGTTCCTAAAGTGACAGGACCATATAATGAACTGAATTGTTAGGAGGGGAGATTTCAGTATTATCATTAAAAATGAATAAATAAAATAAAATGGGGCTTCCCTGGTGGCGCAGTGGTTGAGAGTCCGCCTGCCGATGCAGGGGACACGGGTTCGTGTCCTGGTCCGGGAAGATCTCACATGCCTCGGAGCGGCTGGGCCCGTGAGCCATGGCCGCTGAGCCTGCGCGTCCGGAGCCTGTGCTCCGCAACGGGAGAGGCCACAACAGTGAGAGGTCCACGTACCGCAAAAATAAATAAATAAATAAAATAAAATAAAATAAAATAAAATAAAATATAAAATCCTAACAACAACAAAATACCCAACGGGATGTGATGAAAATTTTGAAGGAGAACGATATGTCTAAAACTTTGATTGTGGTAAAGATTTCATGAGTGTATGCATATATCCAAACTCACCAAATTGTCTATGCTAAACATGTGCAGTTTATTGTATATAAATAAAGGTTGTAGAAAAAATCTTAACGTGTCTCAACTCTAGATCACCAGCAGAGGGAGACATAATTCACTCAGAGACAGGACAAGGGCAGGTGCTCTCCTCACCAGCACTCCTGACTATTTAATCCAACATGAAATACCCATAATCTGCATGTATCCTTCCTCTTACCTCTGCCTCTCAGAAGAAGGTGAGAAATCATGATAGATAGATAGATAATAGACAGATAGACACATAAATATAGATATAGATAAGAGCTCTTATTTCTCCCATTGTACCAAGTCAGCCATAGTTAACATTTATAACTTTATATTTTCCACTACCCATGTTCCCACTGCCATATACAACAACACCTTCGGTGTATAGTAACTCAAATCTTTTACTCATTAATGGATTAACCAATTTGACATTTATGTATTGTGTTACTGTAATCTTCTATTAACTATTAAATTTTACTTCTGTACCTGAAAATACTAAGGGGCACTCCAAGAAATGTGGCCAGTTCAAAAGATGCATTTGAAAACTCTGCTTTAGATCTACTTCTCACCAACCTTCCAGTCATGGTTAATCCAATCTTCTGACCATTTGGCCAAACTGTTAATCACTGCTCTTGAATTAGTAAAGATCTCTGACACAGGATATCTCTGTGCAAGGCAAAGTGGATTAGAGCACATAACTCCAAGTCCTGCCCACTGAGATATTTTCTTCCTGCACGGTCTTACCCCACTATTTTTTTTTTTTTTTTTTTTTTTTTTTTTTTTTTTTGCGGTACGCGGGCCTCTCACTGCTGTGGCCTCTCCCGTTGCGGAGCACAGGCTCCGGACGCGCAGGCTCAGCGGCCATGGCTCACGGGCCCAGCCGCTCCGCGGCATGTGGGATCTTCCCGGACCGGGGCACGAACCCGTGTCCCCTGCATCGGCAGGCGGACTCTCAACCACTGCGCCACCAGGGAAGCCCCCCACTATTCTTAAAGTGGGCTTCAATGCTATAAAAATCTACTTTGAAAAGATGAAAGCATATATGACATAAATTTGATCTGAATTATTTTCTTCTTCAATCCGTTTGCTAAAGGGAATCCACAGAAGCCTGTAGGTACAGCATGAGAGAAAAGGGGGAAGTCTGCAAGTGTTGGTGCCAAGAGAGTTTGAACAACCTACATGGGTAAATCCTGTGTGCCTGGGGGACAGAATCAAGCCCTGACCTTAATATCCCACTTCTACCTGATGATAGAATGCTCTTTGGCATGCATATGTTTATAGACGAGTGGGTCAGTTACCACTCAATTCAGAAACAGCAACTCAGGTCACAGGACTCCTTTTGGGCCTATAGACAGCATGTAGTCTCTACAAGGAATTAAGAGCAAATCAGAACCCATATCAAAAAAAGGGAATTGGGGGCTTCCCTGGTGGCGCAGTGGTTGAGAGTCCGCCTGCCGATGCAGGGGACGCGGGTTCGCGCCCCGGTCCGGGAAGATCCCACGTGCCGCGGAGCGGCTGGGCCCGTGAGCTGTGGCCGCTGGGCCTGCGCCTCCATACACTGTCCCTATCTAACCCCAGGCACTTTAGCTTCACTGGTCCACTAGGTCATAAAGTCCACTGCAGGTTGTACTTAGTGCAGAGTCTTCTTCTCTTCTGGGACTCGCTCAGAAATGGCAACCTTACAAGTTATTAAGCAATCAGTCCGCTTATAGTCTCCATTTTTTTCAGTTACACCTCCTTATCTATATAAAAAATTGGAGAAAATTATATCCTTTGAGATCTTGGATTACCATACAAACTCTTATCCAAAGGCAGCTTCAACTAAAATTTAATAGACTAGAATCTTTCATTTGGTGCTCGGAATCTTCTTCTGTTCTCCACTCCCCACTTCTCAAGTGACCTAGACTTTCTTACAAGGTCAAACCAAAAATCCTCACATGTAGACAGTGGAAAAAATTATTAAACACCCAGAAAAGCTATGCCTTGTAAGAAGACCATCTTTGGAGTGCAAGGGTCAGCTTTGAGTGAAGATCCCAGAGGAGGTGAAGAACTTATAGGGCAGTGAGAGTGCAGGCAGGCAAATCAATGAAATTATTGTCTTACTTTGTCCAGTTAGTCTGTGGGTGAGTGTGACACAGAACATAGTTTAACATTTACAGACAAAAGTCTTCATCTCCAGCACATGATTTTCCCACTCATCTTATTGATATTTAACTATGGGATTTTTATCTTTATTCCAAGAGAAAGGAAACAAAAACGAGTCAAACATTTAGATACAGATTCTGTCATGAACATGGAGAGTAAGGTCTTGATTCAGAAAAGTCAGGCAGGGAATCAAACCTGCTTCTCCAGGGTGTGAGAAAACTTATAAAGTTGGGATAAATACATTCACAGAGCCATTCCTGAAGTCCCTATGAGCCAAAATGCTTTTCCATGGACTTTGCCCTCTGTGGGGTGAGAACTTGCTGTTAGTTTTGAAAGGTAACCAGCTCCAATCACAGGTGCCTCAGGGCTCAGGGTCCAGTCCAGCCCACCTTCAGCCGGAGAACTCCCTCTACTGAGTGGGCTGATCTCAACTCTCCCTTAAGGACAAACTCTCTCCTGTTAACACAGAGAACAGCCCTTTGGATCCAGGAGGTGAACAGGCCTCCGTGTGTCTCTCATCTTGTCCAAAGCACCATGGGTTTGGGCTGTTTGGGTGGCAACGTCTACGGAACACCCTGCACTGAGTGTGTAACAGTATCACAGTCTCCATCCCGCAGAGAAAGGACAGCAGGAAAACGAACTCAAACACCAACAAGACAGTCTTCCCAGGCCATGAATATCAGACACTGGCTTTCACTTTTAAGGACCTCAGGCTAATAGTATCTGACAAGAGACAAAAGTACAGTGAAGCTGCCTGCCTAAGACCTTCCTCATTCAGTTGACTGTGGTCAAAATTAGAGACTCACAGAGGTCTGCTCCCCACCTGGAAGTCATGGAGGTCACTCATGCAACCCTGAAACACTCTTATTATTCGTGTGTGGTGTGCAGTGACTAGTGTTGACTGCTCGTTAGTTTTGTTTACAGGCCTTAACATGGTTTTGTCACATACACGGGACAGAGAGCCTCTTTTAGAATCAGAAGTCTTATCATTTCTGTCTGAAGGTAGGAAAGGAATATTTCAAAGACTTTCCTGACCAAGAATGAGTTTTTAAGAGATTTTATATTTTCTGTACATTTTAGGACAGTTGGTCATAATACAACAAATAATAATTGGAGACTTTTAAAAGTTTTCTGGTAACTTCACAAAAGAGACAAATTCTCTTTGAAATTCATCCACCTTAAAGAATATTTTTAAAAAGGGGTTTCTGGAAAATTGATTTGTAACGAAAACACAACAGAATTCTCACTTTCACTTTTTCCCACAGTTTACGTTTCCATGTTCATTGCTGGTTTATTTGTTTCTTAAGGCTTCTGTAAGAAAGTACTAGGAATTTGGTGGCCTAAGACAACAGAAATGAATCCTTTCTCAGGACTGCAAACTTGAAGTATGAATTTAAGGTGTTGTCCAGGCCAGGCCCTCTCTGAAACCTGTAGGTAAGGACCCCTCCTTGCCTTTTTTTCACCTTCTGGTGGCCCCAGGTTTTCCCGAACTAGTGGTATCATAAGTCCAATCACTTGTCTTCACGTGGTCTCTTCTGTGTATTGCTGTCTTTGTGTCCTTTCTCCTCTTCTTGTAAGGCCACCTGTCATATTCATTAAAGGCCCACCATACTGCGGTACGACCACATTTTAATTACCTAATTATATCGACAATGAATATTTTCCAAATAATGCCACATTCTGAGGTCCTAGAGTCTAAAACTTCATTATAATTTTTAGGGGAACAGAATTCATTCAGTAAGAGTGCATAAAAACAATTCTTAATTTAATACTTGTTAAAAGAATTGTATAAAACTAGCTTTAATATTTATATTAAATTGTTTGTTTGTTTGTTTCAGATGTTTATCTTTTGACTTCTTTCACTGCATGGTTAATTAAAGGGCTGGAGTCTCCAGGACAGCAGCCTGCTACCTAGTGGAAACCCCTATTTGTCTTGGTACCTTCAGAAGCCAGAAGTAAGACCCAGAATCTATTTGCTAGCATCATAAAAGAGACCAGGTCAAAGATAGCAAAAACTTAAAGAAATAGAATAAAATAAAAAGGTAAATAATATTTTGACTAGTGAGATATGGAACATAATGTACTTCTGCATGTCCTTCTACACCACAATTTTTCTCAGAAAATGATATTATTGCCATAAAGTTCTGAGTTTAAAGGTGAACATAATTTTTGCTCAGTTATCTTTTCAGCATTGTTTCAAAATCTTATTCTTGAGTATTTCCCAGAGAATATGCACACCAAACATTCTTGTGGAATCTTACTAGTTAATTTGTTAATTTGTCTTCATGGTCAATTAAGTCTGGCTTGGATTGCAATTACCCAAACTTGAATAGGACAACAAAGTCTACTCTTTCAACTTCTCCAAATTCTATTTTCAGGACAAAAGCAATTTGACGTTGGCACTATTTTTCTGGAGCCGTTCAATTCACCATGACCTGCACCGGGCTGACATGTGAGAACAGTCACATTGTTTTCCTATTTAATGAAAGCTGGCGTAACAGACTGACCCTCTGAGCAGTGGTAGCCTGGAACCATGTTCCCTATGGACCATTCTTAAATAAAGGCCCAGGAAGGTGTCAATGATAGACACAGGCTACCCTGAGACATTAAAATAAAGGATCCATCATTGCTCTTCACACAAGCTGCGTCTTCTTTTGAACTATAGACTCATGGCTGTGGCTTCCAACACACAGGCAGTGGGAGCTTAGGTTCTCACACAGAGCTGACAAAAATCAGGAAATCCTGCAGGACCTGGTTCTACTTGATGGGAAAGAGGCAACAGGGGAAGAGTCTTTCTAAGCACCACTCAGAAAAATATATTATAAAATAATTCTTTTTTCATATTGTTCCATCATCCCAAGTGAAGTTTTTCATCAAAAAAATCCTTTGATTAGTCTGCCCTATATATTTATATTATATATGGCATATATATATTTTATATATATATGAAGAGAGACAGAGATAGAGATATAGATAGAATTATGATAGAATATGCACCAGACTGAAAAAACTGGTTTTCAGGTATTTCATTTTACTGTCTTAGGCATAAAATTCTTATACCTTTTTTTTTTTTTTGCTCTACGCGGGCCTCTCCCTGTTGTGGCCTCTCCCGTTGCGGAGCACAGGCTCCGGACGCGCAGGCTCAGCGGCCATGGCTCATGGGCCCAGCCACTCCACGGCATGTGGGATCTTCCTGGTCCGGGGCACGAACCCATGTCCCCTGCATCGGCAGGCGGACTCTCAACCACTGAGCCACCAGGGAAGCCCCTCTGCAGATTTTTGACATAACACAAAGTTACAATTACATCATGCCCATGTCCTTAGGTTTATCTACATTCCTTTTCCCCAGACTCCTAATCTCTGATCTGCCAATCTTCTCTTTGATTAACCAGCTACTTTGAAATCGCTGTAAACCCTTATCTAGGGCCAGTTCTCTATGCAGACTAAGATGATAACCAGGGGCACTGCTCATGTACCTGCTAGCTTAACATTTTATTTCAGACCCTGCCATTGATTGGGCTGTAGTGTGGGAACTGTACATCTTTGCTCAGACCAACACATGATACCAGCATAGCCATGGACAAAGCCTGGAGGTTTTTTTTTTCCTCTATGGAATTAGCTGGTTTACCACTCCCATGAAGCCAAAATATAAGCCGATGCAGAGGTGTTAGGGCAAGATTGGAAAGTGATATGGGGACCTGGGATACTTGTCCATGGAAATGAAGTGTGCCTGCTGAATTTGCTCAGGCCCAATCCTAAATGAACCATCTCCTTTCTAAGACTGACTGCGGTTGCGACCCACCCACCCTGATAATTTGATGAGTGTGAAATTACCAGGTTACAGTAGGAAGTTCAATCACACAGCTTCTTAATGTCCCATAGACACATCTACCAGAGGTCTGTGACATCCTGTGAGCTGATTTTTGAATAGTGTATAATATTTTTATTTTTTAAGGATGTCATGATCTTGCACTACAAGTCTACAAATCTAAGATGTGGGTTTATAATAGAGCTTTTCAGAGTGTGCTCACGATATCCTTATCTAATCCAAATGTAACCTGCACCAGGTGATGTGTTAGATCATTTGGTCCAAGCGATGGAGCTGCTCATATTGCTACCTGAACCTGATGCAGAGTCCTCTCCTGCTGTGGGCCTCCTGCGATCTGGAAGCCTTCTAACTATACCTGATCAATGGGATGTGGTAGTCCCCCTACCTCCTAAGAATGTAATGTGCTCTCTCAACATTTCATGAGGCCTACACACCTCTGTGCTTCACTTTCTGTGGCAGGAGACGCAAGGTGCGATGACTTGCTATCTATCTTGAGGAGCATATGCCATCCTGCCTCAGACCTCTGGACCCGAGCCATATTCACTGATAGGGAAGGTCATGAATTTTTTAAGTATTTGCATTCCATCCTCTGACCTTATATATTTACAAGTCACCAAGAGTTCTTGCAATTTCTTGATCATCGGGTTTACTTAAAATGTTTTGATCAGCAGGTAGTTTATAGTGCAACACGCTGCGGAACGTCCAGATGATCAACGTTTCTTTGGTCTACATTGTAACAGAGAGCAAGACGGTTAACACTGTCCTTGGACAAGACTGAGGATATGAGCTGGTGTTCATTCTAGATGCAAGCAAACTATATCAGAGGACCACCTTAGATTGTGTGTCTTCACTCTGCTGTTCTGTCATGTAAATGATCAAGTATGGACAAAATTCTATTAAAATAATGGGTATAAAGTTTTAGTTATGCAAGATGACTGAGTTCTAGAGATGTGATCTAAAACACAGTGCCTATTGTTAAAATTTGTTAAGAGGGTAGACCACATGTTAAATATTCTTACCGAATGTACACATACACACAAACACACACCCACAGCTAAAAGCAGCAACAACAAATAAAATGGATGCAAGGAATCTTTTGAAGAATATTTAATATATTACATTTTTCCCTTTAGGTTGTTCTTTGCTTAACCATTTGTAACATTTTGTAGATTGTTGATACTGGAAAACTTGAAGAAATTTAACAGGTTATCTTATATCCAGCAGTGACCAAGGTGCAGTAAGAATGAATCTTAAGTCAACCTGTGTCTTAATGACCTCTAACAGAGAGATGCACTGTATCAATCACTGAGGAGTAGATCACCTATTCCAACGACCTCCTTTTACACATAAAGACAGAGAAACCAAGAGACCTGCACTCCTTGGAGATAAAAAAATTCACTATTATTTCTTCTCATTGTAAGATGAATCCTGAGGCCTCTTTCATGTCTGTGAGTGCCCTGAGAAATCATTGCATGTGATGTGTTTAGTCTCAATGATATTTGTGATCATGTGACTTTAAAAAAATTAAGTTGCCAGTGGAGACTTGTGCTCACCTAATTTGTAACATCCAGTAAAAGCTTCAAGAGAGAAAGTCACCATCAGCTGCAAAGTATCAACATATTAGTACCCACTTGAGCAGATACCAATGAAAATATGACAAGTCCCCAGTCTTCTCAAACCATACGTCCATCCGTCCGCTGGTATCCTTCTTTGGTGTCATTACAGTGAGTCTGAGACAAATTTTACCTCTGCAATCATTAGCCTAAAGGCTCAAAATGCACCGTATTATTACTACCAACAACATAAGGATTTGTATCTCAAAATGTGACAGCCCTGAACAAAGAGAGTCCACTGATTCAGTTATTTCTTCTTATCCAGGTTACCAATGTCTAACAGGGGAGATCTGGTGGAAAGCTCAGGGAAAGGGACTTAGAAATGTTGTTTATTCCCATCTCAGATGACAGTGGCTGGAACCATACATCCTTCTGTTTTTGCAAGATGTTATATATTTCCAGGTCAGATTAGGACAACTACTAGAAGTTATTTGGTGTGTACAATTAAGCATACTCATTACAAATATGTTTATGGGACATTCCAGGATAACATGACAGCTAGTTTGGAACAGTCACAATAAACATGACCCTCTGTATACAACACGATCATCTATAGGATAAAAGGCAACTAAACATGAGTTGATGCACTATATAAAAGGGTGAGAATTTTATAATTTTATTTCAAGAGATCTTGATATACTTGTTTCTCATAAAAACAATTATGGATTTAAGATATAGATTTGAATTTTGCAGCAAACTGTAGCAAAAGGCAAGTTAAAAGGATAAGTCAGGGCTTCCCTGGTGGCGCAGTGGTTGAGAGTCCGCCTGCCAATGCAGGGGACACGGGTTCGTGCCCCGGTCCGGGCGAAGTGGCTGGGCCCATGAGCCATGGCTGCTGAGCCTGCGCATCTGGAGCCTGTGCTCCGCAACAGGAGAGGCCACAACAGTGAGAGACCCGCGTACCACAAAAAAAATAAAAAAAGGATAAGTCAAATGGAAGAATAATGTTTGAGGAGCGTATCATTTTCTGTTCTTCATCCTTTGCTCCATTGGCAATTCTTCTGCCATAGTTCATCCCCCAATATTGTTAAATGCCATATCTGATCAGTGAGGGTTTTATTTTTTCCCCTGAATCTGAAAATCTAACAGAGAGTGAGGTAGATTCCTCAAATCAAATTATCTATATTGATGTTGACACTAAAAGGTACAGTTTTGCTTATTTAATACTTGAAATAAAGACAAAAATCTTATTTTAAGACTGGGTGTTAGTTTTAGTTGGTACTTATTTCTATACCCTCATTCTCAGGAGCTAAATCCCCATTGGGAAATGAAGTTCTGTCTCATCTATGTCTGTGCATAAAATGACTGAGCTTTCTGAAGCTATGGCTTTGGAGACAACATCTACCAGTGTCCTCTACCAGAGTCTGCATTCCCCTGCCTGGGGTGGTGAAATATTATTGTGGCCCTTAACTCTATTCTTCAGATATATCAATTCCTTATTTTCTTCACTATTGAGTCTTAGGAAACACAGAGACGGTATGAAAGCTAGCTGTGTCTTTGTCATATTCTGCGAGTTAGATTCTCTTCTTTTTTTTTTTTAACATCTTTACTGGAGTATAATTTCTTTACAATGGTGTGTTAGTTTTTGCTTTATAACAAAGTGAATCAGTTATACATATATATATGTCCCCATATCTCTTCACTCTTGCATCTCCCTCCCTCCTACCCTCCCACTCTCCCTATCCCACCCCTCTAGGTGGTCACAAAGCACCGAGCTGATCTCCCTGTGCTATGCGGCTGCTTCCCACTAGCTATCTATTTTAATCCCGACTTGCCCCTAGGTTCTTCTGACCATTTTTTTTCTTTCTTTTTTTTTTTAGATTCCATATATACGTGTTAGCATACAGTATTTGTTTTTCTCTTTCTGACTTACTTCACTCTCTATGACAGTCTCTAGGTCCATCCATCTCACTAAAAATAACTCAGTTTCGTTCCATTTTATGGCTCAGTAATATTCCACTGTATATATGTGCCACATCTTTTTCCATTCATCTGTTGATGGACACTTAGGTTGTTTCCATGTCCTGGCTATTGTAAATAGAGCTGCAATGAACATTTTGGTACATGACTCTTTTTGAATTATGGTTTTCTCAGGGTATATGCCCAGTAGTGGGATTGCTGGGTCATATGGTAGTTCTATTTGTAGTTTTTTAAGGAACCTCCGTACTGTTCTCCATAGTGGCTGTACCAATTCACATTCCCACCAGCAGTGCAAATATCTAGGAATAAACCTACCTAAGGAGACAAAAGACCTGTATGCAGAAAATTATAAGACACTGATGAAAGAAATTAAAGATGATACAAATAGATGGAGAGATATACCATGTTCTTGGATTGGAAGCATCAACATTGTGAAAATGACTATACTACACAAAGCAATCTACAGATTCAATGCAATCCCTATAAAACTACCAATGGCATTTTTCACACAGCTAGAACAAAAAGTTTCACAATTTCTATGGAAACACAAAAGACCCCAAATAGACAAAGCAATCTTGAGAACGAAAAATGGAGCTGGAGGAATCAGGCCCCCTGACTTCAGACTATACTACAAAGCTACAGTAATCAAGACAGTATGGTACTGGCACAAAAACAGAAATATAGATCAATGGAACAGTATAGAAAGCCCAGAGATAAACCCACGCACATATGGTCACCTTATCTTTGATAAAGGAGGCAGGAATGTACAGTGGAGAAAGGAGAGCCTCTTCAATAAGTGGTGCTGGGAAAACTGGACAGGTACATGTAAAAATATGAGATTAGATCACTCCCTAACACCATATACAAAAATAAGCTCAAAATGGATTAAAGACCTAAATGTAAGGCCAGAAACTATCAAACTCTTAGAGGAAGACATAGGCAGAACACTCTATGACATAGATCACAACAAGATCCTTTTTGACCCACCTCCTAGAGAAATGGAAATAAAAACAAAAATAAACAAATGGGACCTAATGAAACGTCAAAGCTTTTGCACAGCAAAGGAAACCGTAAACAAGACGAAAAGACAACCCTCAGAATGGAAGAAAATATTTGCAAATGAAGCAACTGACAAAGGATTAATCTCCAAAATTTACAAGCAGCTCATGCAGCTAAATATCAAAAAAAACAAACAACCCAATCCAAAAATGAGCAGAAGACCTAAATAGACATTTCTCTAAAGAAGATACACAGATTGCCAACAAACACATGAAAGAATGCTCAACATCATTAATCATTAGAGAAATGCAAATCAAAACTACAACGAGATATCATCTCACACCGGTCAGAATGGCCACCATCAAAAAATCTACAAACAATAAATGCTGGACAGGGTGTGGAGAAAAGGGAACCCTCTTGCACTGTTGGTGGGAATGTAAATTGATACAGCCACTATGGAGAACAGTATGGAGGTTCCTTAAAAAACTAAAAATAGAAATACCATGTGACCCAGTAATCCCACTACTGGGCATATACCCTGAGAAAACCATAATTCAAAAAGAGTCATGTACCACAATGTTCATTGCAGCACTATTTACAACAGCCAGGACATGGAAGCAACCTAAGTGTCCATCAACAGATGAATCGATAAAGAAGACATGGCACATAAATACAATGGAATATTACTCCGCCATAAAAAAAAAACACGAAATTGAGTTATTTGTAGCGAGGTGGATGAACCTAGAGTGTGTCATACAGGGTGAAGTAAGTCAGAAAGAGAAAGGCAAATACCGTATGCTAATACATATATGTGGAACCTAAAAAAATATATATATTGGTTCTGAAGAACCTAGGGGCAGGACAGGAATAAAGACGCAGACATAGAGAACAGACCTGAGGACACAGGAGGGGAAGGGTAAGCTGGGACAAAGTGAGAGAGTGGCACTGACATATATACACTACCAAATGTAAAACAGATAGCTAGTGGGAAGCAGCCACTTAGCACAGGGCGATCAGCTCGGTGCTTTGTGACCACCTAGAGGGGTGGGATAGGGAGGGTGGGAGGGAGATGCAAGAAGGAGGAGATATAGGGATATAGGTATATGTATAGCTGATTCACTTTGTTATACAGCAGAAAGTAACACACCATCTTAAAGCAATTATACTCCAATAAAGATGTTTTTTTAAAAAAACTCACAATCAATATTCTTTGAGACTCTGCATTGAAAATTTTATGAACTGCTGTATCGCAAACTGCTGTTAGATGGCAGACATATGCTGAATAAACACAAGACATAATCCTGTTCTCAGAAATACTGAGAAGGTAAGTGACACTGTACCATTTTCAACAGGACCCCCTAAGGCTTGAATAGCTTCTGGCTTGGTGGGGACACCTGGGGAGGAGCTGTCTTCTGCTGAGTGGTGGAGAAACCCTCCTAAATGCTCTGTGCTCTGTGGCTGGAAGCCCTGCCTTGTCCCTCCCCTCTGTGATGGCTGTGTCCCCAGTGCCCATCTCTACCCGCCTCAGGAAGCACCTCGGGAAAATGGGGACGCCAGCTTTTCTCCTCTTCCTCTTGCTGTTCTGACTCTGGTGAGGAAGGAGGACTCAGGCTTCAGCCTCAGTTTCTCTGCATTGAACATGCACATGCCCTTGAAGAGGAAGTTGTTAGTCTGTTATTTTCTGATCAGAAATGCATCAAATGGAATGAGCTACCTACATGCTTCGTTTGCATATTGGGGATGTCAATGTTTGCTCTCCCACTGCGACGCCACTGGGGACACTGTGTGGACACCGTCTCCAGCCTTCCTCCCTGTGTCCCAGGAGAGAGAGGCCCCATCACCTGCAGGGCCAGCCAGAGAATTCACAGCGTCATGGCCTGACATTAGCAGAAAGTAGGACCAACCGCTGAGCTCCTGCACACTGACACTTACCCCTGGTCATAAGGCAGTGGGTCTGCACAGACATCACTCTCCTCACCAGCAGAAGAACTGCCTTCAGGAGTCCCGGGACACTCCTCCTGTCATCACTCTGAGCCCAAGCCTAACCCAGCTTTCTCTCCTAGAGTTCTTAAGCTTTCTGGGGCCATCTCAGGGGAATAAGGCTGGGCCAACCCCCTCTCCTCCTGACCCTCCCTTCCCACCTCCTCTATGGGCACCTCCAGTGCATCTCACCTTCATCACTGAGTGAAGCACTTTGGTGTGTTCTGTCGACCTCCTACTCTGAATTCACTGATTTTAATTCATCTTTATGTCATACACATGCATTCTCATCTTGAGATTTGAGGCCCTTGTTTCTCACATCCTGACCCATTGTTATCCTGTAGTTCTAATTCCACTCCATGAATCCTTGTGGAGGAGTCGTTGTTGGCAGGTTGAGGTTATTGGAAACCATAAAGTAAGATACAAATACTCAGATGCTAGCAATAAGGGACAGGGGAAGACCTGGCCCATTGAGAACAAGAGTCCTGGCAGCCATGAGAAGCAATGAACCCTGGGGCAGGGGGGACATCCCTCCTCACTCCGAGTCAGACCCAAGGCTGAGAACAGGCTTGAGTGTTCTCAAGTGGAGTGGTTTCGTTTGTGTGACTACACTTGCACCTGAGGTCACCTGTGTTGCTCTTAGGGAGGGAAGCCACCAGGGGAGGTTCTGCCTATGGGATGAGCTCTGGAAAGAAATATTTCTCCTCTTGAGTCCCTGGCACACTACATATCTCCCCCAGTGCCTGCAGCTTCACAGGGTCCCCCAGACCTCCCTCGGATCACTCAGAGTCCTCAAAAATGAGCAGGTCCCTGATGACCCATCAGGAACGTGGGTGTGGGGTCCTGGGCTTCATCACCATCAGGCTCTGTAGTGGGGAAGTGGCCATAGAGCAATGAACTCACTGTTGATTTGAAAGGTTCATGCTCATTTTTCAAAATATAAAATCATTTTTATGACCACCTAGAGGGGTGGGATAGGGAGAGAGGGAGGGAGACACAAGAGGGAGGGGATATGGGCATATATATATATATCTGACTCACTTTGTTACACAGCAGAAACTAACACACCATTGTAAAGCAATTATACTCCAATGAAGATGTTAAAAATATATATATAGAATCAATTTTATAATGCAATTTAGCTTATGGTAACTTAGCAAAACAAGGGAAAACAAGAAATGTGTCACACTTATATCAATTAGAGGATGTTGATTTATGTTACTAATGTATGTAACTTTAATTTGATTTAAAAGTCTCAGCCAAAATAAACTTTATTTCCTATAACTTAAAATGTTTATATATGCTGAGAATATAAAACATAGGAAAAAGAAATTGAAGATGATTCAAAGAAATAGAAAGATATCCCATGCTCTTGGATTGGAAAAACTGACATTGTTAAAATGGTCATACCACCCAAATCAATCTACAGATTTAATGCAATCTCTATCAAATTACCCATGATATTTTTCACAGGACTAGAACAAATAATCCTAAAATTTACATGGAACCACAAAACACCAAAATTACAAAGTAATCCTGAGGAAAAAGAACCTAGCTGGAGGTATAACCCTCCCAGACTTCAGACAATAGTACAAAGTTATAGTAATCAAAACAGCGTAGTATTGGCACAAAAACAGACCAATGGAACAGACTAGAGAGCTCAGAAAAAAACCCACACACCTACTGTCAATTAATCTTCAGCAAAGGAAGCAAGAATATTCAATGGAGAAAAGACAGTCTGTTCAGCAAGTGGTGTTGGGAAAGTTGGACAGCTCATCTAAACCAATGAAGTTAGAACACTCCCTCACAAAAATAAATTCAAAATGACTTAAAGCCCTAAATATAAGACATGGCACCATAAAACTCCTAGAAGAGATCATAAGGAAAACATTCTCCGATGTAAATTGTAGCAGTATTTTTTCAGATTAGTCTCTCAAGACAAAAGAAATAAAAGCAAAAGTAAACAAATGGGACCTAACCAAACTTACAACTTTTGCGCAGAAAGGAAACCATAAACAAAATGAAAACACTACCTACAGACTGGGAGAAAATACTTACAAACGATGTGACCAACAAGGGCTTAATTTCCAAATATACAAACAGTTCATACAACTCAATGTCAAAAAACTAACAATGCAATCAAAAAACTGGCAGAAGAACAAAATAGACACTTCTCCAAAGAAGACATACAAATGGCCAACAGGCACATGATAAGATGCTCAACATTGCTAATTATTAGAGAAATAGAAATCAAAACTACAAAGAGCTACATACCAGTCAAACTGGCCATCATCAAAAAGTCTACAAATAGGAAGGAGCTTCAAGATGGTGGAAGAGTAAGACGTGGAGATCACCTCCCTACCCACAAATACATCACAAATACATCTACATGTGGAACAACTCCTACAGAACAGCTACTGAGTGCTGGCAGAAGACCTCAGACCTCCCAAAAGGCAAGACACTCCCCACGTACCTGCGTAGGGCAAAAGAAAAAACAGAGACAAAGAATAGGGACAGGACTGGCACCAGTGGGAGGGAGCTGTGAAGGAGGAAAGGTTTCCACACACTAGGAAGCCCCTTCGCGGGCGGAGACTGCGGGTGGCGGAGGGGGAAGCTTCGGAGCCACGGAGGAGAGCGCAGCAACAGGGGTGCGGAGGGCAAAGCAGAGAGTTTCCCGCACAGAGGATCGGTGCCGACCGGGCTTCGGTTGATGGCAGGGAGAGGACTGGCTGCCTCAACACAGCCTGGAGGGGCAAGAGCCTTTTTCTTGCCTCTTTGTTTCCTGGTGCACGAGGAGAGGGGATTACGAGCGCTGCTTAGAGGAGCTCCAGAGACGGGTGCGAGCAGTGGCTATCAGCGCAGACCCCAGAGACGGGCATGAGACGCTAAGGCTGCTACTGCCGCCACCAAGAAGCCTGTGTGCGAGCACAGGTCACTATCCACATCCCCCTTCCGTGGAGCCTGTGCAGCCTGCCACTGCCAGGGTCCCGTGATCTAGGGACAACTTCCCCGGGAGAACGCACGGCGCGCCTCAGGCTGGTGCAACGTCACGCAGGCCTCTGCCGCCGCAGGCTCACCCCACATCCGTACCCCTCCCTCCTCCCAGCCTGAGTGAGCCAGAGCCCCCTAATCAGCTGCTCCTTTAACCCCATCCTGTCTGAGAGAAGAACAGACACCCTCAGGCGACCTACACGCAGAGGCGGGGCCAAATCCAAAGCTGAACCCTGGGAGCTGTGAGAACAAAGACGAAAAGGGAAATCTCTCCCAGCAGCCTCAGGAGCAGTGGATTAAACCTCCACAATCAACCTGATGTACCCTGCATCTGTGGAATACCTGAATAGACAACGAATCATCCCAAATTGAGGAGGTGGACTTTGGGAGCAACTATATATATATATATTTTTTTCCCTTTTTCTCCTTTTGTGAGTGTGTATGTGTATGCTTCTGTGTGTGATTTTGTCTGTATAGCTTTGCTTTTACCATATGTCCTAGGGTTCTGTCTGTTCGGGGTTTTTTTGTTTGTTTGGTTTTATTTTGTTTTTTTTAGTACACTTTTTGGCGCTTGTTATCATCGGTGGATTTGTTTTTTGGTTGGGTTGCTCTCTTCCTTCTTTCCTTCTTTTTTTCTTCTTTCTTTTATTACTTTTTAAAATTGTTTCTAATAATTATTTTTTATTTTAATAACTTTATTTTATTTTATCTTCTTCTTTCTTTGTTTCTTTTTTTTTCTCCATTTTATTCTGAGCCGTGTGGATGACAGGCTCTTGGTGCTCCAGCCAGGCGTCAGGGCTGTGCCTCTGAGGTGGGAGAACCAAGTTCAGGACACTGGTCCACAAGAGACCTCCCAGCTCCACATAATATCAAATGGTGAAAATCTGGCAGAGATCTTCATCTCAATGCCAAGACCCAGGTCCACTCAACGACCAGCAAACTACAGTGCTGGACACCCTATGCCAAACAACTAGCAAGACAGGAACACAACCCCACCCATTAGCAGACAGGCTGTGTAAAATCGTAATAAGGCCACAGACACCCCAAAACACACCACCAGATGTGTACCTGCCCACCAGAAAGACAAGATCCAGCCTCATCCACCAGAACACAGGCACTAGTCCCCTCCACCAGGAAGCCTACACAACCCACTGAACCAACCTTAGCCACTGGGGGCAGACACCAAAAACAATGCGAACTAAGAACCTGCAGCCTGTGAAAAGGAGACCACAAATACTGTAAGTTAAGCAAAATGAGAAGACAGAAAAACACACAGCAGATGAAGGAGCAAGGTAAAAACCCACCAGATGTAACAAATGAAGAGGAAATAGTCAGTCTACCTGAAAAAGAATTCAGAGTAATGATAGTAAAGATGATCCAAAATCTTAGAAATAGAATGGAGAAAATACAAGAAACGTTTAACAAGGACCTAGAAGAACTAAAGAGATGAACAACACAATAAATGAAATTAAAAAGACTCTAGATGGGATCAATAGCAGAATAACTGAGGCAGAAGAACGGATAAGTGACCTGGAAGATAAAATAGTGGAAACAACTACTGCAGAGCAGAATAAAGAAAAAAGAATGAAAAGAATTGAGGACAGTCTCAGAGACCTCTGGGACAACATTAAATGCACCACCACTCGAATTATAGGGGTCCCAGAAGAAGAAGAGAAAAAGAAAGGGACTGAGAAAATATTTGAAGGGATTATAGTTGAAAACTTCCCTAATATGGGAAAGGAAACAGTTAATCAGGTCCAGGAAGCACAGAGAGTCCCATACAGGATAAATCCAAGGAGAAACATGACAAGACACATATTAATCAAACTATCAAAAATTAAATACAAAGAAAACATATTAAAAGCAGCAAGGGACAGGGCTTCCCTGGTGGCGCAGTGGTTGGGAGTCCGCCTGCCAATGCAGGGGACGCGGGTTTGTGCCCCGGTCCAGGAGGATCCCACATGCCGCGGAGCGGCTGGGCCCGTGAGCCGTGGCCGCTGAGCCTACGGGTCCGGAGCCTGTGCTCCGCAACGGGAGAGGCCACGACAGTGAGAGGCCCGCGTACCGCAAAAAACAAAACAAAACAAAACAAAATAAAAAAAGCAGCAAGGGAAAAACAACAAATAACACACAAGGGAATCCCCATAAGGTTAACAGCTGATCTTTCAGCAGACACTCTACAAGCCAGAAGGGAGTGGCAGGACATAGTTAAAGTGATGAAGGGGAAAAAGCTACAACCAAGATTACTCTACCCAGCAAGGGTCTCATTCAGATTTGACAGAGAAATTAAAACCTTTACAGACAAGCAAAAGCTAAGAGAATTCAGCACCACCAAACCAGCTTTACAACAAATGCTAAAGGAATTACTCTAGGCAGGAAACACAAGAGAAGGAAAAGACCTACAATAACAAACCCGAAACAATTAAGAAAATGGTAAATAGGAACATACATACATATGGATAATTACCTTAAATGTAAATGGATTAAATGCTCTACCCAAAACACACAGACTGGCTGAATGGATACAAAAACAGACCCATATATAGGCTGTCTACAAGAGACTCACTTCAGACCTAGGGACACATACAGACTGAAAGTGAGGGGATTGAAAAAGATATTCCATGCAAATGGAAACAAAAAGAAAGCTGGAGTAGCAATTCTCATATCAGGCAAAATAGACTTTAAAACAAAGACTATTACAAGACACAAAGAAGGACACTACATAATGATCAAAGGATCAATCCAAGAAAAATATATAACAATTGTAAATATTTATGCACCCAACATAAGAGCACCCCAATACATAAGGCAAATACTACCAGCCATTAAAGGGGAAATCGACAGTAACACAATCATACTAGGGGACTTTAACACCCCACTTTCACCAATGGACAGATCATCCAAAATCAAGGTAAATAAGGAAACACAAGCTTTAAATGATACATTAAACAAGATGGACTCAATTAATATTTATAGGATATTCCATCCAAAAACAACAGAATACACTTTCTTCTCAAGTGCTCATGGAACATTCTCCAGGATAGATCATATCTTGGGTCACCAATCAAGCCTTAGTAAATTTTAGAAAATTGAAATCGTATCAAGTATCTTTTCCAACCACAATGCTATGAGTCTAGATATCAATTACAGGAAAAATTCTGTAAGAATACAAACGCATGGAGGCTAAACAATACACTATTTAATAACCAAGAGATCATGGAAGAAATCAAAGAGGAAATCAAAAAATACCTAGAAACAAATGACAATGAAAACACGACGACCCAAAACCTACGGGATGCAGCAAAAGCAGTTCTAAGAGGGAAGTTTATAGCAACACAATCCTACCTTAAGAAACAAGAAACATCTCAAATAAACAACCTAATCTTACACCGAAAGCAATTAGAGAAAGAAGAACCAAAAAAACCCAAAGTTAGCAGAAGGAAATAATCATAAAGATCAGATCAGAAATAAATGAAAAAGAAATGAAGGAAACGATAGCAAACATAAATAAAACTAAAATCTGGTTCTTGAGAAGATAAACAAAATTGATAAACCATTAGCCAGACTCATCAAGAAAAAAAGGGAGAAGACTCAAATCAATAGAATTAGAAATGAAAAAGGAGAAGTAACAACTGACACTGCAGAAATACAAAAGATCATGAGAGATTACCACAAGCAACTCTATGCTGATAAAATGGACAATCTGGAAGAAATGGACAAATTCTTAGAAATGCACAACCTGCCGAGACTGAATCAGGAAGAAATAGAAAATATGAACAGACCAATCACAAGCACTGAAATTGAAAGTGCGATTAAAAATCTTGCAACAAACAAAAGCCCAGGACCAGATGGCTTCACAGGCGAATTCTATCAAACATTTAGGGAAGAGCTAACACCTATCCTTCTCAAACTCTTCCAAAATATAGCAGAGGGAGGAACACACCCAAACTCATTCTACAAGGCCACCATCACACTGATACCAAAACCAGACAAAGATGTCACAAAGAAAGAAAACTACAGGTCAATATCACTGATGAACATAGATGCCAAAATCCTCAACAAAATACTAGCAAACAGAATCCAACAGCATATTAAAAGGATCATACACACACAGCAAAAGAAACCATAAACAAGATAAAAAGACAACCCTCAGAATGGGAGAAAATATTTTCAAATGAAGCAACTGACAAAGGATTAATCTCCAAAATTTACAAGCAGCTCATGCAGCTCAATATCAAAAAAACAAACAACCCAATCCAAAAATGGGCAGAAGACCTAAATAGAAATTTCTCCAAGGAAGATATACAGATTGCCAACAAACACATGAAAGAAAGCTCAACATCATTAACCATTCGAGAAATGCAAATCAAAACTACAATGAGATATCATCTCACACCAGTTAGAATGGCCATGATCAAAAAATCTACAAACAATAAATGCTGGAGAGGGTGTGGAGAAAAGGGAACCCTCCTCTTGCACTGTTGTTGGGAATGTAAATGATACAGCCACTATGGAGAAGAATATGGAGGTTCCTTAAAATATTAAAAATAGAACTACCATACCACCTATCCCACTACTGGGCATATACCCTCAAAAAGCCATAATTCAAAAAGAGTCATTTACCACAATGTTCACTGCAGCTATATTTACAATAGACAGGACATGGAGGCAACCTACGTGTCCATCAACAGATGAATTGATAAAGGAGATGTGGCACATACATACAATGGAATATTACTCAGCCATAAAAAGGAACGAAATTTGTAGTGAGGTGGATGGACCTAGAGTATGTCATTCAGAGTGAAGTAAGTCAGAAAGAGAAAAACAAATACCATATGCTATCACATATATATGGAATCTAAAAAACAAACAAAAAAAAGTCATGAGGAACCTAGGGGCAAGATGGGAATAAAGATGCAGACCTACTAGAGAATGGACTTGAGGATATGGGGAGGGGGAAGGGTAAGCTTGGACAAAGTGAGAGAGTGGCATGGACATATATACACTACCAAACGTAAGATAGATAGCTAGTGGGAAGCAGCCGCATAGCACAGGGAGATCAGCTCGGTGCTCTGTGACCACCTAGAGGGGTGGGATAGGGAGGGTGGGAGGGAGGGAGATGCAAGAGGGTAGAGATATGGGGATATGTATATGTATAACTGATTCACTTTGTTATAAAGCAGAAACTAACACACCATTGTAAAGCAATTATACTCCAATAAAGATGTTTAAAAAAAAGTCTACAAACAATAACTTCTGGAGGGGGTGTGGAGAAAAGGGAACACTCCTACACTGTCGATGGGAATGTAAATTGATGCAACCACTATGGAAAATAGTATAAAGTTCCTTAAAATAAAAATACAGTTACGATATGATACAGCAGTCACACTCCTGGGCATATATCCAGAAAAGACGAAAATTCTAATTTGAAAAGATACATGCACCCCAATGTTCACTGCAACACTATTTATAATAGCCAAGACATGGAAGCATCCTAAGTGTCTATCAACAGATGAGTGGATAAAGATGATGTGGGATATATATAGATAGATATACATATAGATATAGATGAAGGAATATTACTCAGCCATGAAAAAGAACAAAATATTGCCATTTGCAGCAACACGCGTGGACCTAGAGATTATAATACTAAATGAAGTAAGTCAGAGAAATACAAATGTTATATGATGCCACTTGTATGTGGAATCTAAAAAATAACACAAATGAAATTTGCAAAACAGAAACAGACTGACAGAAATAGAAAACAAACTAATGGTTACCAAAGGGGAAAGGGGTGGGGGAGAGATAAATTAAGACTATGGGATAAAGAGATACATGAGGGTCTTAAAACAGGGAAATTATCCTGGATTATCTCTGGTTTACCCCTGCTGGTGAGTCCTTGTTCACTCAGGCTGGGGCTAATGACATTTGATAGGTCCTATAGATAAAAATATTGAAAACTTTAGCCCTTGCTTTCAAGGAAGACACTGCCTTTTGGGGAAGATGATCCCTTAGATATACAAATGATTACAGTATAACTGATTTAGGCTGTGGTTATAGGTAAAGACAAAAGGGACTGTAGTGGAAAAAGGATGGAACACTGCACAAAAGAGACACTGCACGAGGAAAGTTTTTACAGAGGAAAAGGGATTTTCATGGGTATAAGATGGGGACGAGTATTTCTTTTCCCCGGGAAGAGGTTGGGGCAGCATCTCACTGCTGTTATGAAGTCTCACTTTAGGGATGTCCCTTCCCTAGGGCATCACAGAAATATTCTTCACTCTTGCAGGGAAGCCAAGTAGAGGGAGGCCCTACCCTTCTTTCCAAGAACCTCAGCACCCTCGAAGAGTCACACTGAGTTCTTTTTCTCATGTCTCTGTTTTCTAGACTATGACCTACTTTAGGGAAAGGCTGACTCAACTTTGGATGCTGAAGAGTTCCAAAATTTAAATGGTTGAGAATCTGTGTTTCCAGTGGGCATGCCAGCTCTCACATGGGCAATGACCATGGCGGGGGGTGGGAATCAAGGAAGGGACAATTTTTAATTAAAAAGTGCAGTATATATATATATATATATATATATATATATATATATATATTCCATTTTATATACAATATATTCCATTTTATATATTATATATATAATATGTGAAAGGAGGAAAACCTGCCATTTGCAACAACAGGGATGGACCTCGAGCACATTATGCTCAATGAGGTAAGTCAAAAAGAGAAAGACAAGTACTGTATGATATCACTTATATGTGGCATCTAAAACAGTTAAACTTGTAAGAAAGGGATGATCAATCAGGAGTTTTCACCAGGCCACATATACTTGTGCAAACCCAGCCTGCGCCCTCTGCTCCTGTCTCCCACAGAGCTCGTCCCATTTTCCTGCAGAGCAGTGAGGTTGCTTCCGTCACACATAACACATCACTCAGGTCCTGGTCCTGCCCCAACAGGATAAACAGGGCTGGGTATGGAGCTGATGCTCTGCTGACCACTGGCAGGGCTGCCGCAGAGAAGGCTACTGGATCTGTCTGCAGCTCGATGCTGGCTCTGTCTGCTCCAAGGCTCTGGTGCCTGCATGGACTATTCCGTGGAGGTCAGGGTGACATCAGTGAGCTGTCACCTCCATGACCACACAGGGCCACGCAGAACTCCTCCCACTCTCAGACCCCAGGCTCATTTTTTCCATTAAAATCGATCTCAACCTGCTGATTCCTTTCTTTGGTCACTAAAGACGCTTTTGTAGAATCAGCAGAAGTCCCTACCTACAGTGAGGAAAGAACATTCCAGTTCAAAATGCTTCCTTGAATTCCTGAGGATTCTACATGCAGCAGTAACGGGATTGTTCAGCCTGCTTGTTTGCCCAGGTCTCATGTTCTCTGGGAACACGTAGTTCTAAAGTCAAAACGGTCAGAGTGACCACAGGACTGTGTCCTGTCCCTGGGGAACTGCCTACCACCTCATTTCCCTGCTGTGTTCGGTTCACCCCTTATGGTAACTGACAGGGTCCTCCTAAGGAAGGGTGCCAACAGACAGATAGACCCACAGAAAGAAACAAGGGGCCCAGACTAAACCAGACAGGCAGGCGTGCTCCGTGAAGGTGCAGAAGACTAAAGGAGATTGCTGACATCCCAGGAGGTCTTCACAAACCTCACTCCCATAATCATCACTCAGTCTTGTCCATGAGAACCCCAGAGCTACAAACTTGTCCCAAAGACCTGAAAATAGTACAGAGGACTTGATCCGAGACCCTGAGACTCCCCAGCTTACAACACACAGGAGAGAACCCAAGGGCCCCACTGTGGTCTCTGAGGGCAGCAGCACATCATCCTTCCTCTGGAGACGTGGGCTGGACAGGCTCCTGCATTGTTAGGTCAGCAACATATACCCATATGCTGTCAGTATGTGGCTTCCCATATTAACGTTTTCCTTCAGCAACAACTTAATTTTAATTGCCAGTCTTTGTCGGTAGTGGTTGTGTATATTTGGAAATACATTCTCTGTGATGAAGCCTGGCTGACTTGGCTTTCCTGTGATATCTGATTGGCTGGTTTGGTCTTCAATCAAGGGTAAATTTGCAAACTGGTTAGAGCAGAAAGTAAAACAAGCCCCCATTTCTGTAAGAATAGACCCTTGAGTGACCACTCTGCAGGCATCTGGCAGGCTCTGAAGTGAGCTCTGTCCCAGCCTCTGGAGAGGAGCCTGTGAATGGGTCAGCCTCACTGGTACTGCCCAGTCCAGCCTAAGAGTCTTTGGGACCAGAGGCACCTCCCTCACCTCCAAGTCCTCCTGCAGCTGTAGATGCAGTAAGCCTGCTGCCCTCAGAGGGCTCTAGAGAAGAGCTCTGGTCAGGCCATCAGACATGCAAATCAACTCCAAGGAAGCCTGTGTTTATTTAGTCCCAGGGCTCAGCCTCAATTCCAAAGCAATACTATCTCCTGCCCTTCGGTACAGAAGCAACGGATTCCAGGGACACTCCAAGATGAGCTCCCAGATCCAGCTCCTCTGTCTCCTGGTGATGGGTTTTCAGGGTAAGCATGTTTCCCACTGCAGATTCTGAGCTAGAACTTTAGCCCTTGACAAAGAGATCACGTGCTCATAGGGCTTTAGAAATTACAATGCAATATGTAGAGTTGGTTTTTTTTTTGTTTTTTTGGTTTTTATTTATTTTTGGCTGTGTTGGGTCTTCGTTTCTGTGCGAGGGCTTTCTCTAGTTGCGGCGAGCGGGGACCACTCTTCATCGCGGTGCGCGGGCCTCTCACTATCTCGGCCTCTCTTGTTGCGGAGCACAGGCTTCAGACGCTCAGGCTCAGTAGTTGGGGGTCACGGGCCCAGTTGCTCCGCGGCACGTGGGATTTTCCCAGACCAGGGCTCGAACCCGTGTCCCCTGCATTGGCAGGCAGATTCTCAACCACTGCGCCACCAGGGAAGCTCCCTGTAGAGTTGTTTTGACTTAACTCTTATTAGCATCCAAGGCAGAGTCCAAGGTTGACAATGAGGCAGAGGCATAAAGAACCTGGAACCTGTCCTCTTCCCCTGAGGACGATGGAGCCCTCTGTCCATGCCCCCTCCCCATGTCCACCCTCTCCTTAGAGGTGCACCAGGGACCCATTTAGACCAGAGTGAATGGACTCATCCCTCAGCCCCTGAGGATGGGACTGTCCCATGTTCTGTCACCTTTCACAGCTTGCCCTTGTCCTGAGGACATAGCAATAGCCACTTCGATGTGGATTCTGAGTCTTTGGGAAAAGTAACACTTTGTGTTGCCTTGGTGGGGTGTCCTTACAGGCTGCTGGGGACAGATCACACTGACCCAGACTCCAGAGACCCTGGCAGCATCTCAAGGAAGCTTTGTCTCCATAACATGTAAGAGCAGTGTGGAGGTAGGTACCTCCATGGCCTGGTACCAACAGAAACCCAAGGAGCCTCCCAGGCTGCTCATCTTTGGAGCTTCTGCCCGGGCCTCAGGAACCCCGTCCAGGTTCCAAGGAAGTGGCTCTGGCTTTGACTTCTCCCTCGCCATCCATGGAGTAGAGGCTGAAGATGTTGGGGTGTATTACTGCCAGCAGCACATCAGCCCACCTCTCACAGTGACAGGCCCTCAAATAAAAATATCCTTTCTGGTCTAATGATGCCCACTTGGTGAAAAGACACCTGCTTCCTGCAAGAAGCCACAATGTGAGATGTAAGATGTCCATATTTTAATGCCCATGTTCTCAGAGTCTAAGTTTCTGTGCTGGGTGAAGCAGGGGCATGCTGAGACATTACCTCACATTTAAACTGGATCTACATAGGGGAAAGGATGGAGGAGACTGGAGCCAAGCTGTGATCCAGACAGAAGCTTTAAATCGATTTTGTTGTTATTTCCGTTATCAACTGCAGCATAAAAGAACACCCCCCAAATCACAGCTTCAGAAAGCGACAGTTTATTATTTCTCGTGATTCTGTGGGCTGGCTGGGTGCTTTCTCTGCTGCCTTGCCAGGGGCTCACCCATGCTGCTGCAGTCAGCTGAAGGTCACCCGGGCTGAAAGGTCCAAGCTGTTCTCAGCCACAAGTCTGCCTATTGGTTCTGGGTGATGAGTGGGGAGTCTTGGTTTTCCCCTTAGGCACATGTAAGGGAAGTGGAGGTTGGTGAGAGACCTGCACCTCAGGTGCAGGCTCTAAACAGTGAATTGACTATAGAGAATTTTAAATGAATAATAATGATGCTTTTTATTATCACTGTGCACAGAAAATTCTGAACAATTCTCCTCCCCGCAGGAAGGACCAGTCCCACTCCCCTAGCCATCCTTGTCATGCCACTGGATGGCCTTCTCACATGTCTGGTGGTCAGTGCCGGCTGTTTGCCCAGAGCCTCAGTTTTCCTCCATGTGACCTCTCATCCTCTAATAGGCTACATCTTCTTTCTTACGTTCAAGAGGTGAGATGGAAGCTGCAACACTATTTGAGACCCGCTATCCAGAACTGGCACAGGGTTCTTTGAACCACATTCTGTTTGTCAAAGTAAGACCCAAACCCAGCTTGATTCAAGGCTTGATGAAATAGACTGCAGTCTTCATTGCAGAAACATGCAGCAATGTTTTTCTGATCTACCATAACTGTCTGAGTTATACATTTAAGGACAACAAAGAAGAATGGCTGCAATATTTATCAAATGCTTATTATGTTCCAAGAACTGAGCTAAGTCTTGGTATGAGAAGGATGTTTTATTCCCATCGTCCAGTAGAAAACGCGGTGGCAGAGAGAGGTTATAAAATGTGTTCAAGGTCATCCAGATAGTAAGGACAGATTCTAATCAGAAAATCTGATTCATAGAAGGGAGTGAGTATTATGAGAACACAGAAGGATTCTGTGTAGGTAGCTGATTGGAAAGATTCTGTGAGAGGCAAGGACACTGGTACTAGGAAAGGCTCCACATGTAACTTGCTGAGGACAGGGTTTGGGATCTCTTAATACCTTTTTTTTACATCTTTGTTGGAGTATAATTGCTTTACAACGATGTGTTAGTTTCTGCTGTGCAACAGCGAATCAGCTATATGTATACATATATCCCTATATCCCCTCCCTCTTGAGCCTCCCTCCCACCCTCCCTATCCCACCCCTCTAGGTGGTCACAAAGCCCCGAGCTGATCTCCCTGTGCTGTGCAGCAGCTTCCCACTAGCCATCCATTTTACATTTGGTAGTGTATATATGTCAATTCTACTCTCTCACTTCGTCCCAGCTTCCCCTTCCCCTCCTGTGCCCTCCAGTCTGTTCTCTACATCTGCGTCTTTATTCCTGCCCTGCCACTGGTCACTAGGTTCATCAGTACTCTTTTCTTTAGATTCCATATATAGGCATTAGCATACGGTTCTTAATACCTTTTTGTACCTTCATTGACAGTTCTGAAACTAATCAGTGTGACTAACTAAGATGACATTTGATCACTTAGAACCAGAGGGAAAATGTGATATTTTATTTTATTAAGATGATGACCAAAAAAAACCCAACAACAACAAGAAAATAACATACAAGCAATAGAGAAAACACTAGACTGAGGCCTTTTGATCAGAGATTAAGACTCTTAGTAGGGAGTAAATTGACCTTCTCTTTGCAGAAGACAGAGAAAACCGGGAAAGGAGATGTGAAACAAAGGTACAATCTTGGTTCCTCAAAGGAAACCTAAGAGGAAATGATGATTCTTTTTCCTGAGTGCCAACAGGCAGAAGGAATATTCTCATTCAAAAATAAATAATTAAGAGTGATTATAGTTACAGCATACTCAACACAGTAGGCTGGGAATCCTGGAGCAAAGAAAAGTGGACAAACAATCCCAGATCTCCGATACATCCCAAATCTGACCACCCCTGATCACCTCCACCTTCACTGCCCATCCTGGTGCAAGCTTCCACCATCTTTTACCTGGACAAGGGCCACACCCTCCCCAAAGATCAACATGTCTATTCTCAAGTCAGAAGCCAGGGCAATCTTTTAAAATGTGAGTTAAGCTTGTCCTCTGTTCCAAATCTTGCACTAGATTCTGCTTCACACAGAGGAAAAGCTCAAATCCTTACAACGCCTATCAGGTTCCCGCTGACCAGGACCCTCCCTGTTACTTCTCAGACCCCATCTCCTATGGCTCTGTCCACCGACTCACTGAGTTCAGCCTCACTGGCCACCTGGCTCTGCCCTGAACAAGCCACACACAGTCCTGCCCTTGGACCTCTGGTCCCACTGGTCCCTCTGACAGCAAAACTTTTCCTCCAAACACGCGTTGTGTTAACGCCTCATCTGTCAGTTCAGCCCAAAGCTTCCCTTCTCAACGATCACCCCAATCCTGCATGAATAGTACATCCTGCTCCACACTTTTGTTCGAAGCACTTCTCAACTTTACTTATTTCTTTTTTTACATTTTTGGTCACACCCTGTGGCTCGCAGGATCTCAGTTCTCCAACCAGGGATTCCACCCTTGCCCTTGGCAGTGAAAACTTGGAGTCCTAACCCCTGGACTGCCAGGGAATTCCCAAGTTTATTTATCTCTTTTTGATGTTTACCCTTTAGAGTCTGATTTTCTCTGGTAGAATTTCAGCTCCATAGGGTCAGGGACATTCGTTTCCTGTGAGCACTGACGTATCTCAGCGTTACACAAGAGTACCTGGCATATTCAAGGTGCTCAATAAACATCGTTGCATGAAGGTGGTACATTCTCATTAAGAAGAAAAACGACCACAAAGAAAGTAAAAGCATCCCCTCTGAGACAGTGTATCATTAAGGTATTAAATTTGTGCTGTGCTATTGCACTAAAGTAAGCAAGAAACAGAGTAGCTAAGGAAAAGCCCATGCATCTGATACCAGGCAACCTGGTTAAGTCCAGAGTAAGCTAGAGTGAGGATTTCAGAGGTGATATAAAAGCACACGAAAGGGCTTTCTTGGTGGCGCAGTGGTTGAGAGTCTGCCTGCCGATGCAGGGGACGTGGGTTCGTGTCCCGGTCCGGGAAGATCCCACATGCCGCGGAGCGGCTGGGCCCGTAAGCCATGGCCGCTGAGCCTGCGCGTCCGGAGCCTGTGCTCTGCAACGGGAGAGGCCACAACAGTGAGAGGCCCGCGTACAGCAAAAAAAAAAAAAAAAAAAAAGTGAAAAGACCCTAAATTATTAAAAATCTATTTGACAAGGAATGAATAATCCATTCACTACAAAATAACCTAGTAATCTTCCAGAAGTAAATCTGACATATTACATCTTTCTCCTGCATGATAAATAGAGTAATTAACTCTGCCTGCATGGACAGTACCACTGTCTGTCTTCATGTATATGGTATCAGTACACTGCAGGGGGGAGGGAGGAGGGGAGAGCCAGGGTCCTCATCATCTGTGCAGTTGTCGTTACCCTTACAACCATGTTGCCTGGCCTAACCTGACATTACTCTTTCCTAATTCTAGCAAAGAATAAGGTGACTTCTTGGGAAGTGCCCTTGGGAAATAGCACTGTGCTGCAAATGACAGGTGTATCTGGAACATAAAGTTCCTATAAACTTCTCAATCCGTTTTGACCCAAGCATGCACCAAGGGAGACATCTAGGCATAGTGCTGGTAGAAAGAGGAAAACAGAACCAAAGGCATCTATTTTGTTCCCAGCAGGCTCATACCAAACACCATCTCTCTGAATCTAGGTGAATAATAATAATGAAGTGAGAGGACACGGGAAGGAAATTCTGTGACCAGAGGAGAAAAATTCATCCCTCAGACTAAGTCAATAGGCTTTTCTGACTTGACCACCTGGGGATGGGTTGCTCAAGTGTAGAGAAGAGGAGGCACGTGGTTGCTGCAGCTGGAAACCCAGCTCGCCCCATCCCAGCTGCTTTGCATGTTCCTCCCAGCCCGCCCTGTTGCCCAAAGCCCATATCTATGCCTGAGTCAGTGCTCTGGGGAAGATCTGCCTCAGCTCTGCCTCTGAGTGGATCATGGAAGCCCTAGCTCAGCTTCTCTGCCTCCTGTTACTCTGGATCCCAGGTGAGAGGAACATGGGATGGTTGTGCATGTCAGTGAAGATTTTTGGTTCATGCAGTTGGGTCCTGCACCTCTACTCAGCAAGCAAAAAATTAAGGCTCAGTGTAGATCGATGATCCTAGCCCTGTGGGGAAGACAGTAAGTAGGATCTAGATTACATGAGCGACTTTTTTGTTTTATTTCCAATCTCAGATACCACTGGAGAAGCCACGTTGACACAGTCTCCAGCCTCCCTGTCTTTGTCTCCGGGGGAAAGCGCCACCCTCACCTGCAGGGCCAGTCAAGAGTGTTAGCAACTACCTAGCCTGGTACCAGCAGGAACCTGGGCAGGCTCCCAGGCTCCTCATGTATGATGCAACCACCAGGGCCTCTGGCATCCCAGCCCGGTTCAGTGGCAGTGGGTCGGGGACAGACTTTACTCTCACCATCAGCAGCCTGGAGCCTGAAGATGTTGCTGTTTATTACTGCCATCAGTACTATAGCGGGTATCCACAGTGATTCAACGTGAAACAAAAGCCTCCACAAACCTTTGAGGGTTTTTCATTATACCAGCTGTTTCCTTTATAAGCAGCTGCTGTGACGGCTGTGCAGTTTTAGCATCTCTACCTCTGTTTGGAAATCTTAACGTTCTGAAAAGTAACCCCATGACAAGATTTGCACGCGGACTCCTGGAATTTTTCTTGGACTTAAAGGCACAGCCAGGTTTAGGCACAATTTCTCTGCCAGTGGCATTGGATCAGACGCACATGAGTGGATGCCTTTAAAGATACACCTGTCCTGGCCAGTGCAATCAGGCAACAATAACAACAACAAAGAACAGAACTGGAAAGGAAGAATTAAAACTGTCAAGATGAATGGATTGTGTGCAGAGAAAATTCAAAATAATCTATAGAAAAACTACTGAAATCAATAAGAGAAATAGCCAACCACTGGATTCAAGGTGAATATACAAAAAAACACAAAACAAAATTTGATTTCTCTATAACTGCAACAAAGTATAAAAATTAAAATTACAAAACACACCATCTACAAGAGCATCCAAAGCATCATATATTTAGGAAAAAATAACAAAATACACTGTAGACTCCAGAATATTATTCAAAGAAATTGAAAAAAACCTAGTCAAAATCAAAATCTCAACGGGATTTAAAAAAAATCACACTTGCTGTGCCATTCAATAGAGATGAATAAGACCCAGATAGGTAGGTGGTAGGAGCTGTTCAAGGTCATCCACCTAGTTGAAGAGCATCACAGATCATTCTAGTAACTCCATTTTAGGACTAATTTCTTTCTCAATAATTCAAAAAAATGGATAATCTTTAAATGTTCAAAACACATCTCAGAACACAAAGCCCCAGGCTTACAAATAGCTCTTTCGGTTTCTACTACTCACATATTCTTTTTTTTGCGGTACACCGGCCTCTCACTGTTGTGGCCTCTCCCGACGTGGAGCACAGGCTCCAGACGCGCAGGCTCAGCGGCCATGGCTCACGGGCCCAGCTGCTCCGCGGCATGTGGGAACTTCCTGGACCGGGGCATGAACCCACGTCCCCTGCATCGGTAGGCGGACTCTCAACCACTGCGCCACCAGGGAATCCCTACTCACATATTCTTGCTGTTCCTCACCAAAGGTCTCTTCACTCTTGAAACTCTAGACTTTTTGTTAACACCTTTATGGCATTATAATTCATATACAATATAGTTCACCAATTTATCTTGTCCACGATGATGGACTTTAGTATAAGAGTTGTGCAATCATCACCGCAGACAATTTTATATTTTCGAAAAGAAATCCTGTACCCATTACCAGTTACTCCCCATTTCCTCCAGCATCAAACATCCCCAAGTCCTAGGTAACCACTTACTGTCTGTGCCTACGGTGAATATCTCATATAAACAGATCGTGCTGCATGTTGTCTTTCGTGACTGGCTCACTTCATTTACCATAATGTTTGCAAGGTTTATCCATGTTGTAGCTTATTATAGTACTTTATTTCTTATTATGGCCAAATAGTATGTCATTATACGAATAGGCCACATTTTGCTTTTCCATTCAACACCTGATGGACATTCGGGTTGTTCCCACTATTTGGTGAATTCAATGCCTCTGCTACTAACATTCTTTTACAAGTGTTTGTGTGGGCATCAGGTAAACAGAATTTGATTAAGGAAAAGAAAGACACATCTTACTTTCCTTTCAAACTGACAGTAGCAATTTAATGTCTCACCCTTCATCTTTTTTGCCCTATTCTTTAGCTGTAGTTCTCAAGTTTCCACTTTCAAATGCAGCATGTAGTTTTTTCTGAAATGTAGACGGATGGTATACAAGGAAAATTATTTTAGGTTCTACCCAGTACCACTGAGTAGACATGAATTCACTTGAGTCAAAAGAAAAATTTTAAATTTTAATGTGAAAAAATCTCAGTGTAAGTAATTATGGTTTAGGGTAACTAATACGTGTGTAAATGTTGGAACAGAGAGCTGAGTAATCACGGAAGCAAGTGTGCAGTTGGAAACAGCATTACGTAGACACCTCTCTGAATCCTGTATTCAACCACGATGTGAAGTAATTATGGTCCTGAGCGTGTAACCCAAAAAGGGGGACAATGGTTGATGATGTCAGGAGTATTGCCATGGTATCTATCACCCCAGTTTACTTAGCATCAGAATGGCAGCAGATGGAATACTGAAGAGTGCAGAATAATGAAAAGTCTGGGGGCAGAAAAGCAAAGCGGAGGAAGGATGATGCTGTTTGCCCAGGAGTTTAGATTTTACTCACAGCCCTTTTGAGAGTAAGGAAAGCTCTGACAATATCACCATGGACAGCTCATGCATGAAGTTTCACACTCTGCCAGTTAAACACTGCCTGCCCATCCCACCACCACATACCATGTAATTTGCATACTGCTCCCATACATAAGTCCCTCAACATCTCAGAGGCCATAGAATGTGTATTGTTCAACTGGTGAGGACGCTGACGACAAGTGAACGCCGGGCCAAGGCTATGAGCTCCCAGGCTCCCCTCATCTTTCTCCTCCTCTGAATCTCTGGTAAGAGAAATAGTTCCTCTTTTTGCAGCACTTAAGTCCTCTGAATCTTGACCAAAAAATATGGCATTTGTATATGAAATTGGCTTTTTGCATTCTCAACAAACATGATGCTTTTGATTTATCTTTTCTCTTTTCCTCCCTAAACAGAGACCAGAGCAGAAACACCCATCACACAATCTCCAGCATTTGTGTCAGTGACTCCAGGAGACAATCTCACAAAAAGACAAAATAATCAGCAGTAATTTTTCTAAGGCTATAATAGTAAAGACCTGTCCAGAAGAAAGAATTTTCTGTATTTGTCATCTCCTTTCTGTTTAATTATTCCATGTAAATCTAAGTGCTACAATCTCTCTCCCCACCTCAGTCACTGCCTTACTGCTCTGGGAGGTATAAATAGGATGTGGCAGCCCTTGGGATGAAGCCTGCATGGCACTGGGCAGGAGACACCCTGCACCCATCTAGAGAATATTTGATAAGATATGTGGTT
This sequence comes from Orcinus orca, assembly GCF_937001465.1. NCBI lineage: Eukaryota > Metazoa > Chordata > Mammalia > Artiodactyla > Delphinidae > Orcinus > Orcinus orca. The sequence goes on from NC_064571.1 coordinate 12,501,447, forward strand.
CTCCATGTTCTTCAAGGATCTGTACATATTTTGTCAAACCTCATGACATTATGTTACTGCTGTCTGCACAACAGTGGACCCCAGCAGTACTAGTGTGGAGAAAAAAGGAAGGAAGGAAGGGAGGGAGGGAGGGAGGGAGGAGATACTTGTTGATTTATCCATAAACATTCTAATTTTTCTAATTAAATTATATATCCAAGTAGTTTCAATGTGACATATTCCCAAATATACATATTTATCAAATTCAGTTTGAATTTGATAAATCAACCTAGGGAAGAACCAAGATCGCAAAAATAACCACGCACAACGTATCATTGACACTTGTCTCTGCCCAGGATATCATATCTTCCACTTCCATGAAAAAGAATATTCTTCACATCCCTCATTATTTCTTGCATCGCACAGGCATCTCATGAGGGATCGCACCCCCCGCCGCACTCTCCGTGATTAACAAGTGTCTGGCATACACTTGGTGTCCAGTACATGTTTACCCAAATGAATGAGTGAAACGAACAAGGATTGTTCAGCAGTCACGTGGTACTGCTGTGTGTTACATAGGAAAGCTGTTAAGAGAGTAAACCCTAAATTCTCATCGCAAGGAAAAGGATGTGTTTTCTACTTCTTTAATATTGTCTCTGTATGAGATGATGGATGTTCACTAAACTTATTGGGATCATCATTCCATGACGTATGTAAGTCAAATCATGATGCTGTATGCCTTAAACTTACACAGTGCTGTACACCAATTATATCTCAATAAAACTGGAAGAAAATATTAAAAATTTAAATTTTAAAAGAGCAATGGCCTGGGGGGCTTTAATCTGAATATGGGTAGAAAATGAGAAGAATAAACATTCTATCAAACCAACCCTGCCTAACCTAGAAACCCTGGACAAGTGGGTTTCTGGAAAATGAAGTAAGAGGACGAGTCAAGCATGAAGTGAGGAGGGGCAGAGAGAAGGCAATGGTACAGGAATCATGACAGCAGTCAGGGAGATCAATAATCCCATTGCCATAAGAATCTGAAACAGGAAGGGACCACACGTTTGAGAAGCTTCTGAGAATCCTTGAAAAGGTGCAGCCTTCACCAACATGTCACAGGGGGGCCCCCCCGGGCAGTTTTATTTGAATAACAAAAAAGGGTGAATTAACTGATTAATGAATAAACAAAATGTGGTATATCCATGCAGTGGGATATTATTCATGCTACAGCAGAGATGAACCTTGAAAACATTAGGCTAAGTGAAAGAAGCCAAACACAAAAGACCACCTATTATGATTCTACTTTTATGGAACGTTCAGAATGAGAAAATATAGAGAAACAGGAAGTAGATTAGCAGTTGCCAGCAGCTGGGAAGGATGAGAATACTAAGAGGTGATAGAGAAGGAGAACGGGGTTTCTTTTTCGAGGTGATGAAAATATTCCTAAATTATGATGACGGTTGCATTTGTAGTGTGATATGGTGAATATACTAAAAAACACTGAGCTGTGTATTTTAAATGGGTCGATTGTATGGCATGTAAATTATATCTCAATAGCGAGGTTACCCCCAAGTCACTACCAAAAAAAGAAATGGAAAAAAATAATAGTGAGGATGGCCCCAGAAGGCTGGAAGAATGGGGGAAATCCAGGCAGCACGTGCTTTAATTCTTAAAAGCTTTTTGGTATGCTGTAATCTCTTTCTCATTCTCAATGTCTATATGTGTTTTTCTCTTTTTCTTTGGTCACACTGTCCAGAAATTTGTCTATTTTATTGATCATTTTCAAATAAATATCTCTTGGTTTTATTCACCAAAATAGCTTTGTTTTTTATGTGCTTCTGTTTTTATTTTTACTAATTATGTCCTTCTACCTTCTTTTGGTTCATCTTGTTCTGTGGCTAGCTCCTTGAGTTTAATGCTTAGTTTATTATGTTTGATCTCCTGGCTCTTTTTCTTTAATAAATTTATTTACCTTATTTTTGGCTGCGTCGGGTTTTCGTTGCTGTGCACGGGCTTTCTCTAGTTGCGGCGAGCTGGGGTTACTCTTCGTTGCGGTGCGCATGCTTCTCATTGCGGTGGCTTCTCGTTGCAGTGGCTTCTCTCGTTGTAGAGCACAGGCTCTAGGCACGCGGGCTTCAGTAGTTGTGGCGCGTGGGCTCAGTAGTTGTGGCTCACGGGCTCTGGAGTGAAGGCTCAGAAGTTGTGGTGCACGGGTTTAGTTGCTCCGCGGCATGTTAGTTGCTCCGGCATGATTCCCGGACCAGGGATCAAACCCGTGACCCCTGCATTGGCAGGCAGATTCTTAACCACTGCGCCACCAGGGAAGTCCTCTTGGTTCTTTGATCAGTAAAGAAAACACATTTTCATTTGAGACCCACTTTGATTCCATCCCATGAATTTTAATATGCAGTATTAAATACTAAGAGTATTTAATAAATACTTAATATTTAATAAATAAAATACTGCATTTTAATACGCAGTATTCTCACTGTTGTTGACGCTTCAATAATTCGTTGCTCTGTAATTTGATATATTTCCTTTTTAAGATTTTTAGAGTGGTCATTTTTTAATTTCCAAGTCAGTAATCTGTTAGCTGGCTACTTTATGGCTAAGTTCTAGGTTTATTGCGTTGTGGTAAAGATAATGTGTCCAAAATGATTTCTACTTTGGGACAATGTATAAATGTTTCATTCTCTTTTTGGCCCAGTACACAGCTAAATGTTATAAACATTCCACAGGCATTTGAAAAGATTATGTTTTCAATGTTATATACCCAAGTATCTACTGATATATATGTGTGTGTGTATTATATATATACACACATATATTAAAATGAATTGAGACATATATCTCTTTTTCTTTTTCTAATGGGGGTCAGTATGTGGATTATAAAGAACCTGTTTGAAGCTTGTGCTTCTCCACCAGGGAACTTAGACAGAAATATTCTCAGCTACTTTTGGAAATGTGCCTTATTACATAAACACACTTGGGAAAGAGGCAAATAATCTTTAACATGTTGATGCCGGCAAAATGATTTCACACTATTGTCAGTTCTGTTATTCCACACAGGATAGGATGATGGGCCTGGGAAGGAATGAAGAAGGGAGAGAGATTCCAGTTTTCATTGTGTTGGTCCCAACTTCTTTGTCTATATAGAAAGTCTTCTTCTCTGCTACTTACTAAATGTAACCTTGGACAAGTTACTTAAGATCATCCTACACCAGTTTCCTCATCTCTTACATGAAGAAAGCAACTATCTAACAGAATTAATCTCACAATCAAAAACAGTGATATATATATATAAAGCACTTAGCACAATACTGACTGCCAGTTAATAGTTTAATAAAAATACCTATTATTCCCAATAGGCAGAAAAAAAAAAAGAAAGTCTTCTGGTGTAATTGTCATTTTCTCAAGTTCTTACTGTGTCTCTAATAAAAATTTTTAATGTATTTTGATGCATTTTGACTCAGTATAAAAGTCCATCACTATTAAATCTTCTTGGTAAATTGTATCTTTTATCTATAGTCAAAATATCCTAATTCACCAGCTGAGGATTCAAAATACACGGAAGAACAGAGAGCAATGGACATTCCATTTCCTAACTGCATCCTTGCACTTCCTAAGAGCAAACTAACCTCCCCTTTTGAGGAATTACTTCTTTCTGATTAGGTGGAGTCAGCTGAGGATGTCATGGGACCAACACTTCCCTTAGCCAAGGGGTAGCCCTTGACCCAAGCTAGGCTAAACAAACCTCCCCACTTGCTGAATCTTGAGGAAAAGGACCCAGAGACTGAAAGCATTTCATTCTATCTAATCACTCAACCTGAGCGGGCTGTTCCTGACATAAGAACATTTGAGGATGAGCGTGAATATAGGTTAGAGACTTGGAGGCACTTGCCGTGACTTCAAGTGAGTTTTGACCCTCCCCACCTTCCTCACCACCACTGCCACCACCCGCCTCTCTCTCAGCCCCTAATGGTCCCTGAGCCCCAAGGGACACACCCCTCCTTGGGCCCCAAGCCCACCCATTTCCTGTCCTTGGGAAAACTGGCAATCTCAATACCCAGTGCCTTGCTCTCATGCTTTGCAAATGATATTCACAAAAACAGAACAATCTGATAGAAATGTATTTCCCACAGTCTGAGCCCTTCAGTCTCTTTATTATATTTGATTTTGTCCCTGGAAGTGTTCTTTCCTCTAATTCTATTTCTCCAATATTACACATTGTCCTTCCTTCAGTTAGCAGTTGCCTGGCAACCCTCATCCATTGCATTAGTTGTTCCAATCATTTTATGTATGAGTTTTAAATACATCTCTTTTCAACAACATACGGCCAGATTTGTGTGTTACATTCACTGTTCTTGGTCTTTCAGTTGTAAAGTTTTTCTCATTTATATTGTCAAGGTACAAATTTTTCCAAAAAATTTAAAGTTCTCATGCATATATATTGTGAGCATGTGTCAAAGATTCATTTAATTTATTGATGACAGAACCAGATGATAAAGCTGGTGAAAGGAGGTCATAGATACACACACACACACACACACACACACACACACACACACACACACACACACACCTATCAAGGCTAGAATAAGATTGCTAAACAAGATTCAAAACTGGTTAATGTCCTACAGAGCAATAAAACCATAAGGCTTGGAGTGGTCTTCCTGGACAAAAATCATTTGTCATTTTCATGATATCCGTTTTTTCTAGGCTAATATCTAACTTTCTGGAATCCAGTTTTTTTTGTTTTTTTGTTTTTTTGTTTTGCGGTACGCGGGCCTCTCACCGCCACGGCCCCTCCCGTTGCGGAGCACAGGCTCCGGATGCGCAGGCCCAGTGGCCAGGGCCCCACGGAACCAGCCGCTCCGAGGCATGTGGGATCCTCCCGGACCAGGGCATGAACCCATGTCCCCTGCATCGGCGGGTGGACTCTCAACCACTGCGCCACCAGGGAAGCCCTGGAATCTAGTTTTTAATCAGTAATAAATACAAGTCAAACAAACTTTATTTCTCTAGCAAATCAAAGGACCTTGAAAGGACACATAGTGTTGAAGAAAAATCATGTATGACAGTTATTAAAGAATGGTAAGGCTTGGGAATTCCCTGGCAGTCCAGTGGTTGGGATTCCTCTCTTTCACTGCCAAGTGCCCAGGTTCGACCCCTGGTCAAGGCTCCCACAAGCCACGCAGCACAGCCAGAAAAAGAAAATGGTAAGACAGACCCTATTCCGGACCATTACCATCATAAGTGTAGGGACCACCACGCAGCAAAGGGGTTATACAGAAGGGGAGAGAGATTGGGCTTCAAATACAAGGACTAGTGGGGATTTATAGCCAAGGAGCAGGGTAGGGGTCAGTGGATAGACAATTTCTAAGAGGAAACATCAGGGGTAATTCTGATTCTGGCTGAACCAACCTGATGGGAGCCTTGCTGAAGGCAGACCAGGGTCCTCAGACATTACCTGGGAGATGATGGAATATAAGGAACTCAATTAGATACCAAGGAGGATGCAGGATGGGGAATTCTGGTTAAATTGACTTAGCAGGATTCTTGCTAAAACTGGACAATGCAGTGATAAACACAGAAGCCCAAAATTCAGGGCCTGCTTGAGAAGAGAGTTCAGAGGAGCCTGAGTGGAGTTTGGTCAAGGAGAGAAGTTTTCTCAGTAGTCATCATTTTGCCTTACGTTCAAGCTTTGGCTAACTTACCGTTTATCATAGTGTGTTCTATTGGAACTTGGCCTGCCCATCTTATTTTGTGTTTCGGTTTATCATATTTTTCTCTTGATTTTTTTATTTCCTTGTCCTGAATTTTGCTACTTTGGTTTATTAATTTTTTTTTTCTTCTTCTGCTGCTTTGGAAGACTTTTATCCCATTGCTGTTGAATGCCTGTCACCTGACCCCTTTTTATTTCCATCCCTAGTCACATGGCCTGAAGGGCAAGTGTCAGGCATCCCGGGTGTTACTCCACATTCCACCAGCCCCCATCCCACTCCCAGTCCCAGTGTCTTTTAACTCTGAGGTGCATGTGCTTTTCTGAGGGCTTTGTGGCGAAAACTAGTGTTGGCTGCTTCAAGGGCCCCTGCCTATTTTTGTGATGGAATGGAAGATTCTAGATTCTAGTTGCTCCATCATTTCAATCATGTAATTTAAATCTGTGCCGTTTTCCCCCAATTTTTTTTTTTTCCTCCTAACAGGATGCTTTGTGATGCTCCGATCCTGGAATACATTTATTCTCATTTTTATATTTTTTCTGTCATTGCAAAGGGAGTTTGAGAGCGGTGGGCAGGCCCAGCATATTCAGTGTAAAAGCCCACATTACTCCGTGCTTCAGTTGCTGGGCCTCTTGATTTCTCTTCTTGTTTCTTTGCTGTTTGTTTTCTCGCCACCCTGCCCTCTTCCCATCCTTCCCTCTTAGGCTCGGAACTCTAGTCTCAGCCAGCATGATCAGGGCACTTTGGGGTGGAGGGTGCTTTAAGGGGAAGGGGGTGATCTGTGCTTCTTTCCCCAGCACCAGACTAATAGCCCTTAAATGTGATGCTGATTAGTATCGGGAGAGGAGCCAGGAACCAGCCTAGTTTAACCCCACTTAGAACCCAAAGGAGCCAGTTTAAGAAAGATACAGTTTAAGATGATGAATTAAACTCACACATTCAATCACAATACCCCCTTGTTTAAAAACAAAATTAAGGGGCTTCTCTGGTGGCGCAGTGGTTAAGAATCCGCCTGCCAATGCAGGGGACACGGGTTTGAGCCTTGGACCGGGAAGATCCCACATCTCCCAGAGCAACTAAGCCCGTGCGCCACAACTACTGAGCCTGCGCTCTAGAGCCTGTGAGCCACAACTACTGAGCCTGCGTGCCACAACTACTGAAGCCCGCGTGCCTAGAGCCCGTGCTCTGCAACAAGAGAAGCCACCGTAATGAGAAGCTGGCACACTGCAACGAAGAGCAGCCCCCGCTCGCCGCAACTAAAGAAAGCCCGTGCGCAGCAACAAAGACCCAACGCAGCCAAAAAGTAAATGAATAAATAAATTCTTTAAAAAAACAACAAAATTTTTAAAAACCTAAAAATAAATTTTTTTTAAGAAATTATTTTAAAGAAATAAACCCACAGGGAATTCCCTGGCGGTCCAGTGGTTAGGGCTCTGCACTCTCATTGCCAAGGGTCCGGGTTCAATCCCTGGTCAGGGAACTAAAATCCCACAAGCTTCACGGTGCAGCCAAAATAATAATAATAAACAAACCTACAAGGACAAGAAGAACAGAACAGAGTCAACAGCAGCAAAATATTAGGTTGAGTGGTAACCGCCTTAACTGACCCGTGGAGCCGAACAGAAGAGCTGGTGGAACTAGAAAGCAAAGAGACATTGAAATCCTTTTGAAATGGGATAAGGATATACATATTGAGGGAATGAGGCAATGTCGCAGGGTGGGCAGGAAAGATGCAGAGCCCAGGTCCTTAGTCAAGATAAGCAAGACTGGGGTGGGGGGGGCATGGTCAGAGGGGTGGGAGGGGGCACTCAGTGAGGGTCCCTGAGCCAGCACAAAGCAGAGTGGAGTGTCCATAAAGGACCTGAGGATTTTGACAACAAAGGCAAAAAGTGTGAAGAGCCAAACCTGAATTCACGTAACTCCACAGCTGCCTGCGGAGCTGGTCCGCGATGGGTTTCTCTGAGTAGGGTGAGAGAAGACGCAGGGCTGGATGCCAAGCAGACAGACAGGGAGCCAGGGGACTCCAGGGCCGAGCTCAAAGGGCTCATCACTAGTGGAAACCCGCTGCAAACCACAAGCCTCAATATGTAAATCTCCAAGGGTCCATAAGCCCTGGTATGTTGCTGCTGTTGTCTCTTTCACTCTAGAACGTCAAGAAACACCTGCAGCCTTAATGTCCTTGTGGAAACAAGATGAGTGTCTACATTTTCCAGAGTGGGACCAAAATCTTGAGTCACGTTTACGGCACACGCGTTTGCACATGGTTGGGCAAAGGACTTTGCTTCTCTCAGCATGTCTCTCTTCAGAGATGAATGGAAAGAGACACAGCTCCAAGGCAGCAAACCAGCAGCGAGTTCTCAAGTGACCTCCTCTGCCTCCCTCCTTCCAGGCTAATGGAGCCATCCTTGCCCCCTTGGAGACGCAGGGCAGATGTCCATCTGTGGCACTCTAGCCCGAAGACCAGCAATTGATCAGATTCTGAGCACCGCTGAATGTGGACTCCAGAATTTCCTCCTACCCTTTTGGAATATCAGCTTACGTCAAGTACAGATGACAGACAATATGATCCTAAGGAGGGAGGGATCAAACTGAAGTCAAAAGAATCACCTGGGGCTTCCCTGGTGGCGCAGTGGTTGGGAGTCCGCCTGCCGATGCAGGGGTCACGGGTTCGTGCCCCGGTCCAGGAGGATCCCACATGCCGCGGAGCGGCTGGGCCCGTGAGCCATGGCCGCTGAGCCTGCGCGTCCGGAGCCTGTGCTCCGCAACGGGAGAGGCCACAAAAAAAAAAAAAAAAAAAAGAATCACCTGCCTGGGACCCTACTGTGAATGATGAGCTGAAGAAAACCTTTGAACCACAAACTTCAGGATGGATTATCAGACACAAATATTCAGCAGGCAGGTAGGGAAGCCCCCCTCCTTCAACCTTTGTGAAGAGCAAAATTGTGTCATTGTGTCTCTAAAATGCTGGGTGATTTACTCTATGGTACTGGTGGGAGGCAGACCTCTCAAATAGGCTGGTTAATCATGTCAAATAAAAACCAAAAATGGTGTTTCTTGAAATATCAGAGCTGAGGAACATTGATAAGATAGCTTATCAAGAGTTTTCAGGGTGACTTATATACATGCACTTAGCCTCTCCCTCTCTCTCTCTATCCCCACAAGCAGTTTAGAATTTATTCTAAGAATCTAACTTTGTTGCGGGCCACATGGAAAGCAGCTTCAGTGATGAGTTTGTTGGAATTCTCCCCCAAATTTTCTATTTCCATCACTCATGCATAAATCCAAGAACCTCTCAGACTAGTTTATTGACACGGCCTTTCCTCAGTGTATACACTTTGTGTGTATACTTTCGGCTCAGGAACCAAAATAGAGATCAAACATAAGTATTTTTTCCAACCGATTCTTTGCCGTTTCTGTCTAATTGGTTTGCTTTTTGTTCCTTTTTGCGTGTTTTCATTAATTAGGTGTCAGGGATAAAACAAATTTCATTCCCAGATTAGGTACAGAGGAGGGGAAATTGTTCTACAGGAGGCTAACTGATGACTAATTTTTAAGATTTCCAAACCAAAATAACTGAATTGCGGAAGGGGGTTTGCTGCCCTTTCAGGGTAGGGTTTTGTGCGAGTGGAAGTTAAGGGGAATCACCGTGGTTCACTTTCAGCCCAGGGACCACAGTGGAGATTAAATGTGAGTTATCTGTTTTTTGCTCAGTTATCTGTTTTTGCTCAGTTATCTGTGCGGTTTTTGTCCTGCTGTATCATTTGTGCAAATTTGTGACATTTTGGTTAAATGAGCCATTCCTGGTGACCCAGAAGTTAAAAGGCAGAAAACCAGAAGATAGTCAATTTTTAAGCTGAACAGAAAAGTGGATGAATTTGTAAGGAGAGTAGGGTTTGTGGAGAGAAAGGGGAAGAAAAATCTGGATTTTTCTGTGAATTAGCCTTTTTCCTGTGATTGGCTTCAGAGGGAGGTTTTTGACCAGGGGGGTGTGTTAGCTCACTCACTGTGGCTTATACGTTCGGCCAGGGGACCAAGGTGGAAATCAAACGTAAGTGCACTTTTCTACTCCTCTTTCTTATAGAGTCGTGAAATTGGGGGGTTTTCATGCTTGGGATGTGAGTTGAGGTCACTTTCGAAGAGAATGGGATTCTTCTGAAAATGAGATCAGAAAGGGACTGAAAATCAGGTTGTCTCAGAAGAGCACAGAGCTAGTTAGTTGACGTGGCATCTAAATGGCCAGATTTTCTCTGTATCTGACAGTCAAATGACTTTAGCAGCAAAAACAGATTTTTGTTGAGGGGAAAGTAATTAAGTTAACGCTGAGGATCACCTTTGGCCAAGGGACACGTCTGGAGATTAAACGTAAGTAATTTTTCTCTACTACCTTCTGAAATGTGTCTGGGTCTAAATGCCAGTGTTGACTTTTAGAGGCTTAAGTATGAGTTTTGTGGAGATGGGTAAATGAGAACATTTCAGATTTTTTATGTTTCAAAAGTTAAACTCAGCTCCAAACCTGGGTTTGTAGACAAAAAGATTAATCTACACCGAATGACTCAAAGGGAAAAAAAATCAGTGTCGATGAAAAAGGAATCCTTGCACCTCTAAAAGAGTTAAAGCGAATTAATTTTCACTGAAATTTGCCAAATATTGTATTGATTTTTGCTTGTACGTACAACACGGAAAAGTAGAGAAATGTATTTCTTAGTCTGTTTTCTCTCTTCTGTCCGATATATTATTTTATAAGAATAAAAATCAATAGGATGCATTACAAAATCAGTAAGAAGTTAGAAAAGCATATTAATTTGTGTTAAAGGTGCCGCTTAATTGCGAATCAGAAGCACCGTCATTTTTAGAGGCTAAAATGAGTGCTAAACTGTCAATATTTAGAAATTCTATACCTTAACAGATTACTCCTTTTTAAAAAGCCACATTTCTATATTAGACTAAACTGGAAATGATCTCTTATCATAATGGAGGAAAGACGGTTGCCCCCAAAAGCTCAGTTTTGAAGTAATTTAAGTGAAGGAAAATAAAATAATTGCGTTTTTTAGATGCCCACGGACATGTAGAAAAATAGGAAATATTTTAATGAGTATGTTCTTTGTTATTACTTGCTGGTGTTTTTATACTGCAGAGGAGGCCGTGGCACAGCTAGGGTGGTCTGTAGACTTCTTGGCGGTCTCTTTTCGTGATTGAATGACGTTGGCGGCTGGGTCCCAGGGCTCTGGTGACGGCGCACCTGGCCGCTAAATGCCGCCAAAGGCCACGGCAACCCCGCGATCGCCCGTTCCGCTGTGCTGTGGCCCTCTCTCCTGACACAGTGATACAAATAATGTCGCTAACGGAAGAGAACAGAAATGTGATGGGCATGAGTTAACATGGGGAAAACAGGGAGAAACCTGATTTTTATTAGCGATTCCAGAAATGAAATTCACATTATTATATCCTCTTAATAAAAATTTCCAGTAGAAGACTATAAAGAACTTAAAGCTATTTTTTTGCAGTGATATGTAATTTCTTAAATATCTTCTCATCAAATGTATTTAAGTAATAAAGGCTCAATCCAAATGAAATACATATATATACATATATATGTATGTATATATATATGTGTATATATATATGTATATCTATTTTATATATATACATATATATATATATATGTATATATATATATAAATTCTTTCAGGGCAAAATCGACACCAGCAAAAATATAACCGAAGGCCAGCAACAATCTGGCCGTTCAGGTTTTGATCAATTAATTTTTACTGAGTTCAAAATAAATATCATTAAGATATATTTGCTGATAAAAAATCAGATAAATTTGTGACATGTTTTTAATTTTCAGAAATTTAATGGCTTCAGTAGGATTATATTTCAGGTGTACAAAATATCTAACCATATGTAAATGCCATTGATAAAAACTTAATAGAATATATTTTCCAATCCCCACATTCTGTGATTAGAACATTTTTAATCGGGCTATTTTAATTATATACCCTTTAACATAGTTTAGTTATTTGTTATTGTCGTTGTTTACTCCAGGTAATTTCAAAAGCAATACTTGAAAAAGATTATTCTTGGTTTGTGACAACCTGACAGGACTATTTTAGGGCCATTTTAAAACCCTTTTCAAACTATTTAAACCATGTAAGTATTTTAAACTGTTCTAAAACTGTATTTAGGGCCTTTTAAACATCTTTTAATAAATTTTAAACTCCATTAGAAAGCTAGTAAGAGGTCTTACAAGAGTTTCCATATCAAATATGCTAATTGTTTAATGCAAGACAGAAAGTTTAAAGCTATCAAAAATTGACCCAAATAGGAGTATCTTCATAGAATATTTCCTCTCCTTTTTTTCTAGAATTCATATTATTTTGCTACTAAGGCTATTTTATAAAATTCTCTGAAAAAAATAGTGATGATGGTTAAAAGAGAAGAAAGTATCAAAACATTAAAATTTCAGTATCTTATATTAAACTGCTTGGTTAACATGGAGGCTTATAGCTTTATAAAGGTTTATAGCTTTATAAAAATCTCTTCCCTTATCTGTGATTTTCACAGCAAAAGAAGATTCTTGGTTTGTTATTTAACTCATGCTCTCCCACCTGAGGGCTTGAAGGCCCACAAAGGGGATTCCCAGCAGGCCATCTGGCAGCTGTTCATGGTCAGAAGTGAAGCTAGCCAGTTCCTCCCGGGCAGGTGGCCAAAATTACAGTTGACCCTCCTGGTCTGGCTGAACCTTGGCCCCTATGGTGACAGCCATCAGGCCAGGACCCAGGTCTCCCTCTGAGGCCTTGGCGAGGAGTGGGTGAGTTGCTGGCCTGATCACAGAGGGTGAAGTGGCCAATCCCCCCACCGACCCGGGCCCAGACTGAGTTTGGGGCTCACCCTGCCTGGTGGGTCTGACCCCAACACGCCCGAAGGAAGCCCAGGAAGTGAAAGGCAGCCTGATATCACTGCACAGAACTAGGAGAGGCACAGGGGAAACGATCTGTGCAAGTCCTGTTCTCACTTCTAAACTCGGACGGGTCCAATGAAGTGGTTTTGTTTCTTGGCCTGAAGCACTGGGTTCCCTGCAGGAGGCAGAGAACACAGATGAAGGAGAGAAAGGTAAGGTCAGAAGGGCATGCAAAGAGCTTCGAAAGGCTGCAAAGGCTGCAAACAAAACAATTTAGAACTTTCTTAAGGGGTAGGGGCTAGGGGAAAATCTCCAAATCATGGCGATGAGAAATACGCTTCCTGGCTTCCCTAGTTGCTCCCTGGATGCCACAGAATAAGCATGCTGCTCTATGCATGTCTGTCCCTTGCAGTTCCAGGCTCACCCACAAACAATGCACCCAAGTGGAGAACCTCCCTGTTACTTAAACACCACTCCCTATGCTTCCTTCCTCAGGCTCTGATGCTCAGCCATCTGTCTTCCTCTTCCAACCATCCAAACAGCAGTTAGAGACCGGAAATGCCTCTGTCGTGTGCTTAGTGAATGGCTTTTACCCCAAAACTATCAAAGTCAGTTGGAAAGTGGATGGAGTTGTCCAAGACAGCAACATCCAGGAGAGTTTCACTGAGCAGGACCGCAAGGACAGCACATACAGCCTCAGCAGCACCCTGACGCTGTCCAGCTCCGCGTACCAAAGCCATAGTCTCTATACCTGCGAGGTCAGTCACCAGTCCCTGGCCTCCGCCCTGGTCAAGAGCTTCAATAAGAACGACTGTTAGAGCGAGAGGCCTGCAGGCTCGTCCATCACCTGGGCTGGGTCCCAGCCCCCTTCCTCGCCTCTTCAGGCCTCGGGCCCTTTTCCCTATTGCAATCCTCCAGCCCATCTCCCCACCTCACCGTCCTCCCCCTCTTTGGCTTTAATCATGCTAATGTTGGGGGGAAAATGAATAAATAAAGTGAATCTTTGCACCTGTGATTTCTCTCTCCTTCCTGAGTTAAGCTTTTTAAACATTGTTTTTCTTTTCCTTTTTTAACATGTTTATTGGAGTATAATTGCTTTACAATGGTGTGTTAGTTTCTGCTTTATAACAAAGTGAATCAGTTATACATATACATATGTTCCCATATCTCTTCCCTCTTGCGTCTCCCTCCCTCCCTCCCTCCCTATCCCACCCCTCTAGGTGGTCACAAAGCACCGAGCTCATCTCCCTGTGCGATGTGGCTGCTTCCCACTAGCTATCTATTTTACATTTGGTAGTGTATATATGTCCATGCCACTCTCTCACTTCGTCCCAGCTTACCCTTCCCCCTCCCCATATCCTCAAGTCCATTCTCTGGTAGGTCTGCATCTTTATTCCCATCTTGCCCCTAGGTTCTTCATGACCTTTTTTTTTTTCTTTAGGTTCCATATATACGTGTTAGCATACGGTATTTATTTTTCTCTTTCTGACTTACTTCACTCTGTATGACAGTCTCTAGGTCCATCCACCTCACGAAGATATACAGATTGCCAACAGACACATGAAAGAATGCTCAACATCATTAATCATTAGAGAAATGCAAATCAAAACTACAATGAGATATCATCTCACACCGGTCAGAATGGCTATCATCAAAAAATCTACAAACAATAAATGCTGGAGAGGGTGTAGAGAAAAGGGAACCCTCTTGCACTGTTGGTGGGAATGTAACTTGATACAGCCACTATAGAGAACAATATGGAGTTTCCTTAAAAAACTAAAAATAGAACTACCATACGACCCAGCAATCCCACTACTGGGCATATACACTGAGAAAACCATAATTCAAAAAGAGTCATGTACCACAGTGTTCATTGCAGCTCTGTTTACAATAGCCAGGACATGGAAGCAACCTAAATGCCCACTGACAGATGAATGGATAAAGAAGATGTGGCACATATGTGCAATGGAATATTACTCAGCCATAAAAAGGAACAAAACATTGTTTTTCTAATGACCCAGTTTATCTTCCAAGGCAGAGGTCCCCAGTGGGCCGTACGGTAGGAGGTGAGTGGCAGGCAAGTGAGAGAAGCTTTGTCTGCAGCTCCCCATAGCCCGCATTACCACCTGAACCATCCCCAACCCCTCCCCCCGCCACCCCGTGAAAAAATTGTCTTCCACCTGGTCCCTGGTGCCAAAAAGGTTAGGGACCGCTGCCAGCAGTTCTAAGGAACTAAATATTCAGTTGCTAAAAACGACACCATCATTTATAAAAATCATCATCCTCTATTCTACCCTACCATACTGTCCCCTATAAGACGCTCTTCCATGAAACCCACAAGCCGCCTATCTTCCCAGCCCTCTCCTGGGCCATGCTATGACAGGCTTGCCTCTTTTTTCTTTTTTTTAATTTATTTATTTTATTTATTTTATTTTTGGCCGCGTTAGGTCTTCATTGCTGCACACAGGCTTTCTCTAGTTGCAGCAAGCGGGCTTCTCATTGTGGTGGCTTCTCTTGTTGCGGAGCACGGGCTCTAGGTGCACACGCTTCAGTAGTTGCAGTGCACGGGCTCAGCAGTTGTGGCTCACGGGCTTAGCTGCTCTGCGGCATTTGGGATCTTCCCGGACCAGGGCTCGAACCCACGTCCCCTGCATTGGCAGGCGGATTCTCAACGACTGCGCCACCAGGGAAGCCCCCTTTTTTTCTTTTTTAATTGAAATATAGTTGATTTACAATGTTGTGTTAGTTTCAGGGGTACAGCAAAGGGATTCAGTTGTACATATACATGTATCCACTCTTTTTTAGATTCTATTCCCATATAGGTCATTACAGAGTATTGAGTACTGTTCCCTGTGCCATACAGTAGGTTCTTATTATCTATTTTATTGGGATTGAGATGCTTGCCTCTGTGATTCCCCTCTTCAGCAGGCCCTCAGAGTCCTTTTAAGGGTGACGGTTCTTACTATCACATATTCTTTGATCCAGTCGAATCTAATTTACCAAAAGCAAATCTATCAAAAGAAGGGAACAGCTAGAAAAAGAGTCATCCATGTAAAATAACATCTATGTAAAATAACAAAGCAATGATAACGACGTAAGTGAACAAGCAATAGGAAATGTTTAAGTCCATTGTGGCACTTCAACTTAAGGGAATATGATGCCTTCGTTACATTTTACATACAATACGTATTGAGGGCCTTCTATCTGCCGAAGACCATGCTGATTGCTTTCCACAACATAATTTAATTCTCACTACGTTACACGGTTAAAAGCGTTCATTAAAATGTGAGTCAGGTTCTATAAAGCTGAGAGATATTCATACTCTATAACCCAGCAATCCTACACCTGAATGACTGTGTCCCTGTCCACCAAAAGAGCTCATGCAAGAATTTTTCAGAGTAGCTTCATTAATAAAAGCCAAAAACTGGAAACAATCTAAATGTCCACCAACAGGAGAATGGGTCATTAAATTGTAGCATGTTTGCACATTGGAATACTATTCATTAAGAGAACTAATAAACTACAACTGTACCCAACAACAATGATGCATCTCATAAACATGACATAAGCAAAAGAAACCAAACACAAAAGACATGTCCTATATATTATCATCTATATAGAGTTCAAAACCAGGAAAAATACAACTAGAAATTGAGATAGGGATTACTTTTGGCTGGGGGGTGGGGTGAGGTAGTGCCTAGGAGACATGAAGGGGCTTATGAAGTTTTGATAATGCGATGTGTGCCACTTTGTGAAACTTTATCGAGCTGTAAAGTTATGATCTGTGCACATCTCTTTATATACATTCTATTTCAAGATAAGTTCACATAAAGAAATATACTCAATTTACAGATAAGAGAGGCTAAGAGGCATAAGTAATAGGTCAAGGCCACACAGCTGGTAAGTGGTGGTCCAGGAATCAAATCCCTACCTGCCTAATTCTGCTCTCTCTCTCTTTTTTTTTTTTTTAATACTTATTTATTTGGCTACGCTGGGTCTTAGTTGCGGCATGCAGGATCTTTAGTTGTGGCACGAGGGATATTTTAGTTGCAGCATGCGGGATCTAGTTCCCTGACCAGGGATCAAACCCATGCCCCCTGCATTGAGGGCGAGGAGTCTTAATCGTTGGACCACCAGGGAAGTCCCCTAATTCTGCTCTCTTGACACCTATACAATTCTGCCTTCCAGTACTTACACTGCTGCACAGAATAGAGGGTCAAATGCTACCTTCCCAGGGACTCCTCCTCTATCTGGCTAACCAGGAGCATATATACGTAGAAATGGAATGGAACAGACATTCAACAATGGGCAAAGGATGGAATTAACATGGACCAGGTATTGGGATCCCATGTATGAAAGGTTATGTGTTTGGGAAGCGGGGGGCAGGAGGGGCACATATAAAACCAACTTTGACTGTCTTCCCCCAGACCCCAGCCCTTCCCCTCTCATCTACTCATCCATCCAAACATTTACTGAGCACCTTTCTTAGCCTACACCCTGAAAGAGGTACAGAAGTAACTAAAATGCTGTCCTTTCCCTAAATAAATTTATAACCCAATTTTTCTTCTTTTTTCCTTTCCTTTCAGTCCTGGAGCAAGTGGGAAAGAACATTCATGGAAAGAGGTGGATAGAAGGACAACACTGACACTGTACCTCTTGAGAATATTCATTATTATCACGTCTTTGAAATTCTGGGGGTCTGAGTAGAGTTCAGAAAGACTCAGTAATGTCCCTTCAAATGACATAAACTTGCTCATTCATCTCTGGTGGCAAAACTCAACAATCAATGGCACGTCTGATCCCAAGCAAGGGTCTTCTCATAAAGCAAAACTCTGAAACCAGACCCACCACGACCCAAAGAAGTGAAGACAGGTGTTATGGGTTGAATTGTGTCCCTCAAAAAGATATGCTCAAATTCCCAGTCCCTATAAACGTGACCTCATTTCGGAACAGGGTTTTTGCAGATGTGAATCCTGAAACGCTGGTGAAGATGCAGTGAACTGGATCTTTCATACACTGCTGGTAGAAAAGTAAGATGCCTCGGGCAACGCTCTAGAAAATAGTTAGTCAGTTTCTTAAAAAACTAAACAAAATACACCAGCAATTGCATTCCAGGGCATTTAACCCCCCAAAATGAAAAAGTACATCCACACAAAAACCTGTACCTACTTTTCATAACAGGTTTGTATGTATAACTAAAAACTGGAAACAACCAACATGGCCCCCAATAGGTGACACAAAAGGTGACTCGGTAGATCCCTCAACATGATTCTCAGTAGGCTGAACAGATTGTGATACATCCATGTCACGGATGCCGTGTAGCGATAAAAAGAAACAAAGTACTGATACACGCAACAACGTGGATGATTCTGAAGTGTACTATACTGAGTGAAAAAAAGCCAGTCTCAACAGGTCACATAGTATGTGGTTCTTTTTTTTTTTTTTTTTTTAATTGGGGTATAGTTGTTTTACAATGTTGTGTTGGTTTCTACTGTACAGCGAAGTGGAGTTCCCTGTGCTATACAGCAGGTTCTTATTAGTTATCTATTTTACACATATTAGTGTATATATGTCAATCCCAATCTCCCAATTCATCCCACCTCCCCATCCACCACTTTCCCCCCTTGGTGTCCATACATTTGTTCTCTACATCTGTGCCTCTATTTCTGCCTTGCAAACCAGTTCATCTGTAACATTTTTCTAGATTCCACATAGATGTGTTAATATATGATATTTGTTTTTCTCTTTCTGACTTACTTGACTCTGTATGACAGTCTCTAAGTCCATCTATGTCTCTACAAATGACCCAATTTCGTTCCTTTTTATGGCTGAGTAATATAGTACATGATTCTTTTTCCATAACGTTCTTTTTTTTCTTTTTTTGGCTGCACCGAAGACCGCTGGACTGCCAGGGAAGTCCCCTACATAACATTCTTGAAGTGACAAAATTGTAGAGATGGAGAATAGATTACTGGTTGCCAGGGGTGAGGGATGGTGGGGGGAAAAAAGACTGAATGTGACTATGAAGGGAGATCTTGGTGGTAAGAGAATAATCCTGTTTCTGGATTGCAGTGGTGGTTCCATACATCTAGACACGTGATAACATGACATAAAATGATACACACACATTGTACCAATGTCACATTGCTGGGTTTGATACTGTGCTGTAATCATGTTAAGAAGTAACCATCAGGGGAAACTGAGTGCAAGGCACACCAGACCTCTCTGTTCTATCTTTGCAACTTCCTGTTAATCTATAATTTTTTCAAAATAAAAAGTTTTAAGGACTTCCCTGGTGGTCCAGTGGTTAAGGCTCTGCACTTCCACAACAGGGGGTGCAGGTTCGATCCCTGTTCAGGGAACTGAGATCCTGCAGGCTGTGCAGCCAATAAATAAATAAATAAATAAAAGGTTTTAAAAAAAAGTTTTAAAAAAGGAGGTCATTGGGATGAATTGGGAGATTGGGATTGGCATATATACACTACTATGTTTAAAACAGATAACTAATGAGAACCTGCTGCATAGCACAGGGAACTCTACTCAATGCTCTGTGGTGACCTAAGTGGGAAGGAAATCCAAACAAGAGGGGATGTATGTATACATATAGCTGATTCACTTCGCTGTACAGCAGAAACTAACACCACATTGTAAAGAAACTATGCCCCAATTTAAAAAAATAATAAAATAAAATGCAAAAAAAAAGAAAAAGGAGGTCATTTTGGATTAAGGTGGGCCCTAAATTTAATGCCTGGTGTCCTTCTACGGAGAGGAAGATTAGAGATACAGAGACACACAGGGAAAAAGCCAGGCAGAGACCGGAGTAACGCAGTTGCAAGCTAATTGACGTCAAGGATCATTGGGGAGCCACCAAAGCTAGGAAAGAGACATGGGGTGGCTTCTGCTTCAGAGCTTCAAGGAAGAACCACTTTAATTTCAGGCTTCTGGCCTCCAGAACTGAAAGAGAATAAATTGCTGCTGTTTCAAGCCACCCAGTTGGTGGTACTTTGTTACAGCAGCCCAAGCAAACTAACGTAATAGGGATGACAGAGATGAGAGTTCGGTTCGCAACAAACTTCCGTCTGTACTGACAAGTCAGCCTCAGTAAACCATTAATGCTCTTACAGTCTAATAGGACAGTCAAGTGATGCACAAGAAGGTTACACCGGCCCCGTGAAGCAAGAGCATCAGATAGGAGAATGGTTTAGGGAAATGGGAAATGACCAGTAGTCTGTGGACCTGTGGCACCTTCTATGGGAAGATGAAGAGGCCCGGCAGGCACCTGAGATCCCTGGGGTCCGGGGTCTCAAGAAAGAACAAAGAGACTTGTTAGGCTGCGGACACAACGGAAGAGTTAGACCTTGGAATTGTCAGTTCTTAAATGAGGCACAGTGTAAAAAGGCAAACAGGTAAACATCTATCTCCACTTCCCCTTTCCCTTTCCTCTTTCTACTAGAAGAACCCAAGCAAGAGATGGTGCTGCTTTGAAAGTAGGGCTAATAGGACATGCTGACAGTGTGGATGTGGGGAAGGACAGAGGAAACAAGGGTGCATCCAGGGTTCTTTGCCTAAGGAATTAGAAGGATAGAGCTGCTCTAATGAAATAAGAAAGCTTACAGAATGTGCAGGTCTGGGAGAAAAGACAGGAGCTCAATTTTGACCCATCTGGAATTAATTTTGCATATAGTATGAGGTATAGGAGTCAACATACATTTTTTTTCATGTAATATTGTTGTTCCAGCACCATTTATTTTTAAAGACTTTCCTTTCCTTTGTTGGATTACTTTGGCGTATTTGTTGAAATAAATTGACCCTGTAAAGTAGGGTCTATTTCTATGCTTTCTTTCCCATTCCATGGCCTATTTGTCTATCCTGATACCAATAGACATTGCCTTGATTACTGATGATTTAAGAGCTCTATTTTGGACATGTTAAATCTGAGATGCCTATTAGACAACCAAGCAAACATGGCAGGTAGACAGCTGGATATAAGAACCTGGAATTCAGAAGAGAGAGGTCAGTACTAGAGACATAAATGTAGCGTCATCACCATGCAGATGGTGTTAAAAGCCGTCAGATTGCAACAGACTGTGAGAGGGTACCTAGCTAGTGAGCATGGATAGAGAAATCCAAGCGCTGAACTGGGAGGCACTCCAACATTAAGTGATTACTGAGATGAGAAGGAACCAGAAAAGAAGACTGAAAAGGATTGGTCAGACAAGAAGGAAAATCAGGAGAGTAGTGTTGTCCTGGAATCCAAGAGAAGAGATGTTCTAAAGAGGGAAAATTGATCAGTTGTCAACTGGAATGAAAATGGACCATTGGATTGAGTGACGTAGGGGGTCATTGGTGAACAGATAAGAGCAGTTTCTATAGAATGGCAGGCAAAAGTCTGATCTGAATGGATTCAAAAGAAAATCGGAGGAAAGAAAGTGGAGACAGTGGGCATGAACAATTCTTTCAAGGAAAGAGTTGGAAAAGGGAAGGAGAGGAGTGAGGCAGTATCTGGAAAGAGAAGAGAAAATGACAGCATTTTTTAATGTGTCGGGAGCAAAACTTGCCACCCCAAAATGTCTCTCTGGCATGTGGATTATTTTGAGCTGAAAACAATTAAGGCTCAAAAGACTCAGGAAGAAATGTTGACCTTCCCCCTAACTGCCTAAAAAAATTTAGATTGAGGGCCTGTTCCCAGAGTAGAGCTATCACCAGACATGTCTACAAAGAACATGAGCTGCGTGTGGTGGGGAAACTCTCAGAGATCAGAGTCCACTCCATGTCCCATTATCTCTGCCTGGCCCAGCAAACATTTATTTACCCACCATTTACCTTTCCATCTCCATGTGAATTGCCTTCCGCCCCTTTCAAGTCCCAAGCCACTACCCCCAACATCCTCTTTCGTCTTTAGCTGAAGATGGTAATTAAGGTGACGGTTGCAGCCATTTTGGCGAGTTGCTCAGTTTTTCTGGGTCTCTCCCACTTATGCAGGTTATTAAACTGTGTTTTTCTCCTGTTAATCTGTCTCAGGTCAATTTAAATCTCAGACCAGCCAGAAAAACCTAGAAGGGTAGAGGAAAATTTGTTTCTTCCTGACAAATGTTTATGAGAATCATCTAGTAGAGAAAGAAGATCTGGTGCTGTAGGAGAGAGAAGGGAAAACTACTGGAGCATGTCCTTGAGAAGGTGAGGTGGGAAAGGGGGAGCACAGGTGGAGGTGCTGCCCTTAGCTAGGCACACAGACAGCTCACACAGTAAAAGAAGAGAAAGGGGTGTCCATGGGTACTGATGTCCTTGCCTCATGGATGAGGAAACTGAGACTAAGAACGTTATGTCAAGTGCTTAGTATTACAGAGCTCATGCGAGGTAGAACCATGACTTAAACTACGGTTACCAAGCCCAAACCACCATGTCTTTTTCATAGTTTTGCACATGGCAGGTTCTCTGTAGGTTTTCAATGTCATTGGTTTGTAATCTTACCAGTTAGGCCTCAATCAACTCCTATAATACTAGCAAAAGTGTTGGGCTGGATGGTGAATAAGGATCTTCTCTCTCTATGAGTCCTTTTCAAGAAAGTATACAAGTTTTTATTTCATCAGGGGCTCACAGAGCAAATGAGGAGCTGCCTCCAATCCATGACACTGTAACATGTTGATGGTCAAGGTAGGAAACAAAGAATACACAGAGAAGACCTTCTGTAATACTGTTGGTGGCTCAGCACATGTTGAGTTGTAATAGGTTTGTACTCTGTGATAGAGTAATGGATAGTAATGTCTCAACACTGACAGAGATCACGTCACTGAATCCTCCAACAACCCATGGGTAGTTTGTATTATAAGGAAACTAAGACTTAGAGTAAACACTGTGTCCAAGTCACACAATCAGTAAATACCGAAATCAGTTTTCAAACTCAGGCAACCTGATCAAGAGCCCAAACTCTAAAGCACAATCCCTTAATAACCACTATTCACAGCTGCCATTTTCAGGGGCAAAGAATCATTGAATCCTAGAGTGAGAGGAGCTTAGAAATCAAATCTCTCATTAACAGATGAGGAGACTAAAAAGCATGGCATAGCCTGGTCACTTAGAGACAGAATTGAGATTCGAAGCCAGTGTTCTAACTGTTTTGTTTTTACTAAATGTAACAATGAGCTCATTACAGACTTCTCAGGGGGAGGAATTCAAGACCCTCAGCAAAAATGGAGGGTCAGCCAAGCCTAAGACAACTAGGTATGTTGGTCTAGTTTGGAAAAATAACTCATTAACCAAACGTCCCTCTTAGCACCCCCAATGTTTTTCACCATCACAGTGCTGAGGCCCCAAAACCATGCCCAGACCACCCCAACCCCAGATTGGTTCTTACTGAGTTTCATGGTGACTGGCCTGAGAAGACCAAAAAAGTAATGACATCTTACAAAGGAGAGCGCCAAGGACCAAGATAGCAACTGTCATAGCAACGGTCACACTGCTTTGGTCAAGAAGATCTTTTGGGGAACTGAAAACAGAACCTTGAGCACAGCTGCTGGTTTCACTCCCATCCTCCTTCAACAGGCTGGGTGGTGCACTCCACGCCCTTACAGTACTTTCCACGGCCCCCTGCACCTGGGGCCCCCATAGCACCTGGCTAAGTCTGTGTCCGGCACTGCAATGGAAGTAACATGGACCCTAACCTTGTTTAATACCATCCTACCAAACCCCACTGCCCCATCTCCAGTCCTAGAATTCTTCTACTTGAAAACCTCAGCCCAGAATGGTCAGCATCCCCTAAGTGGTCTGATACAGTAATAGAATCTACATACACAGCATGTGAGAAAGAACTTGTGGGCAAGCAGGTTCCTCATGAGGCCCACAGAGGTCCTGGAAGTGTTTGAGAGCAGCAAGAAAAAATTCATGCTGAATAGTTTGGGCATCTCAGGGATAGGAGGCTGGGAAGGATAGGGAGGAGTCACAGCAATATTTCAGAACATATTTCATAAATTTCCTAGTGCCCAGGACAGAAGCATTCTCTGCTATGGTACTATCTCCCCCTTCCATCCATGCGTGTAGCCATCCACACATCCATTCGGCCATCTGTTGGCCCTTACCCTAGGCACAGGGTTAGCTGTTTGCCCTTCTACCCCAAGCAACCCTAACTACTATAGGAACTACCCGTTTGTGCGATTGCATGGATGGAGGCCCACCTTCATTCATTCCACAAACCTTATGATTAGTATCTTCACTACCGGGCTCTGTGTAGCGCTATGTTCTGCAGAAACGTAGTGAACAACATAGAGCTCTCAACCTCAAGGAGCTCCCAGACTAGGGCAGAAACAAGTTAGCAGAAATCCCACACAGAGCAGTGGGATGGAGGGTGGGATGTCTAAAGAACCCTGTGGAACCACAGAGGATGGGCCCATAACACACGTTGGAGGTCAGGGAAGATACATACCTTCATCCTCCTGCCCAAACATCAGTCAACCTGGGATTTACCTGACACCAAGGATATCCTCACAAATCACTCCAGGCCTCCAGCCCTGTGACTGGGAAGCCATAGGCTAAGGACCTCTGACATGGGGACTCATCACTTCAAAACTTAGTTACCTCCTCTTGGTCTTAGGTTCTTTGTCTATACTAAAGCAACAGAAGTAAAACCTCTGTCTCAGTATTACTATGAACATTAAATGAAATACTGTATATAGTCCACTTAGGACAGGGCAGGTCACAGAGTATATGGTCAATCCATGATCTTTTCTGATTCTTAATTATTAACAGGTTCTCGGATTCCATGGCTGCGTTCAGTGGGTATTCTCCCTGCAGTGATTCCACAAAGAAACCTTTTTTAGTTTGGTTTGAAATCTTCATTTCTTCCAATTTGCAATAAAACATCACAGTCCTTCTGTTCCTCTTTACCTATTTGACATGTATAGCAAGAAAAATCTCTCAATCTGAAAAATAGAGAAACTGAGGCATGAAGGAACTATTTGTTGCTACAATGTCTCACCCACAGGCCTAAGGATCAAGTTCAGTTCAGGGTATTTCCTCCCCCAGCGCATCGTTCCTGACACCGTAACGGAACATAAAAAGGTTGCAGGATTAAGGTGGAAGGTGCGTTTCCCAAAAGAACAATATTTCATGCTGAAAAAAAAAAGAAAGAAATGTGCTCTCCAGATATCACCACGTGGTTTCAAGTGTTCCAACCATGCAGCTGTCTTCCTCACCAGAAGGACAGTGAACTAAGAGTGTGTTTATAGCCTTGTGGAAAGGATACTCTGGAGTCTAAGGCATCACCAACTCTTCTTGGACGGAAGACCTGGCTTCCCACCCACTTGGTTCATGGGCAGACAGGTGATGGCTCATTCACTGAAATCCTCTATTAACCGAAACTGGGTTTTTTGCCCTTCCCTGTTGGAAAGAGACACATAACAAGGAAAAAACTAACATCACGGATAGAGAGGAATAAGAAAATAAATAGATAAAGAGCTTGGGGAATCAGAATATATTCAAGCCATTCTCTTACAACTTCTGACCCGACACCTATTCCTGGATTCTTTCGTTCTACAGACATTTATGAGCACTAGGGTCTGTGTCCTGGGGGCTGGGAGGTAGGCGAGGGAAGATGCACCGTGGAGAGGAGTACACAGCTGCCCCTGACCTCGTGGGGCTGCCGCATGACCTACAAACACTCACCTTGAGCCCTTTAAGATCCTCGGTCACCAAACAGAAGCTTAAATCTGTTCCCTGGACCTGAATAAAATGAGGACCTCCTCCTACTCCCATTCACTTCTCTATACTCTCCACAGACTCAAAGATCCACATATGGGTTTCCCACATATATTTTCTTTTTTTGGCCCACAATCCAGACATGAGGAAATTCTGGACTGAGGATCACCAATCCAAACAGACAATCTGCCCCAGGCTTCTACATTCCAGAGAGCTGTTTAAATTCTCTTTTGTTTTAACAAATAGAAAATATTTCGTGTGTGTGTGTGTGCAGTGTTTTATTTAGCAAACTAATGTTTATGATTTTATTCCAAAGCGTGTTGAATTAAAGCCCATTTTGTACAGGACTCGAGGGAAAAGGAAAATAAAGAGAGCTGGAAGAAAGACAAAAGATAACAGAGATGGGAACAATGAGAGAGACAAAAAGACAGAGAAACAGAGAGAAACTGGGTAGGCTCTGAAGACAGTGGTCACCAGGTCTTTCCCCTGAGGGCCCAGCCCAGGCTGCGGGTTTCTGAGAGAGGCTGTGCATTGAGGTGATGATCAGCTGGTCTGCCATGCACTGTATCAGGGTTCCAATGCTAGATGATAATCTAGCAATTAAATAATCTAGCAATGATGACCTAGCAAAGAGTCTCCTATGACTTTACTGACTAGATCAGCCACCCTGAGATGGAAAGATTTCCTCGGATTGCAGCAACTGCGAAGAGAGCCCCAAACCGAAGGGCTGGATGGGACTCAGCTTTCCTGCCCTGATTTGAGCTTGTCTTCTCCTCCCTTCCCCCTCCCTACTCTTTGAGGATTATAAATGCTTGAAGACACAGTGTCTCCTAAATTGACTGTAAAAATCCAAAGTTCTTGAAACAGGAGAAGCTGAACAGACAGATGTGAAAAATGATACAGTGCAACCCTCCTCGCCCCCAACCAACACACATGCAGACCCACAGACACACGCTTCTGTCCAGAGCATTTCTCACCCCAGCCACTGGCTCCCTCCACTCTCAACCTCAACATGGTTTTCTAATATGCATTTTGCTCAGAAATATAGTAACCCCTAATTTTTAGGTAAGAAAAAGGAATGCACTTCTTCCAGTTACTGCAGTCAGAGTTAATAAGTAAAATCAAACAAGCTGTGTTTTCTCTAGGCCTATCTGATATGACAGTTGCAAATAAACCTCTCACCCGTGTTGTCAGATTTACGACACACTCCAAAATGAGGAGGCACGAATGGTTTGTTCAATGGGACAGTATCAAACTTGTTAACCTCATAAGTCATTCGTTATTTATCTGCAGGTATGTCTGAAAATCAACGAAAACTTGGTTCTATTTTCAGCTGACCTCCAGATATCCCCCAGATATCCCACCTTCCCTAAAAGATCATCTGTGAATAATGAGAAACTCTGCTGATTTTACCCAGAGTCTACTCTCTTGATTCCCCACATCACTGTGCTCGGTACATACGATTCATCACTTATGTATTTGATTTGTGTAAGACCCAAGGATCTCTGCCTTTATGTCCCATCAAAATATAAGCTCCTGAAAAGGAGGGCCTTCTGTCCATTATAAAGAAATTGGCACTGTTTTGCTCAAAAACTGTGCACCAAAACAATATTTGAGGATCACAATAGTAGCTGGAGAACCAACTGAAAGTCATTCTTTATTTCCATGCTTTGGTTTATGATTCATCTACCATTTATTAAGGACTTGAACTAGAATTTTTGCACCTTCATTTTTATGCAGTTGTATACTTGTTGCAGTGCTTGGCACAAGGCACAGTGCCTTGGCTGCAAAAGCGTTTGTTGAATAAATAAATGAGTGAATGAATAATGAATTGTTTACGGTTGATATATGTTGGGAGAACTATTACAGGGGTTGTTTTTCTGTATGCGTGGTTGTGTTTGTTTGTTATTTGGATAGACCAACTCACAGGGTGTGACACTATTGCCCCAGTTTACAGATGAAGAAACAGAACCGGAAAGACTGAGAGACTTGCCCAAGTGGAAAAGCCATCTCTCAGATACCTGCCGCAACAGTGAGAGGCCCGCATACTGCAAAAAAACAAACAAACAAACATAATCCTTGCCCCCCCCACAAAATGAGTATAGACATGGGAAAATTAGAATAGTGCCAAATTGAGCGCTATCACCCCGAGAAGAGCCAGCTAAAAGTATCACAGTGATTGGGATTTGGTTTGAATGAATCAAGAAGTTTGGATAAAAGAGCTGGAGGTGAATTCACAGACCACTAGGACTGAAGAGAAGCAGCCAGGAAAGTCGGTCTACCCTCTTTAGTGTAATAAATATGGAGACTAAGCCCTCGAGAGACTGACTGACTTATTCAGCACTTTGTATTTGACTAAGTAGATAACTAGTTAACTTCCAATGACTTAGCAGTTGAAGTTGAGCTGAGACTAGAAGCCAGTCTTGAGGCTCTCTGCCCATTTCTCCTTCCTCTAGCAGACTCAGGCAAGGAGGCCTTGAGAAGTTGGCACATCGAGTGAGTGGAAAAGGGCCCCAGGCTTCCCCGTGGTGGCAGGAAAGATTAGAGGGCAACCTGGGCCAGGCTGCTGTGTTAACTTCTGATTCAGGGGGAATGACTGATCCTCAGTCACTGGCCCAAAACACCCACATGTTTTCTGGACTGGTTAGACTGGACTAGTTTGCATTGGATGGGCTTGCACAGAGTCGAATCAATTTGACTTAAATCGAATTGAAAGCTGGAAGACTACTGAGGGTCCCGGTTGTGTTGCATCTCCTCAGATTCTTCCCCTTAACAAGAACCCTAAAAAAAAAAGGGTCAGGGTTAGGGTTAGGGTTGGTCAAGCTCTAGCAGAACCAGCCCTAAGTATTCATGACTTGACCTACAGGGCAAGTCACTGCATGAAAGCAATGTGTTCCTGAAAGGTCAATATATTTTTAAGGGATATTTATGAGGAATTCTTTTGAAAATAAAGGGTCCGTCTGCCAAAATAAAACATAAATTATCCATTTGCCAAGTTGACTGTCGGTATATTGTTTTTTTCTTGAAGAGATATGAGCCTCTATTGGGGCCGACTGATTCATGGAGGAACCAGACATTTTCTAGAGAAGTAGCAGGACAAATCCATGAAGCTCAAAATCAGAGCTCTCAGGGCCTCTCCCTCCTTCTGGATTCAATATCAGGTTGTAGGGAATTTAGGAAGAATTGTAAATGTAATGGAAGGAATGTAAATGGAAGAGGACTCCACAACCTACTGGATTTATACTTTTTTCTCTTTAAAAAAAAATCAAGTCACTCAAGACAGAGATCACATTGAATATCAGAGAGGAAGTCCTACCCCAGAGCAGGATGGAGCCCTCACCCATGCACTGGTACAATATTCAATCCAAGCCATTATTCAGTATGAAGCTATTCAAAATATTTGGTCTATGTCAATTCTTAAAAGTGAAAGACTACTAAAAAGAATGTTTTTGAAATTTATCCATAAATCCATAACCCTAATACACCTATTATTTTCATTCCTCACATCATATTATTTTCCAATATTTATTTACGTATTTCATTCATAGTGGCAGGGGTAATTCACATCATTACCACAATTTTGTGTTCAACTTCTTTCACTTGCTGTTTTTCCCAGCACTTCTATTTTTGACTTAGATATTATGTTGATCATTGTGAAAGATACACATCATTCTCTCTTGTTGACAGTGCATAATTTTACTTAGCCTTTTCCCCATTGTTGGAACCCACAACCTATGGCCTTGACTCTTTCTTAGAATGGCAGCTATGCTGGCACACCACTCTCCTTGAAAACTTGACTCAGAGACCATCGCTGTGAGAATTTGCCTGGCCTGCTTGGGGCATCTTATCCCCAGAGCAACAGCTGGTCATGTCCTGATTTAAGCTGCTCTCTAATTGTTTCATATGTTTATTTTGTCTCATTAAAATATTGCTAGCTTCTTGAGATCATGGGGCCAAATCAGTAGCTAGGCCAATCAATAGGTAGCACACATGAGCAGAAAAAATGTAACTTATTATCTGACCCTAAGTGAACAAACATTTTCTGTGTGCCTAATATCTGTCAGACACTTCCTAAGCAGAGCCACATCCTTTTCCCATTTATTTCCCATAACAACCCCATGAAGGAGGCATTACTATTCCTAAATTACAAAAACTGGAGAAGAGGACTCAAAGATTAGTTTGACCATCAGGAAAAAAAGCCAGAGGAGTTTTATAAATATCAATTTCTTAAAGTCTAATCTCTTGGGACTTCCCTCATGGCACAGTGGTTAAGAATCCGCCTGCCAATGCAGGGGAAACAGATTCGAGCCCTGGTCTGGGAAGATCCCACATGCCGCAGAGCAACTAAGCCCATGCACCACAACTACTGAGCCCCCGCGCCACAACTACTGAAGCTGGTGTGCCTAGAGACTGTGCTCTGCAACGAGAGAAGCCACCACAACGAGAAGCCCGCGCACTGCAACGAAGAGTAGCCCCCGCTCACCTCAACTAGAGAAAACCCGTGTGCAGCAACGAAGACCCAACGCAGCCAAAATAAATAAATAAATAAAGTCATATTTAAAAAAAAAGTCTAATCTCTTAAGATTTAGAACTTTTGAAAGGAATCTTTAATTCTTATGCCAGAAAGGGAAAAACAGCTGTCATGGAAATAACCCTCCCTGATGTTAAATTAAATCACCTGTTGTTTTCTGTGATCCTATATGTATACATGGGGGTTTATTCAAGGTTTTGAATGGTGCTTGACACTTGTTTAGAGAGGGTTGCTGATGCAGAACAAATGGGAAGTCAAGAGAGTGGGATGATGTACTCTAACCAACAAGACTCATTTGTAGGCCCAGCTACTCCTGCTAGAATAATATTGCTGGGAGAATGAAACAACATAGAGATGGTGAATTCCAAGATCTGAGCTCTCATCAGAAGCACGGACACAGAATATCAAAGCTAGGAAGGATCCTCGAGGTTACCTCTATTTTACAAGTGAAGAAATTAGAAACGTCAACTGACAAACGAAAGGTCCCAGAGAAGTCAGGAAAATGGCACGGTGGAAAACAGATCATCATCATTTCATGAATCTGAACAGCAGGTGAAGGGGCGAGGGGGTTTCCATGTGGCCACGTCACACGGAACAAAGGCTTCTATTTTAAGAGGCCAGCCCTGCACCTGCGCTATCCAGCTGGGCTTGGCAAGAGAAGAAATGAAAACAGGCTTTTTTCACCAGGGGGCCGGCATGAGGGTCCAGCTCACAGGTTGCTTAAGCCACAATGGAGGAACCAAATGTTGCTGACGTGTACCCCACAGTGGAACCTTTTCTCCTAAGACTCCCAGTTTCAGTTACTACAGAGCTTTTCCCCGTAACACCAAGGGGAAAGTAAGGAAAAGTCAGAGAAAGAGACTTTAATACCCTGGCTGATACAGGGGCTCCCCCAACCGCTGTGTGCTGATTAAGCAGGAGAAATGGGAAACAAGAGAAGGTCCAGCCCAGCCATAGTTACAGGAAGAGAAGTTAAGAGCCTGCACATGTCCGGAAAAAGGAAATCATTCAATCTTGGAATAAACTGCCAAGAAAAGCAGAAAAATATTTTAAGCATAGTTTTTTCAGCACGGTAATAAAAGTTCAATGAAAAGATTATGGACTTCAGAACAGGCGGACATGACCTTGAATCCAGCTCTACCATAACTTGGATGACTGGCCTTGAGCAAGTTAGTGACACTCTCAAAACATCAGTTTCCTCGTCTGTAATTTTAAGATACTAACAGAGCACCTCTTTGAAGGTTACTGTAAGAACAGTGACAACATGAAAGCACCTGGTGCGGAGCCTAGGTACAAGTAACCACTCTTGTTCCTTTTATCAACCTACACGCAAGCATGGCTTTACGACTTTCAAGCTCACACGAGGTGCTTCACTGCTGTTTCTTCATTTCGGACCATACGCGATCAATCCCAGCCTCAGGGCTCCACTAATGATACAGCAGCCACTCTCCAGCACCCCCCTCCTCTTCTCAAGACACTGTCATTCAAATTCAAAGGATTCTGGGAATTTTAGTTTAAATCATGTCATTAGACCTCCCTGTTCTATCAAAACTTGATGATATAAAATCTGCTGTGTGTAGTTATCAAAATCCACAAACCCTATTTCTTTCACAAAAGGTGAAAGAAGAAGCATCCAATGGAGGACTTACAAAATCGCCAAAATTTTTTAAGCAACCTCAGAAAATTCCCTGTTAGCTGCCTTACTTAAGGAATGGGTTATTCTAGTTAAAGTAAACAGATTTTAAAAGATCATGACTGAGGTGAAATAAAACCAGTAGATCTGGTTTCCTCTCTCTAGTAATTTTATTTCGTTGATAACTCAGAAGTCACTTCAGAATTTCCCCAAAAATTACTGTAGTACGATAAAGGGGCAAAATGTTGGCCAATTAAGAAACTCAGAAAATAGCAAATAAATTTGATTTTATGTATTCATACTTCTGAGTATGAATTCACACTTCTGAGGGTGCAAGAGATTTATAAACTACAAAGGGCTTCACGGTTGTAAGGGGTTCCCATGATTATGAATATTGTATGCTTCTGATTCCAGAACTAGGGTATTTTTCTTTTTGTCTGCTCTCCTTTCATAGAAGAGCAAACATCAGGTGCTCGTTACACAGGCTTTAAAACAGTGGACTGGAGTCCAAAGATGCGCTGGAGACCCTCCTTAGCACCACTTTGCCAACAATCTAGAGCAAGCCAGTGGGCCCCAGTTTTCCAGTCTGTAGGATGAGCAGGTTGAACTGGGTGTCTGTGAAGTTTCCTTCCACATCTAAGGTTCTACGATTCCTTCATGACAATATGAAGAATTTTTTTTTTTTTTTTTTTTGCGGTATGCGGGCCCCTCACCGCTGTGGCCTCTCCCGTGGCGGAGCACAGGCTCGGGACGCGCAGGCTCAGCGGCCATGGCTCACGGGCCCAGCCGCTCCGCGGCATGTGTGATCTTCCCGGACCGGGGCACGAACCCGTGTCCCCTGCATCGGCAGGCGGACTCTCAACCACTGCGCCACCAGAGAAGCCCAATGTGAAGAATTTTTAAGGGCCCTTCTTTGAACATGACTTGCTAAGTATAATATAGAAATAAATACTTTAATATGAAAAAGAGTCTTTGCAGTATTCCTTTTAGCAAGGAGTTTTAAAGTTTCAGCAGATGAAAAGGCGTATAATGAGGCACTGCTCTAAGGAACGTAACTAGCCAAAGAGAAAGTAAGATAACAGCTCCACCAGAGATGGACTGGGACCACCATGCAGGTTAACCTATGACCCCCTGATGTGTGGGCCTTGTACCAGGCCTCCAGAGACCTTTTAGGAGCTTATCACCTAAAGCAGGCCCTCACCCACATGGGTGTTGAGAATATGCCTACAGAGTGCAAGAGAGAAAGTAGGAGACTACCCAGATGATATAAACAATGCCGTCAGAAGGAAACAAATTAAATCTAGAAATCCCTGAGTATCCTAGTTTGGGTACCCTATCCAATGAGTCAACACTGGACAAAGTTGCCAAGGCAACTGATCTAATTTCCCCTTCATCTGTGCTGGGGATGCAGATTGAGAGATTTCTACCCTCAAATGGCATGTTTTTAATAAGTGGCCTGGGACTTCCCTGATGGCGCAGTGGTTAAAAATCCACCTGCCGATGCAGGCGATGCGGGTTTGATCCCTGGTCCGGGAAGATCCCACGTGCTGCAGAGCAGCTAAGCCCATGTGCCACAACTACTGAGCCTGTGTGCTGCAACAACTGAAGCCTGTGCACCTAGAGCCCGTGCTCTGCAATGAGAGAAGCCACCACAATGAGAAGCCTGTGCTCTGCAACGAAGAGAAGCCCCCGCTCGCCTCAATTAGAGAAAGCCCATGTGCACCAATGAAGACCCAACGCAGCCAAAAATAAATAAATAAACAAGTGGCCTAAGATGGCAATAAAACCTAGTAAAACCACACTGGATTTGAATACAGACTTTTGTACTTGGCTCTGGTTCTGCTCCTGTTCTGACTGCGTCACTTAGTCCAGATAAAATAAGTCTTAGTATAAAATTGAGTATAAAAACACCTTATGTCCTACACAGTGTTGAATAACGGTCACACAAACAATGTTTAAGAAAACTCCTGGCAAGCTTATTGTACCCAGTCTTCTGAACAACAGCTCCCAGGGACAGGCACAGAATTCATTTCATAAAAAGCAACATGGTGCCACTTCCTGCCCCACCGGCAACATGAAAC
The DNA here is from genome assembly GCF_937001465.1 of Orcinus orca. Classification (NCBI taxonomy): domain Eukaryota; kingdom Metazoa; phylum Chordata; class Mammalia; order Artiodactyla; family Delphinidae; genus Orcinus; species Orcinus orca. The sequence continues at coordinate 12,534,988 of NC_064571.1, forward strand.
AAAACTGTTTTCTCCATGTGTGGTGGGCTCACAGGCATGCTCTCCTTCCTGCCTCCAGGCCGGGCACTTACTTAGTCCTGAATAATTACATGGGTGGGAACAATTTCCCTCAACTCCTTCTTTCTGGAGAGACACCTGTGATCATAGTCAGAAACAGAAAGTCAAAGTCTCCACTTTTTGCTGATAAGGGTTTGTGACCAAAAACTTACAGAATCGTGCTCTCCAAAAAGACCTAATGCCAGACTTGAGGCCTGGAGCTAAGTGGGTTATCTCTGTATTTCTCAGTGAGATAATATCTATAGAATTTAGCGTGTGAAGCTTAGACATTCACAGTGAACATACGGGTATTTATGTATGTCTAGGTCTTACTTCACCCTCAAGCCAGTTTTTTTGCTGGCTGTACAGGAGAGACACAGATGTGTGTAAATAGACTGTAACATAATTCTCCTATGGTTGAAAATGACACTTGTGAAATACTTAATTGGCATTGTAAATTGGTACGACCTTTTGAAAATAAATTTAGTAACACACATCAGAAGCCACTAAAATCTCATTCCCTTTAACTCAAAAATTTCAAGAAGTCTAAAAACCAAACATTAGAAAACTCTTACATGCCCAACGATAGGAGAAGTGGCCAAGGAAATTATGGAAAGCCAACCCAGTGAACTAACTTACAGTCATTTGAGAGGAGGCTTCTGAAGTCTGTGCAGCAACATGGAAAACTCAATTAATGAGGCATCTGTAAAGTGTGGAACTCTAGATGCCTTACAATTAGCTTTCTGTAAAAATACATGTGCCTACGAACAAAGGCTGGAAAGAAAACGTGGACAAAATGCTAAAACTGTTATATTAAGTCCAAATTTGTGAATTTTCTTCCTCCGAAATTTTTGTTATTAGAATATCATTTCCCAATAAGTAATATTTAGGAACAGGAAAATATTGCCAAGATTGCACAGTGGAAGTCAGAAAGAAATCGTTTTGTTTTCAGATTCAAATAGAACCAATACCTCCTGAGCACAAGCTCTGTGCCAGGCCCTGGGCAGATCATTCCCCAGCTGCGAAGATCCTGCCCCAGCACCCAGGGTAAATAAAGCACTGTTATTTAACCAGACAAACATGAAAGCTTATTGCTTCCTAACAGTTCGGACTAAGTGATTTGAAAGGTTAAATTCTACCAGTTACAGCAAATAATTCTCAGAATCTGAAATCATCCTTTATTGTCAAGTGACACGCGAACTATAAAAATAGGTTCAGTCATTCTGGATTGAGAACTGAAAATACTTTAGGTTTAGACAATTGTCTAAAATAAATTACCAAGGGTATGTTTGGGTGCAGATGCATGCTTTAGTCAATTAAGTTGCTTCTCTCTAATTTCTCACATCCATTTGTCTAGTTCCATTCTTGAAAGTACTTAAAAAGGCAGAAATAGGTTAATGAAAAACACTAAAGGGCATCAAGTATTTCACTGAAAAGTTTTCCATTTGATTGTTAAAAAGGTAATCCATGAACTTGGCAAAACACTCATACAGTACAGAAGAAAAATCATGGGAAATAATTCTCTCTCCACCACTCCATATCCCCCAGACTAATAAATTTTTAATAAAATATTTTAGTTCTCAAGTAGGTTTTTTAATAAAAGTGGACTGAAACCAAAAACTGGAATGTTAGAAAAGACATAACAAGAAGTGAGACCTCAAGGTACGTGCTGTATAAACTCTCCTTACAGAGCAAACTAATTTTTGAACTACTTCCAAAACCAATACTTCTGGAATTCTTTTAGAATTTTCCTTACTATAAAAATTCAAGTTATCAAAGTGTTAATTATTTTAATTACAGAAAAGTATTCAAAAAATAAGTTCTAGAATTCAGTCTCTTATTTGGATAAATATTTGGGGTCATTTACTCATTTACATTATTTATATCTGGTATACAAAAATGAGATGATCCACTGAGGTTCCTGTGGATAGGGGTACACAGAAAATATATTTTGCCCCATGAAATGAATTTATAATTAATGAGAGTAGAGGGATAAATTAGGAATTTGGGATTAACAGATATACACTACTATATATAAAATAAACAGCAAGGACCTACTGTATACCACAGGGAACTATACTCAATATCTTGTAATAACCTATAATGGAAAAGAATCTGAAAAAAAAAAAAATATATATATATATATATATATATATATGTATGTATAACTGAATCACTGTGCTGTACACCGGAAACACTATAAATCAACTATACTTCAATTTTTTAAAAAGAACAAAAAGAAAAAATTATAATTAATGAGTACTTGCCATAATTAAAAACAAAAATCTACAAGGTTACTTAGAGAAAGATTCCTCTTTTCTCCTCAAAACTTTTAAACATAAATGTAAAAATACTTATGCATACATCTTATATAACAGCAATCAATTTTAGGAAGATGAATGCATTGAGGTGAATTTTATTGTAGGTGAATTATATCTCAATAAAAAATAAGAGTGCATTAAATAAAACCCAAGAAAATTGTACTTGAGCGAAAGGAGCTGATCTAAGCCATCAGCCCAGAGGACCCAGCTCTCAGCTCTGCAAAGTACCCCAAGAACTTCCCAGATCAACATTTACAAGCATTATCAGCCTGGATTCATGCTTAATCAGAGACTCAACTTTTCATGCCTAAAATAGTTTACTTTGATGAAAGTATGCTTATTTTTCCCAATTAAAATTGCATCTACCAGTTAAGGGAAAAGAATTTCAAAAAGAATATATACATATCTGAATCACTTTGCTGTACACCTGAGATGAACACACTGCAAATCAACTACACTTCAACTTAAAAAAACAATAAAACTAAAAAAAAAATTGCATGTCACCCTCTTAACACTTACTCATTGTATTTTGCTTACGCAATCTCTTTAATTACATTTCACCAAAGCAATCTTTTCCTTAGAGAAGTTTTAACTCATTTCCCAAAACAGAAACGCATAAAGTTGTAAAGCATTCTATATACTTCCACCTCACTGGACCTCCCTTGGATTTTCCAAGAACACACACACACACACACACACACACACACACACACACACACACAGCCTGGGTGGGACTCCAGGGCCCAGCTCTTACCCCAGAGTTTTTGCACAGGCAGCAGGTTGGCAGCACTCACTGTGGGAGCCCTAGTGGCAGCCCAGGGCGGCTCCTGATGGGGCTGCAGGTGCCTTCATTATCAGAGACCTGCTACATTTTTACAATGTCCACTATTCAGAATTTGACCCCTTCTCCCCCGGGGAAGCTTCCCCACTCCCTAGAGCAATCTCCTGTGACCCCTGGGGACCTGTATATAGGTGTCCAGAGAAGATCATCTGCCTGAAGAGGTCATGGAGTTGCTTCGGGAAGGCAGGAATCCCAGCCCAGCCCAGCCCAGCTTGCACTTCCAGCCATGAGAAAGCTCTGTGTACCCCGGGGAACAGGCAAAGATAAAGGTTAGGTGAACAGAGGTACCTTACTGTCAAGGTACTCATGTTGACCGCCAAAAAAAGTCCTCTGGCCACTCAGTAATGCAGCTCGAACTACTTTTGGCATTTCGCTGGTTAAGCAGCCCAAGCTGGTCTACCAGAATCAGTCACTTGAGGTGAGACAGTTTGAAGAAACAGCAGAAACTGCAAAATATGGAGCCTTGCACACAGCAATTTCAGGTCCACACTCAAGGAAACGCCACGATGGATTCATACAGCATTTACTGTCATATGACATCTAGGGCTGAGAGTCTAACCAGTGACCACTGGCACCTCCAGGAAAGCCTCTTTAGGCCAAGCATAAGCAGTACAGTGGGGCTCAAGGTTCAATGGACACATGTGCCAAACACCCCAAAGGGACAACGAAGGCCCCTCCAGTTCCAGCGGTGCCTGTCTTGGCTTTCTCATGAATCTTGGCAATAGCTTGTCTAAAATGGAAGCGAGGGGCAGCTCTGAGACGGAGGCCTGAAAGAGACAAATCTCTTGGGGCCAGGCTAGTCAACAGAGCAACTCTCCCCTAGGGTCCCACTCGGCAAGGGCCGCCGGAAACCCCAGCCTGCCAGCCAGCCTGTGCACTGGGCTGGCGTGCCCCCTGCTGGCTGCCATGAAGAGAGAACATCCAGCGCTAGGAGGAGCGCTCACTAAAGCCTGGAGCTTAATGCAAGAGACCCAGTATCTAAAACGCTGTTGTCTGACTGCATCACATCCATCCTTATGTACGTATTATCTTTGTAAGAATATCTGGCATCTCCCCTGAATACACTCACCATTGTTCTTAGTAATATTGTTTGGGTTCTTTAGAAAACAAAAAAAAAAACATGAAAGTAAAAGTCATATATAATTCCATCAGCAAAATATTAATTTGAACATCATTTAATAGGCACAATTTTCATCTAGTGGAGATCACGCTCCATCTACTGTCCCAGGCTCCACCGCCGACTGACTTCGGCTGGTTGGCGGATGGGAGGCACTGGCAAAAGCTTAGAGAGTGGGAATTAGGGTTAAAGCAAGGCCTTAGTCCCTCTGCTTCGGGGAGGAATTTTCCAGCAGTGGCTACATCTCCTCTGTGGTCCTAACTTATACCAAGTGCCCAGTTTCCGGGTTCTGGTAACACCACGTCCTCCAGCCCTGGGAGTGCAGTGGCCTGTGGCTGTCACTCATCTCTGAGTTGCTTTAACATAAGGATTGATTCTCTGCCCTTCCATCTCCTGTGAAGCATTTCCCATAATGAGTTCCCTTTGTTTGAAATGCCTAGAGTGGTTTACTTTTCTGACAAGGTCATGACTGACATATGTCACTCACATCTATAATTTTTGGTTAATTTATCCCTCCATATTATTCTATAAAGTTTTTCTGGTATCTTTCACTATTTACAAAACTTTCTTAATGGCTGCATAATATCTCATGACATCACACCTTAACTCATTTGTGTCATTCAAATTTCTAATGTTTGCTAGATTATAACATTGGTATGAACATCTTTGTACATAAATTTCTATTTACATTTATAAGTATTTGATCAGACTAGATTCCTGGATGCAACTAAAAAGGATTGATTCATTTGAAGATTCTTGGTAAATATTGCCCCAAAATCCCCAGAAAGAAAGATTAGACCAGTTTTCAATCCTACCAGAGGTCTAAAGAGAGCTTGTCTCACCTTGCCCTCTGCAACACTGATTACCTTATTTGCTAATTTTATAAGCAAAAAAAAAAAAAAGGCATCTGGTGGTTACTGTTTTATCTTAGATGTGTTTCGTTTTTGTTGTTAGTGAGGTAGAACTTTTTAAATTTAGTTTATTTTATTTATTTTTGGCTGCATTGAGTCTTCGGTGCTGTGTGCAGGCTTTCCCTAGTTGCGGCGAGCGGGGGCTACTCTTCATTGTGGTGCGCGGGCCTCTCACTGCGGTGGCTTCTTTTGTTGTGGAGCACAGGCTCCAGGTGTGTGGGCTTCAGTAGTTGTGGCATGCGGGCTCAGTAGCTGTGGCTCACGGGCTCTAGAGCACAGGCTCAGCAGTTGTGGTGCATGGGCTTAGTTGCTTCGCGGCATGTAGGATCTTCCGGGACTAGGGCTCAAACCCATGTCCCCTGTACTGGCAGGCGGATTCTTAACCACTGAGCCACCAGGGAAGCCCCAGTGAGATAGAACTTTTTTGGGTGTTTATTAGCCATGTGCTTTTCCTCTTTGGTAAACTATCTATTTTACTATTTTACTGTACAGTCCTTACTGATTCTCTTATTGATTGGAGTATCAGGCAGAGTTCTTAGATATAAACAACAGAAGTTGGTTCTGGCTAAATTAGGCAGAAATGGGATTTATTTACAGAGTATAACGCAGCTCCAAAACGGATGGGAAAACTGAAAAATTAGGTTTAGAAAATAGAACCAAGGGTACCTGACACACTGGAAATATGGCCAAGATCTAACCGTAAAATGGTCTGAATAAGATGCTATATTGTTTTTGTTACCCTGAATGTCATTCCTGGCCTTACTGCCACCCACCACTGAATTCTGGATGCCGCCAGCAGAAGAACATCATGTCTATTTCTCCACGTCTGTGAATCTGGGCTGGCATTTTGACTCGCTTTGAGCAATATAAGTGAGAGAGACATTGTACAATGTCTGAGAAAGCCTTCCAGCTTCCACATAAACACTCCTTCCTGGAATCCAGCCACCATGCTGTTAGGAAGCCCAAGACGGCCCAGGGAGAGTGAGCGGCCCAGGCATCTCCCAGACATTCCAGCCTCTGCCAAGCTTCCCCAGCTGCAGCCACATACAACAGCGATGAGCCATCCCCAGCAAGCTCTGCTCAATTTGCAGGACTGAGCAAATGAACGGTGGTGGTGGTTTTAAGCTACTACACCTTGAGGTGGTTTACTATGCAATAGATAGCTGGGACGCTGCCTTAAGGTTCAAGCCTTGGGCAGGGGCAGCCCACTGATCAAGCCTCAGTCCATGCCCTAGGAGCCAGGGAGTAGGAAGAATAGACATTTCAGCTGTGGTAGAAAGGGCAAGACATGCCTCACATCAAGTTCCCACAGTGAGGAATTCCCCAGATATATATAGGGGGTTCAGATGCTGGAGAAGGGGGAAAAAAAAAAAATCTGCTAAACTCAGTACGTGCCTTTTATCTGCCTCTGCATATCTGCCTTTTATATATTGATCTTCCTCTACATTGATGATTGTGTCTCCTTCCCAAGAATCCTATTTCTTACTTCCACTTTATATCTCATCGTGTTTGGGGGGTTCCTAAACAATGGATCATTTTAACGGAAACACTTTGAAGGTAACTGGATTTAGGAAGCGCCAAAGTTCCTGCCCCCAGGGTAACTAGTGACGCTCAGAAAAAGTACCCACATGATATAGACCATTTCCTGGCATCTTGTACAACCCAGACTTGCTGTGTCCTGAAACTGTAAAGAAAACATTCTACCAGCCTTTAAAAAAAAAACACAAAGTCTTCAAATAAACTGGGAAGCCCTTCTGAACATTTTCTATAGACTCATCACTGATTTCTTCGGCCCAGACTCTGCCTTGTTCATCCCACCCTCCTCCCTGCCGCCAGCAATGACGGACCCTAAGTCTCCGCTGCCTAAATCCCCCACTGTCAGAATTAAGACCATAGTCCACTGCTGTGGTGAACATGGCCCTTCAGTAAGTGGTTTCTGCCTTCCCTTCTCTCAGCTCCTCCCCAAAGCCACCATCACCTGTCACCCATACAGAGCTCCTCGAGTTTATCCGTACCCACCAGGTCCTCACTAACCCTTGCCTTTGCACATTCTGTTCCCCCTCCATGGAATGCTTCTTTCCACTCTTCCCCCACCCACCACTGCCTACCTGGTGGTCTTTTACTCTTCCTTCAAGATTCAGCAGCTAGAACAACCACTTTAAAAAGTCACTAAAATATAAACAGTAAAAAAGAAAACAGAAAACAGAGGAATTAGAACAGTAGGCTTTAAAATTTATTTAAATCGAAAGAAAGAAGTACAAACAGACAAGGAGATAACAAAAAACATACATTCACACAAAAACTTGTACATCACTGTTCACAGCAGCATTACTCATAAAAAGTGGAAACAACCCAAGTGTCTATCAACTGACGAATAAATTAAATGTGGCATATTCATACAAGAGTATTCAGCATAAAAAAGAATGAAGTATCGATACACGCTCTAAGAATGAACAAGAACTGAAAACGTTATGCTAAATAAGACACAATGAGATCATATATTGTATGACTCCATTTATATGAAATTACAGAAGAGGCAAATCTATAGAGACAAGAAGTGAATTCATGGGACTTCCCTGGTGGTGCAGTGGTTAAGAACCCACCTGCTAATGCAAGGGGATGTGGGTTTGAGCCCTGGTCTGGGAAGATTCCACATGCCGTGGAGCAACTAAGCCCGTGCACCACAACTACTGAGCCTGCACTCTAGAACCCATGAGCCACAACTACTGAGCCGGCGTGACACAACTACTGAAGCCCACGCACCTAGAGGCCGTGTTCTGCAACGGGAGAAGCCACCGCAACGAGAAGCGCACGCACCACAACGAAGAGTAGCCCCCGCTCGCCGCAACTAGAAAGCCCACACGCAACGAAGACCCAATGCAGCCAAAAATAAATAAATTATTTTGAAAAAAGAGGTGAATTCATGGTTGCCTGGGACTGGGGGGTGTGGGTGGGAGGCACTGAGGGGAAACAGGGAGTTGCTGCTAATGGACAAGGGGTTTCTCTTTGGGTTGCTGGAAATGTTCTAGAATTGTAGCGACAGCTACACAACTCTACGAATATACTACAAACTGAACTGTACACGTTAAGTGGGTGAATTGTATGGTATGTGAATTATATCTCAATAGAGCTGAAAAAATTTTTTTAAAGATACAACTAAATGACCACCTACCCTACGAGGCTTTCCCTGACTTTCCCGAGCAGAACACACACATATACTCACACATCTCGATAATCCTACGTGGTACTTCACAGGGGCACCTAAAATTATTGTAACAATGTTTTCTTTCAGCAAATTCCAGGACAAAAGTTGGCAAGCCATTTTAAGAAAAATTTTATTATGGAAAATATCACACATTCAAAAGCAGAGAGCAGTGAACCCCATGTACCTATGACTCAGTTCATTGTTTCCCCATCCTATGCGCCCCCTAATTATTTTCAGCAAGCTATTTTTGCACGTCCCAATGCTCTTCATTGTGAGGCCCACGGAATCTAGAAAATATAAGCCCACAGCAGTCTAATGAGAATAAAACATTCAAGTGCTTTATGTGCCAATAAGTGCTCTAGGCACTTGGCATGAATTAATTCATTTGATCCTCAAAATTACCCTAAAAGGTAACATTTTTATAGCCATTTTACACTGAGGAAATCAAGGCTTATGAGTGAAATAACTTATCCAAAAGTTAGTAAGTGCAAGAATGGAATTCCAAACCAAGGTTACTATCTTAATCATACTTACCTCTCTCAGCAAAAACAGTATACCTCAACTAAAATAATCATTTAACTCAGAAGCTGAAGGAATGGTATTCTCTTTCCTGGAGTTAAGGCCACTTATAAGGTCAAAAAAGTCATCTGCTTGATGGGAATTCCCTGGTGGTCCAGTGGCTAGGACTCCACACTCCTAATACAGGAGGCCAGGGTTCGATCCCTGATCGGGGAACTAGATCCCACTTGCATGCCACAACCGAGAGTCAACATGCCGCAACTAAGACCCAGCACAACCCAGATAGATAGATAGACAGATAAAGAGATGCCAAAAAAAAAAATTGGGGCAACTGAGTGGAGCCCCTGGGGAGCCCTCTATTTGACTCAATGCTCTGTGGGCTTTAAAAAAAATCTAGGGCCACAGGAGAACCCAGGCTTGCTCCTGTGAATCAAAGGAGGCTTTAAAAAGTCAGAACAAGGACAACACCAGAGCTCCACTTGAATTCTAGAACCTTGTTCCCCAATCCTATAGTCACTATTGAGCACCTGAAGTGTGCCTAGTCCAAAATGAAATGTACCGAAGTAAAACATATATGATATTTTGAAGACTTAGTAAAAAAAAAGAATGTAAAGTATCAACTATGTGTTAAAATAGTAATATTTTGGATTTGCTGGGTTAAATATTTTATTAAAATTAATTTGTCCTGTTTTTTGGTGTTGTTTTTTTTTTTAACCTTCTTAGCGTGGCTACTAGGACATTTAAAATAGCATATATGTGTCTCACATTTCCACTGGGCAGTGCTGTTCTCGACCATACCTGTACTGCCCTGGGTGCCAGAGCTCCCTGCGGGCTCTCGCCTTGTGAATGCTTCCACAAGTTCACAAAGAAACAGGAGGCAGCACCACTGGCACAGGAACATGGGCCAGGTAGAGCTAAACTCAGATCAGAGCTCTAATCTGAATTGAACTCATCAGAGACTGGAGACTGGCCTAACACTCCACTAAGAACAGCTTCTGAAATAAAATGAGGATGCGTGCCACTCTCCTATTTGCAACTCAGGTTGGAACACCCTTGAATCTGGGAAGTCCCTCCAATGTATTTCTGTCATCAGGGAGACATTTGGGGGTCTTATTGCCCATGGGCTGAAGCTGATAGAGATGCAGGCAGCCAGGGCTTCCATTCCCAGAGAAGCTGCTTCCTCTCCCACCTTGCTGCCGAGCAGAGATGTTCTCAGTGATGGAATTTCAACACTGAATCAGGCTGCATAATGCGTTGTCCACAGAACCCTGGGGTGGCCTTTGCAGGGAAGACCTTTCCCTTCCCCTCTGGATTCCACCTTACCACACTGCCCTCATTAACCATCACATTTCCATCCCTCTCAAAGCATCATGAAAGACGTTTATTTGCAGAGGTCAACTTGGGCACATTTGAATGCGAGGCTATATTGGAGTGTTTTGCTGTCCTGCAATACAAGCTGGTTACTAAAAAAGCAAAGGCACTGAACCTGTGTCAAAAACATCATCTGATCACTGGGTTAGTGGAGAGTGAAGGCTGATGCAATCCTAAATCTGGCTGCATCCGCTGCTAGGTGGGACAGGAAGCGAGCAAACTTCATGGCACCAACGACGTCTTTGAAGGCTAGAGTCACATCATAGGGTATCTGTGGCCTGACTCTTCCATCCCAGTGCCCAGGACACTGAAAGTACTCAGTACCTGTTAACCAAAGGGAAGGGAAGAGTAGCTCATAGAACACTCAGGTCTCCAGATCCTGGGGTCAGAAGATCCTGGGGAAGAGAAATGCAGCCCCTGACAGCTGGGAACTGGCCAGGCTCTAGAGCCCAGTCTTGGTGTCGCTAAGAGCTGGCCTGGCACCCCACAGCAAGGCTGCTGTGTTCTCCTGTGCATCATAAACAACATCACAGAACACCATCAGACAAAGCCACTGTGACTGTGAGGACAAACACGAGATGACTCCGTAATCATTTCATGTCTCCATAAAAGAGACAACGAAGGAACGTCATCCAAACCACAAACAGGACCAGACAGCCCCTCCCCTGGCTATTGAGTGACTGCTGCCGATCCCAACTTTAGCCTCACTCCGTTCTTCTTACCTTCACAGTAAAAATTAAGACGCCCGATCACAGAATTCTCCTTTTTTTTTTTTTTTTGCGGTACGCGGGCCTCTCACTGCTGTGGCCTCTCCCGTTGCGGAGCACAGGCTCCAGACGCGCAGGCTCAGCGGCCATGGCTCACGGGACCAGCCGCTCCGCGGCAGGTGGGATCTTCCCGGACCGGGGCACGAACCTGTGTCCCCTGCATCGGCAGGCGGACTCTGAACCACTGCGCCACCAGGGAAGCCCTCTCCTGCTTCTTGATGACATCCATTCCAGTACAAAGCCCTCCCCCAAAGCCCCAGGCATAAACCTAAATCCTCTAAGTCCTAACACCCTTGGACAGACTCCCCATGGCATGTGACATCCTTCACTCAATGGGTCAATAAAACCAATTTTGTTCAACTACATGTTCTGAAGAGTCTTTGGCTACAGGGAACTGACAACCCTTAGCCATAAACATCCTCCCCAGGCTAGCAGTGCCTATGGTTGCCACTGTGCGTATATCTTGGAAAGGGGAGAAAGGAAACAAGCATGGGAGGAGAGAAAATCAGTGATGGCATTAAGGACCAGCTCCTACAAGGGCCTTCCCACAGCCGACCCTAGGTTGTACAATGTCCTGCTCCTTTCTCCCGTTAAAAGAAAGCTCATTAGAGAACAGAAATTTATTAATAGTATAGGATTACCCATGAGTCTATACACATACAGACATACACAATAAACCATTCACTAACTTCAGTACTTTAACAAATTACAAATTACTTGTGATTCAAGTTACAAATGATGGATACAACAATTAAGAACACCAACCCTTCAGAGTCCTACAACCACCTGCAACTATGAGCCAGAAAAGCCTGGCCTGCTTTCCAGTGTATGACCTGAACAAGTTACTTAAACTGAGCCTGTTTCCCACTCCGCCAATGAAAAGAACAGACACCACCAAGTTGCTGTGAGACAACAGGCCAAAGGCCCAGGTCAGCACCTGCACACAGTGAGGACAGGTAGGGCTCTGTCACCAGTCTCACCTGGTAACTTTTCCTACCTCGTGGCCCCTCCTCCTTACTGTGCTGACAATTCCTCTGTCAATCTGTCTCGCCCCAAAGGCTGGAAGCAGCTGGAGCACAGGAGGTGTCTCGTCTCTGTCCCCACCCTCCCCCGCCCGGGCCCCCAACTACTCCCCACTAAGAACTGGCACGTGATGGGGACTTGATTGAAAACACCTGATGACTGAAGAGTATCAAAACTTGATGAGCTCTAGCGGAAACCAAAGTAGAATCGATCTGATTCAAATCCAAGTGATTGTTTTTCCCCTTTGATGTCTCCCAGAAAGGTGGCAGCTTAACTTGGTTATAAACTTTTCCCAAACCCCGGACTTGCAGCTTGCCCTGTGCCCCTCCAACGGCTCACAAGCCTGCAAATTGTGTCCATCCAACAAGATCACATTACTAACAACTTTATTGAAGAAACTTTAATCAAAATTGACCTCTAGAACAAACTGCTGTATGCGTACCTGAAGCACAGCAGGTGTTTTTTTCTTCTTCACGAGAAGAAAAACCTCACATTCACACTTAAGGGAACTGCAGTTGGGTCACAGGTGTGAAGGCGTATGAAAGTCTCTGAGGATTTACACGTACTGTGGAGCGTGCAGGCGTTTTTCAGAAGCCCAGTTTAACTTTGTTTATCTTTACGCCTTTATCTTTATGAATTTAATCCAAGAGCTTTAAAGGATCATTCCAAAAATCAGTTCTATCAAAAGTTTTCTCAGCTAAGACCTAGTGCCCATTTTGTGCAAAAATTACCTATCACCCAGACCAAAAGAGTCTTGGAGAAAAATAAAGCGCTCCTAACAATAGGTCTCCTAACAATGTGTGAGGCAACGATTTTTAAACAGCACCTTAAGAGCAAAGAAGAGAAGGAATTCAGCAAAGAAAGCCTCGTCAGTGCTCAGTCCTGATTGATTGACTTTTTTCCTGCAACTTGATTTAGCAGGAATTCCAATGCCACTAAGTTTGGCAGCTATAATCCAAGCTTCAGAACAGAGGCCAAGGCGAGTGAAATGACTGTCTAAGGATCGTGCGAAGTCAGCACATGGCGGGGGGGAATCAGGGCTCTCAGCACAAACACCTTTGCAACAGGATGGATTCCCGAGTCCCATCTAGAATCATCACTGAGCTGATCACAGCCTTTCCGTTCCCATCGGAGGCTTTCTGGACGGTTCACTGCTCGTTAGGCACACTGCGAAGATTACAGACCGGGAGAACACAGAGAAAAGTCAGGTTACCCACTTTACTGCTTGTCGGCTTCCAGGATCGAAAGTCTGACCGGTGTGAAACTTGGGGATAATTTGTGACTTTTGTTCAGCTGTGTCATCCTCTATTAATAAAGAAAACTAATGTCTTATTTGACAGAGGTCTCTGGAATAAAACTGACATCAAGCTCTCTCAGAAATAAAGGTAATATTTGTCTACTCTTTGGCTCAAGATTGCTTGAGTGAATTCTACCCCTTATCAAAGATCCAATGTAAAGTGGGTGAGCAAAACTGATTCCTATTTTACTGCAAAACTGACAAAAATTCTATAGTAAAGACAAACAGTCAAAACGGCACCATACTGTTTTATTTCAACCTTCAAACAATATAAAGAGGTAACAACTTCTGATGCCGAACCATGCAAATAACAATAAAGGAAAAAAATATTAACGACGAAAAGACAATCATTTAAACGTGTTTCACAGCAGTGCTTTGGCAGTACTGGCAAGTACTTCCAGCCAATGGCTTCCAACAAGAGGGGTCTGAATGAACCCCCTGTTCTCGGCAAAAGAGCCCCCGTATTTTCCCCCTGGTGGTCTACACACTCTGAGTCACACACACCACACCCCTACGCTCACCGGATTTCTGTCATTCACATCTTACAACACGTAACTACACACTGTGCGTCTGTACACAACAAAAACGAAAAATAAAACAGTGTGGTAGAAAAGTAAACAAACTCCAGTGTTTCCAGTAAGGCATCAGGGAATCGCTGCTGGCTGGGCCCTTCATCTCACCAGTTTAAAGAAAAGTTTGATTTACATTTCTCAGCAAACCCAATATTCAGAGGCTTCACCGTAACCAGCAGGCTCAAGGTAAAAGTTTAAAAGACAGTCCTCCTTTTTTTTGGTAAATGTTTCATATAAAACATGAAATCAAGTTCTACTTTATAAAAAAACAACTAAGTATTTTTAATAGTAAAAATATATATGTTTATATTTCTCTTTTTAAAAAGACATTTAATAACAATACTTCAGAAGACCAGATTTAACCCTCAACCCCCCACCCTGCCAAGTGTCCACCTGGCACAGATACATTAAGGCAAAGGCTCCTGGAGAGGCATGTCCGCCTCGGCGGCGGGCTGGGGACACAAGGGGAACACACTCCGCTCCTGCAGGGCCAGTTTAGAAAGGCTTCTCCCTCATGTTCACCGAGCCGTCCTGCATCCCAAAGTAGACTCTCTCCGCCATGTTGATGAACAGGCCCGTGTCCACCACGCCTGCAGGACGAAGGACGGGAGGGAGCATTAAGTTTCAGGTTCCCAAGGCAAGAAGAAAACCAGGATCACAGGGCACGGTCCGTAGGAGCAACTACCATGAACAGCACTGGACAAAGAAATGACAAGTCTAAAGCCCTCCCTCCCTCGTGACAATGAAAAGAGATTCTGATTACTTTTATTTCTTCTTGCAATGCCTCCTCCCCTGCAGTCTTGGCTTTCCCTCTATACTCAGATGTGCAAAGCTTCTCCTGGCCTTCGGGCCTTTGCTCACACTGTTGCCTTAGTCTGGACTGGCCATCTTTTCAGAGAGGCCCCCCAGGACTACTCAAAGTACCCCCACTTCCAGTTATCCTCAATCACACTATCAGCCTTAGAACTTTCTCCCACAAAGGGCTGGAACATATGTGCAATGCATATACCACATCAAAATATATGAACTCTCCAAATCAATAAGACGACAGACAACCTAGTAGAAAAATGGGCAGAAGACTGGAAGAGGGACTCCCCTGGTGGCGCAGTGGTTGAGAATCCTTCTGCCAATGCAGGGGACACGGGTTCGAGCCCTGGTCCGGGAAGATCCCACATGCCGCGGAGCAAAACTAAGCCCGAGCACCTAAGAGCCCATGCTCTGCAACAAGAGAAGCCCACGCACAACAATGAAGAGTAGCCCCCGCTCGCCACAACTTAGAGAAAGCCCGTGTGCAGCAACGAAGACCCAAAAATAAATAGAAAATTTATTTATTTATTTATTTATTAAAAAAAAAAGACTTAAAGAGGCACTTCACAAAAAAGGTTATCCAAAATGGCCAATAAACAGAGAAAACGGTGCTCAAACTAGTCAAAAGAGAATGCAAATTAAAACAAGACACCACAACACACTCACCAGAATGAGTATAATGAAATTTGACTAGAATGCAAAGACACTCCCACACGCTAACAGTAGGAGTAAATTGGCAAAACTACGTTGGAAAATGTCTGCTGGTACATCTTCTAAAGCTGAACATATTCATACCTGATGATCCAGCAATTCTACTCTTTGGTATATAAGGTATATATTAGGTATATATATGGCCCTCAAAAGACGTGTATGAGAACGTTCACAGCAGCACTTTTACTAATAGCTAAAAACTAGAAACACCCAAATGCCCATAAGAGTAGAATGGATATACAAACTTTTTTCCAAACACATAAATATGATGGTATACTATTCAGTAGCGAGAATTAACTACAACTGTAAGCAACCTTCACTGAAAATATTTACGTATATACACATACTACAATGAGATAATACAGCAAATCCCCTACATGCGAACCTTCCAGTTGCGAACTTTCAAAGAGGTGAACGTGCGTTCGCATGTCCGATCACATAAGTTAGTTCACGTGTCTGGCATACATTGCTACGTCCGTGCATCCTCTACAAGTGGTTGTGCTTTTGTGTACTTTACTGTAGAGTACTGCATAGAGTACAGTAGTATACTATCTTTGTTTCAAGCCCGGGATGTCTGGAAGCAAGGGTAAAAGCAGCAGTGATGTAGCTGGTACTACTGTACTTTTCAAGGTCCCGTACTGTAAGATGTTTTCTTGATTTTTTGTTTGCTTTTTATGTATTATTTGTGTGAAAAGTATTATAAACCTATTACAGTGCAGTACTATATAGCCGATTGTGTTAGTTGGGCACCTAGGCTAACTTTGTTGGACTTATGAACAAATTGGACTTACAAATGCGCTCTTAGAACAGAACTCGTCCATATGCAGGGGACTTAACTATACTGTTCAACTATCGAAAAAAAAAAGTTTGGGAGTTCCCTGAGGTCCAGTGGTTAGGACTCCGAGCTCTCACTGCTGAGGGCGCAGGTTCGATCCCCGGTCAGGGAACTAAGATCCTGCATGCCACACAGCGCAACCAAAAATAAATAAATAAAATTAAAATTAAAAAAAAAAGTTTGATGGACCCAGTGTGTAGGGCAATTCTGCACCAATAGCAAAATCAGATACACTTATTCTCTGATCTGGTAATTCCCTTCTGAAAAAAAACAAAAACAAAAAAAACTGGAAACAAATATCTGCTAGTGGGGACCTAGTTAAATAAATAATGTGATAGCCACAAAATGGAATGCCATGCAATTATTTAAAAAAAAAATGAGGAAGCTCTTCTGTGAACCATTACATAATAATCTTCAAGATGGGAAAAAGCAGGAAGCAAACCACTTGTCTAGTGTGCTGTCACTTATGTAAAAGGAGATGGGGGCGGGGGCTGATTTGCGTTTATGAAAGATCAACTCAAGAAGGACACACGACTTTGGCAGCACTGGCTGCCTCCAGACAGGGGGAAGGGCAAAGGGATAGAAGATAGAGACTTTTCACTGTTTACTTTTGTAATTTTGAACTACATATATTAAAAAGGATAAACAAAATTAAAATTTTCAAAGACAGCCCCCAATACATAAACAAATAAAATCATTTACCGGCAATAAAAAGCCATCAGGTAGAGAAAGGAGCTGCTGAAACACAGAGGTCTCCAGCACCACACTGGGCCGCCACAACTGGGGCCTCCCAAAGACATGCCAAGTGGCCACTCAAGACCCATCCTTTGCAAAAATTTTGTAATACAAGGTGACAGCTTCCACCTGATCCAAGAGAAAGCCATACTGGCTCCAGAAAAGACTTCAAAGAAAGCGCAGAGATGTACGGCAGCAGTCTAAGGTCTGATCTTAGAGCAAACTCTCTTCAGATTACTGAGATGCTAGGAGCGACTAACCCATTCCTACCCCCACCCTCCCAATTAGTGGAAAGGGCAGAGATGGCTCAGTGTGAACATGGGGGAAAGAACCTCTGCTCTGCGTGCAAACAATGGAACATCCAAGGGCGTGACCAGCCATGGACCGGTTTAACTGTCCTTTAAGTGTCCTCACATAAATGAACGTACATGGGACAAGGGCAGGGTGACAGGACAGACAGGATAGACAGGGAAACTTGCCCTCTTTTCCTCCCTTGATCATGGTCCAGCAGCAAGTATCTTAAGAGACCAAAGAGGAAGAGAAAAGAGAATGAGAAAGAGAACAAAACCTCACTGATGATCCTGGTGGCACTGCACTAAATAATTTAACATCTAGCTTCTCTTTTTTCGCTTTCTTCATTTTAAGTTCCTCATGAAACTCTGAACTTCTCTAGGATGTAGCGTCTACTTACTGAGGTGGAGAGCAAAGCGTGGGAGAAATCTGCTCACCAAGGAGATCTCAATGTCTCAATACACCAAGAAAGGTCTGAACAGGTGCAACAGAGCTACCTAGTGGGCACTGCAAGAAATCCACCTAGAGAGGAAGAGCACCGGCAATGGTGAGCTGTTTCCTGTGCGTCCCTGGGTTTGTCTGCATTATCATTCGGGGCTAATCCTCCCACGTTACTGACAGCGACCTCTATGGCTTCTCTTCCTCCTGCCTTCTTAGAAGGCTCTTTAGTTCTTCCACTAAAAAGTTAACACTAAGTAAGGGAATAAGGCTTAATTCAACCCATCTTCTTTACATAGTAAATCTGGAAAAAGATTGTCAATAGAAGACTAAAATAGTAGAGTAAAGTAAGGTTGGAGAATTAGCTCTTTATTACATGTCTATATACTTTTCATTTTATATATTTATATGTATTTCATTCCCAAATAGCATGGGTAAATCAGAATGTAATCTAGCAACTTAATTGATGATGAAGACAGTATACTTCCTTCCTAGGGATGTACTCGTTCAACAAATATTTCCACGTGTGCTGAGCACCATTTTAACTCATTTACTCCTCCCAACAATCCTATGAGGTAGGCACTAACAGCAGACTCTTTTACAGAGGAAGAAACTGAGGCGCAGAGATTTAACTGACTGCACAAAGGTCATACTGATAGAGCAAGCCTGGGTTTGGATCCTTACCCAGGATGTCTGCTCCAGAATCCACCCCTAGCCACTACAATCTACTAAACTGACTTCACCTGCCCCATTAGCTTGCTCTGGCCCAAGAATACTTCGTGTCATGCAATATTCCCAGTTGGAATCTTAGTCGCTCGATATCGTAAGACTGATATCTCTCACATCTGCCTCCTCTTTTTAATCCCCTCGTATGAGCCCTCAGTACCACCTCTGGCCTGGACTCATAACTCACCTCAATACTGCCTACCCAGCCTTCACCCAGGGCCCGGATCCCTGGCACAAGGTGGACTGGAGACACCCCACTGCTCCAGATGTCCGTGTCACACAACCCCCTCCTGACCTGGCTCTCGACGAAGGAAGGACTTAGAGTTCAGGGCCTAGAGGCAGACAACCCAGGCTCCCACCTTGGGGCTGCAGCCCTTGAGCAAACCATGTACCCTTCCTCGATCCGTGTCTTCCTCTGTAACTATCTTATTAAATTGGGGGATCAACGAGACGTTTTTCAACACTTAGCACAGTGTCTGGATCACTCTACACTAAGGCAGAGGTCCAAAGTTACCTCTCCTCCATGAACCTCCCCCTGCTTCACAGAAGAAGCAACTCTAGACTCCTGGTATTCCACATTCCATCTTATTTGTAGGCACAGCTCCTAGGCAGCCCCACACAGCTTTCCCCAGGTTCACATCAACTCTCCCTGAGGCAGAGCCCATGTTCTATTAACAGTAGAACTCCCTGTAACACGTGTCACAGCGCTCTGCCTGTGGCAAGAATCTAATGTGTGGGTGACCTGAGTCATTCTCCCCCAGAGAACATGCCAAAATCAAAGAGGCTGCAGTCAAGCTCCTGAAAGGAAAGGCTCTTCGCAGAGAGGGAGGGCTTATTTCAAGGCAGGCCCCATCTGACACCCCATCAGCTCCAGGCCTACCCCAACTGAATGGGTTGTGAAATGCCAACCAACGAAGCTGCTTGGTGAGCAATAACTCTTCTCGGAAGGAAAAGGCAAAGGCGTGAAGTTAGGAATTCCAAACACAGCATGAAGGAAATTCTTTCCAACCAAGTCTTGCAAAGCCCGCATCCATCCACGGCCAGAGGCAGGGGACAGCTACGAAGGGCATGGGCGTCTGTGCTCAGTGAACGCCACTCCCATTACCTGGGATCATTTTGATAGTTGTGTTCACTTCACTCCATTTGTGGACCCGGTCAAACTTCCAGTCCAGGATAAAATTCCCATTATCCGTCACCACAGGACCCTAGAAGATAATTCCCCACACTTACAGAGGCCATGTACATACAGGCAGGCAGAGGAGAGCAGGAGAGTGGAGGTGATAACCAAAGACAAGTATCTTAATTAACCCACTCCAACCAGTACCCCTGCCTCATGCTTTCTAGGAGGCAGGAAGTTGGGAGTCAGAACTGGAGTCTTGAAGCCATCCAGGCATAGATAGATCTCACAGGAGCCGTTAACCTCTGAAAGCCTCAGATTCCTCAATGGCAAAAAAGGGATAATGAAACATACCTCATCAGGCAGCTTGTGGGTAAGCCACATGGGTAACGTTAGCCACAGCGAGTGCTCACTGATTCTTAGCTATGATTAGAGTGAAAAACTACAGCAACAGGACAGACTACCAACACGGCTCAACATTCCCACAGCTTCACGTGAAGAACCATCAGTAATGCAACATAAGACAAGGCTCCCCCAGGTGGGGCAGACCCATCCAAAAGGCAGGGAGCAGAGATGGGTCCTGGGGTCAGACAGGCTGGGGGTAGTTTTAGTTAAGTAATCCAGAATTCCGCGACAGCTCTGTGCATTAGAAAGCGTTTAGCAGCGTAAACGTTGACAGAACACTACAGTCAAAGGCAAGGAAGTGAGGACTCCTCTGCAAACTGGAGAAGGGCTGGGAGCCCAGTGCAGAACCCCACGAAGGCACGATGCTGGGCTCTAGTGTGGAGGAACCCCAGCCATGAGAGAGCACCCCAACAATCTCCTCTTGGCTTTTCAGCTACACAGGGAGCCAGAGTCAGAGCTCTGTACAACCAGTATGATTAGGATTATGATGTTGTAAAAGTCACAAAAACACCAGGCAGAAAACACGTCACAATAAAAGTTCGTCAGGGTAGAGTTACAGATAACTTGCTTTCTCTTCTGTACGTTCCAAACTTTTTATATATAGTTCCGTCTGCAACTACAGTTATTTTTTGGAGTATTGCTGTTGCTTTTTTGTTTATTTAAGTGTAAGAAAAAAAAAGTTCTGTGCAACCCACTTTAGAAGCTGAAGAGAAACATATGGACGAAGTTTCTGGAGTATATTCCTGGGGAGGAATTCACATCTCCCAAGAAACTCTACTTCATTTAACCACAGAATGAGAAAAGAGGAAGAAAAATAAAATTACACCATGAAACCTGAATAACTTTCTGCCCCAGGTGGGCCTCCCAAAACCCATTTTTAGCAGCTGTTAGTCAGAGATCCAGGCCTCGGGTACAAAGACCAGATAACCTAAGGAGCACAGATCCCGAGTGCGACAGAAAATACGCCCATCTGTACAGAGAATATGCATTGCATTAAGTATAGTCTTATCTACATGAGTTTGAATGTGGAAACTGATAAAGCCAGCGCTCTAAAAGTAAACCAATAGGCTGATTAAAAATAAATAAACAGAAGCCACCTGCCCAGTCTAGGCACAGACCTAATGGAAGCAGGAAGGAGGACACAGCCCTGAGAGCCTGGAATGCCTTCCAGAAACCTCCCTGGCCACTTACTGCCTTGTTGACAGCCATTCGAAGTTCAATCACACCCCCAAACTTCTGGGTCACAGCTCGGCTCACTGGGACATAGGCCATCGGGATGACCTCGATGGGGATTCCCTTGTGCCACTGATCCCCGAGGTTCTTTGAATCTTTCCTGGAAAGAAAGAGTCAGAAAGTACAACAAATGTAAATAAGCTCAGGGGTACAGACACGGCAAATTCAGGCATGGGGGTAATAATGAGGTAAGAGGACAAGGGAAGCGAGAAGGGTCGAGTGCACGGGGCTTCAAATGCATTGGCTGTGTTTCACCGTTTAAGAAAAGCAGTAGCTGGGAGGGAGGGAGACGCAAGAGGGAAGACATATGGGAACATATGTTTATGTATGACTGATTCACTTTGTTATAAAGCAGAAACTAACACACCATTGTAAAGCAATTATACCCCAATAAAGATGTTAAAAAAAAAAAGAAAAGCAGTAGCTTTTGTAAGTAAATATGACAAAAATGTTAAAACCTGGATGTGACTGGCTTGTCATATACAGGTGTGAAGAACATCATCATTTACAGCTGTAATTTTTTTTTTAATTAAAATGTTCGCAGGAGTGCCTTCTATCAGACTCCCTGAAGGAGAATCTGAGAGCCTGGTCAAAGACTGTCCACGACACAAGTCACGTGTGACCCCAGAGGCTGCAGGGCCACTTCTTGAGGCTCCTTGCTAGGAGCGAACGAGTGATAAATAAGGACGCGCTCTGTTAACAAGGGTGACGAGCTGTTTCCTCCTCCTTCCAGTGGACACATGAAATAGCAGTACCTAACTTCAGCACGAAAGCAGAGCATAATCCTCCAGGACACGGCCCTCCGCCATAGACTATCAGAAAAGCCCCTCCCTCCTCTGTAATATGAAGCCTGGGGTCCGATCTACCTCCTCAGTGGACAGTTCAGAACACCAAACATCGTACCTGAAATCGGCAATCACGATGAAGCGACTGGCATTGCCAGCCACAATTTTCTCCTGGGTCAGGCAGCCTCTGGGGGATGGGGAAGAAGCAGCAAATGAACACAGGGGTAAGTAAGACAAAAACTGAATTCGGAAACTAAGGTCAGATATGGGAAACCAAAATCCACTCAATTCTGGCACTTAAAGAGAAATTTAATTTTTAATTCTTAAAGGAACACCACCACCGCCCCAACTCCATCACACTGTGCAACGGACTGACTTGTGTCTCCCTGCCCCTCCCCCAAAATTCAATTGTTCAAGCCCTAACCCCCAATGTGACTATACTTGGAAGATGGGGTCTCTAAGGAAGTAATTATGGTTCAATGAGATCATTAAAGTGTGGCCCTGGTCTGATAGGATGGATATCCTTTTAAGAAGACACCAGAAAGCTCTCTTACTCTCCCTCCCTCCGCCACAGGAGGCTGCACTGAGAAGGCCGCCATCTGCAAGCCCAGGGCTTCCAGAACTGTGAGAAATCAATTTTTCCATTTAAGTCACTAAGTCTAAGGTTTTTGTTATGGCAGCCCAAGCTAAGACATGCTGTTTCCAGTAAATGGACTATGGAAACACAGCCTGTGTCTGGGAGAAATGGTTCCCAGTCAGGCAGCGGGCATAATCCCATCTAAGATGCATCTGTCAGGAAGCACTGTGCCTGGGGAGAAGCCACCTGAGCACGGCATGGGGCGGAGGTTCTGCAACTGGAGAAGTAAGGACAAGCTCTGAACAACCTGCCGTATCTGCAGTGTGACAGCCAGGTTATAAAGTGGAGAGAGAGCACAGTGAGATGTGAAGCAAATTCTGTGTCACTCCACAGCCTGCTTGATTATACGAACCAGGAGACCAGGACTTCACCTCCTTCGACTCACCACTTCCTAACCCCCAAAATCAACACCTAAGAAACACCCAATAAATGTTTTCCAAATCAATGAATACATACATCACTAACTGCTCAGAGCCCACAGACCTAGTAATCTAGTCCCGGTAATATGTTTGCTTTAGCCCGTACAGTTTTTAAAGTTGGAATCAGCAGAAGGCAGCAAAGAGAACCCTTTAAGATGAATAATTTCATTGAAGAGGCCCAGGTTCCTGTCACCAGACTGCTACTAACAACCAGAAATGCCAGGCTGGTTCTACAGCCTTATGCTATCCACATCCAAGCAGAGAGACAAACCCATGTACATCACAGCGGCAATGTGTTTATTCTGTATTCCACTTTGCTTTGCTAAGGATTAACCGGCAGATACTCTGCAGAAAAATCCCCACAACACTCACCCTCCACCCTTGATGAGATTGAGATCAGCATCGACTTCATCAGCACCATCGATGGCAAGGTCAATCTGTGTTGAGGGTAAGGAAAGATATAAAAAGCACTAAGCTTGAACATGCCATAGCTCATCAGGTCCCAGCAGCCCTATTAGCCAGCACAGTTCTTCCTATTTAGCCAGTCAGGAAACTGAGGCCCTGAGAGGTTAAGCTATTCCACTAAGGTCACCAGGAAACAAACAGGGGAACCACACCTGGGCCCAACTCTGATCCACCACTTTACACTCCCTTTACTCATTGATGGGCTTCTCTGGGGATGAGCTGGAATTATTGAGAGCATGCAATCTCAACGTGAGTAACTTCACCTCCAAGTACAGAAGGAGGTATACAGTATACCTGTGAGATTAAAATTTCATTGGGGGTGGGCATTAATGGAAAAAAGGCTGAGACACACTGATTCAGAAGTCTCCGTACTAATGTGGCAAAAATACCAGCATGCTGACACACATCTGATGCAATACAGAACTGGAAATTTTCTGAGGTACCCCCGCTATGACCCACCAAGGCACCTGTCTGGGCTGGCCCACTCCCTTTACAGGAAGCTCCACTGCCAGGCCCAAAAGCAGTGGGAATAGATTCATTCATGTTTCAAAATTTGAAATTAAGAAAGGGATGTACTTCTTGTCACTCCTGGTACTCTGCAGAGACAAGGCGGGAGCCTCAAGTATGGTCTTTAAAAGAGCAGTATAAAACCTCAGGGCGCAGATTCAGTTCAAGCTGCAGTTAGAAGCTGCTTGGCCCAGGGCCTGCAAAGCTTCAACGGGGCATCCTCGCTTCCACCCTTTCACAAGGATGGAGGTACAGCCTGCAATGTTCCTCCCCTCTCTGCACCATGGCAGCTCTCTGGGGCCTGGAAGGCGGCAACCTTTTCTGTCTGGGTTTCACGCCCACCTTCAGCCCAAACCACTCTCCCCACAGAGCTGAACAGCTGATTCAGCCTGTGCCCTGGCTTTACCCACAGATATCTCTGAACAAGCCCTTCCCATGGTACTTACTAACCCATCTGTGGCCCACATGTCCCATGACACAGTGGATTAGCAGACCACCATCAAGTCTGTTTTCAAGCTGCCGAAATCCCACCTCACTCTTCCAATGCAGCCTTGCCCTCTCCTCTCCTTCTCCCTCTCCCCCTCCCCCTGCTGTGCACAAAGCCATTCCACTCACTCGGTCCTAGACACCCCAGCCAGTCTCAGCACTGCACACATGCCAGACTGGAACCGCTCCCATGGTTCCCATCTACCCCTCTCTGGAATGCTCTCTCCTGCCCTTGCCACCTAGCCTTCACAGCTCTGCTCAAACTTTACCTCTTCCCACAACACCCTTCTAAGCAGCATCCTCTAGAGCCAGAAGCACCTGGATTCACTTTCAGGCTCTGCCACTTACAAACAGCATGGCCTTAGGCAAATGCCTTGCCCTCTCTGTGCCTTTCTCCTATCTGTAAAATGAGGTACTAATGGTACCCACCCTCAAGACTACTGGAGCTTAAATACAGCTGACCCTTGAACAACATGGGTTGGAACTACACAGGTCCACTTATACAGATTTTTTTCCACTAAATACGTACTACAGTACGTGACCGACGGTTGGTTGAATCCACAGATGCTGAACCGCAGATACAGAGGGGCAACTACGGGACCTGAGCATCTGCAGATTCTGGTATTCGCAGTGGGTCCTGGAGCCGCTCCCCAGCAGATACCCGGGGACGACTGTGGTTTAATACAGGCCCGGCACTTAGCATAGTAACTGGCACACAGTCAGGGCTCAGTAAACGACAGCCGTGAGCACGCTGCTCGCTCTTCAGTCTCCTCCAGATTGTCCGTGTGTTTAATCATCTTTACCACACAACTTCACTTTAATCTGTTTTCAAAGACCCATGGCTGCCTCAGATGATGCTTCTTATCTCCACTTAGTTCTGAGGGCCGCCCTGCTTGTATACGTATGCGTCTGTGTGAGGGCTGCAGGAAGCCCTGGGTCCCTGAGCCCTCTCGGTTAAACCACAGGGAATGTCCTAGAAATTCATAAGCTCTTCTCTTCTGACCTCAGCTAGGATTAATATTCAAAGTCCTAGGAGAAAAGCTAGTATGACTAACTGACTCTCTCTTCTCCTAGACTCAACAAGATATCCAGAGCCCATGAACAAGTGACAGCTATTTAAAAAAAAAAAAAAAAAAAAAAAAAAGGAGACCAAAAAACCCAGCAGCCTCTCTCTACTTACCTCTGGGTGTCGGTCCAGGTCACTGAGAGTTAAGCCATACTGCAGGATGAGCTGACGGGCCTGTGGAGGACAGGAAAAACCACCCTTAATCATTAACTCTTAGTGACGGCAATAATCCCCAGAATCCTCTTGGATTTAAGTGTCAGACACTGAGTCCCACCAAGGCTTCCTCTCAAATCCAACCTGGTCCACCACGAGGTAGGAGATCTAGCCCCATGAACAGCAAAAGTTAATTCATTCCAGAAGCTTGAAGAAGGTAGACAGCACATAGTGAACACTGCTCCAGTGCTAGGCTGGGAGTTCCTCCTCAGTGACCTGTTACTTAAGATAATGTCAAGGGGGACTTCCCTGGTAGCACAGTGGTTAAGAATCCACCTGCCAATGCAGGGGACAAGGGTTTGAGCCCTGGTCCGGGAAGATCCCACATGCCACGGCGTAACTAAGCCAGTGCGCCACAACTACTGAGCCTGCGCTCTAGAGCCCACGAGCCACAACTACTGAGCCCGTGCACCACAACTACTGAAGCCCGTGCGCCTAGAGCCCGTGCTCCGCAGCAAGAGAAGCCACCACAATGAGAAGCCTGCGCACTGCAACAAAGACTAGCCCCGGCTCGCCGCGAGAGAAAGCCTGTGTGCAGCAATGAAGACCCAATGCAGCCGTAAATAAATAAATAAGTAAATAAATAAATAAATAAAGGTAGCGTCATGGCCTCCCAAAGCCTCTGGTAATACAGTACCAGTAGTTCCCTCCCCACCACCACCCCCTCCCCCACCACCACCACCCCCTCCCCCACCACCACCACCCCCCTCCCCCTCCATGGCCATTCAAGGTTTCACTTTCCACTGTTTCAGTTACCCAGGGGCAACCTTGATCCGAAAACATTAAATGGAACATTCCAGAAACAAACAATTCACAACTTTTAAACTGCACGCCATTTTGAGTAGCTAGCCCTCATCCCTTTGTCCTGCGTATCCTGCCTATTTGTCATTTAAAAGCCATCTCAGTTATCAGATTGACCGTCACAATACCACAGTGCTTGTGTATCAAGTAACCCTTACTTTACCTAATACAGGCATACCTCGTTTTATTGTGCTTCAGTTTACTGCACTTTGCAGGTACTGCATTTGTTACAAGTTGAAGGCTGTGGCAACCCTGACTCCAAGGAGTCTAGGGGTACAACTTCTCCAATAGCATTTGCTCACTTTGTGTCTCTGTGTCACATTTTGGTAATTCTCGCAATATTTCCAACTTTTTCATTATTGTTATTATATTTGTTACTGTGATCAATGATCTTTGATGTTACTACTGTAATTGTTTTTTGGCATTTTTAGCAATAAAGTCTATTTATTTATTCGTTTATTTATTTATTTATAGCTGCATTGGGTCTCCACTGCTGTGCGCGGGCTTTCTCTAGTTGCAGAGAACGGGGGCTACTCTTCGTTGTGGTGCGTGGGCTTCTCATTGTGGTGGCTTCTCTTGTTGCGAAGCACAGGCTCTAGGCGCGCAGGCTTCAGTAGTTGTGGCACGCAGGCTCAGTAGTTGTGGCACACGGGCCCAGCTGCTCCACGGCATGTGGGATCTTCCCGGACCAGGGCTCGCACTTTTGTCCCCTGCACTGGCAGGCTGATTCCTAACCACTGCACCACCAGGGAAGTCCCTAGCAATAAAGTATTTTTTAATTAAGGTATGTACATTGCTTTTTTAGACATAATACTACTGCACATTTACTAGACTACAATGCAGTATAAATATAACTTCTATATGCACTGGGAAACCAAAAAATTCATGTGACTCGCTTTATATCATACTCACTTTATTATGGTGGAATGGAACCAAACCTGCAATATCTCCAAGGTAATGGTCCCAAAGCGCAATAGTGATGCTGGCAATTCATGCCAAAGACAAGCCATAAAGTCCTTTAAGTAAAAAAGTGAAAGTCCTCAATTTAGTAAGTTAAGAAAAAAAAGTTACATGCCGAGGTTGCTAAGATCTATGGTAAGAATGAATTTTCCATCATGAAGTTAAAGAAGGAAAAAGAAAGCTGTGCTAATTTTGCTGTTGCATCTCAAACTGCAAAAGTTACAAGACTACAGTGCATAAGTGCCCAGTTAAGATGGAAAAGGCATTACATTTGTACAGTAGGATATTTTGAGAGAAAGAAAAACCATATTCATGTAACTTTTATTATGGTGTATTGTTATAATTGTCCTATGTTATTATTTGTTGTTGTTAATCTTACTGTGCCTAATTTATCAACTAAACTTTATCACAGGTATGGCTGTATAGGAGAAAACACAGTGTATACAGGATTCAGTACTATCTGTGGTTTCAAGCATCCACTGGGGGTCTTGGAACATATTCCTCCTGGATAAGGGGGAACTAACATTTTTTTTAATTTCCTAAACTAAGAGCCAAATCTACAAAATATTAGAAACGTCTCTAAAAAAATCTAACAGTATGAAAAAAGACTGTGGAAGATCACTACAAATAGATACATACTGATTTCCAGGCTACACTGTTGAATAAAAATAAGCAAAAGAATACATACACTCAGAAGTATATGTAAAGGCTGGACCTCCGGAATGGCTAGGTGAGAGCACCTGAGAGCACCAGACTGGGAAAGATTTAGGATGTTTGTAGGAAAAGTCAGCACCACCGACTCTATGGACATGCCTTTCACACAGGCTGACTGAAGGGGAGGGTTACCACCACCACAGGGCCCAGAGCAGAATTTGTTGCTGGAATAAATGCACCATGAACCTTTGAGTCTGACCTCTCAAGTTCAAGTGATAAGGATCTGTGTTCATGCCACTGCTTACAATACGCAGAGGAACTAAAGGATGGAAAACTTCTTTTCAAAAGCCACGTCTTGAAAATATTTTCTGCTTAAAGTCAAAAGCACCTGAAATGTAGGATCCGAAGGTCTCGGTTCTAATCTTAAATGAACCAGGCACATGACCCCTGGCAAGTTTTCTCATCTATAAAAAGATGCAGATGGGTAATGACCAATGTCAATCTTCAAATCCAAAATCCTAAGACTCTAACAATAAAGTACAAAGACCCTGGAATTTGCAATATATGGGACCTATTTGTATCCTGATTCAAACAAACTGTAAAAAAGGATAAGACAATAGGGGAAATTTGAATCCTGGATTTTTATTTGATCCTATTAAAGGTTATCGTTTGATTTTTTTAGTATTGTTGAGATGTTTAAAAGTCTCCCTACTTTTCAGAGAGACATAATAAAATACATACAATGAAATCATACTATGCCTGGGATTTGTTTCAAAATAACAAAGGTGAAGGAGAATGAGATGCAGATGAAACAAAATTGGCCATGAACTGATAACTGTGGAAACTGGGTGATGGGTCCGTGGAAGTTCATTACATTATTCTTTATCCTTTTTGAAGTTTGAGATTTTCCACAATAAAAAGCTAAAATAAAATACTGACTGAAAAAAGTTCAAAAGAAAAAAAAACATGATTTTGCTCCTATTAAAGAGAAATATATAATGAAGGGAGAAAACAACAATAAAAATGGTATTTCTGGATTATTTCTCAGTTCCTAGGTTTCTCCAAATGTAGCATTGGAGGAACCATACTAATTCCAGACCCTAAGCCTATAAAAACATTTGGAACGTCTGGAAGATGAACCCCCAAAGTCCCCCACGCCTCTTGGTATTCGTGCCTTTGGGGAATCCCTGCCCACAACGTCCCAAGGCTGTCCTGTGTTACCAGTGGCACACAGCAGAGGAGACAGCAAGACACTTCTGCGATTAGTTTATAAAGAAGGGGGGGCGTGCTCCCACAAGATCCTTCCCTCCCTCCCTCCTTCCCCCTCACCCTCGCTCTCTTATCACACACACTGGGGGAAACCAGCTGCCACGTCCTGAAGACATGGAGACAGCCCTGGGGACAGGCCGCTACCCCACAGGCTGTGAAGAATTAAGGCCCAGAACACCCACAAGTCGGAGCTGGAAGCCCGGGCCAAGAGCTTAACTGCAACCTCCCCGGAGACCCGAGGCCAGAGCCCCCCAGGTAACCACTCCAGGTTCCTGCCCCTTGGAAACTAGGAGCTAATAAATGTTTGTTTTAAACTGCTAAGTTTGGGGGGGTAATTTTTTCCAGCAAAGATATCTAATACAGATGGTGTTGGAATAATGCTGTGAACTGCATAAAGTTCAGTGTGATATTCTATCATGCAAATAAAACTGTTATATACTACGGTTCCTGTTAATTTTATGTACTACTTTAGAAACAATACTAAACTGCATTCAAACGTATTACATGAACACTGGGCGTCAGGAAACTGTTCTATCATGATTCCTATAGGGAAACATCCTGTACATCATTGTAATTTAACATTCAAGTGTTAAGACTGCCTGCACCACTTGGCAGTGTTACTCTTTCATGAGGATGTCCTGTTTGTCCATCTAGATTGTAATCAGAGAGCACATTTCACATACACTTTTCACCCTATAGCAGTTAGGGTCAGTTAAGCCAATAGTTGAGTGAATAATTAATTATTTTGAGTTCAGTCAAGTTACCTAGTGCAAACTCCTGTTTTAAGAAAGAAATGGATGCCCAGAGAGGTCCAAGTGCTAAGTTAGGGGCAGGGCGAGGACCAGAAATACAGTCTCCTGCTCTCCTGCCCTGTCTAGGGACTAGGAAGGAAATCAGAAGATAAGGCAAACAAAGGGAATGTAGAAGAAAAAGGAAAGGAGAGGATGGCCTCTGCTTATAAATGGAATTGACGTCATCTTACATAATAATACTATGCTATTAATAACGTTTTTAACAATAACAATTTTAAAGGGAGTTCTTTGGCATTCCCTCCTCTACCTGAAATGCCCTGCCTCCTCCCAAACTCCAGCCCCTCACGCCCGGCTTTCCAGGAAGCCCCCAATCCCCTGTGCAAGGAGTGGGCTCTCCTTCCTCCAACAGGCACGTTACCTCTACTTCTTCTCTACCATATATTTGTCAAACATGACACACATAAATGTAGCATTTATTCATCCAACAGGCAGAGTGCCTACTAAGAGCGAGGCACCACACTGGGCACGAGCACTGCTGAATAACACCCGCCGTGCACAAGGAGCCTCGCACCCCTTTGAAAAGATAAACCCTCGGTGATCAGTACGCTGACTGAAATCTGCCTCACCACCACCACCAGCTGCCTGTCTCAACACCCGTCCAGAGTCCACACACAAAGGAAACCAGCAGATACGTTTGTCTATGTTACGTGGCTGGGAGGCCACCCCAACTTCCACAAGCCCCGTGTCCTCCCAGACAATAAGCAGTAACGTAAGGACAGGATCTGTTCTGCCTTTAGATCGTCTGTATCCCCCCCTTCACAACGTGGAGGACCCTGTACAATGACCTCAAAGAGCCCACTGGGGTCGGACCCTTAAGTCCTGCTTCCATCAGCAGGTCCTCCAACTCTCCCTTCTCCCCATCTTTGAGCGGACTCCGCACAAGACCCCTGCGGATGGCCCTGCACACAGAGAGAAGTCATCATCACAGGTGGCATGAGCTTCCTCCTCCCTGAGTGTTATGGGTTATACTGTGTTCCCCTACAAAAAGGTACGTTGCAGTCCTAACTCCTAGTAACTCTGACTGTGACCTTATTCTGAGATTGGACCTTTACAGAGGTAATCAAGTCAGCATGTCATGAGGGTGAGCCCTAATCCAACGGGACTGGTGTCCTTAGAAGGGCAATTTGTACACAGACAGAGGCACGCCGGGAGAACGCCACGCGAACACGAAGGCAGAGGGCAAGGATATGTGCCTACAAGCCAAGCAGTGCCAAAGACTGCCAGCAGACCACCAGAAGCTAGGAGAAAGACAAAACAGATTCTCCTTCACAGCCTCTAAAGCAATCAACATCTAGCCTCCAGAAATAAGAGGCAATAAATTTGTTTTTTAAGCACTCAACTTGTGGTTCCTTGTTATGGCAGCCCTGGGAAACGAATCCACTGAATTCAACACCACAGCCCTACTGTGGAGATATGGACCCATCACTGGCTCAGCCAGGACTAACGCAGACACAGGTGCTCAACTGAGATCAGTACCTGCTAGACACCAGACACTCCAGGCTCACAAGCTAAGGGGCTCCTGAGGGTGTAGAGCAAACAGCTGTCTCTTCCAGCTCTTAAAAGTGCAGGGAGCAGGAAAGCTAATGATTAGCTTGTACTTTTGAAAAAAAAAGACAGGAAGCAATGCCTTCTCATTGCAATGCCACAGCTGGGGCCCCCAAACGCCTCATGTGATCAAGGACAGTGGCATGTGGCAGGCTAGCAGTCCTGTTTTTCATCAATTTCACAATAATACCTGAAAACGCTGCACTTCCCCTTCTATCAACTAACAGAGGTAGACTGAAAGCCAGCATGGGCAAACACTGTTTTTTTTGCCTAGACCAGATCTGGCTTTTAAACCCGTTTTTAAAATTTTCCTCTCCCAAAAGCTTTTAACTTTAAAGGGAAAATCTAGAAAAATCCTTTAAACACCTATGGGTTTACTTGTTTAAAAGGCAGAACATGAAATATCTTGATTTCCTTTCAATCATTTCAGGAAGATTGCGGCTAGCTAAACTTAACACAGAATAAGTTTGGGTTTGATGGGGGGGAGAAAACAAAACAGTAACTCTGGACAAGTGAATTTTTTAAAGTCCTGTGAACTATGAATGACTCCTCTACCTGATCAGCTGGAACTGGCCAGCATTTTCCAGTCTGGGTACACGGTTATTACTAACCACCACAACATAGAGGTGGGCTGGGAGGATGCTGTCTTAAAAACACAGATCAAACTTCCAATTAAAGATAGCAATTGAACACCTGTATTTAGCTCAGCTCTTTCCCTAAACCTCTCTAAATCTATAGTACAATAAAGGAATTTTTCTCAATGGCATAAACCAAAAAGAGGAAAAAACAGCAACCAACTTCTAAAAGCTAGATCACTGATCGACAATGGTAAATGGCTGAAATGAGAAAGAGAAATCCTAAGCCAGTATCCTAAACCAGTACTGGAAAAAGCTAAGAAGTGACCAAATAAATGGCACAGAACCTCCCAAAAGGTTCAAGGACCAGCAGCCCTGGGAACTTCAGAAAACAGACACCACGGTGGGAGTGAAAAGCATCTTGCTCCACTACTCCCAAAGCAGCACGTTCATTCTCTGGCGGTCAAACAGCAGGTGTCAGGACTGGCCTGCCAGGCGCAGCTGAAGATGGGGTACTGCATCAGCAAGCTTTGGCTGTGCAGCAGCTACCCCAAGACTCAGAGGCTTAAAAGAGCCTCTCATCCTCCAGAGGAGGAGCCGAGGCCTGTTCACATGGCCGCAGAATGGTTTCAGCAGCAGAAGGGCCAAGCCACAAAGCAAAAGCACTCACTGTTCAAGCCACTGATGGCCTGCCATTAGGTCACATCCCATTGGCAAAACACGTCACACGATCAGGCCCAGAGTCAAAGAAATACTGCAACGTGTAGCAGGCACTTTTTCCCCGTCTACCACAGGCACTACGCTGAAAACGGGGGTTATGTCCCAAATAATGACAGACATCTTCTAGCCCTCTTCTCTTAACTTGGCTCCTGGGACACAGGCAGCCACGCATACCCGTCCTGAAAGGGCACTGGGCAGTCTTCTCCAGGAAACCTGACCAGCCAGAGGAAAAAAAAAAATGATCTGACACTAGGGGTTCCCCAATGATCTGTCTGCCACGAGTGCTCTTGGCAGACAAGCCGAGAGCAAGGACCACCCTCACCCCGAGAGCTGGTCTCCGGTCAGCTTCTTAGTCCACTAGTCTTCAAAATGAGCTGCAATTTTTAAAAAAAGAACAAAGCATTCTAACAATATTTGACTGTGTTGGTTGTTACATGACTATGTCAAAACTCAGAATTATACACTAAAAAGAGTAAATTTGGGGGCTTCCCTAGTGGCGCAGTGGTTAAGAATCCGCCTGCCAATGTAGGGGATACAGGTTCGAGCCCTGGTCCGGGAAGATCCCACATGCCGTGGAGCAACTAAGCCCGTATGCCACAACTACTGAGCCTGCGCTCTAGAGCCCACGAGCCACAACTACTGAAGCCTGTGCGCCTAGAGCCTGCGCCCTGCAACAAGAGAAGCCACCACAATGAGAAGCCTGTGCACCACAACGAAGAGTAGCCCCTGCTCACAGCAAACAGAGAAAGCCCGCACGCAGCAACAAAGACCCAACTCAGCCATATTTAAATAAATAAATAAATTTTTATAGATATTAAGAAAAAGAGTAAATTTTCTATGTAAATTATACCTCCAACAAACTGTAAAAAAAAAAAAAAAAAAAAAAACTTTGAGAAAAGAGATACAGGAGAAGAAATACTAAAACAAAAACCAAAGTATTAACATCCTCAGGGAGCTAAGAGAAGAAATTGAAAAAAACTGCACCCATAAAACAAAAACAAACAAAAAAACTTTTCAGAGAACAAAAAAAAAAGAGTTATTTGAAATTAAATACATGAGAGCAAAGAAAGCTCAACAGAAGGGTTAGAAAAAGGTAAAGCTGAAAAGACAAAAGGACAAAACAGGCCCCAAGCACCAAGGAAATAACAAGTACCCTAAAAGGAAAGACCAGAGCCAGAGAAAACAGAGAAAAGAAAATTAAAGGAATAATAGGGGGAAAAATCCCCAAAATTGAAGAGTGTGAATTTGTAGAATGACATGTCCCAGCAAGCACCCAGCATAGTGGACAAAAATAAACCCACACCAAGACACAGCATGGTGAAATTTCAGAACACTGTAGACAAAGAAAAGATAATATAAGGGAGAGAATGAAAAATAGATTTTATACAAAGGATCAAGAATCAGAATGGCTGCAAGCTTCTCAACAGCAAATTGAAAGCCAGAAGAGGGAATTCCCTGGCAGTCCAATGGTTAGAGCTCCGCACTTCCACTGCAGGGGGCACAGGTTCCATCCCTGGTCCGGGAACTAAGACGCTGCAAGAAGGAAAGTTCCTGACCACAAAGGGAGATCCCAAGACAACAGCCGAGGGCAGCTGCTACCAACCAGAGTACCAAGAAGATGAAGCTGATGGGAGTAGAATATCCACTGGGCCAGAATGAGGTGAGATTTTCCATCCAAGTAAGAGTTTGGGGTTGAATTAGTAAGAAGTCCGCAGACAACCAAGGAAATGGAAAAAACAAAGGCATCATTTACTTAACTTTCAGGAAAACAAAATAATGAGCAGGCACGGAAGCGTAATCATAGCTGAGTGCACAGCTGTAGCTTGGACATCACAATTCTGAGTGGGGCCTCACCAAAACGTAACTGTACTGCACACCAGGAGAAGGGTGTCTGACCTGTGAGAGCAGGAGGGAAGAGAGAACCGAATGCTCGTCTTCCCTGCATCCATTGAGCGTGGAATTATTACCTCAAGTTGAAAAAAAAATTTTAAATGGCAAGAAAAGCATGTAGTTTCCAGATTTTGGAGCAAATACCCAATCAGCTAAAAGAGTTTTAAAAGTATGTCCATCTAAAGAGCAAGAAATGGTGGTGGTCAGGAGTGGGGGAGGGTGTGAAGGGAGTGTCTTATTTTTTAATAAAATGACTTGAATTGTTTGATTCTTCAATCTATGTGTATGTATAGCTTTAATTAAAAATAAGCACCAATATGAAATAATTTTATTAAACAAGAAATAAAAATACTAGATGATCAAGTCACTTGGAAAAATCAGACACTTCGCTTTTTCAAGAGCGAGGCAACCCATCACAGCCCCTCTGACTTTAAGAGCATCTCCTCAGAACATCAGGATTTCCAAAGCAAGAAAGGCCAGGTAAAACCACTCCTTTTCTAGCCTGAAGCAGGAATTATGGTATTGTCTTCAGTTCCCTGGGTGTCCGGGCAGCTTGTCAGAGCCTCCAAGAGATTTAACTTCAAAACAGCTCCGACAGCGTGCACGATCCTTCCTAACTTCCTATTCTGCCTACCTGGAATCCTTCCTCCACTCCCTACTCTGACAGGCTGGGGCACACACCTGACACATCCTGCCTCCAGGACTGAGAGTTTCTTAAGACCTAGCTGTCCAAAACGATGTCCACAACATCACAGGAGCACAAATCACCAGCAATGCCAACCTTTAACCCCAATTCACAGGATCCCTGCGACGAAGCCAATGAGAGACGACACACATACCCTCCCCACAACAGCCAGGTGAGGCATGGGGCTCTGTCTCGGCACCTCTCTTCCCTCCTTTCCTGAAGTCTACTATTCCCTTATCTCTCCCTGTGTTTAACTGGCTCCACTGCTTTCCTTCACCAGCCCCTGCTATTTTATGGTGGAGCAGCATTAGACATGGACTCAAACTACTGTACTTGCATTTCTAATGCATCACTTAACGCCCTTTAGCCTCAGTTTTTTCATCTATAAATGGAGATAATACTCCTTGAGGACGGAGACCATGTGGTTATCTCTGCGTACTCCTAATACAAGATACACTAAAATATTCACGTCTAAACCATGCTTCTGAGGAGCCATCTCCAGTCACCTGCGCCCCCGCTCCTGGCTCTCTCGCCCAGAAAACCCTGGGACACACCCAGAGCCACACCCCTACATCCTCAGGGACCCAGAAGATTCATCCAACTGCCAAGATGCAGAACGGAAAGCAGGACATACCTGGAAGGAAGTGGGAATACAGACGAGGTTCAGATTCTCTTGCTTCACTCTTTCAGCTGTGGAGACAAAAGCCGCGTTGGTGGTTTTTCTCTCTCCTCACCTTATTTTCCTTGTACTCACATTTGCTCAAATCCCACAGAAAAGGTCCAACCCCTCCCCCCACTGAAATGTCCCTTTCATTCTATGTCCCCACCCTTGCTGAAAAGTTGGTAAACAGCCTTCACATGTCACTAGACAGGGACAAAAAAGCCTAAGGAGGTAAGTATTAACCACAGAAAGAGCAACGTCAGGGTTTGCTAGTATGTGCATGGCAATATTCAAAGAATTTTGTACACATGACCTTTTAATCCAGTAACCCAAAGATAACTTACAATTACTATCCCCACTTTACAGATGAGGAAACTGAGGCACAGAGAGGCAAAGTAACTGGTACACAGTTAACAAATGGCAGAACTGGGATCTGATCCCAGGCAGTCTAGTGCCAGTCTTAACTACTTCTCTATATAGGCTTTTACAGAGAAAAGCTAGAATTTGACTTTTACAGTCAGTAAAAAAATATAATCATTTATAGACCTCAGGGGGTGGTTAAAGAGGGTTTATTTATTCACTTTGGATTTGTACCTTTCGGGAAAACTCGATTTAAACAAAAAGAAAAGTCTTGGGAATTCCCTGGTCGTCCAGTGGTTAGGACTCAGTGCTTTCACAACCGGGGCACGGGTTCAATCCCCGGTCAGGGAACTAAGATCCTACATGCCGACGATGTGGCCAAAAAGAAACAAAAAGGAAAGTCTTAAGGGATGCACACAAAGAACGTCTACTGTCATTTCAGTAAACAAAGGATGTCGCAGCCATCAAGCCTTCAGCCACTGCAGCTGCCCCCAAGCGGTGCACCCCTGAGAGAATTCAGGACGGAAAAAACAGGATACTGGCTCTAGATTAGGTGCACATCAAAGGAATAATTTCACTGAGCCCAGACCCTTGCATCTTCCACACACAGGAAAGCACTACATTCATTAACTTGAGATGTCTGGTTTTTCTTTAATTAACTGTAATCTTTTGATGTTTGACTGCTCGGGGTTTTTTTTGCAAAAACTCCTATATATCCTGGCTCCTCAACAGTCCCTCAGAGCTATCTGGGAGGCTGTATCCCAGGCTTAAGTCCTCAGTAACACCCCCAAATAAAACATAATTCTTGGGCAATTCTCTGGCGGCCCAATGGTTTAGGACTATGCGCTTCCACTGCAGGGGGTGCAGGTCTGATCCCTGGTCGGGGAACTAAGATCCCACGTGCAACACAGCATGGCCAAAATAAATAAATAAATAAATAACACATACATACAACATAATTCTCAACTTTGAGGCTGTGCATTTTTTTTCAGTCGACAGGGAAAAACCGTCTTATTAAAAATTTCAAGTCTCCTTAATCACTGGGTGTACGCCTTGGGAGATTCAGATGCCACTATTATGAAACCCACAGTAATCCCTGTGCCCTAAAATCCTTCACATACTCAGTGCTGAGGCAGAAAGGTGTGCAACGCTGAGTTTTTCAGAAGCCATCACACCCGCACCACAACCATTCCTTAAAGACAAAGCATTCCTGCGCTTTGTCCCCTGAGCACAGCCCCTTGGCACCTGCCAGAGGAGATCCACATTCAGGCAAGCCTGGCCTCTGGGCTCTGTTCTCACAAACAAGAGCAGGGCTGTCAAACCTGTCCAGCAGCCACCGGGGCTGATAATGCTTGAGCCCTTCCTGAGCCCAGAGACACCCAAATCAGAATGAAGTCAGCATCTGCAGAGCCAGCCACCAACTGCAGGGTCACGGACAGGCCGCGCCTGCGCTGGCCCCGCCGACCTCGGTTTGTTTGCTTGAGAAACCGCAGGCTTTAGAGGGTCTGCCTGCCTCAGGACCCACGAGGCCACACACACACACACACCACTGATGACAATTAAGATTCTGTGGAGACCTCACCCTAAGTCAGCTCCTCACCCAGCTCAGCAGAGCAAACAAAGCCAGGGCAACCCCAAATCTGGGTGAAGAGGCCCAAGAATCCCACTCAGAGAAGAGCAGAAACACTCACCTGGCCACAGGCTCCACAATGCTGGTGCCAAGCTGTGCCCTGCTTCCTCCCTCTCCGCTATGCCCCCATCCCCACCACCCCACACAAACATCCAGGAGTCAGCCTGAAAACATACCTATTCGCTGCACAGCGTGGACAATTGTAGAACCACTCCCAATTCCCAGCACTTGGTTATTCTGCAAAAAAAGGAGGAGGGAAATCCAAGACTTATTAATACCGTGTTTCACTCCCTTCTCCAGCCCACTTCCTAGAGCTATAAAATTATTAGGAACAGCAATTCACCAACTTGGGTGCAAGGTACTGTGCCCACAGAAACATAATCACTGAACCTCAAAGCTGTACTATGTCCTGGTGCCCAGTGGCAATTTTCAGCAGAGCCCTCCTCCTTTCATCCCTGACAATGACATCACCATTTCCTCCTGTAAAAAGATAAACTGAAGCCTATTAAAAATTTTAAGCATTTATTTCAGCAAAAATCAGTTTGAATTGGGCAGCACTCAGTCTAGCAGGCAGAAGGGAGCTCTGAGGAGCTGTACAAAATTAAGACTTTTATAGCAAGAATTAAGCGGGGACAAGGAAGTTATATTGGGCAAAAAAGCAAGCTGGTTACTGTAAGGTTACTTCCCTTTAGGGGACGGCAGGGGTCTACCAGGCAGATGACCTCAATAGTGCTGATAAGGTGATTCCTGATTGACTGAGCTAAGATTCCATTTCCGGGAGAGCCAAAAGTGTAACTAGGTATTGTTTGGTGATGCGGCGCTTGGCATAAGCGACTCCATTTTGGGTCTGTTGTCTCATTTTTAACACTCCCTACCTCTTATCAACACAAAAGATTTGGCTTATTTACAACATAGAGCAACTTAAGTCAGCCTCACAGAAATGGCCTGCAGATGAACGCTGAACGATTTTTGGCCATCCCCAGGAGCACGATCAGAAAGGAAAGACCCTAGGAGAAAAACAGCCTAGCTGAACGTTAAGAGCAGAAAACAGAGGTTTCTGGCTTCAGCGACTTTTCACACAAGTTTAACATCTACACAGTCCCCATCAAGTTGGTGGCATCACAGCGAACCTCAGAGACACATCAAGGCTACCATCCAGAGCTCCAACCCAAGTCAACAGAAGAGAGTCTGAAGCAACCTTGAACAGCAAATCACGTCAACTCTGTCCGACTGATCCCAAGGGGTCCTCATTTTGCACAAGCCTGCTTCAGACAAAATGGTGAGAGGGTGAAGGCTTAGGTGGGAACATGAGAAACAGTCTTCATCTGCCATACAGGAAGCCACTCCTTGAGTACAACGGAGAAGTAACAGGCATCTTACTACTGAGCCTATTATCTTAAGAAAAGGGGGCAGGTACCTCAGAGTAGACCAGAGGCAGAGTAGGGGCCCAGCCAAGGTCAGTTAGACCACAAACGGCAAAACAAGGTCAGAGTACAAACAGTCAGGAACTAATGTGAAGCTTGGTTCTTAAGCAACTTCCTGGGAGTAATCTCCTGCCTGTTTAGGGCAAAACAGCTACAAGCCAAAGCTTAACATCATCTGTTAAGCACCTACCAAGAAGATTCATAAATGTTAATATAAGTCAAATCTCACAACAACCCCTTGTGACCTCAAGGCCCTCAGCCTCACTTTAGAGATGAATTCAACACCCTAAGGAAAAATTTAAGACTTAGAAATGAGCAAGAGATTATTAGACATACTTTCAATGAAATGCTGGAATCTGCAGGTAGTATCTGATCCTACAGGGGTGTGTGCCTTTGCTCAAAGTTTCAAAGTCACCAAATAACACCAAGGGGCCCTAAAACAGAGCTTGTGCTAGGTCAGGATTTCACCTGTGATGATGCCCTCAAGAAGGCAATGCATCCAATAGCCATTTAGCTACTTGGGCAAACCTCAATCGCAAGGTCTTCAAGACCAGTAAATGCTACATCACAACACAAAACAGCTGAATATCAGAAAATGTACAAACCTTAAGTAACGAGGAAATATCTCGACTAGGTAGGCTCAACCTGACCTTCACACCCCTACCTGAAGCTGTGAGCTCTAGCTATACAGTAATTCAACTGTCAGCTTCCTCATTACCATACTCTGCCATATACTCACGTCACCCAGCAGGCAGGTGGCACACAGATGAACTTGGGTGAGTCACACAAGCTCTGTGCAAGGCTCCTCCCTTGGCTTTTGAAAGAGGCCAGGAATTGCACAGGCCTGCCAGGCCCAAAGCTCCTCAACCCTGTGGTCCTGCTACCTTGCAATCAAACGACTGGCCAAGAATCAGTGCACCAGCCAAAGCCAAACAGATGTGGCCCAGCAGCAGAAGGCTGCCAGGCAGGCTCTGCCGTAGGAGCAGGCCCCTCCTAACGGCAGTACTTGACAACAGGTTGTACGTGCAACATCACAACTTGGGTCACCTTGTCCAGTAGGGTAATCTCTTCTGTTGACCAACTGGAACCACTGCCCACCAACTCCTTCAAGCCAAGCCAGCCAAAAAGCTAAGCCCAGGCTCCAAAGAGAACAAAGGAGGCTAGGGACCTTCAGGAGAGCATGGCCCTGCACGGTGACCCATCCTGCAACAGGCACATCTGAGTCCCGGGTGGCTACCCAAAGGCTTCAGCTGAGAACTCGCCAAGTTTTCCACCCACCCAGAAATGCAAGTAGTCACCAATGGGCTAGGGAGATTCACCCCACAACCTCCATATTCGTGTCCACACTCCGCATAATTCATCAAGCGTTTACTGGGAAGGCCCCACTGTGACCAACACTGAATGAAAATAAGGTTAACTACCCTCCAGAAGCTTACCCTTCAGGGAACTGGGAGACGCCCATACACGTAACTAGACCATAAAGACACCTAAGAGGCATAAGGCACCTAAGAGGTGTGGAGTGCTACAGAATTCAAGGGGAGAACTGCTTCCCCTACAAGACTAAGGAAAAACGGAAAGGAAGAACGGCCTTTGAACCAAACCCTGAAGGACATATATGATTTTAATAGGCAAAAGCAGCGAACAAGAAAAGGCACTCTTGGTCAAGGGTTTTGATATTAAAACACACACTCTATGCCAGTAGTCTGTCCTTTCCAATGTTCTGGTACATGGGAGAGAAGGGAGCAGAGAAGGAAACAAGACTGTGGGCGTAAAGACAAGAACTAGAGCCTCTCATCTGTGTATCCCCTCCACCTGCCTCAGTACTGGTTTACAATAGATGCTCCTGATGTGTCTTATGGAGGTTAGGATGAGGCCACCTGAGGGGCACAGTGACAAGAGTAGATTAAAGCTTCAGAAGATGATAGTGCACCACTTGGGTGGTCGACAGAGGGGACGAGATAAGGGCAACTGCAATCTTCTGGCCACGAGGAGAGCCTAAACCAGGAGAGTTGGCAGGCCAACAGGAAGGGTCAGTTCTAAGAACATTCCAAAGGTGGAACCAACAGGACCTCGCACACAAGCTAGCTTGATAAACTTACACAAGTGAGTATGAAACGGAGCACGACCCTATGGCGTCCTCCCGTACAAATCCCTTCCGTGTCTTTCGCTTCCTGTTTGTAGGAAATAGGCTTCTTTCAGCCTCCTTGACCTCCCCTGAGTTCCAAAGGGCAGATTCAAACAGTTGCTAATCAGGGAAGGAAGGGACTGCAGAAACCAGGGAGGTGCAGTCAAGAAGCAACGGTGCTGCGACAGGCAAGGTCCCGGTTCCTTCTCAAGGAATATACAAAACAATACAACTCTGAGTTCCTGTACGGGAACTAAGGCCCCACCCAGGTGGAAGATGGGAAATTCAGGCTGGGCGCAAGACTTCCGGCTAACCATCACCCAGTTACCTCACCATCAACCAATCAGAAGAAAGTCTGCACTCAGTGGAAGATAAGACTCTGAACGCCCCCTCCCCAAACGATTAACTGCGATTAACTTCCCCTTTCTCCCCTGGAGTTGATCCTTGGAGTCTGCCTTCTCCCCAGGTTGCCGGCCTCCAGAATAAAGTAACCTTTTCTTTCCAACCAACACTTGTCTTTGGAGGGGTGAGCAGCCAAACCTGGGTTGTGTAAAAAGTAAACAATTTCAAGACAAGTGCTAAAGGAAAACTCGGCCTTAGATGGAAAAAAGGATAGGATACCCCCTGGAGAGAGCAGCTAAGCCTTGACGGTGAGGTACGGGACTATGCTCAATAAACCTGCGGCTCTGAATTAAGTTATCTTGTCTGCAAAGTATCCAGGACCAGCCTCTCCTCCTCCCTTTAGCCACATTTCTGACCACCACACCAACTACCTACACATAGCAGGCACTCAACAAATACCTGCAATGAATGAAACAAAGTTACAAAGCAGAAAATACAAAATTCAAGTAGTGTTGGCATCTCAGAAAAGAAGTTTGCAAAGGAAAGTGCGTGTAACAGATTGGGGTGAGTGCCCCCAAAAGGCCTATGACGATCTCCCCAGGATTGCCTGGTAACTTCACGCAATAATGTGGCCAGAATCCAGTGTTTTGCGGCTCTGGCCTAAGGTGGGAGCTTGCAGATTGTAATTTAACCAAATACATAATAATAAAACAATGGTCAGGGAGGGGCGTGCCACCAAACAGGAATGCAAATAGGTTAACAGGAAATGTAATACATGGGTCTTTTCTAATTGTATAGATCTCATTTATCCATTACATTTATCCATTACGACTCACTTTATCCAGGCATTTTGGAATTTCAGCTTACCGTCCCAATTTTGCAGCTGAGGCACGTGAATCCCAAAAGGAGAGCCAGATTACACATTTTACATTATCTCTGTGAATCCCCACAGAAAATCCTATTGCTAACCACACTATTAAACCAGAACAGAGCAGCTGTGTAACAGGTGGAAGGGCACTGGAACGGAAGTCACTCGGTTTGGGTCCTGGAGGATCCTTGGTCATTCCTCCGACAGAACACGCTGAGCCAAAGGTTACCACACTCGCCCCTCCCACTTAGCCAGGCGGTGGGAGGATCAAACATCTATCTAGGCAAAATAACTTTGTACACGAAAGCATTACCAAATGTAAAGAATAAAGAACCATCACTAGAGAAAAGGGAATCTGATACCACTTTCCAGGAAGCAGAAAAGAAAGACTAAAAGCCAATAAAGTCAAGGAAACTCCACCTAAGGGTAGAGATACTCCACTTGGCCGCCGGTATTACAATTAAGGTAACTGACTGCTGCCAGCAAATGTGCTCGGGTTAAAAGACTCCACCCAAGAGGACCACACCCGCAACACAGCAAACAAGTAGGGCCACGACCTCGCCAAGTAAGAGCTAAACATCTCCACATCCCGACCTTAAAGAGGGTCCTCCAGACTTCAAGTGTCAAAAGGAGGAGGTTTAAAGCCTGGGTTTCTCCTCTGGCTCAGTCTCCTCTTCCCTCCAACAAGTACACTCAGGAGCGGGTGCGCGCCCAGCTAAGCACTTTCTTGGAGTAAAATTTCAAAACACTTTTAAAATCAGCTCCCCCCCCCCACGACTTCCCAGGGCAGTGAAGCGAGTAAAGACCTCTCGCAGTCCCAGTCTCTTATTTGTTGAAAAGGAAGCCACACGCTAAGTCCCTACTAACCCCACTCCAAACATCAGACACACACCACCAGGCTCCACTTTGCAAACTTATCTGGCCTGGACAAGCAGTCTTTAGATAGCACAACTTTAGGGAACGCGACCCCAACCGATTCCACATCTAAAAGGCCTTGAAGGAGCAGGTCTCAAGGAGGGTGAAATGCGTACCCCCTCCCCTCTCACGCAGCTCCCTCCCTGCCAGGAACTAGGCGCAACCGGCAGTGCCCAGAGCGCGAGCCCATCAGGCCGAGCACGGGCGCCCCACGTCCTGAGCTGCTCACCCTCACGTGGTTCTCCACGGCCGCGCGGCCGGCCAGCTTCTTGGCCTCCTCGGCCTTGGACATCGTGGAGGGGGCCGGGCAGACGCTGTTAGCGTCCCCGCCAGCTGTACTTGTGCTGCCAGCGCCGAACTGCGCGCGTCCCGGCAACTGCACGTGGGAACCCGGAACGCCCCAGCTGCTCCCTCCTCCGCCAGAGGCCG
Organism: Orcinus orca; assembly: GCF_937001465.1. NCBI lineage: Eukaryota > Metazoa > Chordata > Mammalia > Artiodactyla > Delphinidae > Orcinus > Orcinus orca. Next base: position 12,579,509 of record NC_064571.1, read on the forward strand.
CGCCCCCGGCCCGCCCGGGCAGCGGGGCCAGGACCCGCCCGTAGAGGGTGCTGAAGGGCCCGGGTCGCTGCATCCCGCCGCCCCGCTCCAGCCTCCGCCACGGTCCCGCCCCCGGCTCTGCCGGAAGTCTGGTAGTGACGTACTAGGTCCGCGTCTGCTGCAGCGCGGGGCTTTCTGGGAAATGTAGTTCTACGGCTTCAATGGCCTAAAGCCGTGCCCCAGCCTGGACTACCAGCCCCACAATGCTCCGCGACCAGGTCCGCAAATCTCGGCGACAGGCATTGGCGCAACGGCTTGTACCGCCCAAGTAGCCCCGGTGGGGTCAATCCTGGAGATTTTTCTCTTTGCTCCAGCATCTGCGAAGGGAGTGTTAGACGTGACCCTGTTGTTTTTTCTAGAAGTAAGAACGTGGCGGTGGACGAGGCCTGAGGGCAGTCGCTCTTCTAGAGATGTCCTTTTGGGAGTGACTTCTCTAGACTGACGCCACAGGGAAACGCACCTGGGGGCACCGGCCCCCACTTTAGTCCATCCTTAGGCCCCCCCCGCCCCCCACCGCAGGCCCAAGGCTACAAATTAGAACGCCCAGCCTTAGATGTTGTTCTGCATTGGGCAGCGTTGGAAGGCACGGTTTCCCTCCAGATGGAGCCTGGCTGGGAACATACGTGTGCCCTGCAGAAACCCTGCAATACTTGTTGACTTAAAAAGGGCTTTCACTGAACCTAACAGCTTTCTCTTTTCTTCTCTACCTTTGAAGTGTCTTGCTGTAGGTGTGGACGAAAAAAAACGCACGACGTAAGGGCAGTGACTTTCAGCTTTATTCTGGGACCTTACTAGGGACTCTAGCCTGGGAGATAAACCTCTCAGCTATGTGGAACTATTACGAAGAGAAAGGGGAGGGGCCAGTATATATATATATATATACACATATGAATTTTTGATCTAGGAAATGTAGTTAAGCATACATCTTGGTAAAAGATGACTGCTAATCATTAAAAATATATATATTGAATATATCTCAAGTTAATGATTTTAGTGCTTTCCCAAATATGGGAAGATCCAAGAATCTAGGGTCATTGAAATTCTTCCTTAGATATGCATCTTAACTATCTAGGGGCCATGTATCCAAAACACAAAATGCTTCATACTGTTTTTCTTCATCCTGAATTCCCCTCAGGGTGCACTGCTGGTGGGGCAACTGCAGGATTGAGACTTAGCTCTTCGTGTAACTGGATGATGAGTGAGACTCTTTGTCTTTTTGTTTGTTTGTTTACAGAGGGAATAGGGAGGGTCAGAGAATTCTTATTGTTCCCATTTTACAGGTGAGAAAGCTATTGCTAACACCAGCCTTATAAACTACTTAGAGGTCTTTAAAAGGCACTAGCCTTTGTGCTACTCCTCCAAGTTGGTGGAATCCATTCTGTCTGCCGTGAATTCATCTCCTTCAAAGTCACTTCAGGTCTTCTCCCTCTTCTGTGTGCAAGGCACCGGTAAAAGTTGTGTTATCGCCCTGGTCACCTGGATTCTCTTTGCCATGACCCCTGAGGCTGTCAGCCCCTGGACCTGAAAGGAAAATCAAAATGGAGTCGGTAAGAGAGTTCTCTAAGATGGAGTCAGGAGGCCGTTGGGGAAGTGTGATTTATGCACCTTTAAGCTGACCACTTTCTGTCTTAAAGCAGGCATTCAGGACATCTGCCAGAAGCTCGGGATACTTATCAGACCCTTACCCTAAAATAACTCCAGACAGCCTATCTACTTATTGGGACCCTTACCCTAAAATAACTCGTGACAGCCTAGTCTTTCAGGACAAATATTTTCTTACCTGCATTGAGAATCAATTACAATTCTTGCTAGACAACTCTAATAACCTTGTGGTTTTGTCCGTATAAGCTCCTGGCTTTTTCTCCTCCCCAGAACACTCTTGAGTTTTACCTGAATCTGTGTCTCCCGAATTGCAATTCTTAAGACCCCAAATAAAGCTCCTTCTGCTTGACAGCCTCGATACTGATCCCACTACAATCGCCCACCAATAGTTCAACCACCTCCACCTTGGCCTGCAGGAGGAAAAGTTATTTGAGGTGATACTTGAATCCTACGTTTTAGGCAGAATTTGGAAATTAGCGCAAAGTTCTGGCTGAGATGCAGGAAAAAAGAAAAATACGTGCATCTTCACTACAGTTGGTCTCTACAAACTTGTGGCCTCTCCTGCATCCTCTTGGGGGCAGTCTCCCCCCCTTCAGATTTCTCCATCAAAAGGTTACTGGAGCAAATATCAGTGCCAATCTCTGCTTTACCCACCTCACTCCCCACCGCCCCCAGCTGCCCCCAGTCTCCAGCATTTGAACTGGGGCTTCCCACCATCTTGATTGTTCTGCCTGTCTGTCTGCCCCTCTCTGCACAGCCAGCTCCATCTTATTCTTTAGACTCAGCTGAAATCCACCTCCTTAGAGAAGTCCCCCTGACTACCCTATCTAAATTGGGTTCCCACCCACCCATCCTCTATCACTTTACCAGTGTTTCCTTTCATTCATAGAACTTTCCTTGATTATTTATGTTTACTTGGTTTTGTATTTGTTTGTCATCTGTCCTCTCTGGAAAATAATATTCTGGGAGTTCCCTGGCGGTCCAGTGGTTAGGACTTCAACACTTTCACTGCCATGGCCCTGGGTTCAATCCCTGGTAGGGGAACTAAGATCCTGCAAGCCGTGTGGCGTGGCCAATAATAATAATATTTCTGAGAAGAGGGAATTTGCTTTTTTTCCTCTACAGTATCCTCCGTGTGTCCATAACAAATACCTAAAGCATGACTAGATAACGGATACATTTCATGCCTAACCCCACACTTCACCTTCAGCTGTACAGAATTTCAATTCCTGCACACATGCTCTTACCTCCATGTCTTGAAAACACTGTACTCTTCTCTCAGATGTTCCTAAGGTCTCCACTCTTGTACATGTTACTCTGTAACCCTGAACCCCACTGCTTCCGGGGTTGGCTGCCCGGAAGTGGCTGCTTCCACTCACCTCTACCCTCTCTGTGATAGTTCACCTTGCTCTATTCATGCGACTGTCTCTCTCAAAAGATTGTGAGACTGTGTCTCTGGATAGCACAGACAGTCTATTCCTCATAGAATGAACAGTGCCTGGCTCACTATTTTGGGAGTAAGCAGTGTTCTAAAAGGTCCACCTGTCTGTGCCTCTGTTTTTGTTTTTTTTCTTTCTTTCTTGTCTCTCTTCTCTCCATCTTGCAATCATTTCTCATTCCTGCCTTCACTTTTAGCCCTTCTCCTTAGGTCTGCCAATGGTACCCAGTGACTCTCATGGCCAATCTGAAATTCCGCTGGCGGCTCTTGGGGCTGAGATTATGCTGACCCTTAGAATAGTTTGAGTATCGTGTTCCTATGACGCTTTGCATTTGTATATGTATTAATAACAGTGCCAGGCACCATGCTAAATGCTTTGCGGACGTTATCACATTTAATTTTAACAACTCCAAGAAGTGGGTACTCTTATCCCCATTGTTCAGGTAAGACATGAAAGAAGTCCTGACTGACCCAAGGTCACACTGCTCATAGGTGAAGCTGGGCTGCAAACCTTCAGTGACTCTAGGATCAAACTTTGATCTAACAGAATCACCTAGATGGATGTGTATTAATTGCCTTCCCACACACAGTATAGCCCTAAACTTTGTATAAACCACACAGGTAATGTTTTTTCTCTTTAAAGTCACAAGTAATAGCAATGGACCTTAAGACAAAAATAGTTAATAAGGGAAAAAAGGAAGGAAAAACTCTATAAATGAAGAAGTAGTAACTGAAGGGAAGTCCAAGTTTTGGCTGCTGGACCACTTTCAGGGTCTCACAGAGGGGGGATCAATCTGTGTTATAATCTTAACAAACCACTAAAAATTCTATTTCTTTCTAGATTCCTCGCACTGGCAAGAACCACATGGGGCTCATTTCCCCCTCTTTCGTGGGCCGTAATGTCCTTGGAAAAGAGTTTTCAGGGACAGAATGAAGGATCACAGAGCCTATTTTCCAGCACTATTATTGATGGTGGGAGGGAGGGCCTTGAGCACCTCACCTCCTTGATGACTCCAGTGTGGTCCAGTCTGAGAGGAAACAAGGCACCTTGACCACTCCCTCAATCCCAGGACGTAGGCTCCCCCAGGGAGATACACAGCCAGCATGCGTGCCTGCCTGGGCTTCAGCAAAGCAAGAAAAACTCTCTCCCTCCCCACTTCCCCACCTCCCTTTCCACTCCCTTCTCCCTCTCTTTTTCTTCAGTGTGTTCATTTGGAAGGGGACTCCCAGGGAACACTGTACAGATGCTGGGATGGACCTGAGGATCCTGACAGAGACTGGCGTGGGGCTAGCTCCAATACACCTCAGGCTAGAGTTCGGATTCCCCTAGTTTTATTCAGGAGTTAGACTCATTTAGAAATAGCTCACATTCTCTTAGCATCCAACTCTCACAACCTTAGAATGGGCCTTTGGAGCCCCAACTTGTGTCCTGACTTCCTTCAACCCCTTTCCACAAGAACAGGTTTATTGTCTACTAGTAATTTTGACTGAGATTTAAAGCGTTGGAAGAGTATGAGACCTTGTTATTTCTGATGGTCTAGTGATCAAAATGAGCCGTGGTTAATATACCAGTGTTCTGACCTTGCTAGACACTTAGCACTAGAAGGAAGCGTAGAGCAGGCCGTTTACCAAAAGCAAGTCTTCCTTCTGGTTGACCACATGGTCAAAAAATATGTATAGGACCATTTCTTACTGCTGTGTGAAACCATTCCTTGCGTAAGGATCAAGCTGCCTCTTGAAATCTTTACAGCAATGGTTGTCAACTCGGAGTGATCTTGTGCCCCCCACCAGGGGACATTTGGCAATATCTGGAGACGTTTTTAATTGTCATGACTGGTGGCTGCTACAGGGCAGAGGCCAGGGATGCTGCTAAACATTCCACATGCACTGGTAGCCACAGAGCATTTTCCCACCCAAAGTGCCAGTAGTGCTGAGATTGAAAAACTCACCTTAAAGCATCCTCAAGTGCAAGTTCACAGGTGGGTCTTCTACCCCAGGCAGTTTGTTTCACCTGCTTCATCTACACCCAGAACTTTCACGTGATCGGCCTTCTCCAGTCCATCCTATCGCCAAACGTCTACCCACCTCCTATCACCACCACCCCTTTTGGTTGTTTCCTGTTCCCCAGAGTGCCCTCAGGAATTCACCTCTTCTCTTTGGTCAAGGTCGTCGCTCAGTTCCATTGTTTTTCTTCCTCTGGATGGAGCTGGAAGAGGCTTCACATCCCTGTGAGTTGAGGAGGGGTCGGAGGACGTGAAGGAACACAAGCTTTGCCTGGCGGGCATGGGAGGTGGGGGGAAACATCCACGAGAAGGTTCATCCTTTTCACACTGTCAGAGAGATCAGCTCTGGCCCTAATGCCTGCACTATCACCCCAAGAGCCTGTGTCTGTTTAGCCTTGAGCAGCACCAGCCTGGCTTACCAGGTACCCGGCCCCAAAGAAGGGAAGGATTTGTGTCCTTCTTCAAGAAGGAGGCTGGGGACTTCCCTGGTGGTCCAGTGGTTAAGACTTTGCCTTCCAGTGCAGGGGGTGCGGGTTCGATCCCTAGTCGGGGAGCTAAGATCCCACATGCCTTGCAGCCAAAAAAACCAAAACATAAAACAGAAGCAATATTGCAACAAATTCAATAAAGACTTTAAAAATGGTCCACAGTTTTCAATGTGGTCCAACAGGTCCAAAATAACCTGTTCTGCCACTTCAATGTATAAATGAGTCCTCCAGAGGAATCAGGGGCACTTTCTAAGGCTGGACCACACATTTTAGCCATGGACCTTCACTCTCCCTCAAGTTCCTGCCCACTCCCAGGTCTTCCCTGATCATTTAATAAAGTACCACTGCCCCAATCCGCAGCCCTCCAATCCCCACCTCGTGCCCACCAGATCGTCCTATTCTGCTGTAACATCATCTCATTAAGTAATCTGTTTCCTTGTGTATTGCCTGTATCCCCTATTTGTAGAATATAAGCAGAAAACTTGTCTTTCTTATTCACTGCTGGATACATGCACTTGCAGAATGAATGAATCCACAGCCCTTGGCCCCTCCTTTCCCCTCATCCCCCCAACTCCCCACCTTCAGCCTCACTGATGTGGAATAACCTCCCTCTTTATCAGCTTACAAGAATGTTTCAGAGTGTAACAACTACTTTTACCAAGAAATTATGATAAAACAATGGACCAGGATAACTCCATCCCGAATGTTTCTCCTGCATCTCTGGAGCTGTTTGCTGCGTATGAAGCACACAGTAGGCGCTGCTGGATGCTCTGCACAGTGTCTCCGATGTTTTTTACAGTAACTGTTTCCTTGCTGATTTCCCCGACTCAAGGCCCAGCCAGAGCTCAGAGGGGAGGGGCTTCTGGTAGAGACTGCTGGGCCTTGGTGTCACCACACATGTGCGCGGTTCAAGCAGGAGCTGAACAGACCTGAGGTCAGCCACTTCTGTTCTCCCCACTAGAAAAGCAGGACACCATGTCTTGAACACCATTTAGAGTGGCCGGACATACGTTCTAGTAATGAAAAAGGGAGCTGCAGGAAAGGAGCACTGGTTTTATTATTACCGGGAGAATAAAAGCAAAAACGAGTTACTAGTTTTCTGAGCATGTTTTTCTTAAGTTGGTTAGAAAGTCCATGCTCTCCCAAGCTTCAATTTCTTCTAAATTATAATCTAAATATTTATTGGGTTTATGAATAACATGTTTTGATTATAACTTTTAAAACCAGACTTTATGTTTTAAAGCAGTTTTACATTCATAGTAAAATTGAGTAGAAAGTAAGATTTTCCACATACTCCCTGCCCCCCCGCACATGCATTACTTTCCCCCATTATCAACGTGGTAATAAATATATGGTAATCCCACACCAGAGTAATATATGTATTACCATTGATGAAACTACATTGACACATCATTATCACCCAGAATCCATAGTTTGCATTACGGCTCACTCTTGATGTTGTACATTCTATGGATTTGGACAAATGTATAATGACATGTATTCACAATTGTAGTATCATATAGAATAGTTTCACTGCCCTAAAATCCTCCGTGCTCTGCCTATTCATCCCTCCTTCCCGCCATCCCTGGCAACCACTGATCTTTTTTTTTTTTTTTTTTTTTTCTTCGGTACGTGGGCCTCTCACTGTTGTGGCCTCTCCCGTTGCGGAGCAACAGGCTCCGGACGCGCAGGCTCAGCGGCCATGGCTCATGGGCGCAGCCGCTCCGCGGCATGTGGGATCTTCCCGGACCGGGGCACGAACCCGTGTCCTCTGCATCGGCAGGCGGACTCCCAACCACTGTGCCACCAGGGAAGCCCTTGAGTTACTTTTTGTGAAGGGTGTAAGGTCTATGCCTAGATTAATTTTTTTGCATATGGATGTCCAGTTTTCCAGAACCCTCAGACCTCATGGCCCCAGAAACCTCTGTTTGTTCCCCCTGGTTAACAGGTATACTTCCCGCTAGTAGACAACAAAAGCTAGGCTCAGGCTTTTTGGGAACTCAAAGCTTCCACTTTTTAGTGATGGAATACAGCTGGTGGATTTCTTAAGTAAGTTTTTCCTATTTTATATATTTCCTATTATCCCAGTATGTTTGAGGTTACCTTGTATTATCCCCTTATATATTCACCTGGGGCCAAACATATAGGCAGCACTGCACCTTACATATTTTATGAACGCCTTTAATTTTTACCCCAGAAGTCTTTGATATAAATGAGTTTAGGCGAATTTCCTGGCAGTCCAGTGTTTAGGACTCCATGATTCCACTGCAGGGGGCACAGGTTAGATCCCTGGTCAGGGAACTAGTCACCCTCTGTTCATTCAAATTATGCTCACTGTCTAGACTGGCCCATGAAATGTGCACCAGATGATAGGGCTGCCAGCAATGTCGGGGACTGCGCATTCCCTAGCACGCTACCCATTTAAACACAACTTTCTTCCCATTATCAAGTCAAATTTTTCCTCCCCTTATCAAGTCAATTTTTTCTTCCCCTTAAAGAAATCTCCCCTTCTTTGTCCCCACAGAGAACACAGGTCTTTTCTTTCCCTTTTTCTTCTAGAATCTACTCAGCTTCAGCAGAAGGTTTCCATTCAGTTGTCTCGCATATTCCCTCAGCAGATATTTATGGAGCAATTCCTATGTGCTGGTTGCTGCTCCAGGTACCAGGAATACAGCAATGGGCCACACAGACAAACGCCTGTCATTCTGAAGCTCTCGGGGGAGTCTGGGTTCCTGCCTCCATTGCCAAGGCCAGGGCATATCTTCCAATGGAAATGATTCCATTTCCTCAGCACCTCAAAGGTAGATGATGCTGTTAAAAGAAAATTCTCCAAAAAAGATGAAGTATGACCCCGATACAGGGTGTTTTGGTTTTGCTCTTTGCCTACTTTCTTTCTTTCTTTTTTTTTTACAGTGTGCAGAATATAGTCATTATTTTTTTTAATTTTTAAATGTTTTTCTTGAGGTATAGTTCATTTATAATGTGTTTCAAGTTTACAGCAGAGTGATTTGGTTATACATGCATATATTTGTATTTTTATATATATGTATATATATATTTTTTCAGATTCTTTTCCATTATAAATTATTACAAGATATTGAGTAGAGTTATTTATTTATTTATTTACTTACTTACTTATTTATTTATTTATATTTATTTATAAATAACTATATATAACTATATAAAAATATTTTTATTTATATTTATATATAAATATTTATTATTTATATATAGTTATTATATATTTATATATATACATATATCTGAATCACTTTGCTGTACAGCAGAAATTAACACATTGTAAATCAACTATACTTCAATAAAATAAATTTTTTAAAATTAGGGTTGAAGAAAGAAATGGATGCTAGGAACTTGAAAACAGCACATGGCTGCCATGCATGGGAGTACAAAGATTATCAATCTTTTGCTTTGTATCCACTGAGCTTAGGCTTATTGTATCTGTGTTTTCATAGTAGGCTGTTCCAAATTCTTTTTGGAAACAGGTGGAGTTATAAATACATGAGACAATCAGTCAAATATTAGAATGGGTTGGTATCTCTCGCATACCCAGCTGGCATCTCTCACATACACATCTACCATCTGCTAGTGTCAGGGATATGATCAGTGAGTGAGCAAGCGGCAAAGGGAAAAAAATAGCTGGAATCGATTCACTTTGTTATAAAGCAGAGACGAACACACCACTGTAAAGCAATTATACTCCAATAAAGATGTTAAAAAATAGCTGGAATTAAAATATTTTTGTAGCCAATTTCCATTATGGATATTTTATACAAAATAAAGGAAAGTTGATTTGCAATGCTTTTTGACATAGACCCACACCGGGGATGCCTCTATTTCCCTGCAGATGATAGATTTAAGCAACCAATGAGCAAGAACCATTGCAATGAATGAATGAACAAATTCTGAGCTAGGATTTTAAGAATAGTCCTCTCTCTCTCTCACTCTAGTCAGTTAATTACTTTTACTTACAGGTCCTACCTCCTTTATAACTCTCAGACCCAGCCCCTTTCCCTATGTCTGAGGGGACCTTCCTGTTCCAGCATCTACATTACTGCGACAGCTTCGTAGCTTCTCTCCTTCCTCATCCTCAACTCCCTTCTGCAGTCATCAGAGCAATTTTTTTTTTTTTTTTTTTTTTTTTTTTTTATCAGAGCAATTTTTAAAAAACAAATCTGGGGCTTCCCTGGTGGCGCAGTGGTTGAGAGTCCGCCTGCCGATGCAGGGGACACGGGTTCGTGCCCCGGTCCAGGAAGATCCCACATGCCGCGGAGCAGCTGGGCCCGTGGGCCCGTGGGCCATGACCGCTGAGCCTGCGCGTCCGGAGCCTGTGCTCCACAACGGGAGAGGCCACAGCGGTGAGAGGCCCGCGTACTGCAAAAACAAACAAAAAAACCCAAATCTGATCATATTATCCCTATTTAAATCTTGATGGCTCCCCATCGTTTTCAAGATGAGTTCCAAACGTCTTAAGGCATGCCAGGGCTTCCCAGGAGCTGACCTTGACCTTTTCCTTCAGCATCCTCCTCTCTCACTAGCACCCTCACTGCCTAAGCAGCAATCATAGCCAGCCAACAGAGTTCCCCAGTGTACCCCTCCCCTCCCCACCCCCGCTTCATCCTCTTCTGGCTAACACCTGGTCATCCTCTAAGACCTGGCTCAGGCCTCACTTCCTGAATAAACTCATCATAGTACTTTTCACACTGATACACATGTGTTTGCCCACTAAAGGGCAAGCTCCTTGATTCAGAGCCTAGAGCCTGCATCTTCTCTGCCTGTGTCCACAGGGCTTTACAGTGGCCCAAGGTAAGTGCTCAGTATGTGGTTCCTGGATGATGAATAGACAAAATCAGCATGTTAAGATTATGGTACAACCCAGAAATTGTATAATAGCTTACAGTTTATTAAAATATGATTTAACATATGCAGCATATCTGATTTAACTTATAACATCATATAGCAACTGTATGATGCGATGGGAAGAATAAAGAATTGAGTTAGAACACACCACTATGTATAAAATAGATAAACAATAAGGATCTACTGTATACCACAGGGAACCATATTCAATATCTTATAATAACCTATAATGGAAAAGAATCTAACTAGCTACCTATCCATCTATCTAAAATAGAATCACTTTGCTGTACACCTGAAACATTGTAGATCAAGTATACGTCAGTTTAAAAAAAAACTGAGTTTCAAGAATCGATTTTTAGTCCTGCCTTTGTCACTAACAGGTAGATGCTGCCTGCATTTCTTGGCTGACGGCTCCTTCCTACAACACTCCAACATCTTGGTTTTGTACTCACAGTTCCTACTACTCACTCTGATCTCCTCGACTCCTGTTATTAGAAGCCTCGTGATTACACCTGACGCACATGGATAATCTAGGATAATCGCCTCCTCTCAAGAACCTTAATTTAATCACATCAGCAAAAATCTCTCTTGTGATACTGAGGCAGGAGGTAGATGGGCCCCAGGCTGAGCAGCTGGAGTTTGTCGCCTGTGGACAGATATTCCAAGATGAAGAAGAGGAGGAACTGAGCCCTGCCCAGATAAGAGACCACATATTTCTCATTCTCAAGGTCAAGGAGACCCTCCCGACTACACAGGCGCAGAAAGCCTCCTTGGAGGTCAAAAAGGGAGTGATGTTCAACCTACCCATAGGCCTCTTCACTAGAATCCATCTTGACTAAGAGATGCGCAGGCACACATGGGAGGACCCTGAGATAAACCAAATACGGACTCAGAACCAGGCAAAGCAAGATGATTAGCCAGAGGAAACCTGGAAGGAATGCCCCATAAAAGTGATTCAAACTACCACCAGGGCGCGCTCTCTCTCTGAGCCCGCCCACGTGTCTATCCACACGTACTCTTTTTCCTTCTAATAAGCATTTTAACTTGTTTCACTACCTTCCGTTTCTTTGTGGAAATTCATTTTCTGAAAAGCTGTATGGGCCAGGGCCTTGTCACTGGCCACTGGTCTAGTGGCCAGGACTCAGTGCTCTCACTGCCGTGGCCTGACTTCAGTCTCTGGCCGGGAATGGAAATCCTGCTTCAAGCCGCTGCAAGCCGAGGCCACCCAAGATCAATACAAGGGTACAAGGTAACATTCACAGGATCCAGATATTAAGATGTGGACGTCTTTGACGGGCTGCTATTCAGCCTACCGCAAATAACCATAAGAAAACAACGGCAAACGTCAACGTAAACCTCACACTTTTAGAAGATTACTGAAAGAAAAACCCCCTTTTGCCTCTCTGCTCTACTATTACTCTCAATACTTAAAAAAAAAATTTTTTTTAACTTATTTTATTTATTTATTTTTGGCTACATTGGGCTTCTGTTGCTGTGCACGGGCTTTCTATAGTTGTGGCTGTAAGGCCAACTGGCCAGAGGCAGGGTAACGCAATCAGATTCACAAGTTGCATCAGACCGAAACTCTCCGGACCACCCAGTTCCGGAAACTGACCTGGAGACTTTCCAGACCACCCAGTTCCAGAAACTGACCTGGAGACTTTCCACCCGGCCCAGCCTTCCCGCCTTTCGAGGGGTGGGACTAACGGTCCCCAGGATACCGGAAGAGACCACCAAATAAGGAATACCCTGCGCCCTCCCGGATTCACCACACCCCTTTCCCTTCTTCCCCTATAAAATCTTGCCCAACCCTCGCCCGGGCGCGACTTCTCTGGCCCCTTTCTCTCGGACCAGTGAACCTCGCCCGGGAGCGCTCCCTAATAAAGCTCACTTGAAGCTTTCCTCTGTTTCGCGGTGCCGTTTAAGATCCGACCTTACATTTGGTGCCGAAACCCGGGATGGGTACCAAGCCCCGCGGGTTACCGCGCGGGCCGCTCCTCCCCTCCCCCAGGAGACAACCAGGGAACCTCTACTCATCCACCCGATCCGGCAGAAAACGGGGTAAGTCCCCCTCCCTTGTTCCCTCCGACCCCCAGAGTCCCTGCCCACCGGACTCCCTGTCCTTAATCGCGGCCGCGTAAGGGATTCCTCCGTCCTCTCTCCAGGCCTCGGGCAACTGTGGAGACGTCCCAATCGCCTGACCGCCCTCCGACCTGCCGTGAATTGGAGACTGAGACTAGGGACGCCTCTCTCCCTCTCCATTCACTCAGGGACAGACTGGGGGTCATGGGAACCTCACAATCGAAACCAGATCCTAAGACGCCCCTGGGGTGTCTCCTAGCCAATTTTACAGCCCTCGCTATTTTCCTGAAGGGACTTTCGATTTTAACATCCTCCGTGATCTAGATAATTACTGCCGCAGGACGGGCAAATGGTCTGAGGTCCCCTATGTCCAGGTTTTTTGGTATTTGCGCTCCCGCCCCTCCCTTTGCGTCAACTGTTCTACCTCTCAAATCCTCCTTGCCAAGCAAATATCTCCTCCATCCAAAACCTCAATCCCCTTGGATTTCTCCCCACTAACCAACCCTCCCGAATCTCTTACCACTCCCCCCTTCAGAACTCCTCTCCAACCTCCACCCTACCCTGAAGCGGTCCCTGCTCCTCCTGAACCCGCTCCGGCCCCTCCAACCGCTCCCCTGCCTCCCTCAACGGTTTCTCCTCCCACGCCCCTTGCTTCGCCAATTACTGCACATACACGCTCTCACGACTCCCAAGATGCAAATCTCCTCTGCCCTCTGAGGGAGGTAGCAGGAGCGGAAGGATTAGTTAGAGTTCATGTTCCCTTTTCCCTCCAAGATCTCACTCAAATAGAAAAGCGATTAGGCTCCTTTTCTGCCGACTCTTCCCGCTACATCAAAGAATTTCGCTACCTCTCTCAAGCTTACGATCTAACCTGGCACGATATCTTTGTGATCCTGTCTTCTACCCTGACCCCTGACGAGAGGGAAAGAATTCAAACTGCTGCCCGAAACCACGCAGATCAGGTTCACCTTACCGACAGCTCCATACCTGTCGGAGCGACCGCCGTACCCGGCACCGATCCAGGCTGGACTTGATCAGGATGGCCAAGATGGCTGCCGTAAACGCTACCTCATGATCCAGTGCTTCCTGGCTGGCATGCAGGCTGCCGCTCATAAGGTAGTCCATTTTGAAAAACTAAAAGAGATAACCCAAGAACCTAACGAAAATCCAGCTATCTTTCTCAATCGCCTTACAGAGGCCTTAACTCTCTACACCCGGCTGGACCCCGACACCCCGGCAGGGGCAGCGGTCCTAGCCACCCGTTTTATCACCCAATCAGCCCCGGACATCCTAAAGAAATTAAAACGGGCAGAAGACGGCCCTCAGACCCCTATTCGAGATCTGGTAAAGATGGCCTTTAAAGTCTATAACGGCCGTGAGGATTTGGCAGAATCCAGCCGACAGGCTCGGATGCACCAGAAGGTAGCCCTCCAAGCCCAAGCTCTTGTAGCCGCCCTAAGGCCGGCCATCTCCCATGGATCACAGCATCCACGGGGTCCGCAAAAGGCAACCCCGCCTGGGGCCTGCTTCAAATGCGGAAAAGAAGGCCACTGGGCTCGCCAATGTCCCAATCCCCGACCTCCGTCTAAGCCCTGTCCCAGCTGCGGGCTAACGGGCCACTGGAAGAGCGACTGCCCTACGACTGGCCCTCCCTCAGCGTCTCCACGCGGGGGGCAGGCCGACCCAACGGCATTAACACTCGAACTGCTGGGATTGGCTGACGACTGACGGCACCTGGACTCGAAGACCCCCATCACCCTCGCCGAGCCCAGGGTAACGCTAAAGGTAGCGCGGGTATCTCATTTCTGGTGGACACGGGGGCTACCTATTCGGTCCTGCCTACTTATTCCGGGCCAGTTTCTCCTTCCCAGATCTCAGTCATGGGTATTGATGGCAAACCATCCTTCCCACTCCAGACCGGTCCACTCCCATGTCATATCGAAGGACTCCCTTTTACTCATTCCTTCTTAGTCATACCATCCTGCCCAGTTCCCTTGCTAGGCCGAGATGTCCTTTTCCACTTAGGGGCCTCCCTCCAGCTGGTTAGACTTGACCCTAAGTCCCCTCCTCCCAACTCCTGCTTCCTCTTCTCAGCCTGTCTCTAGAACCCTCCCCCTCCTATCCCCCTCTTCCAATCACACCGAATCCAATCAATCCCCAAGTCTGGGATACTTCTAAGCCCACAATAGCAACACACCATTCCCCCGCCCTCATCCGCCTAAAGGACCCCTCCAAATTTCCATCAAGACCCCAATTTCCCATCTCTGAGGCTCACCTTAGGGGCCTACAACCTATTATCACCAGACTCCTAAACCAGGGACTCCTTATCCCCACTGACTCTCCCTGCAACACCCCCATCCTGCCTGTCCGCAAGGCCTCTAGGGATTATCGCCTGGTCCAGGACCTGCGACTAATCAATGAGGCCATAATTCCTCTCCACCCAGTAGTCTAGATCCCTAACTTTGCTCTCCTTGCTAAACCCTTATATCTAGCCGCTAAAGAAACCCCTCAAGGACCCCTCACCTCTCCTTTCGCCGTTCGACAGGCCTTTCTCACCCTCCGTAATGCTCTGATATCTTCTCCTCCTCTTTCTCTGCCCAACCCAAACCGACCTTTTCACCTTTTTGTGGATGAACGGGCCGGAATAGCCACTGGACTCCTTGCCCAGCCTGTAGGGCCTTCCTACCGCCCCGTGGCTTACCTCTCCAAACAGCTAGACCCAAACATTCGGGGATGGCAACCATGCCTTCGGGCCCTAGCAGCACAGCCGAATGAACTGACCAAACAAACACTCAAACTGCCTCTGGCCCACCCACTAACCGTGTTTTCCTCCCACCGGCTGGTCGACCTCCTAGGCCACAAGTCTCTCTCCCTCCTGGGCCCCTCCCGCATCCAGGAGTTCCACCTATTGTTCATTGAAAACCCTGCTATCTCCCTTAACCTCTTCCCCCCGCCCCCCCCACCTAAACCCAGCCTCCCTCTTGCCTATCTCCAATACCGGGACCTCCTCTTCCCACTTCTGCCCCCAAGTCATAGAGGCCCTCAGCCCGCCGAGAGAGGGACTCTTTGACACCCCTCTTTCAAAAGCGGACCGCACCCTCTTCGTAGCATGCTTGCTCCCTGTTTTCTTAGGTTCCTTCGCAGACCCATGGAGGAAGTCTCTCGGGTGGCCACAAACCAAATGCTCCTCGGTCCTTACACCTTGCTTCCTACAGAACCCCCCACTGGTCTCCCCTAAACCTCGGACCTCTGGTCGCCCGACTCCCCTTTAGACGCCCCCATTCAGCATGAAGTAGCCAGAGATCAGAACGCCGCCCCATAACACCAAAGAGGTCGGGATGTAAGGCCAACTGGCCCGAGGCAGGGGAACACAATCAGATTCACAGGTTGCATCAGATCGAAATTCTCCGGACCACCCAGTTCCAGAAACTGCCCTGGAGACATTCCGGACCACCCAGTTCCAGGAACTGACCTGGGGACTTTGAACCCAGCCCAGCCTTCCCGCCTTTCGAGGGGTGGGACTAACGGTCCCCCAGGATACCCGAAAAGACCACCAAATAAGGAATACCCTGCGCCCTCCCGGATTCACCACACCCCTTTCCCTTCTTCCCCTATAAAATCTTGCCCAACCCTCGCCCGGGTGCGACTTCTCTGGCCCCTTTCTCTCAGACCAGTGAACCTCGCCCGGGATGCTCCCTAATAAAGCTCACTTGAAGCTTTCCTCTGTTTCACGGTGCCGTTTGTTAAGATCCGACCTTACAATAATAAGGCTACAGACACCCCAAAACACACCACCAGAGGTGGACCTGCCCACCAGAAAGACAAGATGCAGCCTCATCCACCAGAACACAGGCGCTAGTCCCCTCCCCCAGGAAGCCCACACAACCCACTGAACCAACTTTAGCCACTGGGGACAGACACCAAAAACAATGGGAACTACAAACCGGCAGCCTGCAAAAAGGAGACCCCAAACACAGTAAGATAAGCAAAATGAGAAGACAGAAAAACATGCAGCAGATGAAGGAGCAAGATAAAAACCCACCAAACCTAACAAATGAAGAGGAAATAGTCAGTCTACTTGAAAAAGAATTCAGAATAATGATAGTAAAGATGATCCAAAATCTTGGAAATAGAATAGACAAAATGCAAGAAACATTTAACAAGTACCTAGAAGAACTAAAGAGGAAACAAGCAATGATGAACAACACAATAAATGAAATTAAAAATACTCTAGAAGGGATCAATAGCAGAATAACGGAGGCAGAAGAACGGATAAGCGACCTGGAAGGTAAAATAGTGGAAATAACTACTGCAGAGCAGAATAAAGAAAGAAGAATGAAAAGAACTGAGGACAGTCTCAGAGACCTCTGGGACAACATTAAATGCACCAACATTTGAACTATAGGGGTCCCAGAAGAAGAGAAAAAGAAAGGGACTGAGAAAATATTTGAAGAGATGATAGTTGAAAACTTCCCTAGTATCGCAAAGGAAATAGTTAATCAAGTCCACAAAGCACAGAGAGTCCCATACAGGATAAATCCAAGGAGAAACATGCCAAGACACATGTTAATCAAACTATCAAAAATTAAATACAAAGAAAACATATTAAAAGCAGCAAGGGAAAAACAACAAATAACACACAAGGGAATCCTCATAAGGTTAACAGCTGATCTCTCAGCAGAAACTCTGCAAGCCAGAAGGGATTGGCAGGACACATTTAAAGTGATGAAGGAGAAAAACCTACAACCAAGATTACTCTATTCAGCAAGGATCTCATTCAGATTATATGGAGAAATTAAAACCTTTACAGACAAGGAAAAGCTGAGAGTTCAGCACCACCAAACCAGCTTTACAACAAATGCTAAAGGAACTTCTCTAGGCAAGAAACACAAGAGAAGGAAAAGACCTACAATAACAAACCCAAAACAATTAAGAAAATGGGAATAGGAACATACATATTGATAGTTACCTTAAATGTAAATAGATTAAATGCTCTCACCAAAAGACACAGACTGGCTGAATGCATACAAAAACAAGACCCGTATATATGCTGTCTACAAGAGACCCACTTCAGACCTAGGGACGCATACAGACTGAAAGTAAGGGGATGGAAAAAGATTCCATGCAAATGGAAATCAAAAGAAAGCTGGAGTAGCAATTCTCATATCAGACAAAATAGACTTTAAAATAAAGACTATTAGGAGAGACAAAGAAGGACACTACATAAGGATCAAGGGATCGATCCAACAAGAAGATATAACAATTGTAAATATTTATGCACCCAACATAGGAGCAACTCAATACATAAGGGAAATACTAACAGCCATAAAAGGGAAAATCGACAGTAACACAGTCATACTAGGGGACTTTAACACCCCACTTTCACCAATGGACAGATCATTCAAAATGAAAATAAATAAGGAAACACAAACTTTAAATGACACATTAAACAAGATGGACTTAATTGATATTTATAGGACATTCCATCCAAAAACAACAGAATACACATTCTTCTCAAGTGCTCATGGAACATTCTCCAGGATCATATCTTGGGTCACAAATCAAGACTTGGTAAATTTAAGAAAATTGAAATCGTATCAAGTATCTTTTCCGATCACAACGCTATGAAACTAGATATCAATTACAGGAAAAGATCTGTAAAAATACAAACACATGGAGGCTAAACCATACACTACTTAATAACGCAGTGATCACTGAAAAAATCAAAGAGAGGAAATCAAAAAATACCTAGAAACAAATGCCAGTGGAGACACGACGACCCGAAACCTATGGGATGCACCAAAAGCACTTCTAAGAGGGAAGTTTATAGCAATACAATCCTACCTTAAGAAACAGGAAACATCTCGAATAAACAACCTACTCTTGCACCTAAAGCAATTAGAGAAAGAAGAACAACAAAACCCCCAAAGTTAGCAGAAGGAAAGAAATCACAAAGATCAGATCAGAAATAAATGAAAAAGAAATGAAAGAAACGATAGCAAAGATCAATAAAATTAAAGCTGGTTCTTTGAGAAGATAAAATTGAAAAACCATTAGCCAGACTCACCAAGAAATAAAGAGAGAAGACTCAAATCAATAGATTTAGAAATGAAAAAGGAGAAGTAACAACTGACACTGAAGAAATACAAAAGATCATGAGAGATTACTACAAGCAACTCTCTGCCAGCAAAATGGACAACCTGGAAGAAATGGACAAATTCTTAGAAATGCACAACCTGCCAAGACTGAATCAGGAAGAAATAGAAAATATGAACAGACCAATCACAAGAACTAAAATTGAAACTGTGATTCAAAATCTTCCAACAAACAAAAGCCCAGGACCAGATGGTTTCACAGGCAAATTCTATCAAACATTTAGAGAAGAGAGAACACCTATCCTCAGACTCTGCCAAAATATAGCAGAAGGAAGAACACTCCCAAACTCGTTCTACGAGGCCACCATCACCTTGATACCAAAAACAGACAAGGATGTCACAAAGAAAGAAAACTACAGGCCAATATCACTGATGAACATAGATGCAAAAATCCTCAACAAAATACTAGCAAACAGAATCCAACAGCACATTAAAAGGATCATACACCATGATCAAGTGGGGTTTATTCCAGGAATGCAAGGATTCTTCAGTATACGCAAATCAATCAACGTGATACACCATATTAACAAATTGAAGGAGAAAAACCATATGATCATCTCAATAGATGCAGAGAAAGCTTTTGACAAAATTCAACACCCATTTATGATAAAAACCCTGCAGAAAGTAGACATAGAGGGAACTTTCCTCAACATAATAAAGGCCATATATGACAGACCCACAGCCAACATCATCCTCAATGGTGAAAAACTGAAAGCATTTCCACTAAGATCAGGAACAAGACAAGGTTGCCCACTCTCACCACTCTTATTCAACATAGTTTTGGAAGTTTTAGCCACAGCAATCAGAGAAGAAAAGGAAATAAAAGGAGTCCAAATCGGAAAAGAAGTAGTAAAGCTGTCACTCTCTGCGGATGACATGATACTATACATAGAGAATCCTTAAAGATGCTACCATAAAACTACTAGAGCTAATCAATGAATTTGGTAAAGTAGCAGGACACAAAATTAATGCACAGAAATCTCTGGCATTCCTATACACTAATGATGAAAAATCTGGAAGTGAAATCAAGAAAGCACTCCCATTTACCATTGAAACAAAAAGAATAAAATACCTAGGGATAAACCTACCTGAGGAGACAAAATACCTGTATGCAGAAAATTATAAGACACTGATGAAAGAAATTAAAGATGATACAAATACATAGAGAGGTACACCATGTTCTTGGATTGGAAGAATCAACATTGTGAAAATGACGCTACTACCCAAAGCAATCTACAGATTCAATGTAATCCCTATCAAACTACCACTGGCGGGGCTTCCCTGGTGGCGCAGTGGTTGAGGGTCTGCCTGCAGATGCAGGGGACGCGGGTTCGTGCCCTGGTCCGGGAGGATCCCACATGCCACGGAGTGGCTGGGCCCATGAGCCATGGCCGCTGAGCCTGCGCGTCCGGAGCCTGTGCTCCGCAACGGGAGAGGCCGCAACAGTGAGAGGCCTGCGTACCACAAAAAAAAAAAAAAAAAAAACTACCACTGGCATTTTTCACAGAACTAGAACAAAAAATTTCACAATTTGTATGGAAACACAAAAGACCCCGCATAGCCAAAGCAATTTTGGGAATGAAAAACGGAGTTGGAGGAATCAGGCTCCCTGACTTCAGACTATACTATAAAGCTACAGTAATCAAGACAGTATGGTACTGGCACAAAAACAGAAAGATCAATGGAACAGGATAGAAAGCCCAGAGATAAACCCATGCACATATGGTCACCTTATCTTTTATAAAGGAGGCAGGAACGTACAGTGGAGAAAGGACAGCCTCTTCTTAGGTTCCTTCGCAGACGCATGGAGGAAGTCTCTCGGGTGGCCACAAACCAAATGCTCCTCGGTCCTTACACCTTGCTTCCTACAGAACCCCCCACTGGTCAGCCTCTTCAATAAGTGATGCTGGGAAAACTGGACAGGTACATGTAAAAGTATGAGATTAGAACACTCCTTAACACCATACACAAAAATAAGCTGAAAATGTAAAGCAACATTGTAAGGCAATTATACGCCAATAAAGATGTAAAAATTTTAAAGTGTATGTAGCTCATAGGATTAAATGGATTAATTCAAGTAAAGTTCTTAGCACAGTTCCTGGGCCAATAGACATTAGCAGGAGCCAGATCTTATAGGCCATGATGAGGGGTTCAGAGTGTATGAGAGACAGTTCTAGTGGTAGTACGGAGAAACAAGTAGAAGACAGGCAAGAAGCAGGGATACTAGCTAGAGAGCTTTCGCAAATATTCCGTCAAGAGCTGGTGATAGAGCATGGACCTGGTTAACAGAGTTGGAGGTAGTTCAAGCTTGGAGGAAAATAGAGCAGGGTTCATGGAGGGAAATTATTTAAGCTTAGCCTTGAAGGAAGATATTTCCAAGGGAACCTTGGAAAAAAGCACAGATGACATGCCTTGAGCAGTGAATAGTCAATGTGGTAATGGAACAAGAAATGGAAGAGGAAGTTGAAAGATTGAGACCAGAAAAGTGAGTACTTTCAGAGCCTTACTTCACCTGTCTATTTGATGCATAAAAGAGCAGTGAGAGAAATTAATAGAACAGAAAGACATGGCTATGTCTTAGGAGTGACAGAGGAAGACCAATCAGATAAGAGGATCAAAGAAAAAGGGGTTATCAACCATGTAAATATTCTGGTAGGATGAAGATTAATGCCACTGATAACTTGAGGCAGATTCAAATTGTAGCGGCTGAAGACAGATTGCAAGCAACTAAGCAGGTGGGGAAAACTGCAAGTCTTCATTTCACTACAGGCTCTTTCTTGGATTTCAGCAGATAAAGGTAAAGAACTTTAGCTTGAAAAAAGTACTAGGAGTCTAGGAGGGAGTGGAAGTGGCGGAGGCTGACAAAGGGAAAACCAGAACAGGACTGTAGGAGAATGCTTGAAGATTAAGATGCAGGGCAAGAGAAAAAGAAAAAAAAAAAAAGAAAAGCTGCTGGAGCTCTGTACCAGAGAATGAACATAAGGTACAGTGTGATCCAAGACAATGATGGAAACCATGCTTTGTGAAAAGAAGGCTATCGAGCTTCAATATGTGTTTTTGCCATGGCAATTTTAGAGACTCATGTTTTTATATAAACACCACACTAAAGAAGGAATATCACAAGTGACTTCATGAATCATCAGAATGAGAATTTGCTCTTGAATGTGAACACTTTACTGAATATAAAATCCTCTAGATAAAGTTTCACTTTTGTAGCAAAGTCTCTTTGATTATAAGATCACTTATAGAAATTAAATCATTTCACATTATTTTACCTTTTTATTTTCTAAAAATGTGTTAGGTGACATGCAGAAAATATGTGAATTTCGGGGTTACCTAGAGTCTTAAATTTCTTTGAGTAAATAGGAAATAGACTCTGGAAGTAGCTATAATGAATACCTGTTATATGGCTGCCCAGTATCTATTTTTCTTCCTTCTTGGAGTAATAGCCTGAACTTCTTTTCAGCACCTACCCCGTCCCTCCATTCTCACCGTTGTGATTTAGATAGAAAATGGGCCTCACCTGCCCCAGAGAAAGGCCCTGACTCATAGAGCCAATCTGAACGTGCCATCTCTGAATGTTTTGGAATTGGCACGATTACCTAAGTTGGACCAATCAGTGACTCTAAGACACTTTCGCTGAATATATGATATAGATTCTCCTTGTTTCACAAAAAGGATTCATGTAATTCTTAGAGTTCCTCAAAGTCAGTTTAGGATTATGAACTGGGGGGTGGAGGGGAGGGAGTGAGTTTGTCCAAAAACAGTCAACACCAGGGAAGTGACAGTTAAAAACTGAAAGAAACTAGGTTCTAAGTCACATTATGTGAGCTTCTAGTCTCACTCCTAGCGACATGTATCTCTGTAGTTTCAAAGGAAGTTAATTGGTTCACTCTATGTAAGCCATTCTCAGTTGGGTTTTTCTATTACTTGCTGTACTTGAAAGCTTCCTAGGTGACAGAATCTGTGATCTAGACCCTAAAGCCTATGTGTCACTTTTCCATCAGCTGTCAGGATGTTGGTGAACTCGTCTATGGAAATAGATGTCATTTTTATGAAAAGTGAGCATTTTGGGACCCTTATATATGGTGTATAGGTTCTTTAAAACGTTTAGTTTTACAGAGAAACTTTTTTTTTATAATAAAGATATTCAACTCACCATGAAAAGCATAAGAGACTTAGAAAAATAACTAAGACCTGCTTATAGTTGAAGGCCCAACTACACAAAAGTTGGATTTGAAGGTTGTCCCTTATCTATTTTCTGATAGCAAATGTTGCAGGATTGTTTGTTTATATTAATGTGTTTCAATATATGTTAATTATGAATAGAACAAGCCTAGAAAGTGATAAAACCAATTCACATTCAACTTGTCAAAAGAAATAGTAATAAGCTTCTTCCCTTAAGTGAAGCATGTTAACCTCTTCCCCACCCAGGTTCTAAAGTAATTCATAAGTAGACAAGAGGTATGTGGAACATGATGTATTATCTTTATTACTAATAACTCTCATTCTCTAATTTCAGCCTTATATCTGTGTAAAAGAGGGCTTCCTTACACTGAGCCCCATAATGATACAGACATACGCATCCAGCTGCAGACAGCACTGGACCCAGACTGTTCTGCCACCTGCCCTTGTAAGACTTATGGAGAAATGGGGCCCAATGCATGCTTTCTGTGAGCAGCTTATTCCCAAAGAGAGGGGAGAAAGTGCTACTCATGCTCACTTCTTTGTCCCAAACTCAAGCAAGTCATCACACCTCTACCAATCTAGGTCCAACCAGGAGACGGAACACGGTAAATTTAACCAGAATTGTTAAGCTATAATAGAGTGAAATACAATTACCCCTCTGTATCCACGGGTTCTGCACCCCGGATTCAACCAACCATAAATTGAATTGCAGTAGATTGAATCCTTGGATGCAGAATCCTCCAATGTGGAGCCCCGGGGTACTGAGGGCAGACTGTACTACTCCATTTTATATAAGAGACTTCAGCAATCGCAGGGGACTGGGGGGGCAGGGGGAGCCTTAGAACCAATTCCTTGCTCATGCTGAGGGATGACTGCGTGTTGAGAACTCTTAACAGTACCCTAGGGCAGAGGGACAGTACCCAAGAAAAGGCAAGCTTGGAAGAGGATCCCCCTCTGGCATTCATACCTCTGATGGAATAAAATGTAAAGGCAGGACAAAAAAAATTAAACACAGAATTCTGTTCGGGCCTTCTCTCTCCCTAATGCCCAGTGTGCATCTGCATTACACATTAAGCAGACCTCCTCAAATCTTCACGATCTAAAACAGAGAGAGATGATAAGTATTTTAGCTACTCAAAACTTGAAAGAGATACTTGTTATATATCTTCTCGCCGTAGATCAGAGAGAGAGCGAAGGCGGAGCAGGTCTCGTTTAAATCTGACAGAGGTTCTAGAACTATTTCATCCTATTCTCGGTCAGAACGATCCCATTATGACGACTCTCATTATGATAGTCGTTACCATAGGAGTTCCCCTTATCGAGAGGGCACGCTAGTCTCGGCCATACACAGATAACAGGTCAAGACAAAGTTCTGACTTGGATGGTTAGTACAAGAAGACATACTCAAGGCGCACCTCGTCTCCTCCTTGCTCTTACAGGGACCTAAGGACGCCATCCTCCTATTCTAAATCTGATGGAGACTGTAAAACTGAGTCCTCTTACTTAGAGATGGAAGAAAGAGGAAAGGATTCTTCAAAATTAGAAGGAGAATCCAAAAGGACTTCGGAAAATGAAGCAACGAAAAGATGTTATTCTCCCACTAATGAACAGGGATTCCGACGCGGGTCATCATATTCCAAGCACGGTAAGAGTGCTTCCCGTTATAAATCTGCCCCCTTCAAAACCTGCACCCGGGCTTCCCTGGTGGCGCAGTGGTTGAGAGTCCGCCTGCCGATGCAGGGGACACGGGTTCGTGCCCCGGTCTGGGAAGATCCCACATGCCGCGGAGCGGCTGGGCCCGTGAGCCATGGCCGCTGAGCCTGCGCGTCCAGAGCCTGTGCTTCGCAACGGGAGAGGCCACAACAGTGAGAGGCCCGCGTAATGCAAAAAAAAAAAAAAAAAAAAAAAACCTGCACCCAAGTCTGATAAATTTTAAAATTCTTTCTGTTGTACAGAATTGAATGAGGAAATCAAACAGTCTCATTCTTTTAGTTTACAGACTCCTCGTTCAAAAGGTAGTGAATTAAGAGTGATTAGTAAAGTTCCTGAAAGAGAGAAGATTGGGTCTCCTTCTCCATCAAATCGATTAAATGATTCACCTACTTTTAAAAAGCTAGATGAATCACCTGTTTCTAAGTCTGAATTTATAGGACATGATAGCCATGATAGTATTAAGGAATTAGACTCTTTATGTAAAGTGAAGAATGATCAATTAAGAAGTTATTGTTCCACCGAATTTAATATAAACGGATCTCCTGGGGCAGAATCTGATTTGGCAACATTTTGCACTTCTAAACGTGACACTGTTTTGATGTCTTCTGATGATAGTGTGACTGGATCAGAGGTATCCCCTTTGGTCAAAACGTGCATGCTTTCATCAAATGGATTTCAAAACATTAATAGATGTAAAGAAAAAGACTTGGATGATACTCGCATGCAGCACAGCAAGTCAGAAAGCCCATTTAGAGAAACAGAACCTCCAGTGTCGCCACACCAGGATCAACTCATATCTTTGCCAGTTATGACTATAGATTATTCCAAAACAATAGTTAAAGAACCAGTTGATGTGAGAGTTTCTTGCTGTAAAACCAAAGATTCAGATATATACTGTACTTCAAACGACAACCCCCCTTCTTTGTGTCATTCCGGAGCTGAAAATACTGAGCCTTTAGTAACGGATATTTCTTCAAATAGCTTCATGGACGTGCATTTGAAATCAAAAACAGTTATATGTGATAATGGAAGTCTGACAGATCAGCACTCAGAATTTGCATGTGGAGAATATAAGCAGAGTGTTGGTAGTACTAGTTCAGCTTCTATTAATCATTTTGATGATTTATATCCACCTACAGGGAGCTCATGTATTGCTTCATCTCTTCAGAGTCTTCCACCAGGGACAAACGTAGACGGTTTAACTCTCTTGCAATGTGGAGAGAATACATCTCCAGTTTTGGATGCTGTGCTGAAGAGTAAAAGCTCAGAGTTTTTAAAGCATGCAGAGAAAGAAATAATAGAAGTAGCTAGTGACCTTCCTGATTCAGGAAGAGGATTTGCTTCCTGGGAAAACAGGCATAATAATGGACTATCTGGGAAATGTGTGCAAAAGGCTCAAGAAGAAGGGAACTCCATACTGCCTGATAGAAGAGGAAGACCAGAAATCTCTTTAGATGAAGACGGTGGAAGAGGACAGGCACATACTTCTGATGACTCAGAAGTTGTATTTTCTTCTTGTGCTTTGAATTTAATCATGGAGGACAGTGATGGTGTAACAAATACCTTAAAATGTGACAGTAGTGGTCATGCCTCAGAGATTGTATCCACTGTCCATGAAGATTATTCTGGTTCTTCCGAAAGTTCAAGTGATTCGGAAGATACAGATTCTGATGATAGCAGTATTCCAAGAAACCATCTTCAGTCTATGGTGGTTGTGCCAAAGAATTCTACTTTGCCCATGGAAGAA
This sequence comes from Orcinus orca, assembly GCF_937001465.1. NCBI lineage: Eukaryota > Metazoa > Chordata > Mammalia > Artiodactyla > Delphinidae > Orcinus > Orcinus orca. Next base: position 12,605,842 of record NC_064571.1, read on the forward strand.
ACAAGTCCTTGTTCTTCTCAGAGCAGTCAAAGTTACAGACACTATTCTGACCACTGGGAAGATGAGCGATTGGAGCCAAGGAGGCATTCATATGAGGAAAAATTTGAGAGCATAGCAAGTAAAGCCTGTCCTCAAACTGAGAAGTTCTTCTTTCACAAAGCAACAGAGAAGAATTCAGAAATCTCTTTTACACAGCCCAGCCGAAAACAGATAGATAAAAACCTGTCTGAAATTGCTCATCCTCAGAGGGATGGGGTTGATAGTACAAGTCATACAGACATAAAATCTGACCCTCTAGGTCATCCAAATTCTGAGGAAGCAGTGAAAGTCAAAATAACTTCTAGGCAGCAAGAAGAGCTGCCAGTTTATTCTCCTGATGATTCTGAAGGTGTCTCAAGTAAGTCTCGGCAACAGACCACTTTCCCTAACAGGCCAGATAGTAGACTGGGAAAAACACAGTCAAATTTTTCTTCTTGTGAGATCTCCCGAGTGGATGGTTTCCGTTCATCATCAGAAGAGCTCAAAAACCTAGGGTGGGACTTCTCTCAACAAGAAAAGCCTACTACCACATATCAGCAACCTGACAGCAGCTATGGAGCCTGTGGTGGACTTAAGTATCAGCAAAGTGCAGAACAGTATAGTGGGACACGTAATTACTGGCAAGCCAATGGCTACTGGGATCCAAGATCAGCAGGTAGACCGCCTGGAACTGGGGTTGTGTATGATCGAATTCAAGGGCAGGTACCAGATTCCTTAACAGATGACCGTGAAGAGGAGGAGAATTGGGATCAACGTGGAGGATCTCGCTTTTCAGGCCAGTCCAATAAATTTTTTCTGTCCCTTCAGAAGGACAAGGGGTCCGTGCAAGCACCTGAAATAAGCAGCAATTCCATTAAGGACTCTTTAGCTGTGAGTGAGGAGAAAGATCTTTCAAAAAACTTAGAACAAAATGATAGGAAAGATAGATGGCCTCTTAAAAAAAGGAGACAGGAATTGGAGAGTGATTTTGAGAGTGATGGTGAGCTTCAGGACAGAAAGAAAGTTAGAGTGGAGGTAGAGCAGGGAGAGACAGCAGCGCCTCTAGGCTCAGCATCGGTTGGGCCTTCGTGTGTCATGGAGGACTTCAGGGACCCGGAGCGGTGGAAGGAATGTGCCAAACAAGGGAAGATGCCTTCTTACTTTGATCTGATTGAAGAAAATGTTTATTTAACAGAAAGAAAGAAGAATAAATCCCATCGGGATTTTAAGCGAATGCAGTGTGAGTGTACACCTCTTTCTAAAGATGAAAGAGCTCAAGGTGAAATAGCATGTGGGGAAGATTGTCTTAATCGTCTCCTCATGATTGAATGTTCGTCTCGTTGTCCAAATGGGGATTATTGTTCCAATAGACGGTTTCAAAGAAAACAGCATGCAGATGTGGAAGTCATACTCACAGAAAAGAAAGGCTGGGGCTTGAGAGCTGTTAAAGACCTTCCTTCAAACACCTTCGTCCTGGAATATTGTGGAGAGGTACTTGATCATAAAGAGTTTAAGGCCCGGGTAAAGGAGTATGCACAAAACAGAAACATCCACTACTATTTCATGGCCCTGAAGAATGATGAGATAATAGATGCCACTCAGAAAGGAAATTGCTCCCGGTTCATGAATCACAGCTGTGAACCAAACTGTGAGACTCAAAAATGGACTGTGAACGGACAACTGAGAGTTGGGATTTTTACCACCAAACTGGTTCCTTCAGGCTCAGAGTTAACATTTGACTATCGGTTCCAGAGATATGGCAAGGAAGCACAGAGATGTTTCTGTGGGTCGGCTAATTGCCGGGGTTACCTGGGAGGAGAGAACAGAGTCAGCCTCAGAGCAGCAGGAGGGAAAATGAAGAAAGAACGATCTTGGAAGAAGGATTCGGTGGATGGAGAGCTAGAAGCTCTGATGGAGAATGGTGAGGGTCTCTCTGATAAAAACCAGGTGCTCAGCTTATCCTGGCTAATGGTTAGAATTGAGACTTTGGAACAGAAACTTACCTGTCTCAAGCTCATACAGAACACACATTCACAGTCTTGCCTGAAGTCCTTTCTGGAACATCATGGGCTGCCTTTGTTGTGGACCTGGATGGCAGAGCTACGTGATGGCCGGGAAAGTAACCAGAAGCTTCAGGAAGAGATTATAAAGACTTTGGAACATTTACCCATTCCTGCTAAAAGTGTGTTGGAGGAAAGCAAAGTGCTTCCTATTATTCAACGTTGGTCTCAAACCAAGACTGCTGTCCCTCAGCTGAGTGAAGGAGATGGGTATTCTAGCGAGAATACATCACGTGCTCACACACCGCTCAACACACCTGATCCTTCCACCAAGCTGAGCATAGAAGCTGACACAGACACCCCCAAGAAGCTAATTTTTCGCAGACTTAAAATTACAAGTGAAAATGGCATGGACAGTGCGATCTCTGATGCTACCAGCGAGCTAGAAGGCAAGGATGGCACAGAGGACCTTGACCAGTTAGAAAACGTCCCTATAGAAGAAAAGGAACAACAGCTACTCACACAACAGCTGCCTGAATCTAAAGTTGATAGTGACATTGCTGTGGAGGCCATTAAGCTACCCACATCTGACCCAGAGGCTGACACTGAAATAGAGCCTAAAGAGACCAATGGCACAAAACTAGACGAACCTATTGCTGAGGAAACACCATCCCAAGATGAAGAGGAGGGTGTATCTGATGTGGAGAGTGAGAGGAGCCAGGAACAGCCACATAAAACAGTAGATATAAGTGATTTGGCCACCAAGCTCCTGGACAGTTGGAAAGACCTAAAGGAGGTATATCAAATTCCAAAGAAAAGGCGAACTGAAAAGGAGAGCACAATAACCAAACGAGGAAGGGATGCTATTGGCTTCAGAGATCAAACAGTTGCCCCAAAGACTCCTAACAGGTCAAGAGAGAGAGACCCAGACAAACACACTCAAAATAAAGAGAAAAGGAAACGAAGGGGCTCCCTCTCCCCACCACCTTCTGCCTACGAGCGGGGAACAAAAAGGCCAGGTGGCAGATATGATACACCAACTTCTAAAAAGAAAGTACGAATTCAAGATCACAATCAACTTTCTACAGAGGAGCATCGAAAGTTGTTTGAGCAGGAGGTAGCTCAGCAGGAGGTTCAAAAAAAACAGCAGCAGATGCAGAACCTGGGAGTGACGTCTCCACTGCCCTGTGACTTTCTTGGCTACCATGCCCCTCATCACCCCTTTGCTGGCTACCCACCAGGTTACCCCATGCAGGCCTATGTGGATCCCAGCAATCTTAATGCTGGAAAGGTGCTCCTCCCCACACCCAGCATGGATCCTGTGTGTTCTCCTGCTCCTTATGATCATTCTCAGCCCTTGGTGGGACATTCTACAGAACCCCTTGCTGCCCCTCCACCTGTGCCAGTGGTGCCACATGTGGCAGCCCCTGTGGAAGTTTCCAGTTCACAGTATGTGGCCCAAAGTGATGGTGTGGTACACCAAGACTCCAGGGTCACCACCGTCCTGCCAGTGCCAGCCCCAGGCCCAGTCCAGGGACAGAAGTATGGTGTTTGGGATTCAAACCAACAGTCCGTGAGTGTACAGCAACAGTACTCTCCTGCACAGTCTCAAGCAACCTTATATCATCAAGGACAGGCTGCTCCAACTGTCTATGGTGTGACGTCACCCTATTCACCGACAACTCCACCAGGTGTACAGAGTTATGCCCAGCCAAGTCCTCAGTACATCCAGGGACAACAGATTCTCACAGCTCACCCACAAGGAGTAGTGGTACAGCCAGCCACAGCCGTGACTACAATAGTTGCACCAGGGCAGCCTCAGCCCTTACAGCCACCTGAAAAGGTTGTGACAGATAACCTCTTGGATTTACCACCCCCATCTCCTCCCAAACCAAAAACCATTGTCTTACCTCCCAACTGGAAGACAGCCCGAGACCCAGAAGGGAAGATTTACTACTCCCATGTGATCACAAGGCAGATTCAGTGGGATCCTCCTACTTGGGAAAGCCCAGGAGAGGATGCCAGCCTTGAGCATGAAGCTGAGATGGACCTGGGAACCCCAACATATGATGAAAATCCCATGAAGACCTCAAAAAAGCCTAAGACAGCAGAAGCAGACGCCTCCAGTGAGCTGGCTGAGAAAAGCAAACAAGTATTCAGAAAAGAGATGTCCCAGTTCATCGTCCAGTGCCTGAACCCTTACTGGAAACCTGACTGCAAAGTGGGAAGAATTACCACAACTGAAGATTTCAAACACCTAGCTCGCAAGCTGACTCACGGCGTTATGAATAAGGAGCTGAAGTACTGTAAGAACCCCAAGGACCTGGAGTGCAATGAGGATGTGAGACACAAAGCCAAGGAGTACATTAAGAAGTACATGCAGAGGTTTGGGGCCGTTTACAAACCCAAACGGGACACTGAATTAGAGTGACCTTCAGGGCCAGGGTGGGAGGACGGGCAAGCTGGTAGGAGAGACTCTGGGGAGAAGAAGTCCCGTGGGCCCTCTCTCCCCACCCCACTGTCAGGGCTGTGCTACTGATGACACATCACACTGAGGAATTCAAACCTGCAGAATGAGCTCACAAAAATGAGGTCCATCTACAACAAGTGGTCCCTGGTTGTGAGCTGTTGGTAGAGGCCATCTGAGGCAAGGGTTTAGGCCCTTGAGACCTTCCCTTCCGAGACCCCGGCCAGGCCTGACCCCACTCTCAAGGCTGGGTCTCCTCCTTGGCCGTGCTGTCAGCGCACAGACTCATGCGCATCCCCACCCATGACTCCTTACCCTGACGATCTGTATTATATTTTAATGTATATGTGAATATATTGAAAATAATTTGTCTTTCCTGGTTTTTGGCTTTTGTTTTGCTTTTAAGCCTCTGCGTGCTAGGATCACAGAAGACTTTGTAAGGATGGTTTAAGTTCTCCTGCAAGGTTTAATATGTTATCATGTAAATATTCCAGAGCAGGCTGCCTTGTGGTTCCGGCCAGCCTTGTGCTATGTTGATAAGATTGATTTACTGCTTAAAATCACTTTACTTGGGCTTCCCTGGTGGCACAGTGGTTGAGAGTCAGCCTGCCGATGCAGGGGACGTGGGTTCGTGCCCTGGTCTGGGAAGATCCCACATGCCGCGGAGCGGCTGGGCCCGTGAGCCATGGCCGCTGAGCCTACGCGTCCGGAGCCTGTGCTCCGCAGCGGGAGAGGCCACAGCAGTGAGAGGGTCGCGTACCGCAAAAAAAAAAAAAATCACTTTACTTTGTCCAATTTTTACTGAACTTTTTATGTAAAAAATAGAATCAATTAAAGAAAAAAAAAGCATAAGTCTATGCCGTCAACTTCTAACAGGTGGAAGAGTTCTCAGTGCTCTCTGAGAATCTGCTTCCCAGGTTATAATACTCAGTTTGGCTCCAATGGAATTCTCTTTTTCTTAACTTGATAGTTAATTGAATTTTGGAGAAGGTGCGGTTGCAGACAACCACTGGCTGGTGAGAACGTTCGCTGGGTTGCCTGTGCCAGAACTGGTTTAGGGTCATCTGATAAACAGGAAACAATCACCTAGGACACAGGCAAGCCAAGGCATGTAAGCAGGTTGCTGAGGAAGCTGGGATGTTTCTGCGGGTGCCAAGCCAGAGCGGACATTGCCCACCTTGCAAAGGTCTCAGGAACAGCCCTGCAGGGGGCAGCAAAGTCAGGCCTGGTCATGCCTGGGAGTGTGCGTGGTGAGGGCTGTGGGCTGCTACAGCATGAAGCCAGAAGCACGCGGTGTGCCTCTTAAGACCGCAGCAAGGTGATCACCAAGGTTCCTGGGCTGGGGCTACAAGGTAGTCAAAGGACTGAGCACTCTGGGTGTGCAATTGGAGAATGAATTTGGAGCTGGGAAGCAGTAAGTTCATAAGCAGCTCAGTCGACCCCTTTGACTTCTCAACTTTCATATGCACCATTCTACACACATTTCAACGCCTGCCCAGCAAAGAAACTATATTTTAGCCAGAAACAGCTAACCCTCTGATAAGTGAAGTTCTTGCCCTTCCCCCAGGTAAAACACAAAGCCCCAATGGTCATTGAATCCATTGCTGCCTATATTAATTAGGCCTCAATTTCAGTCTTAGGTCCCACTAAAGACTACATTGTAAAGTTGACCTCCACCTAGTGTTATATAAAATTAAAATGGGAAGGAGAAGTTAGAATAAACACATACATATAGCAGAAAATATGCAAAGCTACCAGTCCTGGTTTCTGTAGTTATTCACGAGGTCAGAGTTGATGTCTATAGCTTCCACCTTCACCCACTTATTCCCTGTTTTCCTTGCCCACAGCCAGAACCCACAGCTCCATCCAGATTCTTTACTGGTAGAATGATTCAATCCTTCCCTTCTGAATGGTCTGAATCCTCAATTGTCCTGCCTTTTTCCAGTTCCTGTAGCTTTCCATTGATCTTTACTGTTGGCATGGAAGTATTGAAGGGAACCTCAGAAAATGTCCTGGGTTCCAGAGAAAATCTCCTGGGTTCCAGAAAAAATCCTCCTTGCTTCCTTTATAAAGGCAACCAATTTCCTGCAGTAACTGAGATCATAACACCAATAGATTAACCTTTTTCACCTGTTGGTTCAGTGGTATAAGGAGTGTAAGATGGCCAGGGGGCAGTCTGTGGTAGGCAGAATTCTAAGATGGATCCCACAATTCCTGCCCCCTGGGGTAAACACCAGTGTAATTTCCTTTGAGCACTGTAGAGACGTGTAAATACAATTGGATATCACCTTCATGATTATACAACAATATGGCAAAAGGAATTTTGCAGATGAAATTAGGGTCCCTAATCAGCTGACTATAATTCAAAGGGAGATTATCCTGGGTGGGTCCAACCTATCTAATCAGGCAAGTCTTTTAAAAGCAAAAGTTCTATTCTCCAGGATAGATCACATGCTAGGCCACAAGACAAGTCGCAGTAAATTGAAGACTAAAATCTTATGTTGGGCTGTACCCCACAGGCCTGCAAGGCTTGTAGTTGCCAGCCTCAAGACTGAAGAAAGAGCCTAGAGACAGCAACAGAGACATCAGTAACTCATTGGACATGGGATCTTACACACCTGAAGCAAGGTCCTGGAGCAACACCTCACAGGTTGTGGCAGACAGCAAGCAGGACATGGCAGCAGTCTTTGCTACCCGGGGGAGGAGGCGGCTACCATTTATAGGGGGAATTAATGGTCAGGTTGGCTCATAACATCACCAGAGAGACCAGCAGCTGGGGCAGGAAGCAAACACATAGGCAGTTACTAATTAAGGCCTATAATTAAGAAGATTGGATAGTCATGTGAGTGAAGCAGGTACTGGCTGAACAGGGGATATACAGAGCAAGAGGACAGTCATCTTGAATGGCGTGGTCAAACACTCCACCCTTACATACCCTGTACGACCTCTATAATCTTGGCCCGTACTTCTTCTGCTATATCCCCGAGGACAGGTAGGTAGAAGTGCAGCTGCAACCAAACACCACAACTGCCATACAGACAGTCCAACAGGTGGGCTTTGGAACCAGGAGCTTATCAAGTCAATTCTTCATGGACTCTCAGAGGTTGACAATGGCATTTCGCTGTAGAGCCAGCAATCAAACTCATTTCTCAGTGAGGCCACCATCGTCACCCAGTCCACAAACAGATTCCCTTCATTCAGAGTAGGACAAGCTGCAAGATGTCTAACAGGCACAATATAGGGAAGATCATGACCATTAAGCAAAATACAAGCAGTAGGGCTTCCCTGGTGGTGCGGTGGTTGGGAGTCCGCCTGCCGATGCAGGGGACACGGGTTCGTGCCCCGGTCCGGGAGGATCCCACATGCCGTGGAGCGGCTGGGCCCGTGAGCCATGGCCACTGAGCCTGCGCGTCCGGAGCCTGTGCTCCGCAACGGGAGAGGCCACAACAGTGAGAGGCCCGCGTACCGCAAAAAAAAAAAAAAAAAATACAAGCAGTAACATCATTCTGAGGTAATGCCACCCCTGTCTACGCGTTTTGTCCTGGCCTGCAATACCATACCACCTGCCCACCCTCAGTCTCCACAGCCAGTGCCGAATACTGGAGAGGTGGTGTAACAGTACACAGGGTTAGTATAATGGTGCCTTTCTACAGTAGATGCCTGGATTCATTACCTTAGTAATCTGAGGTGGGGCTGGGTAGAAGACAGGTGAAATCTGTACATCCCTTTCTGATCCTATTCCCCAATGGGACAGCAAACCCAAACCACTGAGGACTTACCTACCAGTCCTAAGGGCTATTTATAATATGTTCCCCTGGGGATAGATCCTGTGAAGGGCAAAAATGAGTTGCTGTCCTGACCTGTAGTTGGCAACAGTCCTTCAGTGGTCAACAGTTCAACTCGAACGGTGTTGACTAGTTACCTCTGGGTTAACATGGCGTCGGCACTGGGATAATTGCTCCTGGGATGTGTCCACGTGTTAAGAGTGAGTTTCTCACCTCAACTGTTGTTTAAGTAGTCTCTTCGTAGCCCGGTAGCAGTGGGGTTGTAAGGCAGGTGGAAATGCCCCTGTATGTCCTTTGTATCGGCCCATTCCTGAACTTCATGGTCAATAAAGCAGATTCCTTGGTCACTATCGATGTCCACGGGGATCCTATATGTTGCATACAAATGAATAGTGGTTTTTTGCATGCTCAAAGAATCGGGTAGGTTTTTTGTAATGTCTTCCACCTGTTGTAATGTTTCGTAGACTGCCTATAGTTGTTGTTCCGTCACACTCTATCATTGCTCTGCCCCCTTCCATAGTTGGGACCAGAAGCCCAAGGGCACTCTTATTATTTTGCTGTTGCCACAGACCTCAACCAAACACTCCCGGGTAACGGGCCATGTTAATTCACAAGTCTGTCTCTGAATTCATATCCCTAAAGCCTGTGTCTCTAATTGTTTAGGGGTGGTAGGTCAGGGGTATGCTTGTATTTTGTAGATAATCCAGGTTCTTGAGTTTTGTCTCTATTCACCAGCCACCCCCGTGCAGTCAGATGAATGAGGAGCACTGGGCTGCTACTTTTAAACTGGGAAAAGACTGAGGTTAACAGGATATCATCAACATAATGGAAGAAAAAGACATCTCTCATGGTACACAGCTACCACAAGGCCCCACATGCTAGTAGACGGCCTCCTCCTGATCACCTCCACAACTTTCTGTTTCCCGTACTTATGTCCTGACATCTCAGCTCCCAGGAGTTTTCTCACCCAGAGACAGCAACAGAGACATCAGGGATTTATTGGACAAGAGAAACCTACACATGAAGCAAGGTCCTGGAGCAACACCTCACTGTGCGTGGCAGACAGCAGGCGGGACATGGTAGCAGTCTTCACCACTCCGGGGAGAAGGTGGCTACCATTTATAGGGTGAATTGGCCAGATTAGCTCATCAATTACCAGGGAAACCAGCAGCTGGGGCAGGGGGCAAGTAGGAGGCAGTTATAATTAAGCCCCATAATTAAGAGGATTAGAGAGTCATGTGAGTAAAGCAGGGACTGGTTGATCAGGGCAGGTACAGAGAGCAAGAGAACAGCCATCTTGAGGGCCTGACCATACATCATAGCAAGCAGCTTTTCTGACCCAGTGCTATGAGACTAGAAATGAACTACAAGGGAAAAACTACCCAAAACACAAACACGTGGAAGCTAAACAATATGCTACTAAACAACCAATCGGCCATTGAAGACATCAAAGAGGAAATAAGAAAATACCTGGAGACAAATGAAAATGAAAACACAATCCAAAATCTATGGAATGCTGCAAAAGCTGTTCTAAGAGAGAATTTTATAGTGATACAAGTCTACCTCAGAAACCAAGAAAAATATCAAATCAACAATCTAACCTTACATCTAAATGAACAACAAATAATACCCAAAGTTAGTTAAGGAAAGATATCAAGAGCAGAGCAGAAATAAATGAAATAGTGACTAAAAAAAAAATAGAAAAGATCAATGAAATTAAGACCTGGTTCTTTGAAAAGATAAACAAAATCGATAAACCTTTAGCCAGACTCATCAAGAAAAAAAGAGAAGGCCCCCCAAAATAAAATCATAAACAAAAAGGGGCAGTTACAACAAACACTACAGAAGTACAAAGGATCATAAGAGATTACAATGAACAACTATATGTCAATAAAGTGGACAAACTAGAAGAAGAGGACAAATTCCAATAAAGGTACAATCTCCTTGACTGAATCAGGAAGAAGTAGAAAATATGAACAGATGAATGGCCAGGAATGAAATTGAGTCTGTAGTAAAAGATCTCCCAACAAACAAAAAATCCCAGACCAGATGGCTTCACAGGTGAATTCTACCAAACATTTAAAGAAGAGTTAACATCTACCCTTCTCAAACTAGTGCAAAAAACTGCAGAGGAGGGAACTCTTCCGAACTTATTCTACGAGGCCAGCATCACCCTGATACCAAAACTAGACAAAGAGAACACAAGAAAACAAAATTACAGGCCAATATCACTGAAGAACACAGATGCAAAAATCCTCAACAAAATATTAGCAAACTGAATTCAACAGCACATTAAGAGGATCATACACCATGAGCAAGTGGGATTTATTCCAGGGATGAAAGAGATTCAATATCTACCAACCAATCAGTGTGACACACCACATTAACAAACTGAAGAATAGAAATCATATGATCAGCTCAACAGATGAAGAAAAAACTTTTGACAAAATTCAACATCTATTCACGAAAAAAAAAAGGCCACCTACTGAATGAAAGAAGATATTTCAAAGACAAATATTGTTTGGTTTCACTTATATGTGGAATCTAAAAAACAAAACAAATTAACAAGCACAACAAAACAGAAACAGAGTCATAGATTCAGAAAAGAAACAGCTGGTTGCCAACCAGACTTATCATGGTGATTATTTTGAAATGTATAGAAATATCGAATCACTATATTGTACAAAAGGAACTAACAGAGCCTTGTAGGTCAATGAGGTTTCAAAAGGAAACAGACAAACTTATGGAAAAAGAGATCAGATTTGGGGTTACTAGAGGTGGGGACTGAGGGGAGGGGGAAGTGGATGAAAATAGTCAAAAGGTACAAACTTCCAGTTATAGAAATAAGTACTAGGGATGTAATGTACATGATAAATGTAATTGACACTGCTGTATGTTATCTGTGAATGCTGTTAAGAAACTAAGTTCTAAGTTCTCATCAGAAGGAGAAAAAAATTTTTTTCTCTTTCTTTTATTTCGTATCTGTATGAGATGATGGAGGTTCACTAAACTTATTGTGATAATCATTTCAAGATGTACTTAAGCCAAATCATTATGCCATGCACCTTAAACTTATACAGTGCTGTATGTCAGTTATATCTCAAGGAAACAGGAAGGAAAAAAATGTTTCATAAGATCCCATGCTGGCTAGGGTAGGGAGAACAGAAATTCTCCAACACTATTGGCAGGAGTGAAAACTGTCATAATAATTGAGGGTAAGTCAGTAATATATCAAAATTTGCAACATGCTTCCTCTTGGTCCCAGGGATAATTTGCCCTACAGGCACTCTTGCAGAAATGCCCCAGGACATACTGTGTGTGCAAGGAAATTTCACTGCAGCATTGTTTGAAACAGCGGGAATAGAAAGCAATGTTAACAGTCAGTCCGACACTAGGGTCTAGCTAAATAAATGATGATCTATTATTACTACAATGGAATGCTGTGCAGCTGTTTACGAGGGTGAGGTAAACATACATTTGTCTACATGAGAAGACATTCTTGGGACTTCCCTGGTGATCCAGTGGTTAAGACTCTGTGCTGCCACTGCAGGGGGGAACGGGTTCGATCCCTGGTCGGGGAACTAAGATCCTGCATGCTGCACTAACGGCCAAAAAAAAAATAAAACAAAATAAATCCCACCAAAACAACAACAAAAAAGATGTTCTTAATGTTAAATGAAAGATAAAAACATGTTTCAGAACAATAAAAAAGCAGAAGAGTTCTCTTGCTAGTCTAGAAGCAAAACAGCCATGTTGAGACAGGAGGGGCCGCGTGGCAAGGCCCTGAGAACGACCTCCAGGTGCTGAGAGCCATCCCCAGCTGACAGCAAGAGAACAGGGACGTTAATCACACAGCTGCAAGGCACCGAGTTCTGCTAACAACCACATGACCTGTGCAGAGGACCCTGAGCCCCAGATGAGATTGCAGCCTCAGCCAGCACTTTGATTTCAGCACGGTGACACCCTGAGCAGAGGACTCAGCTAACCTGTGCCTAGATCCTTGACCCACAGAAACCATGGGATAAAGACATTTCTGTTATTTTAAACACATAGTCTCATCTTCCAATTCAGTGGAAACATTGTTGTATCCCCTGGCAGAAGCATTCCCTTATTGGATACTTAGATATCCAAACCAGCAGAGCTCAAAGTTGTCAGGACAGGAAGCAAATATCTGCAAATGGGTTATAAGATGTAATAGTGAGAGAAGCCACTTCCACTTCTGCCACTTGTATTCTGGCTATAGGAGCGAGAACACCATGTGATGCTTTCTGATCCAAAGCATATACTGCACCTGTAAGACAGAACCCCATTCTTTCAGGATGTTGTCTACCAACTGGTACCGTCAATGAGTCCTCAGTAAGCCATTTCCCCTCTCATTTAGGCCAGTCACTTCCAGGTGATGGGGGATGTGGAAAGACGAGTTAATTCCATGGGACAAGCCCTATCGCTGCACTTCTTCGCTGTGACATGAAGTTTCTTGATCAGAAACAATGCTGTTTAGAGACTTACCTGGTGGTCCAGCAGTTAAGACTCCACGATTCCAATGCAGGGGGGCCTGGGTTCAATCCCTGGTCAGGGAACTAGATCCTGCATGTCGCAACTAAAGATCCCGCACGCGGCAATGAAGATCCCACATGCTGCAACTAAGAACCAGCACAGTCAAATTAAAAACAAAAAATTATATATATATATATATATATATATATATATATATATTTATGTATAAAAGAAACAATCCTGTTTAGAATGTAAGGTGGTGGATAAGGCATTCTTGTGAGTCCATGAATGGTAGTGCTAGCAGAAGCATTAAGGGCAGGGAAGACAAATCTGTATCCAGAATATATGTCTATTTCCATGAGAACAGATCTCTGCCCCTCCATGATAGAAGTCCAGGGTAATCAGCCTGCCACGAGGTGACTGGCTTGTCCCCCTGGGAATGATGCCATATTAGAGACTCCAGGCTGGACTCTCTGTTGGCCCATTAGGCACTCAGCAGAAGCACTAGCCAGGCCAGCCTTAGTAAGGGAAATTACACGTTGTCGAATCCACACATAACCTCCATCCTTGCCACCTCAGCCTCTTTGTTTAGGGGTCTATTGAACTAGCACTGCAGTGCCGGGGAAAGAAGCTGACTCACCTCCACAGCGAGTTACTCTGTCCACCTCATCATTAAGAACCTCCTGTGCAGTTGATGGCCTTTGGTGGGCATTCACATGGGACACAAATACCTTCACGGTCTGTGCCAATTCAAAGAGGTCTTAACTAATGTTCTGGTCTCCACTCAATATGTCCTTCATCCCAGTCCCCATGTGTCACAAGTTTTACCCATCTTGGTTAACTTCTACCTATCTTCAACATTATTTCATCTAGACCCCCTCTCACCCACTTTTCCTTTCCAGGTTACTCTGAAGCAAATTCCAGACATCATTATCACTTTATCTTGAATATTTCCGTATCTCTAAAATATAAGTGCTATTTTGAAATAACCACAATACTACTTCACACCACAACCCCAAATCATTTTATATCAAATATCTATCAATGTTTAAATGTCCCGAACTACCTCAAGCATCCAATTAAAGTCCAAACACCGAAAAGAGTTAATATAATAGATAGTTTTCTGCATACAGGTCCTTTGTCTACTTAGGTAGGTTTATTCCTAGTTATTTTATTTTTTTTGTTGCAATGGTAAATGGGAGTGTTTCTTTAACTTCTCTTTCAGATTTTTCATCATTAGTGTATAGGAATGCAAGAGATTTCTGTGCATTAATTTTGTATCTTGCACCTTTACCAAATTCATTGATTAGCTCTAGTAGTTTTATGGTAGCATCTTTAGGATTCTCTATGTATAGTATCATGTCATCTGCAAACAGTGACAGCTTTACTTCTTTTCCAATTTGGATTTCTTTTATTTCCTTTTCTTCTCTGATTGCTGTGGCTAAAACTTCCAAAACTATGTTGAATAAGACTGGTGAGAGTGGGCAACCTTGTCTTGTTCCTGATCTTAGTGGAAATGCTTTCAGTTTTTCACCATTGAGGACAATGTTGGCTGTCGGTTTGTCATATATGGCCTTTATTATGTTGAGGAAAGTTCTCTCTATGCCTACTTTCTGGAGGGTTTTTATCATAAATGGGTGTTGAATTTTGTCAAAAGCTTTCTCTGCATCTATTGAGATGATCATATGGTTTTTCTCCTTTAATTTGTTAATATGGTGTATCACGTGGATTGATTTGCATATATTGAAGAATCCTTGCATTCCTGGAATAAACCCCACTTGATCATGGTGTATGATCCTTTTAATGTGCTGTTGGATTCTGTTTGCTAGTATTTTGTTGAGGATTTTTGCATCTATGTTCATCAGTGATATTGGCCTGTAGTTTTCTTTCTTTGTGACATCCTTGTCTTTCTGGTTTTGGTATCAAGGTGATGGTGGCCTCGTAGAATAAGTTTGGGAGTGTTCCTGCCTCTGCTTTATTTTGGAAGAGTTTGAGAAGGAGAGGTGTTAGCTCCTCTCTAAATGTTTGATAGAATTCACCTGTGAAACCATCTGGTCCTGGGCTTTTGTTTGTTGGAAGATTTTGAATCACAGTTTCAATTTTAGTTCTTGTGATTGGTCTGTTCATATTTTCTATTTCTTCCTGATTCAGTCTTGGCAGGTTGTGCATTTCTAAGAATTTGTCCATTTCTTCCAGGTTGTCCATTTTATTGGCAGAGAGTTGCTTGTAGTAATCTCTCATGATCTTTTGTATTTCTGCAGTGTCAGTTGTTACTTCTCCTTTTTCATTTCTAATTCTATTGATTTGAGTCTTCTCTCTTTTTTTCTTGATGAGTCTGGCTAATGGTTTATCAATTTTGTTTATCTTCTCAATGAACCAGTTTTAAGTTTTATTGATCTTTGCTTTCGTTTCTTTCATTTCTTTTTCATTTATTTCTGATCTGATTTTAATGATTTCTTTCCTTCTGCTAACTTTGGGGGTCTTTTTTGTTCTTCTTTCTCTAATTGCTTTAGGTGCAAGGTTAGGTTGTTTATTCAAGATGTTTCCTGTTTCTTAAGGTAGGATTGTATTGCTATAAACTTCCCTCTTAGAACTGCTTTTGCTGCATCCCATAGGTTTTGGGTCGTCGTGTCTCCATTGTCATTTGTTTCTAGGTATTTTTTTATTTCCTCTTTGATTTCTTCAGTGACCACTTCGTTATTAAGTAGTGTATTGTTTAGCTTCCATGTGTTCGTATTTTTTCAGATCTTTTCCTGTAATTGATATCTAGTCTCATAGCGTTGTGGTCGGAAAAGATACTTGATATGATTTCAATTTTCTTAAATTTACCAAGGCTTGATTTGTGACCCAAGATATGATCTATCCTGGAGAATGTTCCATGAGCACTTGAAAAGAATGTGTATTCTGTTGTTTTTGGATGGAATGTCTTATATCAATTAAGTCCCTCTTGTTTAATGTATCATTTAAAGCTTGTATTTCCTTATTTATTTTCATTTTGGATCATCTGTCCATTGGTGAAAGTGGGGTGTTAAAGTCCCCTACTATGAATGTGTTACTGTTGATTTCCCCTTTTATGGCTGTTAATATTTGCCTTATGTATTGAGTTGCTCCTATGTTGGGTGCATAAATATTTACAATTGTTATATCTTCTTCTTGGATCGGTCCCTTGATCATTATGTAGTGTCTTTCTTTTTCTCTCCTAATAGTCTTTATTTTAAAGTCTATTTTGTCTGATATGAGAATTGCTACTCCAGCTTTCTTTTGGTTTCCATTTGCATGGAATATCTTTTTCCATCCCCTTACTTTCAGTCTGTATGTGTCTCTAGGTCTGAAGTGGGTTTCTTGTAGACAGCATATATATGGGTCTTGTTTTTGTATCCATTCAGCCAATCTGTGTCTTTTGGTGGGAGCATTTAGTCCATTTACATTTAAGGTAATTATCGATATGTATGTATGTTCCTATTACCATTTTCTTAACTGTTTTGTGTTCGTTATTGTAGGTCTTTTCCTTCTCTTGTGTTTCTTGCCTAGAGAAGTTCCTTTAGCATTTGTCGTAAAGCTGGTTTGGTGGTGCTGAACTCTGTCAACTTTTGCTTGTCTGTAAGGTTTCAATTTCTCTGTCAAATCTGAATGAGACCCTTGCTGGGTAGAGTAATCTTGGTTGTAGCTTTTTCCCCTTCATTACTTTAACTATGTCCTGCCACTCCCTTCTGGCTTGCAGAGTGCTGAAAGATCAGCTGTTAACCTTATGGGGATTCCCATGTGTGTTATTTGTTGTTTTTCCCTTGCTGCTTTTAATATGTTTTCTTTGTATTTAATTTTTAACAGTTTGATTAATACGTGTCTTGGCGTATTTCTCCTTGGATTTATCCTGTATGGGACTCTCTGTGCTTCTTGGACTTGATTAACTATTTCCTTTCCCATATTAGGGAAGTTTTCAACTATAATCTCTTCTAATATTTTCTCAGTCCCTTTCTTTTCCTCTTCTTCTTCTGGGACCCCTATAATTCAAATATTGGTGCATTTAATGTTGTCCCAGAGGTCTCTGAGACTGTCCTCAGTTCTTTTCATTCTTCTTTCTTTATTCTGCTCTGCAGTAGTTATTTCCACTATTTTATCTTCCAGGTCACTTATCCGTTCTTCTGCCTCAGTTATTCTGCTATTGATCCCATCTAGAGTACTTTTAATTTCATTTATTGTGTTGTTCTTCGTTGTTTGTTTTATCTTTAGTTCTTCTAGGTCCTCGCTAAATGTTTCTTGCATTTTGTCTATTCTATTTCCAAGATTTTGGGTCATCTTTACTATCATTATTCTGAATTCTTTTTCCGGTAGACTGCCTATTTCCTCTTCATTTGTTAGGTCTGGTGGGTTTTTATCTTGCTCCTTCATCTGCTGTGTGTTTTTCTGTCTTCTCATTTTGCTTATCTTATTGTGTTTGGGGTCTCCTTTTTGCAGGCTGCCGGTTCGTAGTTCCCGTTGTTTTTGGTGTGTGTCCCCAGTGGCTAAAGTTGGTTCAGTGGGTTGTGTGGGCTTCCTGGTGGAGGGGACTAGTGCCTGTGTTCTGGTGGATGAGGCTGGATCTTGTCTTTCTGGTGGGCAGGTCCACGTCTGGTGGTGTGTTTTGGAGTGTCTGGGACTTATTTTGATTTTAGGCAGCCTCTCTGCTAATGGGTGGGGTTGTGTTCCTGTCTTGCTAGTTGTTTGGCATAGGGTGTCCAGCACTGTAGCTTGCTGGTCGTTGAGTGAAGCTGGGTGCTGGTGTTGAGATGGAAATCTCTGGGAGATTTTCACCGTTTGATATTATGTGGAGCTGGGAGGTCTCTTGTGGACCGGTGTGCTGAAGTTGGCTCTCCCACCTCAGAGGCACAGCACTGACTCCTGGCTGCAGCACCAAGAGCCTTTCATTAACACGGCTCAGAATAAAAGGGAGAAAAAGTAGAAAGAAAGAATTAGTAGACGTAGAAAGAAAGAAAGAAAGAAAGAAAGAAAGGAAAGAAAGAAAGGAGGGAGGGAGGAAGGAAGGAAGGAAGGAGGGAGGGAAGGAAGGAAAAAAAGAAAGAAGATAAAGTAAAGTAAGATAAAATAAAGTTATTAAAATAAAAAATAATTATTAAGAAAAACAAATTAAAGAAAAAAAACTGGACGGATAGAACCCTAGGACAAATGGTGGAAGCAAAGCTATACAGACAAAATCTCACACAGAAGCATACACATACACACTCACAAAAAGAGGAAAAGGGGAAACAATCATAAATCTTGCTCTCAAAGTCCACCTCCTCAATTTGGGATGATTCGTTGTCTATTCAGATATTCCACAGATGCAGGTACATCAAGTTGATTGTGGAGCTTTAATCCGCTGCTTCTGAGGCTGCTGGGAGAGATTTCCCTTTCACTTCTTTGTTTGCACAGCTCCAGGGGTTCAGCTTTGGATTTGACCCCGCCTCTGCGTGTAGGTCGCTGGAGGGCGTCTGTTCTTCGCTCAGCCAGGACGGGGTTAAAGGAGCCGCTGATTCGGGGGCTCTGGCTCACTCAGGCCGTGGGGAGGGAGGGGTGCGGATGGGGGGGCGAGCCTGCGGCGGCAGAGGCCAGCGTGACATTGCACCAGCTTGAGGCACGCCGTGCGTTCTCCCGGGGAAGGTGTCCCTAGATCCCGGGAACCTGGCAGTGGCGGGCTGCACAGGCTCCCCGGAAGGGAGCTGTGGAGAGTGACTTGTGCTTGCACACAGGCTTCTTGGTGGCTGCAGCAGCAGCCTTAGCATCTCATGTCTATCTCTGGGGTCCGCGCTTTTAGCCGCGGCTCGCACCCGTCTCTGGAGCTCCTTTAAGGGGCGCTCTGAATCCCCTCTCCTCGCGCACCAGGAAACAAAGAGGGAAGAAAAAGTCTCTTGCCTCTTCGGCAACTCCACACTTTTCCCCAGACTCCTTCCGGGCTAGCCGTGGTGCACTAGGCCCTTCAGGCTGTGTTCACGCTGCC
This sequence comes from Orcinus orca, assembly GCF_937001465.1. Classification (NCBI taxonomy): domain Eukaryota; kingdom Metazoa; phylum Chordata; class Mammalia; order Artiodactyla; family Delphinidae; genus Orcinus; species Orcinus orca. The sequence goes on from NC_064571.1 coordinate 12,624,583, forward strand.
AACCCCAGTCCTCTCCCTGCGCTCTGACGGAAGCCTGAGCCTCAACTCCCAGCCCCGCCTGGCCCGGCGGGTGAGCAGACAAGTCTCTCGGGCTGGTGAGTGCCGGTCAGCCCTGATCCTCTGTGCGGGAATCTCTCCGCTTTGCCCTCTGCATCCCTGTGGCTGCACTCTCCTCCATGGCTCCGAAGCTTTCCCCTCCGCCACCAGCAGTCTCTGCCGGCGAAGGGGCTTCCTAGTGTGTGGAAACCTTTCCTCCTTCACAGCTCCCTCCCACTCCCTCCCGTCCCTATCCTTTTGTCTCTGTTTATTCTTTTTTCTTTTGCCCTACCCAGGTACGTGGGGAGTTTCTTGCCTTTTGGTAGGTCTGAGGTCTTCTGCCAGCATTCAGTAGGTGTTCTGTAGGAGCTGTTCCACGTGTAGATGTAGTTCTGGTCTATCTGTGGGGAGGAAGGTGATCTCCACGTCTTACTCTTCCGCCATCTTACCCCTAAATCTCCCAGATCCAGGTTTGATTCTTTCTTGCAAAACAACTTTTTGGGGAGTGTTATGTGCTTTCCTTAGGGGGCACATAGTCTTCTTCTCATGCTGGAATGTTATCGGTCATTGATGGTCATTGCTAGAGCCCTAAAATCATGCAGGGTTGAAAAGAGGGATATCCTATCACTTTCTTCATTTGTTATCTATACCAATATATATTGCTATAAAATACACACACACACACACACACACACACACACACACACACACATTCTATAGAGAAATTTTCCTTCATCAACAAGTTGGTTACCCAGAAATACAGTTCATGTAGAGAAAGCAGAACAAACGCTTTGTTTTTTTTCCCCAAATTTCAAAGTAACAAGTTGATTTCTTGGCATCCTCTAAGTTGATCAATGAATTTTATTTTAATATCATTATGAACTCATGCATTTAAACATACCTGATGTGTTTCAAACCATTCCAGTTGTTATCTTCATTGATGCTTAAATCGTATCATCTCTGCCAGTGAGAACCAATCCACATTGGCTCTTGGATCCTGTTGAGCTGTCTTTCAGAGTTGCCAAGATGTTCCAGGCTCATCTTGTACATTTCCTGCCCCAGAGGTGAAATCACCCATTTCTTCAAGGAGCCTTAGTTCCTTTTAGTAGGAAATGGTATATAGAGATCACAATCCAGTCATTACTAGTTTGGTCATTATTTCTAGGTCTTTTCAGTAAACAAAGCTAGGAGATTCTGCTGTTAATTGTTTTATAGCTTTATTTAAGATAAAGTAACTTATGAGCTCATACTGACACTTCCAAGTCAAGCCCAGGATTTACTTAACTTTATCAGTCTTACACCTGTACTTCTTACATGATGACCCAAAACCTGCGGGACACAGCAAAAGCAGTTCTAAGAGAGAAGTTTATAGCAATTCAGTATCACCTCAAGAAATAAGAAAAATCTCAATCTAACCTTATGCCCAAAGCAACTAGAAAAAGAAGAACAAAGAAAACCCAGTTAGTAGAAGGAAAGAAATCATAAAGATCAGAGCAGAAACAAATGAAAAAGGAATGTAGCAAACCATAGCAAAGATCAATAAAACTAAAATCTGGTTCTTTGAAAAGATAAACAAAATTGATAAACCTTTAGCCAGACTCATCAAGAAAAAACGGGAGAAGACTCAAATCAATAGAATTAGAAATGAAAAAGGAGAAGTAACAACTGACACTGCAGAAATAGAAAGGATCAAGAGAGATTACTACAAGCAACTCTATGACAATAAAATGGACACCCTGGAAGAAATGGACAAATTCTTAGAAATGCACAACGTTCTGAGACTGAACCAGGAAGAAATAGAAAATATGAACAGACCAATCACAAGCACTGAAATTGAAACTGTGATTAAAAATCTTCCAGCAAACAAAAGTCCAGGACCAGATGGCTTCACAGGCAAATTCTATCAAACACTTAGAGAAGAGCTAACACCTCTCCTTCTCAAACTCTTCCAAAAAACTGCAGAGGGAGGAACACTCCCAAACTCGTTCAATGAGGCCACCATCACCCTGATCCCAAAACCAGACAAAGATATCACAAAGAAAGAAAATTACAGACCAGTATCACTGATGAACATAGATGCAGAAATCCTCAACAAAATACTAGCAATTCAAATCCAACAGTACATTAACAGGATCATACACCATAATCAAGTGGGATTTACCCCAGGGATGCAAGGATTTTTCAGTATCAGCAAGTCATTGTGATACACCATATGAACAGATTAAAGGGTAGAAACCACATGACCATCTCAACAGATGCAGAAAAAGCTTCTGACAAAATTCAACACCATTTATGATTTAAAAACTCTCCGGAAAGTGGGCATGGAGGGAACCTACCTCAACATAATAAAGGCCATATACAACAAACCCACAGCAGACATCATTCTCAGTGGTAAAAAACAAAGCATTTCCTCTACAATCAGGAAGAGGACAAGGATATGCACTCTCACCACTATTATTCAACATAGTATTGGAAGTCCTAGCCACGGAATCAGAGAAGAAAAAGAAAGAAAAGGAACACAAATTGAAAAAGAAGTGAAATTGTCATTGTTTGCAGATGACATGATACTATACATAGATAATCCTAAAGACGCCACCAGAAAACTACTAGAACTAATCAATAAATTTGGTAAGGTTGCAGGATACAAAATTAATGCACAGAAATCTCTTGAATTCCTATACACTAACAACAAAAGATCAGAAAGAGAAATTAAGGAAACAGTCGCATTTACCATTGCAACGAAAAGAATAAAATACCTAGGAATTAACCTACCTAAGGAGACAAAAAGACCTGAACTCAGAAAACTAAGACACCGGTGGGCATTTCCCTCTTTTCCCTTATGTTCTTCTCGTCTTACACCAAAATGACTGCTGTTGCCAACAACACAACCCGCGAGTTAGAATCTAGTCCAGCATCATCTGTCTCTGGCAACCTGGCCTCCAGCTGCTGCCTGGTTTAGCATCTTTTAATATAGAAACCCTCTTTTCTGTTCTCAAAATCAGTAAATGCTTTGTTTCAAAAGCTTCTTATATTTCTGCTGCAGGTCAGTGGACCTGGCACAGATTTTCTTACCCTGGCCTCATCGTACCTTCCCCGACCTGAGGAAACATTTGGATAACAACAGACAGAGAAAGAAAACCCCCAGTGGGATGTTTTCTCGTTGAATACAAGACCCTCGGTTGAAGGTTTTTAGATCCTCTTTTCATCCAGAGGAATCCCCTTTACATCTTACATAGCGGGTAACCAAAACTGAAGTGTACCGGCTTGGGGTATCATAGGGAACAGAAAAGCATTGCTTCCAGTACAGGTCACAGACATGGGACGGGAGAAAGGCTTCGTTGTCTGTCGTCTCATGGAAAGAGGATCTTAGCATAAAAGGCTGCCTCGCTGTGGTTGGTGCATGCCCGTGGTCACTTGCATGGTCACCTTTGGGTTCCATGGTTTGGATGCTGAATGAGCCATTAGGAAATGCAGGCATTTCCCACACCAGCTAGAATAGCCACGCGGTACGATCCTGGGTTCCTGCCATCAGGAGGAAGTTATGAGATCTTCCCACTGCTTCCCAAGCCCTCTTCTCTTATAGGCATTTCTGGAAAGCCTATTAGAAAAGCAAAGAGAATCCGAATCCAGCTTCCCTCCCCAACCCTACCCCAAGAGTCAAAGTAGATGGTGTTGTATGAACATTTATATATATACACACATATGTTTGCTCTGGTTTAGTTTCATATATACAAGTACACGTTTATGTATTGTGCCCTAAATAATAATAACAATACTAGGGAAGGTTTTTCCCAAGCTTCTTGTTCCTTCGTTCTGGCTTACGTTAGGGACTGTGCCACTGACCTGGCTTAGTGTTCCGGTCGGGGTTTGGGGAGAGCAGAGTAGCCACGCACCCTGGGGGAGGTGGGGACCGCGGGGACAAGTGTCTCAGGAAGTGAGCAGTGCACACTCCCAACCCCAGAAAGGCGACTTAGACAAACCAGGGGAGCAGGGCTCTTGCTCAGGAACCCCAGGGGACCGCTTTGCTTTCAGGCCTGTGTTTGCCCCTTCCCCCCACCCCAGGTCTGTTACCACAACTCCCTGGTGTCTCTTGGTGTTTAGTATGTCTGTAGGACAGTGGACTCCTTAGTGCCTCCAGAAAGGGGCCTCAGCATGGACTTGAAGGCGTGACCAGTGAATTAAGGGATTCTGCACCCCACTTTTCCTGGTCCGTTAAGCTTGGGGTAGAGGGCGGCAGGTGGGTCCCCAGGCGTGGTACAGAGGCCAGAGCTGTGCCAGAACGGTGCGCCTGTCCACCTCCAGGCTTCCTGCCATGAAGCCTTGTGTTTGCCTTTGTTTTTAACCTGTGCTGTTGTGAGTTTTGTTGTGTTTCTTTGTGAGTTTTTATTTAATTGCGTAACTTTGTTTTTCCATTACTGTGAAAGTAAGGTGTTGTACTTTTAATTTTTTTTTAACAAATGTTACCTTTCTTATTTAAGAGAATAAATTCCAAACAGTCTTAAAAACAAAACAAAAAAAAGACACTAATGAAAGAAATCAAAGATGATACAAACAGATGGGGAGATATACCATGTTCTTGGATTGGAAGAATCAACATTGTGAAAATGACTATACTACCCAAAGCAATCTACAGATTCAGTGCAATCCCTATCAAACTACCAATGGCATTTTTTTTCACAGAATTAGAAACAAAAGTTTTACAGTTTGTATAGAAACACAAAAGACCCCTAATAGCCAAAGCAATCTTGAGAACGAAAAACAGAGCTGGAGCAATCAGGCTCCCTGACTTCAGACTATACTACAAAGCTACAGTAATCAAGACAGTATGGTACTGGCACAAAAACAGAAAGATAGATCAATGGAACAGGATAGAAAGCCCAGAGATAAACCCATGCACCTGTGGTCACCTAATCTATGACAAAGGAGGCAAGAATATACAGTGGAGAAAAGACAGCCTCTTCAATAAGTGGTGCTGGGAAAACTGGACAGCCACATGTAGAAGAATAAAATTAGAACACTCCTTAACACCATACACAAAAATAAACTCAAAATGGATTAAAGACCTAAATGTAAGGCCAGACATTATAGAACTCTTAGAGGAAAACATAGGAAAAACACTTTTTGACATAAATCACAGCAAGATCTTTTATGACCCACCACCTAGAGTAATGAAAATAGAAACAAAATAAGCAAATGGGAGCTAATGATACTTCAAACTTTTGCACAGCAAAGGAAACCATAAGCAAGACGAAAAGACAACCCTCAGAATGGGAGAAAATATTTGCCAACGAAACAACTAACAGAGGATTAGTCTCCAAAATATACAAACAGCTCATGCAGCTCAATATCAAAAAACAAAAAAACCAATCAAAAAATGGGCAGAAGACCTAAATAGACATTTCACCAAAGGAGACATACAAATGGCCAAGAGGCACATGAAAAGCTGCTCAACATCACTAATTATTAGAGAAATGCAAATCAAAACTACAATGAGGTATCACCTCACACCAGTCAGAATGGCCATCATCAAAAAATCTGCAAACAATAAATGCTGGAGAGGGTGTGGAGAAAAGGGACCCCTCTTGCACTGTTGGTGGGAATGTGAATTGATACAGCCACTGTGAAGAAAAGTCTGGAGGTTCCTTTAAAAACTAAAAATAGAACTACCCTATGACCCAGCAATTCTACTACTGGGCATATACCCTGAGAAAACCACAATGCAAAAAGGCACATGTAACCCAATGTTCATTGTAGCACTATTTGTAAATAACCAGGACATGGAAAAAACCTAAATGTCCATGGACAGATGAATGGATAAAGAAGATGTGGTACATATATACTATGGAATATTACTCAGCCATAAAAAGGAACAAAATTGGGTCATTTGTAGAGATGTGGATGGACCTAGAGTCTGTCATACGGAGTGAAGTAAGTCAGAGAAAACCCGATATCATATATTAATGCGTGCATGTGGAATCATAGATGAACCTATTTCCAGGGCAGGAATAGAGACACAGATGTAGAGAACAGACGTGTGGACATGTTGGCGGGGGGAAGGGGAGGATGGAATGAATTGGGAAATTAGGTTTGACATAAATACACTACCATGTGTAAAATAGCTAGCTCATGGGACCCTGCTGCATAGCTCACGGAGCTCAGCTCCTTGCTCTGTGTTGACATAGATGGGTGGGATGGGGGTTGGGAGGTCCAAGAGTGAGGGGTATATGTATGCATATAGCTGATTCACTTCATTGCATAGCAGAAACTAACACAACATTGTAAAGCAATTATACTCCAATTTAAAAAAAGAAAAGAAAAAAAGGCCCCACATCTGCTACTGGTAGCAGAACTTCTGCAAACACTTGTTTCCATGTATGGAAGACATGCATGTCTTCAGTGTGGGAATGTTTAAATTGTTATAGGTATACATCCTCACGTTTCTTTTTAATTCTAAAAGGCCAGGACAGAGTATTTAAACATTTAAATTCAGTTCACTTTAGTAAATATATATATTGAGAATGTAAGTGAAAAGTTTCAAGGCTTTATTCCAATTCTAGGCATTAAGAAAATAAAGTTTTATTTTTGTGTGCTATGTTTAGTGTTGTCTAGCATTTTTATTAGTTATGAGATGTTTAATGCCTACATTAGATCAGCTAATACTCCTACACGTTCACACATTTAAAGGCATTTGAAAGATGGTTATGATTTTATCTTCAGGCTAGCTCTGTAGGAAATTAAGTATATATGTGTATATATGTATATATATGTATATATCTTTTTTTCTCTCTCTAAAGGAAAGAAGGCATCGGTGGATTTTACAAAGGAATTGCCCCCAATTTGATTAGAGTGACTCCAGCCTGCTCTATTACCTTTGTGGTATATGAAAATATCTCACATTTTTTACTTGGCCTTAGAGAAAAGAAAAAGTAAACTAAAAGAAGATAATTCCAGTACATCTGCCCAAGGCAGCCATGTGCTCCTTTGTATTTGAGACATGAAACTCAGAAGAATACTGCACAGCAACATGGCTCATAATTGAACTCGGTCTATAAACATTGGAAGTCACAGAACTGCTAAGCCTTCACAATGTTTTTCTGCTTTTGCTTTCCCCATACGTATGGGACTTGGCTTCCTCTACCTGAAATGGTTGCCAGCAACACAACAGTAAAACTGACACCAAATGGAGAGTTTCACAGATTTTCTCCATTTCATTGTCCAAGTAGAAGCTGACTTGCAGCATTTGCTGAATGGATTTGAAGACCGCTCCTTTTTCTGAACTCGTTTGTCTGTATTGTCTTTAAAATCAACCTCTGTGGGTTTCCCTGGTGGCGCAGTGGTTGAGAGTCCGCCTGCCGATGCAGGGGACACATGTTCGTGCCCTGGTCTGGGAAGATCCCACATGCCGCGGAGCGGCTGGGCCCGTGAGCCATGGCCGCTGAGCCTGCGCGTCCGGAGCCTGTGCTCCGCAACGGGAGAGGCCACAACAATGAGAGGCCCGCGTACCGCAAAAAAAAAAAATCAACCTCTGTGCAATAGCAAAAAAAAACCTTCTTAAAAGATGTCATTGCTGTTTCAAGTGTTTGCTGGGAAAGATGTTGCCCAAATCCTGACCACTTTTGAAACGGGAAAGTTTGGTGGGGAAAAAACTCCACTGTAAATGTGCTTTTGTTTTAATTCATTTGGAATGCAGTTATATACTTCTCTTAATTTGAGAAGCACCTGATATCTGTTGTCATTCCATCACGAATTTTTTTTCCCAGAAGCTCTTTCATCATTTAAAATGTAATCCTGGATCACATTATTATTTTTTGGCATAGGTAGTTAGTGTCTTTTTATAAAATCTGAACGAGGATCCAGCTGTGTCAGCCCTTACTTAGCATATTTGTCTATAAATCACTTTACTGGTGTTGCTAATAGATCACCTTATATAGATACTAGAATGACTGGGGTACATTTGTTGACAAACTGTATGGAAATGAGAAGCTTTAGCTTTCTACTTCAGATTTCAGATATGTGGGTCCAAATCCCAAATAAGTTACCAATCTACATCGGTTGCTCAAATTCAGGTTTAAATACAAATTACACTAAAGGCCATTATTGATTTTACTTTTGAGTTACGGTAACTTTTCTATAAATATAAAGGCCTGCCCCAGAAGGGTGCCAGAAGGATACTAACATTTTTATTTACGTAAACATCTATGAATGCTTTTTGCAGTACCATCTATTTCTTATAAATAAAATACTGTGGCTCTCAAAGCCATATTTAAATGGTTCTTTGAAAAGAGGTCTATTTTTTTATATTTTGAAAATGGCTTTGTTTTAAAAATAAAGATAAGTACCTAATTGTATTTACTGTATCTCGTTACATGCAGAGGAGTGCATTATAAATTAAATGTGATGTATTTTCCTCCTTCTGAATAATACTATTATTCATATGAAATCCTGATAGTAGTCCCTGTATGGAAAGACAAGTTTTACAGTTGATATCTGGATTTTTAGAGGTAGTGCCGTTATTTGAATGCCTCCTGTGTACCCCTAAATTAATAAGGCATAATTCCTGTCCTCTGAGAGCATACAGGCTTGCGGGATGAATAAGCATTAAATAACTACAGTTCTAGATTAAGAACATGCAAGAAGATTTCTACAAGCCCTGCACGAGTTCTGAGAAGAGAATTCATTCCACTCGATCAACCGTTACAGTACTCCTTCCTGCGCTATGCCATGTATGTTACCAAGCATTGAGGATATGGCAGTAAATGAGCTACAAAACATTCCTGCCCTCAGGGAATTTTCATTTTAGTGTGAAGTGACAAAACATAAATATGCATAATATAATTTCAAATATTAAATGCTAGAAGTAAAACTAAGGAGTTGGGAATAGTGTTGCTATGCTAGGTAGGACAGTTGGGGTCAGGAAACGTCTCTGAGGAGGTAGTATTTGAAACATTTTGACAAGTGAGGAAGCAAGCCACTATGAGATGTTGACAAAAATCAGTCAACCTAAGGAATGGAAACTGTTATTCGAGCCAAATTTGGATATTACAACCCAGGAAGAGCATCTCAGAAAGCTCTGAGAAGTGAAGTAAAGGCACAGTTATAGAAGTTTGTTGAGACAGAAGGCTATACATTTAGATGACGTGTTGTTGACAGTTTACACAATCCAAATCTAAGCATCATCTTGGCCCCTTACAAGATCAAGAGGGAATACTATCTTTTAAGGAGTTGTCTTTCTGATGCTAGGAGAGTGTTGCTCTCTATGGTTGAGCAGGTATCTCTGCCAATGGGGAAGGTTTGGCCCATGCATAATGCAGATACACAATGCATAGTAGTGGGGAGAGAGGCCACCAAAGGGCAGGGAAAAGTTTAAGTTTTTCTTGTCTTGCCATAAAATATGAACTTTAATGATCAATGGGGGGAAACTGTGAAATAACCTTCCAGTAGAAAGTGTTAGGTGATCAAATATTTGGTCCCTCAAAACAAGGGTGGCTGCTTGCCTGTCCCTTGATGCTTGGCCTTAACGGCCCGATTCTCTCCTTTCGGGGGAGTTGTACTAGCAGGATGTTTGGCAAGGACTGACATTCAATTCTAAGTTGTCCAGTAAGACTTAAGCCAATTTTCCTCACATGTGTGTGGGGTATGTCCATTATTTTATATAGAACTACAGATGTGATCTATAGTTTCAAGTCATTTAGACATTATCTTAGTACGAGTAGGTGACACAGCATGAAAGGCAGGAAAGTATCAACTTATAAGTTCCACAAACTAAATTGATAGTAGTAGCAATATCATTAGCAAAGATTTAAGCCAAAATCCTCCTGAAGAAAACCATTTTCCTAGTATTTCCCCTAAACTAGGAAGAGGATTGTTCAGAGCAGAAATCTGACACTTCATGGGTCATAAGATGAGTAAACAAATATCATGGCTAAATGGTCATGCCATTTGGAAAACTGATAGTAACCAGAGTACTCACATTACAGATTGACACGGGCTGTTTCCACGGTAGCCATAGGTGACCTTGAGCCCAAGGGAAACCAATTTTTTATCTTCTTAACCAACCTGGGGAGAGCCAAGGTCATAAACTTGTTCAGTAAATCCATTGGGTCCTGTTAGGAGCTACCCAATATTCAACATCTAATAAAAAAGGAGTATTATGGCCAGGTTCAGAACATGCACCGTTAATTGCCCAGGTAAGAGGGTATCACTTAGTGATATTGGTGGCAATGTTAGCTTGCATGGTGCTAGAGTTTCGTTTGAAATAAAATTTCTAAGAACCATCCAGTTAGAACTTTGGAGAGGAGAGATCCACTAAGGCAACCTGGGAGTACTGGTAATTGGCCACAAACCCAGCAATTGGATTGATTTTTTTTTTGAAACTTGCATGGGATTGAGCCCAAGAAGTACATTTGGTTCATTTGCAAAAGCGTGAGCAATTGTCAAAGTAATCAGTATACAGACCTGCTCTGTCATCTTGGGTCAGCTGTCTACTTCTGATGTAATATTCTCATCTTGGTCTGGTAGTGCTGGTCTTAGTCTAAGTCAGGTGTCAGAAATGGGAGTTGCAGTTCATTCAGTTGTAGAGGTCTGATAAGGTCCCTTCCGAAGTGGCCCAAAAGAGTCCTTTATCTGATGTCTTTTCCAATATGCATAACCTGGTTGCAGGTCATGATGCATCTTGATCTTCTTCCAAAGTTAGATTACTGTGATAAACTTCAGAAACAGTGTCTTTTTAATGACTAAACTTAACAAGGAGTTATCTGGGAAGTGAGTCTTCGCTAGTAAATACAGACATCAATTAACAAAACTAGAATTCTGTATTCACTGAAACAATCTTTTTCTCTCTAAAATACCCTCATTTCTACCAAATATAGCCAAATTAAGACTTATTTGTTTGCAAAGTAAGTCTGGGTAATTGACCACATAGACTTTTAAATTGGCTGTGCTGGAACTTTTCATAAAGAATCTCAGATTGAACTTTAAAAACCTCAGGGAGGGCTTCCCTGGTGGCGCAGTGGTTGAGAGTCCGCCTGCCGATGCAGGGGACACGGGTTCGTGCCCCGGTCCGGGAAGATCCCACATGCCACGGAGCGGCTGGGCCCGTGAGCCATGGCCGCTGAGCCTGCGCGTCCGGAGCCTGTGCTCCGCAACGGGACAGGCCACAGCAGTGACAGGCCCGCGTACCGCAAAAAAAAAAAAAAAAAAAAAACCTCAGGGATAGGAAACCCATACCAAAGGTATGTCATAGATTCAACCTGTGATATCTATAGATTTGGGTGATGGCTTTAGGCGAATTCCTCTCTTCTCGAGGTCCCCAAAATACAGTGAGATTCCTGTACCTTTTAGGAGGTGGCCTTCCTTACAGGCCTGATAAAGTTGCTGGGAGCCTAAGTGGTTCCAAATTCTGGAGGCATCTGGTAGAGAGAAAAGATAAGGTTTCAGTTCTACTTACAGAGGTATATTTTAAAGGTTTCCTTATATCTGGAAAACAGATTAAAACCCAGCAATATTTCAGACAAAAACCAAAAATTATAACCATAGTCTGTTCACTAGTCTGTGACTAGTCCTTGATCTCAATCTTCTGGTAACAGTTACACGAAGCCATCCAGTTTATTAGAATTCTAAGTTCTTATCCAGTTCAGCAGTATGATGTGCAAATTATCAGAAATCTGTTCACGGCAAAAAGTACTTTCTGTGGATCTTCTTGAAGATGAAGCATTTTGCAAAAAGAGTACAATAATAACTGCCTATAAACGTCAAAAGACTTAAAAAGTCAAGGTTAAAGACCTGATTATAATGCAATTGGAAAACTTGGTTACTGCTGTGACACACAATAATTTAAGATAATTACTAAAATTATGACTGATATAATTTTTACCAGGACCTACCAGAATTTTAGTAGTTCCATATAATTTCTAGAATATGTATGTTGGTAACATTTACCCATAGGGTACAATCTAAGAAGTTTTATCACCACCTATTTGACAATGCTTCCCATGTAATTTAACATACCAAAGAAGCCTAAGTAGTTTAATATTCCTCTCTCTGAGATGGAGAGAAAACAAATATTTTGAGGTATTCTAGGGACCCTTTGGAAAACTTCAAAATTAGCTAGAGGTCAAATGAGCTTCATTTAGGATTTTATCTTTGGGAAGGTTGTCAAAAATATCAAGAAGTTTTACAACACTTGGTCAAATAGAATCACAGGTCACTGTGAAACAATACCCATTCACTTAACTAAAGTGACAATAGAAGATCTCACTGGCAAATACAGATCACTTCAACACAAAGAAACTCACAATCTATTATCAAAAACAGTTCAATATTTTAAGAAAACTTTGTCCTTTCAGAGAACCAAATTCAGGTTTTGTACCACTTTACTTTTTTTTTTTTTTTTTTGCGGTACGCGGGCCTCTCATTGTTGTGGCTTCTCCCGTTGCGTAGCACAGGCTCCGGACGCGCAGGCTCAGCGGCCATGGCTCACGGGCCCAGCCGCTCCGCGGCATGTGGGATCTTCCCGGACTGGGGCACGAACCCGCGTCCCCTGCATCGGCAGGCGGACTTTCAACCACTGCGCCACCAGGGAAGCCCTGTACCACTTTACTTTTAAAATTCACTTTCTTAATTAAGTTCAATCTTATCTAATTTAGGCCAATCCTGATCATGTACAAAACTCTCAGTGTTCCCTTGCCACAAACATTTGACAACTTTATGTATCCATTTAGAAACAACCAGCTCTAGGACAAAATGACCTTTTTTTTTAACAAAATGTATTTTCATTCCTCTTTTTTTGTCTGAAAACACACATCCTACTTTCCTTGCATACTGAAATGTTTCCCTTATAATACTTAACCTTAGAATCTTAATCTCTAGCAAAAACCAAGAAGCAAGTAATTATAAACTGTCATACCAGCATTTCCTGATTGACAATTATGAACGTATTTTATAACCGCTAGAAACATACACCTTCTTAAAGAATTTCTTTCTTCAGTGTGATACAAGACATGTATCTAATAAACAGCTTCAGTTTCTCTTAAGACAAAAGTAGGTAAGCTCAAGCCTGCCCAGCAATTAATGTTCTAGTATTTTATCCTACTTGTAATGACCCAGATAGTGAAGAAATTCTCGTAGTTTAACTTAGTTTTGTTTCAGGTTACCAAAATCTGGAGATATTATCCTTAAAGTAGACATTCCCAAACCAGTTATTCCTAAAGAGTTTACCTAAAGCTCTTATCTCATTTACTTCTACTTTATTTACTTAAAACGTTTTCATACCATTATTTTTCTTGCTGACAAACTTTAACAGTAATAAGGTCTTATTTGATTTCTAGTAAAACTAGGTACAGTAAAAGTATTATATTTAATATTGATGACTCAGACAGGAAAGGGGCAGGGCACAACCTTTAAAAGAATTGTAAGGCCAACTGGCCCGAGGCAGGCGAACGCAATCAGACTCACAGGTTGCATCAGACTGAAACTTTCCGTACCACCCAGTTCCAGAAACTGACCTGGAGACTTTCCACCCGGCCCAGCCTTCCCGCCTATCGAGGGGCGGGACTAACGGTCCCCCAGGATACCCGAAAAGACCACCAAATAAGGAATACCCTGCGCCCTCCCGGATTCACCACACCCCTTTCCCTTCTTCCCCTATAAATTCTGCCCAAACCGTCGCCTGGGCGGACTTCTCTGGCCCCTTTCTCTCGGACCAGTGAACCTCGCCCGGGGGCGCTCCCAAATAAAGCTTGTTTAAGCTCTCCCCCGTTTCTTGGTGCCGTTCCTTACATTTGGTGCCGAAACCCGGGAGGGGTACCAAGCCCCGCGGGTTACCGCGCGGGCCGCTCCTCCCCTTCCCCAGGAGACAACCAGGGAACCTCTACTCATCCACCCGATCCGGCAGAAAACGGGGTAAGTCCCCTTCCCTTGTTCCCTCCGACCCCCAGAGTCCCTGCCCACCGGACTCCCTGTCCTTAATCGCGGCCGCGTCAGGGACTCCTCCATCCTCTCTCCGGGCCTCGGGCAACTGTGGAGACGTCCCAATCGCCTGACCGCCCTCCGACCTGCCGTGAATTGGAGACTGAGACCAGGGACGCCTCTCTCCCTCTCCATTCACTCAGGGACAGACTGGGGGTCATGGGAACCTCACAATCGAAACCAGATCCTAAGACGCCCCTGGGGTGTCTCCTAGCCAATTTTACAGCCCTCGGTTTCTCCCAAGATCTCCGTAGCCGACGGCTTATCCTCTAGACAGTCAATCCAAATGGCCTCCTGAAGGAACTTTCGATTTTAACATCCTCCGTGATCTAGATAATTACTGCCGCAGGACGGGCAAATAAATGGTCTGAGGTCCCCTATGTCCAAGCCTTCTGGTATTTACGCTCCCGCCCTTCCCTGTACATCTCCTACACCCAAGCCCCTAATTTCCTTTGACGATGACCCCTCTCCACTAGCCGACCCACCCGAATCTCTCGCCTTTCCCCCCTCCAGAACTCCTCTCCATCCTCCACCCTACCCTGAAGCGGTCCCTCCTCCTCCCGAACCCGCTCCGGCCCCTCCAACCGCTCCCCCGCCTCCCTCAACGGTTTCTCCTCCCACGCCCCTTGCTTCGCCAATTAGTGCACATACACGGGCTCACGACTCCCAAGATGCAAATCTCCTCTGCCCTCTGAGGGAGGTAGCAGGAGCTGAAGGACTGGTCAGAGTCCATTTCCCTTTCTCTCTCCAGGACCAAATTGAAAAACGAATAGGCTCCTTCTCTGCCGACTCTTCCCGCTACATCAAAGAATTTCGCTCTCTCTCTCAAGCTTACGATCTAACCTGGCACGATATCTTTGTGATCCTATCTTCTACTCTGACCCCTGACGAGAGGGAAAGAATTCAAACTGCTGCCCGAAACCACGCAGATCAGGTTCACCTTACCGACAGCTCCATGCCTGTCGGAGCGACCGCCGTACCCGGCACCGATCTAGGCTGGACTTATCAGGATGGCCAAGATGGCTGCCGTAAACGCTACCTCATGATCCAGTGCCTCCTGGCTGGCATGCAGGCTGCCGCTCATAAGGTAGTCCATTTTGAAAAACTAAAAGAGATAACCCAAGAACCTAACGAAAATCCAGCTATCTTTCTCAATCGCCTTACAGAGGCCTTAACTCTCTACACCCAGCTGGATCCCGACACCCTGGCAGGGGCAACGGTCCTAGCCACCCATTTTATTACCTGGTCAGCCCCGGACATCCTAAAGAAATTAAAACGGGCAGAAGACGGCCCTCAGACCCCTATTCGAGATCTGGTAAAGATGGCCTTTAAAGTCTATAATGGCCGTGAGGATTTGGCAGAATCCAGCCGACAGGCTCGGATGCACCAGAAGGTGGCCCTCCAAACCCAAGCTCTTGTAGCTGCCCTAAGGCCGGCCATCTCCCATGGATCACAGCATCCACGGGGTCCGCAAAAGGCAACCCCACCAGGGGCCTGCTTCAAATGCGGAGAAGAAGGCCACTGGGCTCGCCAATGTCCCAATCCCCAACCTCCGTCTAAGCCCTGTCCCAGCTGCGGGCTAACGGGCCACTGGAAGAGTGACTGCCCTACGACTGGCCCTCCCTCAGCGTCTCCACGCGGGGGGCAGGCCGACCCAACTTCACTACCACTCGAACTGCTGGGATTGGCTGACGACTGACAGCACCTGGACTCGAAGACCCCCATTACCCTCGTGAGCCCAGGGTAACGCTACAGGTAGCGGGTAAGTCCATCTCATTTCTGGTGGACACGGGGGCTACCTATTCGGTCCTGCCTACCTACTCCGGGCCAGTTTCTCCTTCCCAGATCTCGGTCATGGGTATTGATGGCAAACCGTCCTTCCGACTCCAGACCGGCCCCCTCTCATGTTACATCGAGAGGCTCCCTTTCACTCATTCTTTCTTAGTCATACCGTCCTGCCCGGTTCCTCTGCTAGGTCGTGATGTTCTCTTCCAATTAGGGGCCTCTCTCCAACTGGCCAGGCTTGATCCTAAGGCCCCCTCCTCGGTCTGGTAGCAGAACCCCCTCCCTCTTCTCTCCCTCCTCCCATCTCCCCCAACCTGATAGACCCCCAGGCCTGGGATACATCAAAGCCCATAATAGCAACACACCATTCCCCCGTCCTCATCCGCCTAAAGGACCCCTCCAAATTTCCATCAAGGCCCCAATTTCCCATCTCTGAGACTCACCTTAGGGGCCTACAACCTATTATCACCAGACTCCTAAACCAGGAACTCCTTATCCCCACTGACTCTCCCTGCAACACCCCCATCCTACCTGTCCGCAAGGCCTCTGGGGATTATCGCCTGGTCCAGGACCTCCAACTAATCAATGAGGCCATAATTCCTCTCCACCCAGTAGTACCAAACCCATACACCTTGCTCTCCCATATCCCCCCATCCACAACCCACTTTATGGTTCTGGATCTCAAATATGCCTTTTTCACTATCCCCCTACATCCCGACTATTTCCTCTTCGCCTTTACCTGGACGGATCCGGATACTCATACTTCCAGTCAGCTCACCTGGACAGTTCTTCCCCAGGGCTTCCGCGACAGTCCTCACCTCTTCGGTCAGGCGCTGGCACGGGACCTCACTTCCTGCTCCCTTACCCCCAGCACACTCCTTCAATATGTAGATGACCTCCTCCTCTGTAGCCCATCTCTCAGCTTCTCAAGACAACATACTGCAGATCTCCTCAATTACCTCGGCTCTCGCGGTTATCGGGTCTACCCAGCCAAGGCTCAGTTATCTGTATCTTCTGTAACCTACCTGGGGCTCCACCTTACCCCTACCGCAAAAGGTCTAACAGCAGATTGCACCCGGATTATCTGTGAACTCCAGCCTCTGGAAACAGTGGAACAAATTCTCTCCTTTTTGGGCCTTATAGGATTTTTCCGACACTGGATCCCTAACTTTGCTCTCCTCACTAAACCCTTATATCTAGCCTCTAAAGAAACCCCTCAGGGACCCCTCACCTCTCCTTCTGCCATTCGACAGGCCTTTCTCACCCTCCGTAAGGGATATACATCACAATCTGATACTTATATTTGAGTTCTACAGGACCTCGGCCCCCACCTAAGTGGAGGATGGAATGATGATGTTGACCTTTTCTGACCCTCATGACTTCAATCAACTAAAGTTTGGACACTGTCATCCTTTGCCCCAGTTCTGTGCTGAATTCTCTCCTGCTCAAGCCCCTTCATGAAGCTTAAAACTTCCCCAATTTTGCTGTTTGAGGAGACAGTGAAACTGAGCAGGACCCTGTGGGGCTCCTGTGCCCAGGAGCCTTTCTGTTCAGCCTCCTTGACCTTCCCTGAGTCCCAAAGGGCAGGTTCAAACAGTTGCTAATTAGGGAAGGGAGGGGATGCAGAGACAAGGGAGGATCAGCTAAGAAACAATAGTGCAGACTTGGAGCAGGGTCCTGGTTCCACCTCAAAGGATACACATAGCAATATCTTTGAGCTCTTTACAGAACGAAAACCCCCAACAAATGGAAGATGGAACCACTGGATGAAGCACTCTTCAGAGAAGATCAGGAGACCACCTGAGGCCCTGCACACACCCTGATCCTTAAGAGCAGCGCCACCCTTGAACCATTGCTATCAAACTCCTCACCAAACTCCCCTGGGTTGGGCCACACAGTTTCAAGGGTGGGAGCCCACTGTGTCCCCCTTCGCCTGGCAAAGCAATAAAATTATTCTTTTCTACTTCACCCAAAACTGTCTCCGGGATTCAATTCAGCGCTGGTGCACAGAGGCCGAGTTTTCGGCATCAACACTGCTTTGGAAAAGACCTCTGGTGTTCTGCTTACTTGATGAAAGTAATAAATCCTTCCTTCACTCGCTTTTTTTTGTTTTGTTTTTTGCGGTACATAGGCCTCTCACTGTTGTGGCCTCTCCCGTTGTGGAGCACAGGCTCCAGACGCACAGGCTCAGCGGCCGTGGCTCACAGGCCCAGCCACTCCGCGGCATGTGGTATCTTCCCGGACCGGGGCACGAACCCATGTCCCCTGCATCGGCAGGCGGACTCTCAACCACTGCGCCACCAGGGAAGCCCACCTTCTCTCGCTTTTTATCTTGGTTGTGTCTTTTGGCTTGACACAGGTAACGACCATATTGAGATATCACTTCACACTTATTAAAACAGCTAAAATAAAAATGGGTGACAATACCAAATGATGGCAAGGATGTGGAGAAAGTGAATCTCTCTTACATTGCTGGTGGGAATGTAAAATGGTATACCCTCTGGAAAGCAGCTTGGCAAACTTACTTTAGTTAAAAAAACTAAACATGCAACTAAAATATGACCCAGCAATTGCACTCCTGGACATTTAGTTTAGAAAAATGGAAACCCACGATCACACAAAAACCTATGTGTGACTGTGCATCAAAGCTTTATTTGTAATACTAAAAACTGGAAACTAAACTAAAATACTAAAAACTGGAAACAACTAAAACATCCTTCAGTGGGTGACTGGTTAAACAAATGTGACACATCGTTTCCATGGAACTTCACTCATCAATAAAAAAGAATGAACTATTGATACATACGACAACATGGATGGACCTCAGAGCATTACACTGAGTGAAAAAAAGCCAGTCTCAAAAGGTCACATACTGTATGATTCCGATTAAATAACATTGTCAAATGACATCATAGAGATGGGGAGCCCATTAACGGTTGCCAAGGTTTAGGAGTGGTGGGAGGGAGAGTTGTGAGTGCGTGTAGTGTAAGTAACTGACAATTATACAGCTTTTTTGATTGTAAAATGTACGCGTCTGACATTAAGCTTTCGATTGCTGTGGCATCTACTTCAAAGTCATTCATCTTGAGCAAACACACTGCTTATTACACAAGCAGTTAAGGAGCCAGGCTGCCCCAACCATGAAGTTCCCCTTTTGGAAAGGCCTGGCTGACCTCAACAACTGACCATTTGAGTGAGCGACCCCGTTTTCCCTTCCCACACTTTAATTCCGAAAAGAGTAAACCCGAGAAACCCTAGGCAACCCATCCTCGAGCCCAGTAAAGGCAGAACCCCAGGTCCGTACTCTCTTTCTCTCTCTCTCTCTCCCTGTGACCTTGCTGTGTGGCCCCAGACATGCCGTGTACCTTCCAGGACTTGTGGGTAATAAACCTTGTTTTTACAAAGTTCCCTGATGGTTGTTGACAAGGTGTGTCTTGTAATCATAATAAGAACCACAAGGGCCGGTCCAGCCACGACACTGGTTCCAAAAGGGGAAACGTCTGAGGGGTCTTGTCCAGAACATTATAGCCTTGGCATTTCTAACCCACAGCATCACTGCCTGTAGGCTGAGAGGTACACAAAACGGCATGATTTTCAGGGATATTTGTGGTGATGGAACAGTTCTGTCTCTTGATTTCAGTAGTGCTTACGTGAATTTTTACGTGATAAAATAAAAAGTGCACACACATGTACTGTAGCAATATCAATTTCCTGGCTTTGCTACTGTTACTGTAGTTAGGTAAGGTACAAAATGTTTGCAACTTCCTGTGAGTCTATAAGTATTACAACATAAAATGTTAAACAGATACAATATGTAAACTACAATAAAGTTAATTTTTAAGTGATCTTTTAATTGTTTGGCAAAATGCAGTGTAACAGCCTGAATTCATGCTTTGGAGCCAGGAAGAATTGTGCTGTACCCGTTATTTTCTTGTTTAATCTCGGAGTAATGTCTTAACCTCTCTGAGTGTCCGTTTCATCACGTGTAAAATAGATATAATACTATCCATATTACAAGGTGGTTGTGAGGTGAAGAAATTTATATAGAATGTTTAGTTCACGTTCAGCATTCCACAGATTTTAGTTTTCTTTATCTCTTCCTTTATCCCATTATGAGATTTATTACATAAAAGAATTCAAAAATCATTAAAACATCTGTCAGGTTTCTCTATTTTAGCGGTTAGAAATACAGTCATAGCGTTGAGACTCGCCCAGCCCTTACCTTTCCTTCAGGAATTCTATGCCCAATAAATTCACCCAACCCAGGAATTGTGGTTTACCAGGGAACAATGCTAAGAGTTACCACCAGGTGGCAGACCATCCTGTCTACTGAAAGATCAATTTGGTCACCAGAGGTGATGGTAACTCACTGTATTTCCACTATGAAGCCTTGTTGTATTTACTGCTGTGAAGAATTTCTGGAACAGCCCAGTTTCTCCAGATTTTCTGGCCCTGAGATTTTGAATATGATCCAACCCTGTACTCAGTTAAACTTGGTTCAACAGTATATCAAATATTTATCAAGCTCACATGACAGATAACTGTGCGAAGGGCTGAGGGACCAGAGCCGTAGGCTGTATGGCGCTGTTGCTTTTAGATTGTGTGTGTGTGTGTGTGTGTGTGTGTGTGTTATTGCAAGGTGGTTTTCCATCAAATCCTCCTACATAAATCACACAAGGTATTGCAAAAAGCATTTATTCTACTTTGCACCCAAACTGCTATGGCCTGGGCCAAGCTAGAAAGAATAAGACCAAGTGGGCAAAAGTGATTCACTTGGATTTCAAACCAACTACTGTACCTTCTCAAAATATCTGGGGTCGTAGGGTAAACAATCTGTCCCAGTTTTCCCAGGACTTTCCCAGCTTTAGATCTGAAAATCCCACATCCCATGAAAGCCCTCAGTTCCAGGCAAAATGGAATGGGGTAGACAAGTGCGTACAGCCTGTACCTCAGTAATGGATACGCTGCAGTGACCATGACGGGTTTTCAAGGGAAACAAGGCTCAGGGCTCTGTGGACAATTGCCTCTGTGGCTAGTGTGTTTGATCTCGCAGGGAACCAGAGCCGGAGCAGACAGGCATCCCGTGATGATGACTCACAGCACCTGAGAACGGCAGCACCTGGGGAGGGCGGGCAGCAAGCATCCAGCCACCCTCAGGAGAACCTAAGTCTAGTCTGGGTGAATCAGGAGGCACTGTCACCAGCGTCATCCCTTCCTCCAACCTCAGTGGGATGCAGTCATTTCCTGTGTCATACTTAGGCTCTGATAGAACAAATACAGATGTTTATAAAGATAAGTCTTCCTTTGTCTACTCTTTGGTTAGCCTGAAGTAACGTTTGTATATGAAATGAAAGATAAATGACCGAATCTTTCTCTTTTTTTATAGGTCACTGTCACTTTCAACGTCCTAATTGACAATGCCCCATCCTGATACTTTTACCTTTGTATTTGGCCACCAATATATTTGCATTTCTCCCTCACTCAACTGCAAGCTTCCTGGGGGTAAGAGTGGTATCAATCATCCCCAGAGATTCTAGTTGTCTACCTGACATATAATTGATAGCCAAGACTGTTTGTTGAATGAGTGAATGACTGTATTCTAGTCCAGGATTTTGTCTGTGTTTTTACCTTTATGCTGCTACCTCAGATACCTTCCAAGTGGGACTTCTCTCGTACTTCTCTGACCTTGAATTAGAGACAGAATGGAGCCTTCTTCATTTTTTTTTTAAAGATCCGTTTTTAAAAAAATTTATTTATTTTACTTATTTATTTTTGGCTGTGTTGGGTCTTCGTTGCTGCATGCGGGCTTTCTCTAGTTGTGGCAAGCGGGGGCTACTCTTCATTGTGGTGCGCGGGCTTCTCATTGCAGTGGCTTCTCGTTGCAGAGCACAGGCTCTAGGCCTGCAAGCTTCAGTAGTTGTGGCACGCAGCTCAGTAGTTACGGCTCGCGGGCTCTAGAGCACAGGCTCAGTAGTTGTGGCGCACAGGCTTAGTTGCTCTGTGGCATGTGGGATCTTCCTGGACCAGGGATCGAACCCGTGTCCCCTGCATTGGCAGGAGGATTCCTAACCACTGCACCAGCAGGGAAGCCCTGGAGCCTTCTTAATAAAACCAAAACCCAGGTTCCAAACTGGATATAGACCAAGAATCTCCATGTGAAGTGCAGGCAGCTGGGCCCTGAGGTTGCACCCTTGTTCAGACTCCTTGGTCTTTTTCCTCGCTTGCCCAGCTGTGAACAAACTCTTCCTATTAGACCTTCTGAAACAGCTGTGAGCAAACAATCCCTACTTCAAGAAGGAGTGGGCAATGATATCAATACTTAAGTATGAGGGCTCTTTTTTTTAACTTAGGTAAAAAAAAAAAGCTTGTAGATCTCTACTAGTTAGCAGTTGTTTTTTCCAGTATTTGTGAACCAAATGAAACTCACAATGAAATATCTGCTATAAATTCTTCAGTGATTTTAAATATCTTTGAATTTTATTAAAGATGCCATTTCTACATTTATTGGATTGTCATATATGTGTGTGATACATTGTTTATTCTACCTACAGCCAAAGGCTTGGTGATGGCATGGGTTTTCAGAAGTCTGGCAGTAATTCCTTGCTTCCTAAGGTTGGGATCAGCATGTGAAGAAAGAGGAGGTAGCTTGGATCCAAGTTACAGCTTGACCCCAAACTCAAGAGACTCCCCCATTCACATAGGATCCTGGGAAAATAAGGGAGTTTCCCCTTCTTAATCTCTTAATGCTTCCTTCATTGATACCAGTTATGAGTCTCCCCACCCTTCTAGAAAGATGTTCCTTCAGGATCCCCCAAAGAAACATTTGATACCTCCAGGAGTTCTTAAGGGCTAGATGCCAGTTCAAAGGTCTTTGACTTTGAAAAACAAGAAACAAAAGGTGGGGGACTTTCACATATAGCGGAAGTCCATGTCCTTACAAGGATCCTGGATACCCATCGGGCCTGTCCATGGACGTCCTATGCTCCGCCACTCGTCTCCTTGTAAGCTACATCTGTTTTGACCCCACTTTGCCTGTGTTCCAGATGTTACCCTTGGCTCATTCAGTGTTACTGGTTTGCTATCCCTTATTATAATTTGGATACCTGGTGTCTGGGTCAAGGTGTAAGCTCAAAGAACAGAACTGACTTATGCAAAAAGGAGTTAATTTGGAATATTTTAAAGCCTACAGCATTGTTACAAGGTTTGAAGGCACAGGGTCTAGAAGGTTGGACTTTCAGGAACAGCTCCCAAATCCATGCTGAGGAAATGGACCACCAGAGACTCTGCCGTGTTGGTAGCCTTCCTCGCCCCCTGGCTCTTAGAACACTTGCTACCATCCACAGAGCAAGATGGGTGCCTCTTATCTTGTCACCTCTCCCACTTAACTCAGTCCTGAGTTCAAATGTCACCTGAGTACTTAGGATCAGAGGAATGGGAATCAGATTCAGAGCCGTAGATGCAATGGGAAATGTGGTTTTTAGGTTTCTTGTCTCTACCATACAGGAAGGCACCCTAGAAGAGGCTGGAACTGTTGGGGAGGGACACAATTCACAGTACCCCCTGCACCTGGCCACACTTCATCTTGGCTTTTACCCCCATTGGAAATCTGATATCCCACCCAGATTCTCTGGGACCTTGTTTTATTTGTTTTGTTTGTTTATTTATTTGGTTGTGCCGGGTCTTAGTTGCAGCAGGTGGGCTTCTTACTTGCTGTTCGCTGGCTCCTTAGTTGCGGCATGCAGGCTCCTTAGTTGTGGCATGTGAACTATTGGTTGCAGCATGCATGTGGGATCTAGTTCCCTGACCACGGATCGAACCCAGGCCCCCTGCATTGGGAGCACATAGTCTTATCCACTGAGCCAGCAGGGAAGTCCCTGGGACCTTGTTAATCTAATGTGAGCTATGGACCAACATAATCAGCACCGCCTGTGAGCTTTTAGAAATGCAGACTCTCAGGTCTCACCCCTGCTTAATTAGAATCTACATTTTAACAAGGTCCCTAGGTGGTCTGTATGAATATTAGAGCTTGAGAAGGACTGGTCAGACACTGGTTCTCAAATTTGACTTCATGTTGGAATTACGGAGGGAGATTTAAAAACTACCAGTGTCTGGGGTGGGGGAGGGCTGGATTGGGAGTTTGGGATTAGCAGTTGCAAACTATTATATACAGAATGGATAAACAACAGGTCCTACTGTCTAGCACAGGGAACCATATTCAATATCCTGTGATAAATCATAATGGAAAAGAATAGGAAAAAGAATGTGTACATATATATATGTATGTGTAGAATGTGTGTATATATGTGTATAGAATGTGTATATATGTATAGAATGTGTATATGTATAGAATGTGTAAATATATGTATATACATATATAACTGCTGTACGTTACATATGAATGTTGCTAAAAGAGTAAACCCTAAATTCTCATCACAAGGAAAAGGAGGTGTTTTCTACTTCTTTAATTTTGTCTCTGTATGAGGTGATGGGTGTTCACTAAACTTACTGCGATCATCATTTCAAGATGTATGTAAGTCAAATCATGATGCTGTATTCCTAAACTTTCACAGTGCTATCTGTGAATTCTCTCTTAATAAAGCTAGAAGAAAAAAAGTGGTGTTCTGGGTTACAGGGTACATACATCAATACAGTGTCTTCTCCAGAAATATTTGTACAACTGGTATTTCATTCAGAGCTGGACAGATCCCACCTGAAAAGACTTGAAGATGAACCACGTAAGTGAACAATGTTGTTCATTTCCCAAAGTGTATCTACACCGCCCCTCCCCCACCTCTCTGGCATTAACCTCACCGTGGCCTTCTTTAGTCTATAGTGAGACCATTTTAAGTTAGATGATATAAGATTTAAGTGGTCCCACCCTCCTTAATTCCCTGTATCTACACTGTTAGTAACCAGAATTAGAAAAGTTAACATTTCACAATGGATCTATGATGCCTGAGCTAGTTCACTGTGTAAAATAAACAAGCAATTATCAAAATCAGTTTGGGTGACTAGTCACCAGACACTATTTAGTGACAGAGACCTGGCTTCCAAAAAAGTTCTAACATGGGCATCTCTGAAGAGGAAAGACTGAAAGAAAAAAAATGCAAGAAATAAAAAGAAAGAAAAGAAAAGGGTAAGATTTTAGAATGGGAAGCGAGAAGTGAAATTTAGAGAATATTTAGTAGATTAAATCATAAAATCTCACCCCCAAAAATAGTTTGAATGGGGCTTCCCTGGTGGCGCACTGGCTGAGAGTCCGCCTGCCGATGCAGGGGACACGGGTTCGTGCCCCGGTCCGGGAAGAGCCCACATGCCGCGGAGCGGCTGGGCCCGTGAGCCATGGCCGCTGAGCCTGCGCGTCCGGAGCCTGTGCTCCGCAACGGGAGAGGCCACAACAGTGAGAGGTCCGCGTACCGCAAAAAAAAAAAAAAAAAAAAAGCTTGAATGAATCCGGGGTTAAGAGTCTAGGTAGGTCTAACCAAATCACTATGGCTGAAAATATTCTCTGCCACATTGGGACCCACAGAGCATCACACATGTTCCCTGGCTGTGTATGGCCTATTTTTTCCCATTATACATTGATGTCCCCAAAATCTCCTGTCATGCCCTGATCTCAGTTTTTTGAACATCAAGGCTGTTGGATGGTGTGCTTGTCTTCCTTTATTGTCTGGTAGCGAGAAACTTACTTTCCATTTCCATGTTGTCATTCTATTGAGTTTTTAAATAAATAAACATAAAGCTTTCAGTGTTTGAAGAATGAAGAAACTCTTTGGAAAAGGGGTTTTAATACAAAATTACAACAGATCATGCAAACCAAAGCTGGTTTGATGGGTTGAAGAGAAGGGCTCTGTCTACTTTATACACTACCTGGGCTGTACCTGAGTTAAGAGTTTAGTTGGGGTCTGGCCCCTTGGATGGCAGATGGCAGAGAGGGACAAGCAGCCTGAAAGTCACTGCAAGTGACCCAGGAGCCTGGCAGAGTGAACCCAACTCCACATCACAACTGATTGTGATGGTTCACTTTATGTGTCAACTTGGCTACGCCATTGTACCCAGGTTTTTTTTGTTTGTTTTGTCAAACACCAGTCGAGATATCACAGTGAAGGTATATCTTAGGTGAAATTAATATTTAAATCAGTAGACTTTGAATAAAGCAGGTTACCCTCCATAATGTGGGTGGGCCTCGTTCAATCAGTTGAAGGCCTTAAGAGAAAAGACTGAGGTCTCCAGAGGAAGAAGGAATTCTGCTTCCAAACTGCCTTTGGACTTGAGACTGCAACATCAAATCTTACCTGGGTCTCCAGCCTGCCGTCCTACCCTGAAAATTTCAAACTTAGTCTCCCAAACCACATGAACCAATTCCTTAAAAGAACTCTTTCTTGGGCTTCCCTGGTGGTGCAGTGGTTGAGAGTCCGCCTGCCGATGCAGGGGACACGGGTTCGTGCCCCGGTCTGGGAAGATCCCACATGCCGTGGAGCGGCTGGGCCCGTGAGCCATGGCCGCTGAGCCTGCGCGTCCGGAGCCTGTGCTCCACAACGGGAGAGGCCACAGCAGTGAGAGGCCCACGTACTGCAAAAAAAAACAAAACAAAACAGGATGCTAGTGTGATTAATGCTCTGAGAAGGGGAAAAGGTATAAAAAAGGGGAAAACTATGACCTGGGCACCCTGCAGTTCTCTTAGGAGCAACCCCTCTGAAATGAGCTTCCCTGCTGGCCAGAAAGGAGACAAATATGACCAAGAGTCATCTATAAGGTCTCGTGAATGAAGGCAGGCAGCCTGCAGAGCGGGACCATGTGAGTTGGGCGGGGGTCTGAGCATGGTCCCTCTAGCCCTTTTGTTCTCCTAAAAGAGAGGAAAAGGAGCTTAACTAGAACCACAAACTGGCCAAGCCTAGGGGGCTCTGGGACTATACCTGTAAGCATCCCAGGAATATTTGCATGGGAGGATCTCCAGAAACCCAAGATTCCTCTTAAGAGGCGCTGAGCATTGAGTTTTTAAAATATTACCATCATGGAACTTTATTTTGAGGTCACTTGCTGTAGGGTTTGAACATGTGAGTTATATTTGCCTGATACTAAATTGGTTGGACAATATTCTGGTACAGATAAAAAAGCTACCTATAGATTCATTGCTGTGAGATGGACTCGAAAAATTGAATCAGTTTCTCATCCATATACTCCCCCTTTTTTTTCTCTCCCCCTGGATTAAGAAGAATCCGATCAGTTTCTTGTGACATCTCAGAGACTTTAAAACAATCGTGCTTAATGAACCTCCAGGAGATTCCAGGACTAGAGTGGACTGGCTTTCGGAAACTTATTTATCTATGTGACCCTTTTTTTGAAGAAGCAGTTCTTGAGATTAGTGTTTCATGGGACACATGAAATAACTATAAAGTAATCTTCTATAAAAGACGCTTTTCCTATGAATCCCCAGTTTTCTGTTCTTTTTGCTTGCAGAACAAAGCTCTCAGTCTGACATGAGAGGACCTTCACACTCTGTCCCCTGCTCTATAGCTGCATCTCCCACAATTTCTGATCAGTGATGCAGCCAAATTCACCACTCCTGGAACCCATCAAGTCCATGCCCATCTTTTGTTCACGGAAGAAGGATTTATTTGGTTTGTATGACAAGAAAGGCATATGTACAAAGTCCTATCCTCGTATGTGTGCACGAAGGGCCTTTTGCATTTAAAAAAGAAATAAGTAAGGCTACCAGTTCCGTGAGGCCCTTACAGCTCTGGGAAACGTAATATGAACTAAGAACCAGTCATAAGAGCTGGGGTTTACATTCAAAGGGCTTTTCTGAAAGCTTCTGTCTTCGTGGTTTTGGTTATTTATATGCTTTGGTTTTGCAGAGGACCAATTAGAGTTTCCTCCTTTAACCATCACAGACAAGCAGAAGGAAAAAACAAAGTCTCTGGTGTTACCACAAGCTAAGAAATACACCCAAATGCCTGCAGAGTGATACCATACCGTAGTCAAGGCTGGACCAGAGTTGAGTAGGCGCCTGTAGACGCCCTTCCGTGGCAGAAGTTTGCCGTGCTTGAAAAGTTTCCCTTCAGAGAGAAGATTCTCTCTCCCACCCTGCAAGAACCTTTGGTTGGGGGTTATCTCTGCTTCCCGCTGAGCTGCTTATGGCTGGCTACCTGGTACACATTCAAGTTCATGACGTGCTTGGCCTTTTGACTTAGAGAAAATTCTGAGGAAATGTGGGAGGCCTGAGCTCTGTGTGGAAACCACCCTTCCTGCCTTCTTTTCAGAACTAAGATCAAGAACTTAGTCCCCCCCTTTCTTATGGAAGGGGGACTTCCCTTAACCTTCCCAGTGGTTAAGACTCCGTGCTTCCACTGCAGGGGGCATGGGTGAAGGTTTCGGGGAACTGAGATCCCACATGCCTCTCAGACAAAAAAAAAAGAAAAAAGGTTTTCTTATGAAAGGGCAGTTTTCCCCCAATTTAGCAAAGAGGGAGATGGTCATCGGATAGGCGGTCAAAGGGATAGGGTGGAGGACAGTCTTCCACCTTACAGCCTCTCTCTGATCTCCACTTTTTAGCTTCTGCCAATTCTACCAAAATAAACTGGTAAAGGAAGCACAGATCCTCCGCGCCCCACCCACTGGCAGCCTGGCCACAGCCCCATCTGCCTTGGGGTTTCAGAAAAACAGATCCATATCTGAGTCACTGTTGGCCTCTCTGAGTGAAACAGGGGCTGGCCTCCAGGGTCAGGTGATTGTCACACTACTGAAAACGTAATCACCGAGCCAATAGGAAGAGTTTATTATAAGCACACATTCCCTGCTTCTGGAAGTCAAAAGCTGCAAGGAAGCTGCTTTCAAAGTGAAAGGAGGATTCCAGGATGCTGCAGGCTGCTGGGAAAGGAAGAATATGGAAACATCTCCTTACCTCAAAGCACAGCTGCGAGAGAGGAAGCCTGAGTTTCTACAGATGGACAAGAAGAGCAGACTTAGCGGGCTGACAGCCATCCACTTTGCTCAGCCATTGTTGATCATTTCTCTCAGAATGTGGTTGTGAGGGGAAGGCTGTAAGGTGCGGGGCAGTACTGGCTGCGACTCCTGTACCTGGGGGGGGGGTGTCTCTGAACTCAGCTCTAAGGGAAGGGTGGAGGCCCCCACGGTCTCAATTCCAGAACAAGTGCAGGAAAACACCACTCTTTCTAGTCATTCATTTAATCATTGGTCATTTCACATCATTTCACCAATATTTATCATTTATTTATTATATATATATTTATTTCTTTATTATTTTTGGCCGCGTTGGGTCTTTGTTGCTGTGCACAGCTCTCTCTGGTTGCGGCGAGCAGGGGCTTTGTTGTGGTGTGCGGGCTTCTCATCGCAGCAGCTTCTCTTGTGGAGCACGGGCTCTAGGCACGTGGGCTCAGTAGTTGTGTCACACAGGCTCAGTAGTTGTGGCGCACGGGTTCGTTGCTCTGTGGCATGTGGGATCTTCCTGGACCAGGGCTCGAACCCATGTCCCCTGCACTGGCAGGCGGATTCTTAACCACTGCACCACCAGGGAAGCCCAGCCAAATAAATGTTTAAAAATTTTAAAAAACCTGATGAATAAAGATAACAGCCACCCGTTCTTCAAATCTCAGCATCCAAGCTTTAGAAGGTGAAAGCCAAGAATTACACAACATGTCACAGAGGCATCAAAATTATAATTGAAAGACACATTCTAGTTTCTATTTTTACTTTTTGGCTCTTGAGAGAATAAAAAGCCTTAGGACTGGAGGCGCCCAGAAAAGACATCTTGAAGTTGATCTTTAGCTGCACATTTATTGTACATTTACCGATATCTAAGGAAGAAAATGTCATTGCTTCCTGGATGAATCACTCTGGCGTTGAATAACTTCCTTAGCTTTCACCTACATCTAGTCTCCTGAGTTTATCTAAGACGCTCTGGTTTGGTGATCAGGAGTGTTATTATTCTACATTTTCACAATTCAACATCACCGTGCAACAACCCTCAACAAGCCATATAAGCCTCTCAAACAGGGGGATTTATGTGAGTCGGTGGGCTCAGGTGAACTGGGGGGACTGAAAACACAACCCTCGTCCACTGGGCCAATGGATGGAACCTTCTTTGTCGTGAGCAGGTAGCAGAGCTCTTGCCTTGAGCTACCATGAGTCACTGCATGTCCTCCTGTCCAGGAATCTTTCGTGTTGTTTATTCTCTGTTTTTACTTTGAAATCTGCTTTTTAATGTCCAGGTATTTATTATTTATTTATTTATTTATTTTAATTGAAGTACAATTGATTTACAATGTTGTGTTAGTTTTGAAATGGAGCAGGACCCTCTGGTCCTTGCCCCCAACGTCCTCAGTCTGCCTTTTGTCTATGGAAAAACTTTAGCCAAAGAATAAGTTTAGTCAGAGAAGTGAGAAAATGCAGAAGCAAAGAAAAGCAAACAGGACAAAATAATAATAGGTTAGTCAGTAAGCAAAGTCAAGGCCCTTTAGTTCCTTCTTAAGGGCTATAGATAATATACTGAGCCATATCCTCTGAGCTGTCTTACAGATACTACAACCCCCATCAGGTGGAAGAAGTTAACTACATGATGACCAGACTGTAGCCATGACACAAGCGGCCGCAATTCCGAGAATTGGCCTCAAGGAAATGGGAATAAACCGACCCTGGAACTGAAGATTAACCGTACTTAAAACAATCAAGAGAGGGCTTCCCTGGTGGCGCTGTGGTTGAGAGTCCGCCTGCCGATGCAGGGGACACGGGTTCGTGCCCCGGTCCGGGAAGATCCCACATGCCGCGGAGCGGCTGGGCCCGTGAGCCATGGCCGCTGAGCCTGCGCGTCCGGAGCCTGTGCTCCGCAACGGGAGAGGCCACAACAGTGAGAGGCCCGCGTACCGCAAAACAATCAAGAGGATGCTGATCAAACCACCGCGTGGCCAACTTCAAGATGGCTGTCAGAGCTGACTGTGCTATTTCTGCCTGTAGCACCCTCCCTCCATCTATGAAAGCTCTTGCTCCCTGATTGTCGGGTGGGGGGAGGAGTTGGCCTTTGGACAGGAGTCCGCCCTCCCCACCCCCTTCCCATGTTGCCAGCATCTAAAATAAAGCAAATCTTCCTTTCCACCAACCTTGCCTCTCTATTGGCTTTTGAGCAGCAAGCAGCCAGACCCAACCTTCGGTTACAGTTTCTGCTGTACAGCAAAGTAATTCAGTTATACACACACACACACACACACACACACACACACACACACATACACATACATTCTTTTTCAGATTCTTTTCCATTATGGTGTATTATAGGATACTGAACATAGTTCCCTTTGTTATACAATAGTACTCTGTTGTTTATTTTATATATAGTAGTAGTTTGTATCTGCTAATCCCAATTTCCTAATTATCCCTCCCCCTCTTTCCTCTTTGGTAACCATATGTTTTTTTTTCATGTCTGTGAGTCTGTTTCTCCTTTGTAAGTAAGTTCATCTGTATCATATTTTAGATTCCACTTATAAGAGGTATCATATGCTATTTGTCTTTCTCTTTCTGATTTACTTAGTATGGTAACCTTTAGGCCCATCCACGTTGCTGCAAATAGCAGTATTTAATTCTTTTTTATGACAGAGTAGTATTCCGTTTTGTGTGTGTGTGTGTGTGTGTACACCACATCTTTTTTTTAAATAAATTTATTTATTTAATTTTTGGCAGCGTTCGGTCTTCGTTGCTGCGCACAGGCTTTCTCTAGTTGCAGCAAGCAGGGGCTACTCTTCGTTGCGATGCACGGGCTTCTCATTGCAGTGGCTTCTCTTTGCTGCAGAGCACGGGATCTAGGCACGGAGGCTGAGTAGTTGTGGCTCACGGGCTCTAGAGCACAGGCTCAGTAGTTGTGGCACACGGGCTTAGTTGCTCCAAGGCATGTGGGATCTTCCCAGAGTAGGGCTTGAATCCGCATCCCCTGCATTGGCAGGCGGATTCTTAACCACTACACCACCAGGGAAGTCCCTATACTGCATCTTTTTTATCCATTCATCTGTACATGGAATGTCCAGGTAATTTTAAAACCTCCATTGAACAGGAAGAGGCAGGACAGTCATGGGGCCTCTATTTCTCTAGTGCAGCTCTTGTTTCTCAGGCTTCACCAATGAAGAGAAAATCCAGGGCCCAAGTCATAACCCCAGAGATTGATCCTCTAAGGCCCGCTAAGTCTTCCTGGAACTCTAGCTCCACAGTTGGCCATGCTAAGGCCCCCCTAGAGTTCTTCCTCTCCTCAGTACTAGACGTTTGTTGTTTTCGTCTGCCCAGCCTCCATCCCCTCCTTGGCTGATAGAGGAACACTGATTTCCTGTAGGATCATTCCCTTCCCCCAAGTTACCATATGATCTAGCAATCCCGCTTCTGGGTCCATACACAAACGCACTGAAAGCACCCATCTTCATAGCAGCATTATTTACAATTGTTAAAATGTGGAAGCAACCCAGGTGTCCATAAATGGATGAATGGATAAGCAAAATATGTTATATACATACAATGGAATATTACTTGGCTTAAAAAGGAAGGAAATTGTGAAGTATGCTACAACATGGTTGAACCTTGAGGAGACTATGCTAGGT
Organism: Orcinus orca; assembly: GCF_937001465.1. NCBI lineage: Eukaryota > Metazoa > Chordata > Mammalia > Artiodactyla > Delphinidae > Orcinus > Orcinus orca. The sequence goes on from NC_064571.1 coordinate 12,656,964, forward strand.
GAAATAAACCAGACCCAAAAAGACAATATGGTATGAGTCCGCTTATAGGACGTACTTAGAATAGTCAAAATCTTGGAGACAGAAAGTAGAATGGTGGTTGCCAAGGTTATTGTTTAGTGAGTGTAGGGTTTCAGTTTTACAAAATGAAAAGAGGTCTGGACATGAATGGTGGTGATGGCTACACAACATTATGAATGTGTTTAATAACATTGAACTTCATCCTTAAAAATGGTTAGAACAGTAAATTTTATGTTATGTGTATTTTACCATAATAAACAAAATTGGGAAAAAATCTCTTGGGAGCTTTTAACCAGTCTGATGCCCAGGCTGCATCTCTGACTCATTAATTACATTAGATTCTCTGAGGGTGGGATCCAGGCAGCTATATATATATTTTTAAAGCTCCCCTGGTAACCCAAAAGCGGTTAAAGCAGTATCCTAGTACACTAAAGGTAAAGCATATGTCACCTCTCCCTTCTCAAACTTTTCTGGAACAACACTGAGTGGAATATTCATTAGGACCACCTGTATATTAATAAAATATAAAAACCTATATTATTTACGGGGTTATTCTCTTGTATCATCTTTCTCTACCCCTCCCACTCTTCTTTCCCTCTTTCCCTCTTTCTCTTCCTTTCTGCCAAGTATAATTTGTGTAAGTTCAGTGTTTATATGATGCTCTGTTCCTCCTCTATCAATTTGTCTTCCAAAACAGAGATTCACACTTTCACTGCCTTTCCACCTCCAGTCTGTATCTTGTCTCAAGTTCTAGGTCTAGTTCCTAACTTCCTGCCCCCTCTCCTTTACCTTTCATTCCGGAGGAATAGAGCTCGCATCCAAATAATATGCCTGAGGACCTCCCTTGATTTCCAGTATTCCTGAGATGGCCGTGCCCACCAAGTCCTTCTGGAATCCTCATTTTCTCATATTTATTGCACAGTGTTGGGTACTCAGGGCTTAGTAAAACACGTCCATATGTAGGAGACAAGTTCCCTGGGGATATGAGGGTGAAGACCTCTACACAAGGGCCTTGATCTTTTGAGGAGTTCCCCTCCATCCTCTCACTGTTGGCAACAAAGTTTACTCAACCAGTTGACGACAGGGAAGAAGTCTTCTTTGGGCTCTCTGTAAATGTGTGTGGGGTTAGTTGTTGCCTGGGTTGGGTGGGTGTTAAAGGCAGGACTATTAAGGGGGGTAGAAATGGGAAAGCTCCTTCTGTGCACCAGGCCCCATTAGAGGCCCTAGGGACACAGTTTTGAAAGGCAGAGTACCTGCTCTAAGGAAATCACAGTCTAAGGGGCAGGCAAGTAATTAGACAGGTGATTAAAATACCTTATAGTAAGTGCTGTGCTAGAAGTGAGCATGGGTATTATGGAAACTAATAGGGTTTTAAGGGTACCAAACCTACCATGGGAAATGAGGGAGTAGTCAAAGAAGGCTTCCTGTAGGAGGCACCATGAGGACAGTGTTTTATTTTTAACTTAAAAAATATAGAGGTAACATAGGTTCACTGTAGAAAATTAGAGTGAATTAAGAAAGGACACTGAAGATAATCATAAACACCTTTTTAAAAATGCTCTAACTTGGGCAAAGTTGAAGGGAGTTATGAGACTAAACTTGTGATCACACATCCTGTCCTGGGATGCCATGCTTGGTGACAGGTGCCTGAAAATGCTGACAGAGTGCTGTGCTGAAATCAGTGCTCTGCAAAGAGGCAAGTTCCCTGGGGAGACGAGAGGGGCGAGATCTGGATCCCAGGCTGTGGTCTTTTGAGGAGTCCCCCTCCATCCTCTGACAACAAAAGTTACCAACCAGTGAAAATCCTGAGGGGTCCTTTGGCCTGAAGTGTGCCTTAGGCCTTATTTTATTTTATTTTTATTTTTTAACCAAGAAATGTAAAGTTCTTTTCAAGCCAACCTGAGGATTACAATCTGGGAGACAGTCTTTCAGAAAGCTCCGAGGACTGTTCCTGGGCACCTACTTTAAAAGATACAAAAGGATACACATTTTAAACTCTCCTTCCTGGTTGCACAACTCTGTCAATATATTCAACCATTGAATGCTACACTTTAAATAGGTGAATTGTATGTTATGTGAATTACATCTCAATAAAGCTGCTAAAAGAAGCAAACAGTCTTCCTCCTATCCTCCCACCCTGGTGCCTTGGCCAACCTGTTTGTTCTTCCAGAAGCAACCTTGGGACCTGTTTTCTTCTTCCAGAGAGATACAGATATAGATAGGTATAGAAATATATATTTATTTATATAGAAATACATTTACATATATAGAATGAATATATCTATATCTATATATCTAGATAGATAGATAGATAATCACCCTCTTTTTAATACAAAATCCTAGGGCAGAGTCCTAAAAGAATTAGGGGCCATAGCCTAGGAGAGAGATTGGGTCCGACTACCGGGACAGAGAGTAACAGACGCTGTGGTCCCAGAAAGGAGGTGCAGGCAGGCAGGAGAGCTGTAAATTGGGTTATCAGACAGTGAGTGGAGTTGGGGCCGTGTTGAAAGGTGGGAAATACAGCAAAACAGAGACTACAAGGAAGCCTAGGGCTTATCTGTGACACACAAGATCCCTGGTCTTTTGCTGCCATAAAAGGGGACCAATATACCCTAGTTTGCCCAGAACTTTACCTGTTTTAAAACAGAAGATCCCGGAAAATCCCTCAATCACAGAACTGTTCAATCATCCTAGCGGGTTGATCCTCCCCCGCTCCCCACTAGGAGATGGTGAGTTTTATTTTATCTTGCCAGAATAGAGGTTTGATTTGCTCTCGAATGTTCCAGGGCAGAGAGAGACTAGGAGAATGCAGAGGATGTAGAGGTCTATTCGTTGTAATCATCGCCCTCATTTTCATGTTCACTATCAAAGGAGAGAGTAGCATGACTGCTTGCAGAACTGAACCTGAAGCCTGGATTTTCTTCAGGTTTCTTTGGCTCAGGCGCCTTTTTTACCATCCTTCCCACCTTACTCCTCTGGTCGTCTTTGTTCCCTCCCTGTACTGGATTAGGGCTGGAGTTGCCACGCTGACCTCTTGGGACGTTCACCCATCTATTTTCTTTTCACCTTCCCTGCGGGTCCTTCCTCAGATGGCTGAGCCGGAACTACTGTTGTTGCTCTATGTCTGAGCTCTGAGATCAGCTTCCCCCAAGCATTCTTCTTTGGTGGAGGGGCTGGCATTACCTTTGGAGGCTGCTCAGGTATGGGAGGCTTGGAAGTTGGAGAGCGACAATCTTCCTCCTTATTGAATGTTTCCTTTTCTAAAGACTTCTTTCTCTTTTCTTCGTGCGTTTCTACCAGATGCGGCTGAGGTCCATCTGTGATGACTTACTTCCTCTCCTCAACCCTTCCCTTTCCTGAGTCTCTTTACTTGGGCAGCTTTTGTGTCTCTCCCGAGGTTGAAGTTCTAGTTTGGGGGAACGTGTCTAGCGACTGTGTCAGTTAGGCTTTGCCCCTCTACAGACAGAGGCTGCTCGTCTGGACTGCAAGATGCTAGCAGAGGAATCATCTTCCTTGGGAGTACCCTGAGGCTTTACATTCACGTTGGGTCTGTGGGTGGGAGGACCTCTATCATCATGCCTATTTTCATCTCGGGAGCTCCAGGACCGGTCATCTCGTCTGTCATAGTGGTCCCCTCTTTCTCTGTAGTTATCATCCCTATGGTGCATGACCAAATGGTCTTCCTGCCACTGCCTGTCCTGTAATCATAGCCTCTGTCAGAGTCTCTACTGCCTCAGTCATCATAGCAATCCCAGCCCCCATATCAATCCATATCCCAGTGTGAACCATCCTACTACTCATCCTGACACCCATCATGGTATCAGTGTGAATCACAATGATCTCAACATTTGTGTCCAAAGCTATCGTCACTTCTTCTGGGCAGGTAGTCATCAAAGCTGTCTGCAGCAGGATGGGCCCTACGGTGTATACATGTTTTGTCAGAATACCGATTTCTATCTTGGCCAAAAGAATGATCCTTCCTGTATTCATCCTGTACTTGATCAGCAATGTCCATTTGAAATCCCTGTTCCCTAGAAACACTTCACTGTTGCTCAGCATACTGAGCAAGGAATCCAAACTCAGGTCCTCAAACTCAGTATAACCAAAACGTCTCAACCTCCTTGCTGGGTTCACGGGGTAAATGCATTGGACTTGGGGTGACAATGATGAATCAATGCAGGTTCATTGATTGTAGCAAATGTACCACTCTGGGAGGGTGCGGATTTTGATAGAGGGGGTGGTTGTGGGTATGTGGGGAGAGGAGGTATTTGGGAACTCTGTACTTTCTGCTCAGTTTTGCTGTAAACCTAGAGTACTAAAGTACTAAAGTCTACTTTTTAAAAATTTTAAGTCATTTTAAAAATCAGCTTTTCCAGATATAATTCTGATTACATCAGCTTTCTTTTTGTTACTGTTTGCATGTACAAGTTTTGCGTGTACACCTTACAGGTAAGGTGTGTCTCTTACCATTATCTAGTCTGATAAGCTTTGTGTTATAGCGGGAGGACTTATCCCATACATGTTTAATGTAGATACTGATATATGGGCATTTATAACTACCACTTACTGTTTTTTTTTCTCTACCTGTCCCACCTGTTTCCTGTCCTCTTTTTCCTATTTTCCTGCCCACTTTGGATAAATCACATATTTTTATTTATTCCATTTCCTCTCTCTGTTAGTTATACAACCTTTTTTATTCTTTAAGTGATAACCCTAAGATTGTAACATGCATCCTTGACCTAATACAGTATAACATAAATTAGTACTTTACTTTCCCAGACAATGCGAAGATCTTTGACTACATTAACTGCATTTGCTTACTCCCACATTTTGTGCTATTGTTAAGTATTTTATTTCATTTATTTATTTTTAATTTATTTATTTTACTTATTTTTATTTTTGGCTGTGTTGTGTCTTCGTTGCTGTGCACGGGGCTTTCTCTAGTAGCAGCAAGCGGGGGCTACTCTTTGTTGTGGTGCACGGGCCTCTCATTGCGGTGACTTCTCTTCTTGCAGAGCACGGGCTCTAGGGGCACAGGCTTCGGTAGTTGTGGCACGAAGGCTCAGTAGCTGTGGCTCACGGGCTCTAGAGCACAGGCTCAGTAGTTGTGGTGCACGGGCTTGGTTGCTCTGTGGCATGTGGGATCCTCCGGGACCAGAGCTCGAACCCATGTCCCCTGCATTGGCAGGCACATTCTTAACCACTGTGCCACCAGGGAAGCCCATGTATTTTAATATTATGTACATTTAAATTCTATGTAATACTTAAAGCTCCAAAAGGCATTAGCATTATTCTACGAAACAATAATTTTCATTTATATTTATCCCCAAATTTACCCTTTTCAATAATCATTAGTTCTTGTGCCCTTCATTTTCAGATTTCCATCTTGGATCATTTTCTCTCTATCTGAAAAACTCCCTTCGGTATTTATTTTACTCTAAGTTTGCTGACAGCCAGGTCCTTTTATTGTTTTTAAAGTTTTTGTATTGCTTTCATTTTTTAAAAGACGTTTTCACTGAGTACAGTATTATAAGTTGTCAGTTCATTTCTTACACCACTTTAACATTGTCATGTCTTCGTCTAAGTAATCTGTCAATCTTACTATTGTTCCTTTGAAGGCAATGTGTATTTTTTCCAATGGTTCTATTTTTTTTTTTTTTTGCTGTACGTGGGCCTCTCACTGTTGTGGCCTCTCCTGTTGCGGAGCACAGGCTCCAGACGCGCAGGCTCAGCGGCCATGGCTCATGGGCCCAGCCGCTCCGCGGCATGTGGGATCTTCCCGGACTGGGGCACGAACCCGTGTCCCCTGTATCGGCAGGCAGACTCTCAACCACTGCGCCACCAGGGAAGCCCCCCATTTGTTTATTTTTGTTTTTATTTCCATTATTCTGGGAGACAGATTGAAGAAGACATTGCTGAGATTTATGTCAGAGAGTGTTCTGCCTATGTTTTCCTCTAGGAGTTTTTTGTCTGGTCTCACATTTAGGTCTTTAATCCATTTTGAGCTTATTTTTGTGTATGGTGTTAAAGAATGATCTAATTTCATTTTTTTTCTTTTTTTTTGTTGGTCCAGTTTGCCCAACACCATTTGTTGAAGAGACTGTCTTTCCACCATTGTGTAGTCTTGCCTCCTTTGTCATAGATTAATTGACCACAAGTGTGTGGGTTTATCTCTGGGCTTTCTATCCTGTTCCATTGATCTATATTTCTATTTTTGTGCCAGTACCATACTGTTTTGATGACTATAGCTTTGTAGTATAGTCTGAAGTCAGGGATCCTGCTTCCTCCAGCTCTGTTTTTTCTTTCTCAAGATTGTTTTGGCTATTTAGGGTCTTTTGTGTCTCCATACAAATTTTAAGATGTTTTTGTTCTAGTTCTGTGAAAAATGACATTGGTAATTTGATAGGGGTTGCATTGAACCTGTAGATTGCCTTGGGTACTATAGTCATTTTGATGATATTGATTCTTCCAATCCACGAACATGGTATATCTTTCCATATGTTTGTATCTTCTTCAATTTTTTTCATCAGCATCTTATAGTTTTTGGAGTATATGTCTTTTGTCTCCTTAGGTAGGTTTATTCCTAGGTATTTTATTCTTTTTGATGTGGTGGTAAATGGGATTGTTTCTTGAATTTCTCCTTCTGATTTTTCATTGTTAGTGTATAGAAATGTGACAGATTTCTGTGTATTAATTTTGTAAACTGCAACTTTACCAGATTCACTGATGGGCTCTAGTAGTTTTCTGGTAGCATCTTTAGGATCTTCTATGTATAGTATCATGTCATCTGCAAACAGTGACAGTTTAACTTCTTCTTTTCCAATTTGGATTCCTTTTATTTCTTTTTCAGTACTCTGGTTCTGACTCTAGCCTGTAAGTTTCCACTCATCTTTTTTTGTGTTTCTGCCATTGCCATGAGAATAAAGTGTTTTGGCTACATCATTCAATCCTCAGGCACAGGGTGTGAAAGCATAACTTTTTTTAAAGCCACTTCATTGTTGGGATGGTTCCTTATTATCATTATGGCAATAGCCCACGGACACAGCATATTTCACTGTATGGCAAACTCTGCTGGGTGCCTACCTATATAAATTCTTTCATTTATAAATGCTTTGAACAGATATTTCACAAAAGAAGATATATAAATGTCCAATAAGTACATTAAAAGATGTTCAAAATCATTCGTTATCAGGGAAATGCAAACCAAAACCACAATGAGATGCCATTGCATATCCACTAGAATAGCAGATGTTAAAAGACCGACAATATCAAGTGTTGGTGAGGATTTGGAACAACTTGAACTCTCACACATGGCTAGTGGAGTGTAAAATGGTACGACCACTTTGGAAAACTATTTGGCAAATTGTCATAGAGTTAAAAATACATCAATCACATGAGCCAGTAAGTTTACTTCTAGGTATTTACTCAAGGGTTATAAAAACCTATGTTTCCACAAAAGAGTTGTACATGAAAGTTCATAGCAGCTTTATTTATTTATTTTTAATAATATTTATTTATCTGGCTGTGCCGGGTCTTAGTTGCGGCACACGGGATCTTCTAGTGGCAGCATGCAGGTTCTTAGTTGCACCATGTGGGATCTATTTCCCTGACCAGGGATTGAACACGGGCCCCCTGCGTTGGGAGCGCAGAGCCTTAACCACTGGACCACCAGGGAAGTCCCAGTAGCTTTATTTGTAATAGCCAACAATTGGAAATATCCCGATGTACACCACTAGGTGAATGGATAAACAAACGTGGCCTAGTTACAATAGAACACTCCTCGGCAGTAAAAATGAACAAAGTATGGCTACATGCAACAACATGCATGAAGTTAAAAGTATAAGGAGTGAGAGAAGCCAGACACAAAAGAGTCTATACTGTATGATGACATTTATTAAAAATTCTAGAAAATCCATTGGGACTGAAAACAGATCAGTGATTACCTGGGGGCTGGGGAGTGAAAGGAGGGACTAACTGCAGAGGGATGTGAGGATGCCCTTGGGGGTGATGAAATATTCTGTTATCTTGACTGTGGTGTACGCATTTGTCGAAACTTATCCAAGCATGCGCTTTCAATAGGAAGACTTGATCGTACATGTACTATACTTCGATAAAGCAGATTACAAATTCCCTCCTCATCATCACTAGCCGAACCCCAGTTTTGTTCAGAGTGGCAGTATGCTATCCTAGCAGACTATGTGACATAGTCTTGACCTTTGAATTGTAAGTGGAAGTCCTCTACTTGGGGCTTCCAGGGAAGTTCTTTAAAAGAGGGCAAATTCAGGTGGTAAATGTCTTCTGTTGTTCCCCTTTTCCTACCCATAGTAAAGAAATGATATTGGGCATGCCATCCTGAAATCATGAGATGACAAGCACGAGGAACAAAAGTCATACATGAAGAGTGGAAAAACAGAAGGAGCGTAAGACTAAATAAGCGAATTGTGGCACTGCCGTGTCACTAAGAAAAATAAATCCCTTCCTTGTTTCAGCCATTATGTGGCCTTTTTTTTTTTATTAATTACAACCAGATACAATCTCAACAGATACAGACATTCTCTGTTCATGGACTGAGCTTATGATACTAAAGCTCTAACCTGTTTTCCTGACCTTCCTGACCAAGCTGTTTTAGAATCTTAATAGTTCTGGGCAGCCCTGGCTCAGGGACGGAAACACCAGCTTCTTTTCCTGGCTCAGACTCATTGATCAGCATCACGCCTGGTCCCAACTTTTCATACACTTCCCTGAGGTGCTCAGACTCACTTTCCAGAGCTCCCATGCAGTCACTGTGGCTCTGCACGCTGTTCTAAAACTGGCAGACTCTCTTTCCCCTGCCAGTTATTTTTTTCCCACTCAGATGACGATGACTCAGGACTTTCTTCTTTTTCCAAAATGGAAATATTTGCATGTTTTTTTTTTCTTTTCTGAGTATGAAGCTTGACTCTCCTGACATTTTCCACCACTGCTCTTCTGCCTGTGCCCTTTTCATCATAGCACTTGTCTTGGTTTTAATAATATATTATTAGTGTCTGTCTCCCTAACTAGATAGATATTAAGCTTCAGAAGGGCAAGGACCATGCCTGTTTTGTTCACATCTTTATTCCCATTACATGCAGGTGGCTACATGGTACTCCCTGAATGGTAAGTGAACACATGAATGAACAAAACTTCCACGTCATTTACAGGTGGCAAGCAGATCCCTAATTCATTAGCTCAGATTATTGCTCGTGACATGATCATTTTTTGAAAAAGTTACAAAACCGTGAGGACTAGGTCCACTAAAATATATATATCAATACTAGCTAATTTCAAATGAGCCATTACAAGTAGTCAACAATCATTTTTCACCTCAGGTTAATTTTCTGACACATCCCTCTTATAACCTCTTACTTAGGAGATCTTATCTCCTGTTTTGTTGAGTAGATAGTGATCAACTAGTTTGAGCTCTCTCATCTATTTTCTCTGCATTGCAAAGTAATTTATTCTCTAGGGGTACTCTCTGATCTCCACTTTCAACATGGAAGGCATAGCAGTCTCTGTTTCCTCCAGATACTCTGGGATCTTGCTTCCTTAATTGCCCCCTTCTATCTACAGCAACTACAATCTCTTCCATTTATCCCTTTCCCTTCTGTCCTCAGATATTCATTCATTCAACAAATATTTATTAAACACTTACTAAACACTTTGTATTGTTTTTAGGCTCTTTGAATACATCAATGAGTAAATGTTCATGGAATTTATAGAGGAGTGGAGGGAGACAGACAGTAAACACGTATGTAGAGTTTTTAAGATTTAAGGAGAGAAATAAAGCAGGGGAGGAGTTTAGGAAGGGTGGTCCTGAGAGTCTTCACTCGGAAGGTAACAGAGCCTTGAAGGAAGTGAGGGAACAAGTCTCACGAGTATCTGGGTGTTACGGGCTGAATTGTGTCCCCCCTCAAATTCATATGTTCAAGTCCTTACCCCCAGTACCTCCGAATGTAACCTTATTTGGAGAGAAGACTTTCAAAGAGATTAAGTTGAAATGGGGGTGGTAATGAGGGTTATGATTTGGCCCACGTGGAAGCAGGAAAACCAGTGAAAAGTGTTTTTATATAGGAAAGACTGATGTGCTGGGTTAACTATAGCTGATAAAATGAAGATGGAGCATTGTGTTTTGAATTTAGCAAATGGTGGCCACAGCTACATCAGTTTGGTGGAGTTGTGTGCCCCAAAGCCCGACTGTAGTGTGTTTGACAAGGAGAGAAGAGGAATTAAAGACAAAGAGTTCAGAGTTTCGCTGTACTGAGCAACAATGAAATGTGGGAGGTGGAAGGCGAAGTGGGGGGTTTTGCTTCTTTTGCTTTTGGACACAAGAAATTAAGAGCATGTCTGTATGCCGGTATCTTAAAAAAAAAAAAAAAACTTCAGAATTCTGATGGGGTCATAGCCTCCCAGCTATAGCTGCCCAACCAGTCTTCTAATCTTTGGTGCTCTTCTTTCGAAAACACTGCTGAAGAATCCACAGCAGTTGGTTGTTCCTAAACCACAACTCTTATCACTTCACTCAAAAATCTTCACGGTGTCCTTAACTGCATGAAAAGTTCTAAAGCCTTAGCCGAACATTCAAATCTTCTCCAGTTTGGCCTTTTGCGGTTTTAACTCTTTCTTTGCTCTACAGTGAGGTACAAAGCATGGCAGACCAGGATCAGAAGGCTTGGATGAAAGTCATGGTTCTGTAAATAACTAGCTATGTGACTTTAGAAAAATGACGTCAGTGCACCGGGCCAGGGCTCCTTCTCCTTTATAATGAGGAAGGGGCGTGTCGGATAGACTGGATCACGTTGGTCACCGGCATCTCTAACCAGCCGTAATTCTCAACACCGTCGCGGAAAACGCAGGATCGTCTCCCCAACTCACGTTACCCTTTCCACTTTCAGGAACTACACGTTTTGTGCGGTCACTCATTTTTCCTGCTCTTCTTTTGCCTATCCAAAAGAACCAGGTTTTACAGCGGTAACCCCTTGAAGGTCGGCCGCCTCCCCGCCACCAGGGACTAGCCTCCCACTCTTCCTTTCACTTGGGACTTTCCTCTCCACACTCAGAATCCGCCACGTATTAAGTGCCGCTTCCAACCAATCAAGAAGAAGTTATCTCAGACTTTTGAGGGGCATCCGCTTCCACCACTGATCTTCAAGTGTTCTCTAGCGCCTCGCTTTGAGGGGCGAGGCCAACCAGCACAATGGCCAATCTGCTCTGGGGAAAGGTATTCTGGGAACTGCGGAGCTCATCAATCAGGTAAGAAGGTTGCCGGGAGGAGCGTTTCTCATTGGTAACCGCGTCCGGAAGAGGGCCGGGCCTCGGGCTAAGGAAATACAATTTGATTGGCAGGCGTGCTGTTGACAACCAGGGAAAGCCCACCTTCTCCAACAGGACTAGCCTGGGAGCCCAGAGTGGCAGAGGCCGCAGCCAATCAAAGAGCAGATGCGCGGAAAGTTTGCTCAATGGGCGATGTCCGAGGGAGGCTGTCACTCAGGTGGCGGTGGCTGAGGCCGGGCTAAGACGTGGCCTGAGAAACGCGGCTGGACGTCCTGACCGTCGGGGCGGCGGCTGGGGTCCCTAGCACGTCCTCGCCCTTGTCCGGGGCTCCGAGCGGCGGGAGAGGCGGGCGCCGGCGGCTGCACCTCCATGCCCGCGCGCGGGGCGGGCCGCTGATGGAGCGCGCCGCCCGCCCGGGGTCGCTGGCACGGGCGCTGCTGCTGCTGCTCCTGCTGCTGCTGCCACCACCGCTGCAGCTGGGGCTCGTGACGGGGACGGTGGCCGCGCGGCGCGCTTCCGACTTCCCCGCATCGACAGTGGAGGCGGCGTTCGGCCTGGGGGCCGCGGCCGCTCCAACTTCGGCCGTGCGGGTGCAGGCGGCGGGCGCCGTGACTGCGGCGGAGGTGACGGTGGAGGACGCCGAGGCGCTGCCGGCGGCCGCGGGGGAGCAGGAGCCGCGGGAGCCGGAACCGGACGACGAGGCCGATCTTCGGCCGTGCCGCAGGTGAGGGGCGCGGGCAGAGCACCCGGACCGCTGACCCCGGGAGTCTACTTGTTTATGCGCGTGCGCCGCGGAGGATCTGGTGGCCGCGGTCCCCCCTCGGCCACGGCCTCTCGCTGGCGGAGGACTGCTGCTGACCTGGGGGAGAACGCGGGGCCGCCTTGCCAGCCCCTGGACCGGAGACTGGCCTCGCTCCGCTCCCCGGCGCCAGATTCTAGCTCCCAGGCGCAAGCAGCATCCTCCAAGGTACCTGGAGGATGCTCGGAGAATGGAGGTCGAGGTGGGGGAGAAACGTCACTTTCCCTCTTGCATTGCTTTCGAGCTTTACTAGTACCCCAAGGGACTTACAGACCCCATTTTTTTTCTTTCGTGAATAACCTTATGTCTGTGCTGGTGTGACAGCTGTTTGGGGAAAGGACTTCACAAAGAGATTTCAACGTTTCCCTTTAAACATATCCCTGTAGTGCCCACGGACCAGGGTTGAGATCAGTATTTCTGTAATTGAGTTCTGCGGAACACCTGCATCCGAAGCACCTGGGGATGCTGGTTAACTGTACAGTTTTCTAAGTCCGACTCCAGATTTACTGAATTAGACTTTCTCAGGGTAAGAACCTGGAATCTGCAAATTTAACACGCACTCCAGACAATTCTTGAACACACTAAAGTTTAGGAGCTATGGGTGTGTTCTTGAATTTTGGTAGTTCTTTGATATTTATAGGGTTTACTATATAAACATTTAATATAGGGCTGTCTTGGTTGAGTTGCTTCATCTCCTTAAAAACGTTATTTCAAGATACATGTTTTAAAGCACTTTTCAAAGTCAGGACACAAATTTAAGGCATTTTAATGGTAAAATATTTTGCAGATGACTAAGCTTAGCACACCCAGGGGGAAAGTGATTTAATAAATGGAATGATAACAGGAGCATTAGATAAATTAATCCAGAATCTGGATTAGAATGTATTGTAAATTTACAATGTGGTAATTACTAGATTATGACAAATGAGGTTTAATTTTTCAGTTAAATATCAGAACCTTGATATTTTGCCTGGAGACTACCATAACTAGGATACGTACTAAAATTCTAGAAGCACCCCTTGAATGTTTATATGTCGATGTTTTTAAAGTGGCAAACGTCTGGCAAAATTTTCATAGGTTTTGCTAATGAGTTAGCTATCCAGAAAGAGTGTTTTTGTTTCTCTTAAAGAAACTCCTGAAGCACTTGCTCAAAGTAAGTTACATGAAGTAGAGAAACATGTTTCATTTTTCTTAAAATACACATCCACTGCAGCAGGTATTTATTGGCACTTAAGAGGCCCCCAGGATGCCCTGGGGTTACAGAGGTTAGGCAGATAGCCCCTGTCCTCCAAGAGGAAATGCAGTTCAGCAGTGAGGATTAAATAAGGGGACCCGGGCTTCCCTGGTGGCGCAGTGTTTGAGAGTCCGCCTGCCGATGCAGGGGACACGGGTTTGTGCCCCGGTCCGGGAAGATCCCACATGCCGTGGAGCGGCTTGGCCCGTGAGCCATGGCCGCTGAGCCTGCGCGTCTGGAGCCTGTTGCTCTGCAGCGGGAGAGGCCACAGCAGTGAGAGGCCCGCGTACCGCAAAAAAAAAAATAATAATAAATAAATAAGGGGACCCATAATGACTGTACAGGGCAGAAGCCATGCAAATTACGTGCCATCAGTGTCCCAGGGTTTTTGTAGTGTTCAGTGGGTGGGGTACCCAGGTGAGGTAGAAGAGAAGATGAGAAAATGTTGTGGCAGAATGAGTTGTTTCCTGAAAAGTGGGTAGAACTGTGATGGGCAGAGGCTGGACTTGAGGAGACAGCAAGAGGTGCAAAAGCTGGGAAGTATGTTTAGGGAACATTATTTTGTTTGTGTGCATCTCTGTGTGTGTGTGTGTGTGTGTGTGTGTGTGAGACCTGTGCGCACGGGAGAGATACAGACATATGTATGCTGGGCAGCGAGGGATAGAAGATAAGCCTAGAAAAATAGGTTGGGGCACATTGTATGTATACAGCCATATGCTAGTAACATCGTCATCACTTGGGAACATGTTAGAAATCCAGAATCAGGCACCGCCCAGATCCACTGAAAGAGTATCTGCGTTTTAACAAGATCAGTGTCAATTCACATACACACTACAGTTTGAGAAGTCTTGGTGTAGAGTATCTCGAATGCCAGACCTGATTGAAGTTTGTGCTTAAGGAATATTTCTCCAGCAATGCTGTGTACTGAAAACTTGAGGAAAGGATACCAAAAGGAGCGTGTTATAGCGGTGCCGATGAGAGGTGTACTGTCCAGTGGATATAGAACAGAAGGGGTAGATTTGAGAGATCGGAAGCAGAACCTTGGTTCCTGGCAAATGAATTGATTCCTCCTCCCTGGGTACCGCCGTCTGAAGATGGAGAACGCGGTGGCTAAAAGGTGAGAGCACAGGTGGGAAAGTGGAAAGATTTAGGAGAGCAGGGAGGAAAAGGTAAGGGGTTTGGTGTTGGACGTGGTGACTTGGAGGTGCTGGCAGGACATCCAGAGGGAGAGATTAGGTAGGAATAGGAAACAAGCGACTGCAGTTGGAGAGATGTCAGGGCAAATGGTTGAAACTGTGTGAAGAGGAGACTGATGATAAAAATCTCAGGAAATGCCTTATGTTTTAGAGAAGATGAGCCAGCAAAGGAGACAAAGATACAGCTGGCTAGGCTGGAGGCGTAGGGTGAGGACTGAGAAGATGAGGGATTTGGCATGAGCACAGTTATAGGAGTTAAAGAGTCATCCTTTTGGGGAATTCCCTGGTGGTCCAGTGGTTAGGACTCTGCGCTTCCACTGCCCAGGGAACTAAGATCCTCCAAGCCACGCTCTGCAGCAAAAAAAAAAAAAAAAAAAAAAGATTCATCCTTTTTGGCTCCACTTCCTTAGTCCCTCACTGTTAAACCTGATGGGACCTCTGCCTCTGATCTTTATACATTCAGAGGGTGGGAGCCTATACAGACAGGTTGAAAAAGGAAGGAATAGAAGAGGAGGCGAAGGTAGTTGGCAAGCAAGAGGACCACTTCTTTCTCAGAAAGAAGAGTGAAAATAGAGGAATTTTGCCTGCCAGAGAGTAAGTGATCTTTGGCAAACAGAATTGGCTGGGAAGAGATAGGCCAGGGTTTAAGGGTCTTCCTGGTAACTTAAGATAGTGTGGAAAGTTTGAGAAATCTTTTTTTTTTTTTTTTTTGCGGTACGCGGGCCTCTCACTGCTGTGGCCTCTCCCGTTGCGGAGCACAGGCTCCGGACGCGCAGGCTCAGCGGCCATGGCTCACGCGCCCAGCCGCTCCGCGGCATGTGGGATCTTCCCGGACCGGGCCACGAACCCGTGTCCCCTGCATCGGCAGGCGGACTCTTTCACTGCACCACCAGGGAAGCCCGAGAAATCTTGAGTAAGTAGATTGGCAGAATCAACAAGAGATAAGTATGCAGTGTTTGTAAAACTTTTGTTTTTAAGTGCTCTTCAGAAAAAAGTAAAAAAAAGAGAATATCAGTTCTATAATAATAGACCAATATCCTGTTTATTTAAAGAAGGAAGATTAGGGGAACAAATTTGGATTAACCAAGCCTTTATTGCAAACAGCTGTGAAAAACCATGGTCCTTGCAAAACTTTTTAAAAGAGGGAGATGGGGAATGAAGGTCTTTGTTTTTGCATGTTGTCTTTTGATGCCAAGAAGCAGAATGAGTCTCGCTAGTTTATTTTTTTTTATCTTGATGAAATTTTGATTGGTTTCAGTCTAAATGCTTACTCTGCATCTCAAACATGTGAATGAGTGAGTAAACTACTTTTTTCCCCTTTAAAAAGTAGCTAAAATAAACTTGTTTTTCTGGTAGCAGTCTTGTCAGTGCTTGTCCTGTTAAACATTACATTTAGTTGAAATTTAAATGAGATGGTCAGTGCAGAAAATTGGGAAGAAAGTCAAAATCTCACCTCACTGTTTGGTTTTATGCACGCACATTGGCATAAGTTGTGAGTTACCAGTTTTCCGACTTCAGCACAAATAACAAGCTGCAAAGTGTCACTTGGGGTTCTTGTGATGGGATGAGCATCTTCATATTGACATCTGACAGCCCCGTAGTTGTAAAGCACTAGTTTTAACTATGACACTAATTTGTAAAATATGTGTTCCTTTTGCCTCTGAGTTCCCTCTAACAAAAGTATTACTAAATTTGACATTCATCTAATGGTGCTTCTTTAATTAGTGCACCTGTAAACTGAAATTTTTGGATTTAATGAGTTGTAACCTGAAAATACTTTGCAAATGTAAGATGATTTAATTTTATTTATTTATTTATTTATTTATTTTGGGGGGGTACGCGGGCCTCTCACTGCTGTTGCCTCTCCCGTTGCGGAGCACAGGCTCCGGACGCACAGGCTCAGCAGCCATGGCTCACGGGCCCAGCTGCTCCGTGGCATGTGGGATCCTCCCGGACCGGGGCACGAACCCGCGTCCCCCGCATCAGCAGGCGGACTCTCAACCACTGCCCCACCAGGGAAGCCCCTTTATTTATTTTTTATACAGCAGGTTCTTATTAGTTATCTATATTATACATATTAGTGTATATATGTCAGTTCATCCCACCACCCGCCCCCGCCCCCTGCCACTTTCCCCCCCCTTGGTGTCCATACATTTGTTCTCTACATCTGTGTCTCTATTTCTGCCTTGCAAACCAGTTCATCTGTACCATATTTCTAGATTCCACATATATGCGTTAATATATGATATTTGTTTTTCTCTTTCTGACTTACTTCACTCTGTATGACAGTCTGTAGGTGCATCCACGTCTCTACAAATGACCAAGTTTTGTTCCTTTTTATGTCTGAGTAATATTCCATTGTATATATGTACCACATCTTCTTTATCCATTTGTCTGTCGGTGGGCGTAGAGCTTGCTTCCATGACCTGGCTATTGTAAATAGTGCTGCAGTGAACATTGGGGTGCGTGTGTCTTTTTTTTTTTTTTTTTTTTTTGCGGTACGCGGGCCTCTCACTGCTGTGGCCTCTCCCGTTGCGGAGCACAGGCTCTGGATGCGCAGGCTCAGCGGCCCTGGCTCACGGGCCCAGCCGCTCTGCGGCATGTGGGATTTTCCCAGACCGGGCCACAAACCCGTGTCCCCTGCATCGGCAGGCAGACTCTCAACCACTGCGCCACCAGGGAAGCCCTGCATGTGTCTTTTTGAACTATGATTTTCTCAGGGTATATGCCCAGTAGTGAGATTGCTGGGTCATATGGTAATTCTATTTTTAGTTTTTTAAGGAACCTCCATACTGTTCTCCATAGAATTCCCTTTTATTTCTTTCTCCTCTCTGTCCTTTTACAAATTGATCTGATCTGAATCAGTGGTACAGAAATCTGTGGTCTTCCTCAGATCTTCAGATTCATAATCAAGTCTTTTTTTTCCTAAACTAAAATGACTATTGAATAATAGAGTCTTAGGATACACTGTTGAAAGGGAACTCAGTTATCTGCTCACTTTTCTGACCCCAGACTTTTAAATTTGACTACAAATCACACTGAAGAAAGAATTTGTGCATAAGTATCAAGGCAGGCTGTAAGCCAAAATAAACATGCTTTAGGTGAGTAATGGATTAGCCTTCCTGTCTATAATTGTCTTTTTTAAAAAAATTTTTTTTAAATTTTTGGCTGCGTTGGGTCTCCATTGCTGTGCATGGGCTCTTCTCTAGTTGCTGCGAGTGGGGTCTACTCTTCGTTGCGGTGCCGTGGCTTCTCTTGTTGCGGAGCACGGGCTCTAGGTGCACGGGCTTCAGTAGTTGTGGCTTGCGGGCTCTAGAGCGCAGGCTCAGTAGTTGTGGCTCACGGGCTCTAGAGCGCAGGTTCAGTAGTTGTGGCACATGGGCTTAGCTGCTCCGCGGCATGTGGGCTCTTCCCGGACCAGGGATCGAACCCATGTCCCCTGCATTGGTAGGCAGATTCTTAACCACTGCGCCACCAGGGAAGCCCCTATAATTGTCTTTTTAGCTTAACTGACACCTGGACTCTGGATATGATATGTGACAGGATTGAGGAAACGGTTCTGTATTCACACTCCTGGGCGCAGAAGGTGACCTGTCTTTATCAGCTGCTTGAGCTGTGGCTTCCACATGTTCCTTCATTTCCTAAGTACTGCCTGGAAACTCCATCTGCTTTTTTTCCTTTTTTTGTAAGAGAGGAGCTGCCTGTACATTTTTATTACAAAACGTTTTAAAATACAGAAAGGAGAGCTGGTAGGTTTCAGAACTAAATGTGAGAGGGGAGATTAATTTTTAATTTTTTTCACGCTGCTCTGTCACTAACCATTTTATTTAAAAGGTTTCCTAGGATAAAGCAGAAAAAGTGCTTTGAAAAATGTTTTAATCTAACTGGAAAATGATATCTGCCGCTCTCATGTGGTTTATAACATTGAAAACATAGATTGTATTTCTTTAAGGTTTAGGTGATATGTCAAAGTTATATAGTTAGTAAGTTTCGGCACTATGTTTGGATTTGGGGCATGGCTAGTCTTGTGACAGGTTTAAATAAAGGAAGTTTGATTCGAAGATTTACTTAGTAGGTGAGGACTAAGAAGTAAAGTACAATCAGTACGTTTGTTTTTCAACAAGAATCTGTGCTTCCTTGAGTGACAGCATGTATTTTAGGAAGAGGATTCTTGGTTACATCAAAAGAGCAGATTTAACCCAATCACATTTTTAACTTTGTGACTTCTTTTTCCCCACAACAGGAAATGTACAATTTTAAAATAAGCAGTTGTTACTGTAGAAACCATTTAATTGATACAATGTTCTACTGTCACCTGCGTCTGTTTCACCTGGGAAATTTATACAGGCGTTAAGACCCCTTCAAAGTTACTGTATGAAGGAATTCAGCATTTACTTATCAGACTCGGATAAACTTAATTGTAAATAGCCAGGTATTCTGGGTGACAGAAGTCAGAGCAAACAAAATTTTTTTAAAAATTGGGTATTCATTGTGGCCTAAGGTCATTTCTGCTCGGTTAAGGGCAAAATCAAAGCAGTAGCAGGATATGTGGCATCTTGATGAGACTCCTGGGAGGAATAAAAGCTGCACATTATAGTAATATAGGAGTTGCCACTTACGCAGACATATGGCTAACAGAACGATAGAGTTAAAAACCCTGAAGTTTAGGCTTCAGAATTCTGTCCAGAACCTCTTCTTCTGGTGCCTTAGGCAAGTGCATCTTTTCACATCTTTCTTAGCTTCTTTTTTGTTTTTGTTTTATGTGAATAGTAGTATCTGCCCTAGCAAGAGTTATTCATTCAACCAACATTTATTGCATTTGATTAGGGGCTCTGCACTGTTAGGTGCTGAGGGTAGATAAATGGGCCCCTGGGCTGTCCTGGAGTCCCAGGTCTGAGAGGGAGATGCATGTGTTAGAGAATTAGCTGTACTAGAATGGATGAAAAGTGACATAAGAAGAGTTTGAGAGTGAAGCGAATGGAGACGTCAAGTGAGTGAGTCCTTGAAAGTGAAGTGTCAAGGACAGTCTCAGCTGCAGGGATGACGTGAGCAAGGGCTCAGAGTAGTGGTTTCTGAGCCAGGGCTCCTAGACCCCTATGCACCTGCCTATGCGGGATCCATGAGATCGCCCTTATTTTCCAAATAACCTAATGGAAATTGGACATTCACTGAGGAGAAGGCTAATTAAAAAGTCAAGTTTCTCAGTTTTGAATTGGAATTATACCAAACTTAATTAGTAATTTTAGCTACTTCTTTCCAGAAGCCTTGAATATTTTGATTGGTACTTAAATAGTTCCTCTAAAGATGGGGGGAATTCATTAGAAGTGATGTTTTAGGGGCACATGAAATCATTGAAGACATACGACAAAAACCAAATTAACAAGGGAACTTTGTTCAAAAGGTTAGAAACCTAGGTTATGTCAGATTATGTGCTATACCAAGCAGTGTGGCCTTATTCGCTGGGCACAGGGAACTTCGGAAGTTTATCAGATCTCTATTATAGAAACAAAACTGTTGGGAAAAAAACAAAAAAGCGGTCGGGAGAGCAAGGGGGATGAGACCAGGGGCAGAAAGTCTTTTTTTTTTTTAATTAATTAATTTATTATTTTTGGCTGCATTGGGTCTTCATTGCTGCACGCGGGCTTTCTCTAGTTGCGGCGAGCGGGGGCTACTCTTTGTTACGGCGTGCAGGCTTCTCATTGTGGTGGCTTCTCTTGTTGTGGAGCATGGGCTCTAGAGCGCAGGCTTAGTAGTTGTGGCGCACGGGCTTAGTTGCTCTGCGGCACGTGGGATCTTCCCGGACCAGGGATCGAAACCGTGTCCCCTGCATTGGCAGGCGGATTCCCAACCACTGAGACACCAGGGAAGCCTGGCAGAAAGTCTTTCTGAAGATGTTCTAATGAGACA
The DNA here is from genome assembly GCF_937001465.1 of Orcinus orca. Lineage (NCBI taxonomy): Eukaryota > Metazoa > Chordata > Mammalia > Artiodactyla > Delphinidae > Orcinus > Orcinus orca. The sequence goes on from NC_064571.1 coordinate 12,677,410, forward strand.
TGTGAATCTGTTGTAGGACAAGGGCAGTGAGACTGAAGAAGAATGAAAAGATTTAAAGGAAACTATAGAAGTAGAGCCCAGAGTACATGACTGTTGTCTAAATGTAGAGCAAGGGTGGATCTGATTTCTGATTTAGATGTTCAGTGATGGGATGGATGCAGAAAGCTGGGAGAGGGAAGGGAAGTTTTCTGAAGGCTTTGTGGTGATGCCCTGCTGAAAATGCAGAGATAGTGTTCTTATATATACATAAGACATACGCATATTTTATTGTTGGATTTTTTCTTTGTTTTGAAAATGAAAGAAGTTTACTGTTCTTCTCTGTATATACCTCTAGCACAAGTTACGACATATTCAGAAAAAATACAGCTTTTGTATTTGGTTATAAGTAGCTGTCAGATTACACATAGAGTAAGCAGCGGGCTTTGGATAAAGCTGGAACTCCTCAGCCCGCTTGTTAGAGATTGAGAGCTGTCGGGATGGCAGGTGAGGAGGGGCGAGGACTGGGCCAGAATGGGAGGCAGCCAGTGTCCCAGCTGCCACTGCAGGGATGCCTGATGAGGGGATGAACCTGGCCATCGGATGAGGTCATTGCAAACCTTTCTTGAGAGGATCTTTGAAGAATGGGGTTATGGGTGAGAGAACGGTGCTTGCTGTTGAATCATCGAAACAAATGCCTTTGTAAACCGAAGCAATGTGTTAAGTGAGAGAAGTTTCAAAAGGGTTTGCTGACAGAGTTGATCAATAGACCGTCTTCATCCAGGTAATGGATTATTTTTTTTACTCCTAGGCAATAGCGCTTTGAGATAAATCACTCTTTGCCAGACTGACCTTATCCTGAGACTCACCTCAGGTACTTGTTAAGCTATCGTCTCCCAACCCTGTTCTGGGGAGGGGACCTGTGAACCTTTACTGGTTGTTTCTTTTTTGTTTTTTTTTTTGCGGTGTGCGGGCCTCTCACTGTTGTGGCCTCTCCCGTTGCGGAGCACAGGCTCCGGACGCGCAGGCTCAGCGGCCATGGCTCACGCGCCCAGCCGCTCCGCGGCATGTGGGATCTTCCCAGACCGGGGCAGGAACCCGCGTCCCCTGCATCGGCAGGCGGACTCTCAACCACTGCGCCACCAGGGAAGCCCTACCTTTACTGGTTTTTAACAAGCACTCCAGATTATTTTGATAATCAGGCAAATTTGAGTTATGCTGAGCTGAGTGAAATAGTCCTGTTTTACCCATGAAAAAGCAATTCGAATGGAGCCGTGAGCAGAACAAGAGCAGAGCCATGGGGCTGGGCACACAGGGCTGACTTCAAAGCTCTGATTCTTTCCACAGGAAATGCTGCTTCTGCAGTTCCTTTGATCTTTAAATAAGTTAAGAGTTTTTCATCTTGCTCATAGAAACCTCCAAATAGGGCGAGTGGATCGTGGGGAGATAAAGGGCCTTAGATTCTCCCTTATTTTTGGTGGGGGGCGGTGGCAGGCTCATTATTCAGCTCTCACTGATGTTTGTTCTAAATGCCATATCTTATTGCCACCTCTGACTGTCCTGCATACACCCGGAGGACTTTGTTTTTCAGCAGAGCCTGTCTCCTGGTTGCTTCTCTCTCCAAGAATGTGATAAGGTCTGACAGTCTAAATCGTTACATATCTCCTTGGCCGAGTGGTGCTGCCCAGTTCCAGCCATGGCAGAGGGAGAAACTCCCTTCCAGGGACGTGCTTGGGACAGAACCCATAACTTGTAGCAGAGGAGAATGAAGAATTTTTTTTTTTGATACCTGACAGGGTTGTTATGGGAGTTTCTGTTATTCCCATTAAGAGAGGTGAAAAGAATTACGGATGCGCCATTCAAATCAAAGAATCAGATTATACTAAATATCAATAGCAGTTAAGAGGGTGATGTACTTAATTGTTCCTGCCCACGTGTTTGTCTTTCTTTCAGTTATTGCTAGAATTCACACATATTCTCTAAATATAGTAGTTCATCATCTGAAAATTTCTTGTTTATTTTAAAAAGCAGAATCTTTGACTCAGTTCAACGCACCTCACATTACAGGTTTTCAGTGATAGTTAGATATTAAACTCCAAATTACTTATTAAAATGTGTTTTATATATACATAAGACATATGCATACTTTATTGTTGGGTTTTTCTTTGTTTTGAAAATGGAAGTTAAAATTTTACCATTTTTCTCTGTATAAACCTCTAGCACAAATAACTACACATTCAGAAAAAGTGTAGCTTTTTCGTTGTTGTTAACAGTGGAATGCCTAGCATGATTAAATGAACAACATTGGTTCTGAATTTTAAAGAAATAGCGTCTGAAGTGTTCCAGTGGTCTCCTTAATTCTTCATGGGTTACACTGCGTATACTAAGTTTTGTCTCAATTAGAGGGTTTTTCATTCTACCATTTATTTATGGTTAATGATTATTGAACAGAAAAATTGGATCTTTCTGCAGTAGGACTAGGAAAGAGTTGACTTGGCTCTGAATCCTTGATCTCTAACTGGATTAGAGTCTATTGCTTTTATTTGTAAATTGACACATCTAAGGTATGAGGTTTTTCTTTGGAAATTTTATTGAAGTGTAGTTGATATACAATGCTATATTAATTTCTTCTGTATACCAAAATGACTCAGATGTGTGTGTGTACATATATATATGTATATGTACACACACACACGTATATATTCTTTTCATATTCTTTTCCATTCTGGCTTGTCAGGTATGAATTTTTTTATACCTTCATCATAACATAATTTTTTGGCTCATATTCTCCTCATCCAACTCCCAGTAGATCTCTTGAGAATGCAGGGTAATGCATGGGGAAAGGAGTTGGATTGTTACTTTTCTTTTGTTGTGTTATTGAAAATTACTAGTTTGTAGTGTGGCAAAAAATCTTTATTTTCACAGTTGAGACTGAGTTACCATTTGAAAAATTCAAAGTGAGAATTAGTGTATAGTTGGGGAACTAAATTAACACTTTTATTCACTTGATAAGTGTATTCATTTGCTAAACAATTAAGTTCTTTGAAAGGTTTCACATGAGTGTACTTGAACTGGTTTGTCTTAATCGACTTGTAGCTTTACTTTGAATTTGTATGTATTGTATATGAAGTAGGATAGATAAAAGTTACATTTTATAAGCTGAACCAGGAACATAACTATATGTGCTTGGAATTTGCATGGTCTTTCAGAAGCAGACCGGTATACCTAACAAATTCCTAGAACAATTATTCAACAAACCCTTTCATTCCACAAATATTTATTGAGAGCTTGTCGTGTATCTGGGGTATATGTTGCAGGATGCAAAGGAACAGTAGCTGCAAAGTCCCTGAGGAAAAATCATGCATGATGTGTTTGAGGAATTGGGGGTATCAGTCTGGGGATATTGATTTTGGATACGTGCACTTTGAGAAGCCTGTAGGACAATCTGAATCTGGCAGGCAGTGGGACTTCCCTGGTGGCACAGTGGTTAAGAATCTGCCTGTCAATGCAGGGGACATGGGTTCAAGCCCTGGTCCGTGAAGATCCCACATGCCGTGGAGCAGCTAAGCCCATGCGCCACAACTACTGAGCCCACGTGCCACAACTACTGAAGCCCGTGCGCCTAGAGCCCGTGCTCCACAACAAGAGAAGCCACCGCAATGAGAAGCCTGCACACTGCAACGAAGAGTAGCCCCGCTCGTCACAAATAGAGAAAGCCCACGTGCAGCAACGAAGACCCAACAGAGCCAGAAATAAATAAATAAAATAAATAAATTTATTAGAAAAAAAAATCTGGCAGGCAGTTACATATGTATGCCCAGAGTTCAGGGAAGGGGCCTGGAACCAGAGATAGAAATTTGGAAGTTGCCTGTATATAGATGATATTTTCATCTATGAGACCACCAAAGAAAAGTACATGTAGGTAGAGAATATTTTCAGAGATAGGAGAGGTGAGGAGGGACCAGGAAATGAAACTGAGACAAGGAAGCATAGAACTAAGAACAATCAGGAGAAGATGGTGCCCTGGAAGCCGCATGAAGAGTGGTTGATAGAGGATAAACAACAAGGTCCTACTGTAGAGCACAGGGAACTATATTCAATATCCTGTAATAAACCATATTGGAAAAGAATATGAAAAAGAACATACACAGACACACACATATGTATAACTGAATCACTTTGGTGTACGCTAGAGACTAACACAACACTGTAAATCAACTGTACTTAAATTAAAAAAAAAAAAAAACTTAAGGGCTTCCCTGGTGGTGCAGTGGTTGACAGTCTGCCTGCCGATGCAGGGGACGCGGGTTCGTGCCCCAGTCCGGGAAGATCCCACATGCCGCGGAGCGGCTGGGCCCGTGGGCCATGGCCGCTGAGCCTGCTCCGCAACGGGAGAGGCCACAACAGTGAGAGGCCCGCGTACCGCAAAAAAACAAACAAACAAACAAAACAAAACAAAACTTAAAAAACATCAATAAAATAGAAAAAAAAGAGTAGTTGATGGAGAGCAGGAGAAGTAGCTGATCACATGTCACTGGATGGTCAAGTGAATGGGATTTGTCAGTGTGAAGGTCAGTGGTGAGTATCACAGGAGCCTGTCCGTGAAGGGGTGGAGGGAAGAACTTGACTAGAAATAGTTCAGCACAGAAAGGGGGAGAGGATTTGGAGACCCAGACTACATAACAACTCTTTCAAGGAGTTTTGTTCCAAAGGGGGCCGAGAAATGGATTGGAAGCTGGAGCGGGGAGAATGGATCATTATATTTAATCTGGTTTGGTTTTTAAGTTGGGGGATATAATGGCAGGTTTGAAGGCTGAGAGGAATGCTGTGGTGGAGGGGGAATAACTGATGGGAGAGCAAGAGGAGAGGTTTTTGAGGAGTGAGTCCCTATGTATGCACAGGGAGATACCTACTGCCTAAGGGGAGTGTTGGTAGTGGATGGAGTCCTGGACAATTCACCTGCAGTAAGAGGGGAGGTAGATTTCATGGGTCCGGGTGCTGTTACATGGAGAGATGGGATGGTGGGATCTCTTTTGATTATTTCTGTTTTCCTTAGTAAACACCTATCTAGGAAGCATAGTCCCTGAGATGCACGAGCTTGGAAGAGCTAGGGTAGGAAGTTTGAGGGCAAAGGCAAAATGAAATAGTTGACCTGGGACAGTGGGAGAGTGGATAGACTAGGGAAACGTGTCATGATTGTGGAGCATCATTTGAGCCCTTTAGATGATGATAGTCATGAGTAGAGTGACACCAGTCAGCATGGTTATATTTTTCTTCAACCGCACAGATGCAAGATTGAGCGAAGGCAGAAAGTTTCATTGAACCAGGGTTGGAGTTCTGCTAGTTCAGTGTGAGATGTAAGAGAGCGGGTAGGGAGTTGAGGGCGTGAGCAAGGAAGTGCTTAAAATGAAGGACTATGGGAACTTCCCTGGTGGTCCAGCGGTTAACGCTCCGGGTTTCCACTGCAGGGGGCACGAGTTCGATCCCTGGTCGGGGAACTAAGATCCCGCATGCTGCACGGTGCAACCAAAAAGTAAAAAAAAAAAAAAGGAGTACTATGGAATTTAAACTGGATAAGAAAGAAGTGAAGGCATAATGGTAGTCAAGTTCAGGGGAACAGCGGGAGGATCAGTGGCTGATAGGGTTCTGGTGGGGTCAGAGGTTTTTTGGAGTCAAGGAAGTAGAGGAGGTGAGCTGGAAAAGAGGGGTTGGTGACTAGGGTTGGAATGCTTGAAATTTCAGTGGGACAGGGAAGTTGTGGTTGGTAATGACGAGGGCTTAGGGACTGAGGTGAGATAGACAGATAATGAAAACCCACAGAACATGTTAATAGTGACAGTGAACCAGGCGCCAAAAACCTCAGGGGATGGGGCTAGTGACCCAAGGGTCAGTAGACAATTATTAGGAGGAGTAATGGATGGAATGACCTGAACCTGAGGATTTTTAGAGCAGAGAGAAAGTAAATAGTTCAGAAATGGTAGCGAGGCGCAAGGAGCGTGCCTACACCATCACTGGGCCTGGTAAGGGTTATGGAGAAGAAAATTCTCATAGCTTCTGAAGCAGTGTGCTCAGGGAGAGCCAGGTTTCTGTCAGAGCAAGGAGGTAAGTGAACATTCAGGGGACGCTGTTTCAGGGCGAAGGCTTTAGGAGGTGGGGAAATGGAAGAGGACAGAGCAGGGCATGTCGAATTCCATGTGGGAATTAGAGTGTGGGAAGGAGGGGTGACCTCGGAGACTGGGGCTTTTCATGAGTGGAACAAACCCATAAAGGGCATAGTGCAGTTGTCTTGGAGGGCTCAAGACAGAGAGTGGCGGAAAGGCTACAAGTGTCGTGAGGAGGTGCTCACCCCCTTACAGATAGAGGCCTGGGGAGAGACTGCTTCCTTCTGAGTGTATGTCTTCGATATCTTTTTAACTCTGTCCTATTATTTTTTAAATTTACAGATCCTTAGTGATTATCAGCACTTTAGACGGCCGAATTGCTGCCCTGGATCCTGAGAACCATGGTCAAAAGCAGTGGGATTTGGACGTGGGATCCGGTTCCTTGGTGTCGTCCAGCCTTAGCAAACCGGAGGTGAGAATTTTCTGTTATATGTTGACCGGAAAACTTAGTTAAAATCATCAATTGCTGCTATTAATAGTAGGTATTTGCTTAGAGAGCTGTGGCTCAGGGTCCGATTGCCTAAGTGTAGGGCATGTCTGTCTCTGACAAGCTATGTCCCCTTGGGGCATTTACTTAGCTTTTCTATTCCTCAGTTTCCCTCCTGTAAAATGAGGTGGGTAATGTCACCTACTTCTTAGCATTGTTTTGGGCATGGAATGAGTTAATTTTATAAATGAGTAATTGAGGATACTATCTGCTATATCAGTAAATCTCATTATCTGAGCTCTAACATGATCATAATTTCTTCTTCTTCCTATTATCATCATCATCACAGGGTCCCTAGACATCATAAAACAAATATAAATAACTGTGTTTTAATAGTTAGGAATGCATGCTGCAAAATCCCATAAATTATTCACTACATTTTTCCCTCAATTGTACATCCTAATTGTAGACATAATTCATCTGAAGTTTTCTTGGCGTGTAATTTTAGACAAAATGGATTATTTGCAAAAAAAGAGACCTTGCTTCCAAAACTACTCTGGCATATGACTCCAAAACTTGGACAGGTGACTTAGCCCCTCAGAGCTTTAGTGTCACCATCAGTAAAGTAAGGACACTGCCCACCTTGATGAGGGGCAGGTTGGGGGCTGTGTTTATTTATTTATTTTAAATTAATTAATTAATTTATTTTTGGCTGTGTTGGGTCTTTGTTGCTGCGCACAGGCTTTCTCCAGTTGCAGCGAGCGGGGACCACTCTTCGCTGCAGTGCACAGGCTTCTCATTGCAGTGGCCTCTCTTTGTTGTGGAGCACGGGCTCTAGGCACGCGGGCTCCAGAGCGCAGGCTCAGTATTTGTGGCGCACGGGCTTAGCTGCTCTGCGGCCTGTGGGATCTTCCCAGACCAGGGCTCGAAGCCGCGTCCCCTGCATTGGCAGGCGGATTCTTAACCACTGCGCCACCAGGGAAGTCCGGGGCTGTGTTTAAATGAGGGAAGTCTAGACTCCCCTCATTTAAGCACAGCCCCCAACCTGACCTTTTGTCTAGACTCTAATAGATTAAATCTCTCTCCTTTTCTGGAGCTTTACCCTCTTGTTTAAATCATTTAAAATAAGTCCCTCTTTTGAGTTACGACTGCTGACGTGGAAGCAGTCACCTGTTTTCCAGAATACCCTCAGCCTTCTACCGTGTCTCTATGGGATACTCCCTAGGGTACTCTTTTTTTTTTCCCTTTCATCATCAATCTTTCCCTTTCAAAAAGCTTCTTAGCTGGTATCAAGTTTGGAAAAGACAGAACCTAACACGAGGGGCTTGAGAATGACCTGATGAGTGGTGAAGAAATTTTCTGATGGGAAAACTGCTCCCAGTGACCCCGCTGCTCTCTAGAAAATCCAGCCTGGATTCCTTTCTGGGGCACCCGGGCAGGTACTTAGGGCGGTGGCACTGCCTAGCCTCCACACTCGCTGTGTGCTAAGCCTTGACTAGACTTTCAGAGTGCCTGTTGCTTACCGGACAGTATACCGGAAACATCTGTTGAGAATTGTGAACTTGTGAATTATTAATATAAATAACACTTTGATTGTAAATTGCCTTCAAAAGTTTGAATTGGATGTCATAGTCAAATGAATTACTACTCAGACCTGAATATTCATTTATTTATGTCCTCCTGAGGTTATGCTTGGGTATGCACATTGTGCTTTATTTTCAAACTAGACATGAAAGGTGATGAGCAAAATCAGAAGATTGTAAGCTGTTTACATCTGAGGTAATATTATAGTGTGTTGTAGTGGTGCAAAGCATGTGTGTTTCTATAAACTAAAGTATGCACACTCACAAAAACATACACTGCATGATATGACAAGTAGTCGTAATAACCTGAGTGCCATTGAGCGTGTTTAAATTATAAGCAGCTAGTCGAGCTTGAAGATTTTCTTACAATAGCAATTACATTAGCTGTTTTTTAAACTACAGTTGAATATTCTCACCATCCCCAGTCCTTACCATTTTCTGTGGTTTGTTAGGTCTCTCTTGTTTTAAGTATCCTTCTTCCCACTCACCCCCAACCCTTGATCCTTTGGGTAGAATGCTTTGAAATGTTGAATTGCAAGCATATTTTAAAAGTTTGTGTCACCTTTACACAATAAATGCAAAGCTCACTGACCGCTTTCCATTTCAGGGAAAGAATTCTGAGACCTCTTTGCATTATCTAGGTTTTAATTTCCTACTTTACACACAAAAAAATTGACTAGATCACTACTGCCCTAAGTTCTTGGGACCATTTCTTGAGACTGTGTGTTTACTGTGTAGATATGCTAATGACAGCATTGTTCCCAGAGCTATAATATACACACAATGTACTTTACACACCGTGTAATCCTCACAGCCATCCTCCTGAGGTTGATATGCTGGTGTCATTTTACAGAAGAGGAATACGAAGCTCAGAGAAGTTATTTGCTTGAAGTCACAGACCGACTACATGGTAGAGCTGGGATTAAACCAGGCTTGCCTGACTGTACTCCACTCCACCTGCTCTGGAGCTCTTTCTACATCTTGTATGTTCCTCCCCTTTACAACTCAGGCTGTTCATCCAGTGCAGTGGATCTCAAACTTTATGGTTTCAGGACCCTTTACATTCTTAAAAATTACGAAGAGATCCAAAGAGCTTTCTTCCCCATGGGTTATATCTATCTAAACTTAAGCCATATTAAAAATTAAAACAGGGCTTCCCTGGTGGCGCAGTGGTTGAGAGTCCGCCTGCCAATGCAGGGGACACGGGTTCGGGCCCCGGTCCGGGAAGATCCCACATGCCGTGGAGCGGCTGGGCCCGTGAGCCATGGCCGCTGAGCCTGTGCGTCCGGAGCCTGTGCTCTGCAACGGGAGAGGCCACAACAGTGAGAGGCCCGCGTACTGCAAAAAAAAAAAAAAAAAAGAACCCCATTGCATTGCACATAGGATAAATAATATATTTTTATGAAGAACAAGTGGGGACTTCCTTGGCGGTCCAGTGGTTAAGAATTCACCTTCCAGTGCAGGGAGTGTGGGTTCGATCTCTGGTCAGGGAGCTAAGATCCCACATGCCTTGGGGCCAGAAAACCAGAACAGAAGCAATATTGTAACAAATTCAATGAAGACTTTAAAAATGGTCCACATCAAAAAATCTTTAGAAAGAAAAAGTGTATTTCCCCAAAAAATAATTCAATGAGAAAAGTGGCATTGTTTTATATTTTTGCAAATCTCTTTAATTTCCAGTTTAATAGAAGACAACTTGATTTTCCTATATGCTTCTGCGTTCGATATGTTGTTTTGGTTGAACTGTATGAAGAATAAAATCCGTATGTAGGGGGAGAAAGGGAGTATTTTAGTAGCCTTTTCAGTTGATTGTGATCATTCTTTTTTGGTTCTACATGAGAACAAGTGGAAGTTTCTGAAAGGTTAGTTGCACCGCGGAATCTGAAACCATATCAATGAACTGTTGTACTCTGTACCAGTAACATCCATTGGTCTGTCTTGCCTTTTACTCGTGCATGATTTTCTAACATCATTTGGAAAATATTGATTCACTGAGTTACACAGATCTTCCAAATGTTGACATATTTCCTTATAGAATATTTTGTAAACTCAAATTTTTTACTGTCACCACTGATCTCATCAGAAAAGTCTTCCAGTACTGGGAAGCTGTCAAGCTCACATGGGTAGATACAGCTATTCCAAAATTCTAATTTTTGCTTGAAAACTTGTATTTTATCATTAACACAGTCAGTTGTTTTCCTTGAAGTGAGAGGTTCACTTTATTTTCGAGAAAACGTCTGCCAAATACCCAAGTCTCGTCACTGTAGCTTTTCTCTCAATTTTTCAAGTGCAAATGGAGCTTTGTGAGCAATGCCACTAGTTTCAGCTCAAAACTCAGTCACGCAAGTGCTTTTCCTCAAAACATGCTTCAGTTTTTGGCAGAAGTCCTTAATGCACACCTCCTGGTTAGTCGGGCAGAATAGTAAAAATATATGTACTCAGGTCACAGTTTAACTTTTATTGTTTCATCAGAACATTCTCGAGTGAAACTTTTTTCTTCTTTTTTTTTTGCTGCGAGTGTGTGACAGTGAAGATGTGAGGACTATGAGTCTGTTACCTTATTCATGCTTTAGTCACCGTTGCTTTTATACCATCAATGCAAATAGCACCCCAGGGAAAGGCAAATAGCACCTTCTTATGAAAACCATTTGACCCTCTGCACCTCAAACAGAATCCACAGACCGCATTTTGAGAACGACTGATCTAGTATATAATAGAAATATCACCATTATGAGAGTATTCGTAAGGTTATAAACATTAACAAGGAGAGAGGACTGTATTTCGAGCTTGGGTCACCTGTTATTCAGCAAGGTGTGTATCGCTCAGTATCTAGAAGTTATATTCAGAAGCTGGACAAAACACCACCAAAAGAGGAACAAAAACTGCTATTTGAAATGCCCCGGATTGGATGCAGTACCCTTCTAAATGCATCTGATAGACAATTTTATGATGGTCCCTAACTTTTTGGGAGAAATAGTTAATTTTCTCTGTCTGAAGCTCAGCGTTTGCGAGGACAGGTAGTGTGCAGAGGAGAGCTGGGTACAGCAGGCAGGAACTGGTGGGGAGATGTAGCAGGAACCACCCAGGTGACAATTGGAGGCTCCGTTTGGAGACTCCTCTATTAGAATGTCAGTTTCTCCACCCTTTCATCAAGAGTGGTACAAGGATGAAACCAATTAAACTCAGAAGGCCAGGGAAGATGTATTCTCTGTGCATTGATTCTTAAAGTGACTTATCTAATGAGAAGCTGAAGGCTAAAGGATTTGATAGACTGTATAATAATTTTTAAGTTATTAATGATAGAGGAATTGGTTATGGATCACACGTACTTTTGCTAGAATAATAAAGTAAGAGCATCACAGGAACCTTGTAGGCCGTGGGGTGTGGAGGAGGCACTGGGATTCAGAGGCTGCAGTTCTAGTATTGATGCTGCTGTTAACTGGCTCTGTGACCCGGCTCATTATTTCAGTAGAGCTTTAATTTCCTTCTCTGTAAAATTATGGATTGGACTACATTTCTTCTTGTTGTTTTTTAAGATTTTTTGGCTGTGCTGTGCAGCATGTGGGATCTTAGTTCCTTGACCAGGGATCGAACCCACGCCCCCTACAGCGGAAGCACGGAGTTTTAATCACTGACCACCAGGGACTAAATTTCTAAAGATTGTCCTAACTTCAGGACTCAGGTACCATCAAACACATGACACACCCATATAAATTATCTAGAGGAATTTTTTAACTTCCCCTTTTACTACATTTAAGGATTCTTTTAAAAATGGCACAAAACCATTACCGTTAGGTACATATCTCATTGCCTGTCAGCCTGCTTTCACGATGTCCTTAACCTTTTCTGATCCAAAAGCATATAAAATAGTTTATTATTTTGCTTTAGTCATGTTTTGATTATGTTAAGGAAAAAAATAAGTTCCCAAAGGATAAGAGAGATTGACAGTTGCATTATGCATTGTATGCTGCCGGAAGGTTGAGGCGCCATGGGACACAGACCTGACTTGCCCCTCTTTCCTCTTGACTAGGTATTTATAAGCTTCCTCAAAACAATACTGAACAAACCGAGCTAAAACTGTGTGTGTGTGTGTGTGTGTGTTAGAATAAATGATGAACCTAAGGTTTACTCTGCTACCTTTAACATGTGCCCCTAGGTTCTACATCTAATACTTTTGATCATAGCTAAGAATTTTGTTTTTAATTTTCAGAAGGACCACCTGAGTAGAATCTGATTTGCTTTCCACTGTTAATTTATATGCAGATTCAGCCTTGAAAAAGCACTAAGGAGATTTGGCAGCGGTTCCTCATTGATTGTCTTAAAATTCTGTCTTGTGACATATCAGCATAGTTTTTCTTTGGGGTCTCTGGGTGGCATTTGTTTGTTTGTTTGTTTTGTTTTTGCGGTACGCGGGCCTCTCACCGTTGTGGCCTCTCCCGTTGCGGAGCACAGGCTCCGGACGCGCAGGCCCAGCGGCCATGGCTCACAGGCGCAGCCGCTCCACGGCATGTGGGATCTTCCCGGACCAGGGCACGAACCCGTGTCCCCTGCATCGGCAGGCGGACCCTCAACCACTGCGCCACCAGGGAAGCCCTCTGGGTGGCATTTGGATCACAGTTCACCAAATCTAAGTAGACATAATATCCTTGAACTGTCTACTTGTCTGTGTTTTGGAACACATTTATAAATACAAAGACCTTCTTCCTTATCTGTATTTAGAATGCATATTATAATTGTGTATATATAACTAGTCTGTCCTTAGACAATACCTTTACCTTTACCTTATTTAGAGATACCATATTTGTTTTTTGTTTCAGTTTTCTGTTAAAATGTCCTTTTTTTTTTTTCCTCTTAAAAAGAACAAACAACTCTCTTACAAGTCTATAGTTAGAGTTTGGGGTTTGGTTTTGTTTTATTTTAGGCATGTTTCTCCCCAAGGGACATACCGCCTTTCTGTTTCAGACAGGTGCAGAAACAGACAGCTATGATGCTGAAGCTTTCCAGCCTGTGCACTGCAGAGTCAGACTGCAGTCATGAAGAAGGGCCTTCACAGGTTGGGGGGGTCTTTTGAAAAGAGCACATTTTTAATGGCTACCTGATTTGTTCACCGAGGGTCCATCAGTAGACCGTTTTGAGTATTGCTTTATTAAAAGAGGATCTGTAATCTGTTTTAAAGATCGTCTGTACTGAAACATGTCTGGTCATCTGGCAGTCTTTCATCTGTACATAAACTAGCACAATTTGAGCCTCAGATGAGCACCCTCTCAGATGGTGGTTTATTTGGAAAAGGCACTGTCAATCACGGAGCAAGCCAATATTTAAATAATTGCTTAGGTTAATTGCTTTTCTTTTAATGATAGAAATGAAACAGTTTTTTGATTTAATTTTGTTTTATTAATCCCTTAGCATGGCTGAAAACAGTGCTGTGAACTAAATCGATTTATTCCAGCACACATGTTGCCAAGTGAGACATTGATTTGACTCTGTTTTGTAGGAAATTGACTTCTTGTGCACATTATTTATCTCCTTTATGAATGAATAATAATAGAAGTGAAGGCAAAGATAGGTACTTAAATCTGTATTTTTCACCGTGAATGCAAAAAGTACACTTCAAAAATTAACCTGGTTGTTTTCCTGGAGGTATTTTGTTTTGTAGGTTGACTATAGGTTAAGGAAAGAAAGAATGAAATAATAACTATCTACTTGGTATCTTACTGCTCTTGGTCAATAATTCACAATCTTTGATTATCATAAATACCAACTCACTTCAGGATTTCTTTTTTCTTCTGCATTTTCTTTCTTTTTTTTTTTTAACATACATTTCCTTTTAAGCATGTCACATGGGATGCCTTCTTCGACTAATATCCAGATCTACTGAAAGATCTCATAATCCCTCACGTTTAGATCACGTAACTAGTTGTAAACCATGATGCCTCCTCATTAGTCTTTGAGGTATGATTCCTGGGAACACTTTACTTTGAGCAGATAAGCTTCCTTTACTTTCCCCATCATGGTAATTTCAATGTTTTCCTTGAAATCTAGGGAAATGTTTAAAAAATTGTTTCCTCAACACAACAATGTTGGAACATCTTTTTTTTTTTCTCATAAAGTTACAAATAGTCAATTTTGTCAACTAGTAGTCTGGTCAGTTGTTCATTTTACTTTAAGAGTTACCATTTTGTGTTCGATATATAGTGCAACATTTTTGAAGAATTAAAATATACAAAAATATGCCTGTTAACTTCTCTTTAATATTGTTTATCTTTTTGGCCAATAAAGTACTTTATGAACCTTCAGAACTTCTATATTCAAAGGAGAATTTTAGGGCTGATAAGAAATTTCTGGTGAGTCAAAGACTGGTCACAGTTTGATGTATTTAATTCTTATATCAAACTCATCTTTATATAGTTTTAAGACTTTGTTTTTAGATGGGTGTTGTGAATTCAGGATTGGGAAAGAGATACAGTTGGCTCTTGGACAGCTTTGGGGATAGGGGTGCCAACCCTTCATGCAGTGGAAGATCCTACATAACTTCTCCGTGGGCCTCTGTATCCACGGTTCCATGTTCGCAAATTCAACCGTGGATCGTGGAGCACTGGAGTATGTACTTAGTGACAAAAATTCACTTGTAAGTGGATTCATGCAGTGCAAACGCACATTCAAGGGCCAACTGTTACTGACATGGCATAATTAAGCTTTCTGCTCTCTCCTTGAATTTACTTTTGGAGCGACTGTTTGAATTCTAAAAGCTTTTTTGCAATATGTGAAATTTAGTGTTAACGAACCATAGTCATTTCTGAAGTTTCCTTGTTGAGGATAAAAGAAGGCTCATGATGAATTTATAGATAGTCAGATTAAGAGTTTGTATTTTCGTTGTTAACTTTTTTCTTTAACAAGTATATGTATATATGCACTCACACACGAATTACCTTAGAGGTTCAAAATAGCAGCCCTGGATCATTACATCTACTTGACAAGTATTGCTTGAGTAGCACTTTATAGTTTGCAAAGTGACATCAAATCCATTCTTATTTATTCCTTAACATAGCCTTATAAAATACTCTTATTAACCCCCATTTTCCAGATGAGAAAATTGGGGCTCAAAATGGTTCAGAGGTTTGTCTGATGGAGTAAAACGGAGACTCAACCCTAGATCCTTGTGCTTATTTCTTGCCCCCTTTCCAATATTTCATGCCTTTTGAAATGCCTCAATACTTACCAATGTGTTTGCATTTTCTGCTCTTATCATTATAATTCTTAATGTGCTTTATCAGGAATAATCACTCAAAGACCTCATATAGAGAGCAGACTTTAGCATGGCGCTCAGCACATTGTGAGCACTTAACTGCTTCTTAACCCTAGTGAGAGACTCAAAGGTACTTGAACTTACCACATCCAAAACTGAACTGGTGTTTAAGGGGACAGGGGATCCTGCAGGGCTGTGCGCTGGGGTACAACCATGCCCAGGACAGATGAGATCCTTGCCATCATGGAACTTACATGACACTCTGTGGAGCCGGATATGAAATGATTATAATGTCAGTATCATAATTGAGTTGTGGTAACTGTTACAAGGACAGGTAGAACTAAGAGAGACTTAGCAAGGATACCTGACCTCCCAGCTGGGAAGTCAGAGAAGTCAGAGAAGGCTTCTCAGAAGAAATTATGTTTACGACTGAGATCCTATGAGGAGAAAGAGCTGCAAGAAATGGGTAGAGAGGCTGGGAAGGACTGCTCTGGGAGAGGGAACGGCTGGCATCAAGGCCTTGCAGCAGGAATGATCAATCTGGGAGAAAGCAGGTGAATCCCTAAAATCCTTCTAGAATCAGTCTCTCCTGTAGTCTACTGACTACTGACCACTTACATAGTCAGTCTCTACTGACTGTAGAGAATGGACTGGAAGAGGAAGAAGAGCAGAAGTGGGAAGACTAGTTAAGAGACCAGGTCTAGTACAGATGGGGATGATAAGGTGACCGGGGAAGTGAGGGAAGTGAAGTGATGGATTGAAGAGAAGTTTAAGGAGGGACGTCTTTATGAAATGAAAAGACCAAAGGAGAAATTAGTAGTAAATTAAGAACAGGTGGGGGAATTCTCTGGCAGTCCAGTCGTTAGGACTCCATGCTTTCACTGCCGAGGGCCCCGGGTTCAATCCCTGGTCAGGCAGCTAAGATCCCACAAGCCGCTGGTGCGGCCAAAAATATATAAATAAATAAAAATAAAAGTGTCCTCCGAGACTGCTCCCCGGCCCCTTTAAAAAAAAGAAAAAAGAAAAGGAACAGGTATAGAGAGGGAGAAAATAAATTTGTTTACATGCGTTGAGTGCCGAGTGACCTTGACCTTGAGTGACCTTAACAGAGATGTTCAGAAAGCCTGTGCATATGTGGGTCTGGTGCTCTCAGAGGAAAAGTCTGGGCTGAAGAGAAAAGTTAGAAGTGTTCATGTCCTGGGAGCTGAGAGGAGCAATCACCTGGAAGGAGAGTAGGGCGAGAAGATGACCTCCAGCCAAATTTTCAGAGTCCCTAACATTTAAAAAAAATTTTTTTAGAAGGATATTTATCTATCTGTCTATTCATTTATTTATGGCTGCGTTGGTTCTTGGTTGCCACGTGGGCTTTCTCTAGTTGTGGTGCGCGGGCTTCTCATTGTGGTGGCTTCTCTTGTCGCAGAGCACGGGCTCTAGGCGCGCGGGCTTCAGTAGTTGTGGCGCACGGGCTTAGTTGCTCCGCAGCATGTGGGATCTTCCCAGATCAGGGCTCGAACCCATGTCTCCTGCATTGGCAGGCGGATTCTTGACCACTGCACCCAGGGACGTCCCTCCCTAACATTTTAAAATTCAGGTAGAGAGTGATGAGTCAGAGAGAAGAAAGGGTTTCAAGGAGAGATTGGCTTTAGTAGGATGTTAGGGATTTTCCTGCCTTCTTCCACATTTCCCCAATGGTTAGTTGGTGTGAATTCTTTATAAATATTTACTAAACATAGATACTTAACAATGCAGATGCCTCATTAAGAGAACCCTGTGATTCATCAAAGTCTCAATGAAAGTCTTACAGCAAAAGAAAATGTTAAAAACCCTTTCTGTTTTGACTCTGGAAGAATTGAGGGGGACAGGGGAAGGAGTGAGGAAAGCAGGAGGCCTGTGGATCCCCAGAGTGGTAGAAACAGTCATTGGTAGTTTAGGGATCAGAAGACATACCTTTTCAAAAAGCTGTGGAGAGTGCTTTTGAGGCTCCAGTGCAGTAAGTTAATTTGAGGCATTTTGTAGAAGAGTAGAGTGTTAGTTTTTGTCCAAGGTCACATCAGTGAGTGGCTGGTGGAGTCAGGGATGGGGCTGGATGAGCCGGAGTCACCTCCCCGTGGACACGTTTCCATTTCATACGTTGGGTGCCTGCTGTTGCCTCATCCTACCTCGGTTTCCAAAACAGCTAGCATGGCAAGGAAAGTAATTGTTCTGGGCAAAGGGGATTTCCAGGTATCAAAAAAAAGTCAACAATTTAACACTTTCAATGAAATGTTTTTCATGTATTTTACATGTTCCCAATCTTGGTGACTTTTATCTTTTAACTAAGTTCTGAGCTTATCATTGGAAGCATCATTTGTTGTATTATACCAGGGATGCTTGGAGTTCCTGAGGTAGGAGGGAGAAGGGGTGTCCCTTTCATGAATATTCTAGAGTAGTTGGTTTTTTTCCATCCTTTTCCCAGATAGTCTATCTCCATTGTTCCTTATCTCTGTCTCATGAATCTGCATCTCTCCACATGCTTTTTCACTCTGTTTCTTCCCCCTTCCTCCCTTTTAACTCTTACTGCTGCTGAGCTTGTATTTGGGACTTGGCTTTTATAACCGTCAGGGCCAGTGTGATCGTTTTCCCTCTTTCTTGGTTAGGGTACACACTGGATACAACTTTGTGGATTTGAAAGTGTTTAATGTGAGTCATTACTTGAGAAAATGCTAGTGTATACAAATCCAGCTTCCACAGCCGAATGAGGAAAGTTCTTCTTCATAGAAAAATTCTAGCTAATAAATGTGGAAAGAATGATAGAATTAGAAGTCATTATTTTATTATTTTACTGAAGTAGTAGATCATCAATTGATACTAAAATGGTGAAAAGTTGGTGGGACACTTTAAAATGGAGGGGTCAGGCTGACTCCCTTAAATCCACTGATTAATAGTAACAAATACGACAACTCAGGGGTTGGCAAACTTTTTCTGTAAAGGGCTAGATAGTAAATATCTTGGGCTTTGCAGGCCATACGGTCTCTGTAGTTGTAGTGGGAAAGCAGTCATAGACAATACAGAAATGAATGAGCATGCCTGTGTTCCAATAAAACTTTGCTTACAGAAACACGCACTGGGTCAGATTTGGCCCGTGAGCTGTCGTTTGCTGACCTCTGTTATAATAGGAAGTATATAGCACCACCTGTGAAGTAGTCTTGTCCAAAAAAATCAAACCTGCATCAGATCAGAGCTCCAGTCCTAATTACACTTCTTTAGAAAATACAGGGAATAAAGGAACAAGTTAAGTGACATGCAAAATCCAAACTGTGGGACATTCTGTAGGGTGAATAATCTGGTTTCTCAAGTAAATCAATGCACGGAAAAAGAAATGAAAGGGGCCCTTATAGGGAGAAAAAAAGAATCAAATATAATATGTGGAGTTTAAGTTCCTTGTTGAAGCAAACCAATTATGTAGTATGTCTTGCAATATCAGGGAAATTTGAATATTAGATGATTTTAAGGAATTACTCTTATTTCTGTTAGATGTAACATTGGCATGGTAGTTGCTTCTCAGCAATGAATACTGAAGTATGTATAGGTGAAATGACATGATGCCTGTGATTGACTTTAAAATACTCTCATTAACAAATATATGTAGTGGATGGGTGGAGAGTAGCAAAATGTCGATGATTGTTGAAACTGGGTGACAGATACATGGGGGTTTATTATATTCGTCTCTTTACATTTTATGTTTCAAAACTTTCATATTAAGTTAAAATAAAGTTGAATGTACCCCCAAAAGTGTATGTGTTGATGGTGGGAGGTTGCGGATGGGTGGGTGGGGAGGTAGTTGCATAGAAAAAGAAGGAAGAACTGAATGAAAATATATTTTTGCATATTAGAAGAATTTTTGTTTTTATTGCTGGTTATATTCATTTTAGTAGTAGTACTTCCTTTATTTTCTCAGTTGAAGTTCCTTCTGCCACTTGAAAATAGAGTTCTTATCTCACATTCTGATTTCAAATAGAGTCCTTGATTACATGTGCCACTGGTATTCATTATGCCAGTTAGAGATTGTTCAGAAAAGGTAATTGAATTACTTTACTAAACTGCTTTGTGATTGCGTGGTTGAAGACCTTGATTGGATCTTAGGTAGCGAGTTGGCAGCTGATTTGACAAACCTTTTATTTTGAAATTATTAACAGGGAAAAACAAATAGAGGAAAAAACCCCAGATGACAAGCATTTGTATTTTTAAAAATGACTGAAGTGGGAAGCAAGTCACATAATTAGAGATGCAGAGCAGCGAATCAGAACAAATAGCTGCTTCCAGAGGCAAATCAGTGGAATGGGAAAATGCATCACCATAACCCACATTTTTTTATACCAAGAGATTTGCAGTTGACTCTCCGGGTGACTCATTCCTATGCTGGGAGGGTGAGGTAATGCTCTTCTGAGGGGTGATGTCATCTCTCTACCTGAACTGCAGGCATATATCTCTTCTTGTGGCTCTCAAGGAAAACACACCATCTGCTTTCACAGATGCAGCCTGAAAGACTTCACAGCGATTGGTGCAGAGGTTAGCAGCCGTGGGTATGAGTCATAAGCAGCCAATTAGTGAAGAGCAGCTATTTAAAAGTGAACTTTAAAATCACAGTCCAGCAATATGGCATGATTGAGTATTGAATCATAATGCTTTTCTGTTTTGGGTTTTGCACTCTTCTTTTAAAATAAGGCAGTTTTTCTCAACATGGTCAATCACGTGAAATCTTCTAGGTTGTTTAAGCCATATTTTTAATTGCAAATAAGTTTGCTTTCTTTTACATTTGGAAGCAATGATGAATTTTAGCTCCTATTTGTTTGATGGATTTTCCGGTTTGTTTTTTTGTTGGGGGGGTTGGGGGCGGTTGCACTTAGAAGCCATTGTGTTCCCTAAGGACCTGCTACTTCTTTAGGGGAAACGAAGTTGTTTAATGGAAAAGGAAACAAGTAAAAATAAATGTTATTTGTTTACTAGAGACCCACTAACCCCTCTTCCTCTTTCTTGTAGTGACGCACACCTGCTCTCCCTATTTGTACTCAACCAGTAGTACTGTTGACATTACCAGACAATACCTATTTTTTAATTTTATCACAATTTGAATTTATTGTTCTAGTAAATGGAATAGAGAATGCCTAACATAATATGGGAGGTAGAGAACAGTAAACACTTGATTTTCTAACTGATATGTAACTTAAAATGGGAGATCACATTGGCTAAATACTACAATACTGTTACTGTAGGGTATATAAACTATGACCTAAATCTGTTCTTAATGACAGCCTCAAGTTGGACATTCTACAAAAGAAAAAAATAAAAAGTTTTAATTTTTGAAAATATCATCTTTTATTTGTTGTTATCAAGAAATACAAGAAAGCAAAGAATAAAATAGTAATGTTAAAATTCTAAGATAATATGAGGTGGTATACATATGTATGTATGGTATACATACATACTGATGTCATTTGAGAGCTTACTAAAAATGAAATGTTTTTTAAATAAAAGTAGTAGTTGGAGATCTTTAAATATCCAGAATTATGATGAGCCTTCAGTTTAATGGTCTAGCCGTCTAAGTTTAGTTACAGAGCCCCTTCAAGGCTCTTGAGTATCTTTCTTTTCTTTTTAACCTCTTATTTGGAAATAATTTCACACTACAAAAAGTTGCACTCTTTTTGGTATGAAAAAAACCCAACCCTTATATACCCAGATTTATCTGCTCAAAACGTGTTGCTTTATCATTTGAGTTGTGTGTCTCTCTCTCATCTCCAGATCCCCCATACTCTTTTTTCCTTGAAACATCTAAATATCCATTGTAGCCCTTTACTCCTGAATGCTTCAGTGTGCATTTCCTGATAGAAATAGGAAATTTCTCTGTTCTCTTACATAATCACAGTACAGTTATCAACTTCATAAATTTATATGGACACTTTACCGTCCATATTCCAGTTTCATCAGTTGACCTAAATAATGTCTTTTATAGCGTTCTCCACTCCCAGTACAGCATCTAGTCTAGGGTCAGGTAATACATTTACTTGTTACATTAACCTCTTTTAATCTGGATTTTTTTCCCCACAGACTTTATCTTGTATGACGTTGACATTTTTTTTTAACATCTTTATTGGAGTATAATTGCTTTACAATGCTGTGTTAGTTTCTGCTGTATAACAAAGTGAATCAGCTATATGTATATATATATATATATCCGCATATCCCCTCCCTCTTGAGCCTCCCTCCCACCCTCCCTATCCCACCCCTCTAGGTCGTCACAAAGCACCGAGCTGATCTCCCTGTGCTATGTGGCTGCTTCCCACTAGCTATCTATTTTACGTTTGGTAGTGTATATAGGGACATGGACATTTTTGAAGAATATAGTCTCTCTTATCTTTTACTGATATTTTAAAAAAATAGAACTTTCCTCATTTTGTGCTTGTCTGATGTTTCCCGGTGATTAGATCCAGGCTGTGTATGCTTGGCTCAGAACGCTGCATGGCTGGTGTTGCATCCTCTCTCAGGGTATCACGTCTGTCACTCATTTGATCATCCAGTCAAGGTATTGTCTGAATTCTCCACTATATAATGACTGTTTCTGTTTTGTTTTTCTTAACTTTTTGTAACTAATAAGCAGTCTGTGGGAAGATACTTTTTTTTTTTTTTTTTTTTTGCGGTACGCGGGCCTCTCACTGCTGTGGCCTCTCCCGTTGCGGAGCACAGGCTCCGGACGCGCAGGCTCAGCGGCCATGGCTCACGGGCCCAGCCGCTCCGCGGCATGTGGGATCTTCCCGGACCGGGGCACGAACCCGTGTCCCCTGCATCGGCAGGCGGACTCTCAACCACTGCGCCACCAGGGAAGCCCTGTGGGAAGATACTTTAAGACAGTGCAGATATCCTGCTTCTCATCCAAATTTTCACCTAGATTTAACACCATGGCTGATTTCTGCCTGTTGCAGTCTTTACTATGATGTCTGCAAGATGCTAATTTTTCCAACTCCAGTCCTCCCTTCATATTTACCAGTAGACATTTGGCATTCCATTGCAGTAAAAGCCCTCCCTTCTCCCCCATATGTTGTTTATTTTATCTATTTGTTATCAGTGCGGATGCATAAATTCCTTATTTTTTTTTCAATGTTTTATAATTCAGTACTTAATCATTCTGGTGCTTAAATTCCAGATGTGGTCAGTGACATGTTTCCGTCTTTTTTTGTGCATATCTTTACTTTTTAGACTAATAAGATGTTAAAGGCTCATCTTGTACCTGCCCTGCCCCAGCCCTGGAGGCAGCCGTTTCTCTCAGGAGCCTTTGTTCTTTCGGCGGGGAATGGAATTAGATAACAAAATCTGGGCACTAGGTTTGAGTGCATTACTTTTACAGCCACTGAATAAACATAAATGTATACACATTAGTATACCTGATAAATATTTGTTAGAGGTACAATAAACAATTTTTGAGACTGTAATGGTGTCTCAGTTTACAGTTACAGCAAAAAGTGCACTATTAAGACTTTTGTCAGCGAACTTACGCTGCTACAATTTTCTTGGATTTCACAGCAAAAACATAAGTGATGCTAGCTTGAAGGCCAGATAGGGTTTCAGTGGGCAGGGTTGGTACAGGAGGATGTTCCAGGGAGAAGAAATGACATTGACAATGACATAACTGAACAATAACAATAAACACATTAAACATCCTGCTTAAGTAATGACACCTGATTTCCACCCACGTGGGGAAAAGTGAAAGACAACAAGGCAAAGGTTGTTTGAGGTCACGTTTAGAGGACTTTGAATGTATGTCAGAGTTAGGAATTGGGGTCTTTAGTAAGAAGATAATGGAGAGCTGTCGAGGATTTTTGAATAGTGTCATAACAAGCTTAACTCTGATTCAGGGATTAATCTAGAAGATATGCAGAGATTAGATTGAGGGAATTTCCAGTTAAGAACTGTAAAGAGGCTGTTATAATAGTTCAGGCGGGAGATACGAGGATTTGAACTACAAAATGAAGGAAAGAAGTGGATTAGAGCCGTGTTTTTCAACCTGTCTTCTAGAACCGCAGGGGTGTGGGGCACAGCTGGGGTGCGGGGGAGGGATATATTAGCTGAGCATCAACGGAGAACACTTTGTGACTGAAAAGGATCTCTTTAAAATATACCTGTAAGTATCCCTTTAAAGAAAGGAATTCTGCTGCTTAAGGAACAAAGAAGTCCATAGAGAAATTTTGTTTAAAACAAATCGACATTTGTCTGGAGGTTTTCTGGTTTTTAAACTCATGCTTCTTTCATCGTCTCTTTTTCCAGATTTTTGAGCCTTGACGATCAGGAAAATAATCGTGTCATTAGCTGAAATAAGTCAAGTTGTGTCTGTTTTGTTTTTTTGTGTTTTTTTGGCGCGCTGTGCGGCTTGCGGGATCTTAGTTCCTCGACCAGGGATTGAACCCGGGCCACCGCAGTGACGGTGCCGAGCCCTAACCACTGGATCACTAGGGAATTCCCGAGTTGTGTCTGTTTTGAAATGCCAGAAGGCCAGTGTCACAAAGTCATGTACTAATTTAACTCTTTCTCAAGAAACAAGATTTTCTTGGCCAAAATCTTTAGAGTCATCCTGAGCGCTTTTCTTCCGCTCATTCCGTACAGGGAATCCACCATGAAATCCTGTTGGCTTTACCTTCCAGTTATATCCCAAATCTAACCGCAGGCAACAGCTGCACTGTAGCCCACCACCAGCACCACCATTATCATCTCCGGCCTTCTGCTTGCTCTCCCCACCTCCATCCTTGCCTCTACAACCTGTTCCCTTTCCTCCTCACAGTGCACTTCCCCCTTAAGGCCTTTGCAAAGGCTGTTCCGCAGGTATCAGCAGGGTTAACGCTTATGTTTAGATTTTGCTCAAATATTACTTTCTCAATGGGGCCTACCTTGAACTTAACCGTTACTGACAAGTCCTGTCCCCTCCCATGCACACATTTATCCATTCTCCCTTTATCTTGTTCTATTTTTTTCACTATGGCATTTAACACCCAACATACTCTGTAATTATTTATTACGTTGTTTATCTCCCGATACCAGAGTTTGAGCTCCACAATGGCAGGGTTTGTCTTGTTTTTTTAATTTGTTTTGCTCCCTGGTGTATCCTAAGCAACAGAATAGTCCCTAGCATGTAGTAGGCCCTCAGTTAACATTGATAAAAGAAGGAAGGACAGCTAAGAGCATTAAATCAGTAAGCTTGGTTACCAGGCTTCTAGCTCATAGCAGATCTGAGAAAGTGAATAAAAGAAAGAACGGGATGCTGCGTAAATCAACCTGTGTTCCTTGGATCTGAACCTATGATGGTAATTGGCCTGGATACAATAGACTTGGAAAGTGCTGCATAAACTCTCCCTTTACTAGGAAATCATATTATATGTTAACATAGTAATCACTATAAGAACTCCCACAGTAACCTCTTCTTTTTTTTTTTTTGGTACACGGGCCTCTCACTGTTGTGGCCTCTCCCATTGTGGAGCACAGGCTCCGGACGTGCAGGCTTAGCGGCCATGGCTCACGGGCCCAGCCGCTCCGCGGCATGTGGGATCCTCCCGGACCGGGGCAGGAACCCGTGTCCCCTTCTTCGGCAGGCGGACTCTCAACCACTGCGCCACCAGGGAAGCCCAGTAACCTCTTCTTGAACTCACTTGGTCACAGAACTCTCCTTAGTAATTCCCTTATTGTTATGGAACACGCTTGGCTCGTGGCAAACAGAGTTCGAGGAAAACCAGACTGGAGTGTACCTGTGGGTCCCAGGAGAGATGGGTGGTTCTTTTAAGTTGCTTTTGGTGGATGAACTGTGCCGTTTCGTATGCTGCTCAGGAGGTCTGAGTACCTCCGGTGAGAGACTACGGCTTTTAGTTCCTACTCTTACAGTTCAGATCCTTTTATTAATTTATTTTTTAAGATTTATTTTATTGAAGTATAGTTGATTTACAATGTTGTGTTAATTTCTACTATACAGCCAAGTGATTCAGTTATACATATATATATTCTTTTTCATATTCTCTTCCACTGTGGTTTATCACAGGATATTGAATATAGTTCCCTGTGTTATACAGTGGGACCTTGTTGTTTATCCATCCTATATATACTAGTTTGCATTTGCTAATTCCAAACTCCCAAAACCATTCCTCCCCACCCACTCTCCCCCTTGGCAACCACAAGTCTATTCTCTATGTCTGTGAGTGTGTTTCTGTTTCGTAGATAAGTTCATTTGTGTCGTGTTTTCGATTCCACATATAAGCGATATTATATGATATTTGTCTTTCTCTTTCTGTCTTACTTTGCTTAGTATGATAATCTCTACTATGGCAGTATTTCATTCTTTTTATGGCTGAGTAGTATTCTATTGTTTACATGACCCACATCTTTTTTATCCATTCATAAAATCCTTTTAAAAGTAAGCTTTTTATTTTAGGTATTTGGGAATAAGATGATCATTCCTTCCCTGGATGGAGACCTCTTCCAGTGGGACCGGGACCGTGAGAGCATGGAAACAGTTCCGTTTACAGTTGAATCGCTTCTTGAATCTTCTTATAAATTTGGAGATGATGTTGTCTTGGTTGGAGGAAAGTCTCTCACTACATATGGACTCAGTGCATATAGCGGAAAGGTGAGTAAAAATGTTCAGTTTGTTTGGGGAGAAATCAAAATAAATAGGAATAGAAGAGATAATTTCTTTAACTATACTATTACTGGTTGAGCTTTGTAATAATTTTCCCCTGAGGATATCATTTCTTTTGATAAAAGAACTGTGAAGTAGAAAGGGGGAATATTATTAAGAGAAACTAAATTTATCCAAGATAACAGAATGAACAGCAGAGCCAGGAATAGCAGGGGGAAGAGAATGAATAACTGTGGTCTACTGTATGTCAGGTGCATTCTTCATGCCTTATTTTGAAATCATCACAATATTTCTAATGGTTACATTTTACAATTTTCATTTGGATAGATGAGGAACCCTCCAAAGAATAATAATAATCCTGATGATAAGAATAATTGCTACTACTTATTTCTCTACTTATTTGAGCCTATCGTAAGAGGGCGCAAGAGGCAAGTTTGTACTCATTTTACAGATGGGAAAACCAAGACTTCCAAAAGTTCAGAAACTTCAAGGTCAGATTTGACTTAGATCTGTGTGAAGAAAAAGTCATACTGTTAATGACCTAGACTTTCTCCATTATTAGCTCTTAGGAGATGATCTGCTTCTAAGATTGGGTCTTAAAACTCCATTATGGGGAATAACTAATTAAAACCATGCCTTTTGGAAAGGTAAAAATCTCTTTTTAACCCCTTAATACGTTGATACTTGAATATTTGTATATAGACTTAAGACGAAAATAAGGAAGAATAGAAAAAAGATCCTTGGCCCTCAAGTTTTTCAAACTTTAAGGATCCCTTGTCTGAGTGTTAGGCCCATAGGCCCTTTGCAAGCGTCTCTGCCCTCTCCAGCCACCTGCATGTGTATTGTATTGAGGCGGCCTTGTGATCCTTTGTTTCCTTCAGTATTCTCATCTGTAAAACAATGGGATTGAACCCCGTCACCTGGGTCTCTGATTTGATGTGCTGCTCCAAAATTCTGGTATTCTAGCAGGTATGCTTCTTTCTGTGAGGATTTGGTCACATCATTCCAAAGAATCTTCCTTTTCCTTTGAGTGAAGTTTTCAAAGAAGTACTTGAAAATACTGCAGCTGTTAGAAAAGGGTCAGATTTTTAAAAACTAAATATTTCCGTCATATGGAAATTCTGAGGTTTTTTTTTTTTAATTCACCTAGAATTTTATTAATGATATTATTACTAAGAGGTCACAACTAGTTATCCATTTCTTCCATGGAAATGCTCAAAGTAAGACTTATTCCCCGAAATAAATATTCATTGGTACTTTTATGGTTCTAAATGTTTCATTTTTAGGAGTTGGTGGTAATCTAGCTGTTGCTTTTTTTTCTTTTTCAGGTTATTTATTTAAAAAAATTTCTTTGCAGTAGAGTTGATTTACAATGTTTTGTTAGTTTCTGGTGTACAGCAAAGTGAATCAGTGATATATACACATATATCCACTCTTTTTTAGATTCTTTTCCCACATAGACCATTACAGAGTATTGAGTGGCGTTCCCTGTGCTATATAGTATAGCTGTTGCTTCCTTTTTTTTTTTAACAGAAACTGTGTATTTTTTATTTTATTTATTTATTTATTTATTTTTGGCTGTGTTGGGTCTTTGTTGCTTGCTGCACGTGGGCTTTCTCTAGTTGCAGCGAGCGGGGGCTGCTCTTTGTTGCAGTGCACGGGCTTCTCATTGCGGTGGCTTCTCTTGTTGTGGAGCACGGGCTCTAGGCACGTGGGCTTCAGTAGTTGCAGCACGCAGGCTCAGTAGTTGTGGCTCGCAGGCTCTAGAGCACGGGCTCAGTAGTTGTGGCTCACGGGCTTAGTTGCTCTGCGGCAAGTGGGATCTTCCCAGACCAGGGCTCCAACCCGTGTCCCCTGCATTGGCAGGTGGATTCTTAACCACTGAGCCACCAGGGAAGCCCCCTAGCTGTTGCTTCTTAATGCTTGGCTACTTTTTACACATTTCCTCAATTTCCTTTTACTTTTTATAAAACTGTTGAGAGTCTTTTACTGTCTCTGATCTCCTGTAACTTGTTCTCTTTACTAATTTTACATCTGTCTTTTCAGGTGAGGTACATCTGTTCAGCTTTGGGCTGTCGCCAATGGGATAATGATGAAATGGAACAAGAAGAAGATATCCTGCTTCTGCAGCGCACCCAGAAAACCGTTAGAGCCGTCGGCCCTCGTAGTGGCAGTGAGAAGTGTGTATTCAGATAATGCTGCTGTTGGTGTTTAGAAGTACAACAAGACCAGAATTCATCAGCTTTTTCTTTGTGGAGATTTTCTGAACTATTTTGTTTCCCCAAAAGCATACTACTCTTTTAAGAGAAATGAAGCCCCTAAATTTAAAACAGCTTCGTGATTATTAACAGATCCTGAAGTGAACTTCTCACCATGTGCTTCAGGATATGGTAACGAAGAGGAGTCCCATACAGTGACTCTATATTAGCTTAGTCTTAGGTTAATGATATTTTTCGTAGCAATCTCACTGATCCAAGTTCTTTGCAGAATGCAGAAAACTCTTAAGACAAAGCTGATGTGCTTTGGGTCTGTTTGACCCTGCAGTTCTCTCTAGTAGGTAGTTTCATGGTTTGTGTGACCACCACCTCAATTATAAAATAATATTTTAGCGTATTTTCTTAAAGTGTTAAAGCCTAATTTATTTGGTCAAATACTGTTTTGTTTCCTTTTTCAAATAATGTAAATTTTTACATTTAAAGTAATGTGATTGAATTAGATATACTGGTGGTAAATCTCATGCTTGACTTTTCAAAACCTAATATTTAAATTTTAAATTGCTGCACAGTAAAGAGAATTTGAGATCCCATCTTTATCTTTTGAAAGTGAACCAGACTTTCAGATATTGTCTAATCTGATGCAGTCTAGTTCAGTTTCCTTTCCTGAAAACTGTTTTCTCAAATTCAGTGAAGAATGTATTCTTTCTACATTCCCTGGACTTTGTGTCTGCTGGAAACCCAACCTTCTTTATCCTGATGGGATTTTGTTTCCTTACGTGTTTGAGTGCTTGCTGGGTGCTCAGCTGCCGTAGGAGCAGATGTTCAACTTAACAGAATTTGAGTTATCAGAATGGGAAGAGTCTGGCATCTAAGATCCATATTCCTTAAGTATCTATTTTTTAACAGATGTTGGAATTCTAGGGCCATTTTATATCTTAGTGTCAAGACCATTATAGTGTCAACAGATAAGTGATTTTCCTGTGTATTAGTTATAGAGGAAACATTGCTAATACCACTTTCTGGATATGGACACTGAAACTCAGAGAAGGTTAAATGACTGGCCAGATCTCAGTCAGTAGAGATCTGAGATTGAAGCTGAGGTGGTATGACCTTCAGGCTTGGTGTACTGGGTCACATTGCCTTTCGAGGCTGTATTTTCATAAAAATCTAAAATCAGTAGCTTTCGTCTTGTCTTTTGCATTGGTTTATTGGGATGTGTTAATTTCTCTGCACTTGAACAAAATGTGTCAGACTTTAATTAAGAAGTAAGGCAGACTGCAGGCTACCTTATTTTAGGGTGACTGATGTGTTTTGAGAAAATTACCCTGATTTAGAAATGTGAACATTTGTTAATTTCAACAGAAAAATCTGTCCTGTAGCCGTTGTCAGGTCACAACTCTCAGAACCACTGTTTCTAAAGGGTCAGGACCAAGTTACGCCCTCTTGTGGCATAAATCAGCAAGCATGCTCCTTTCCAGAAGATTGTGTTGAGTTGTTCCTTTTCTCATCACCAAATTTTAGTGTTTGCTTCTTCACTCTAGAAGCGTTCTTAATTATTTGGTCCTTTATTTAAATGTAAATTTCTAAAACACACCTTTGTAAATTTAAGGTGGAATTTCAGTGTTGGCCACTTTGAACTTCGGTATATTCCAGACATGGAAACTAGAGCCGGATTTATTGAAAGCACCTTAAAGCCCAGTGGAAACAAAGAACAGTCTAAAATTATTTCAGACGTGGAAGAACAGGAAGCTGCCGTGATGGACACAGTGATAAAGGTCTCCGTTGCTGATTGGAAAGTTATGGCCTTTAGTAAGAAAGGAGGACATCTGGAGTGGGAATACCAGGTACCTAGAACCACTGAGAATTTATAAATATGTTTCTTTCCTTCTCACTTTGACCAAACATGTTGGGTAGAAGGAAGTGACTGCCATTTGGGATTTTCAGCTTGTTCTCTGTGCTCTAAGAAATTTGTGATTTTAAATGTGTTAGAATGACTATTAAGAAAAAGTCAAAAGGTTGGTGAAGATGTTGGTGAACAGTGTACAACAGTGTATCTTCGTGCAGTGTTGGCGAGAATGTAAATTGGCATAGATGTTATGGAAAACATCATGGAGTTTCCTCAGAATATTAAACAGAAATGAAGAGAATAGATCTTAAATGTTCTTAAAACACATACATACAAAATAACCGTGAGATGATGGATATATGAATTAGCCTGATTGTGCTAATTATTTCACAATGTATACATATATCACAATGTCACACTGTACACCATAAATACATTTTTTATTCGTCAATTATACCTCAGTAAAGCTGGAAAAGTGAAAATTTGTAAAGAAATATGTGGTTTTAAAGGGTATTTCAGGAGTTGGGATACATAGAAATACTGCTTGAAATTGTTTAAAATTTCCTTTCCATTTTTGTTTAGTTTTGTACTCCCATTGCATCTGCCTGGTTGGTTAAGGATGGCAAAGTCATTCCCATCAGTCTTTTTGATGATACAAGTTACACCACTAATGACGGAGTTTTAGAGGATGAAGAAGACATCGTAGAAGCCGCCCGAGGAGCCACAGAAAACAGTGTTTACTTGGGTGAGTGGATATCTCTTATCTAGCAGTAGTACATGTTGACATCTAGATTTTATTCCTACATTGTCTCTCCCTACTTCAGGTGTGCCTGTAGTAGTTTCAATTCCTAAGTACCTTCTCTTGGCCTTAAGATTTGTACTTTGATTTCTATTCCTGCAATTTTCTTTCACTTATCCAGTTCTGAAACTTTTAATTACTGTAGCGGGTTCTTTTTCTCTGAGACCTATATTTGACAGGCTTAAAAATGTTGCCATTACATAGCATGATTTCACATTACTTATGTATCTTCAGAGTCTAAAACTTTCTACATTTGTATTTGCATCTGTATCAGTTTGCTCCCCCTTAAAGGTATGTTTATTTTTTTCTGTGCATCTATACAACTTATCTGAAAAATTAAAACAAAATTCTGGTGTGCTGCTTGGCGGTTGAAAGCCTTCAATGTTCTACATTTTGAAAACCCTCAAATTTAATTATTTGAACTAGTTTTGTGGTCAGATACATATAAAATTCTTTAAGCTCTGTCAATGCGCTACCCGCCCCTCAATCTCAGTGAAATGCAAGAATTTGAAATAACATATCACACGTGTTATGACAGTATTTAATTGAATTGTTAGCAGTATCTCTTGAATGATAGGTGTTTAGGTTTTCTTAAGGAAAAGGTTACCTCATCTAAGCTGTTACTTTCATAAGAGTACAACGATTTCTTTTGTTTGAATTTTCCTACTGGAAGAGTTTTTCAGTAATTACCAAAAATTATATAGTGAGAAACATTATAACTTGTGTGTAACTTTCCTCCCCTGTTGTTGTTGAATAACCTTTGGGTCAAATTTGAGTGCTTCAGGCATGATTCTTTGAAAAGAGCTATGTAGCACATGAATAAATAACTGGAATTCATCTAATTTTATTAAATCAAAGTGAACCTTTTTAAAAAAAAATCATCAGTGCTTGATTCTAAATCTAACTGACAGTGTTCTGGTTGATTCAGGAATGTACAGAGGCCAGCTGTATCTGCAGTCATCAGTCAGAATTTCAGAAAAGTTTCCTACGAGTCCCAAGGCCTTGGAATCTGTCAACAGTGAAAATGCAATTATTCCTTTGCCAACAATCAAATGGAAACCCTTAATTCGTAAGTGAATTATGAACTTTTATAAATGTTATTAAGATGTTCAGAGGCCTAATCATGGGCTTTGCCCTAGTTTTGAATATCACAGAGATCACAACTATTATATGCTCTATATTTTCTGATAAACTGGGAAGGTTTTTCAGACGTTAATGAATTTTAATTATCCTTTAGAACATGATTTCATTGAAACAGCAGCTACTTCTGTAGAAATCAATGTCAATAAAGTATTTCTCTAGACAGCTTAGAAAAACTCTTTAACCATTCTCTGACCATGCCTTGATATCATTTAGCTCTTAACATATTTATATTAAGAATATTTATGGGACTTCCCTGATGGAGCAGTGGTTAAGAATCTGCCTGCCAATTCAGGGGACACAGGTTTGAGCCCTGGTCCGGGAAGGTCCCACATGCCATGGAGCAACTAAGCCCATGAGCCACAACTACTGAGCCCACGTGCCACAGCTATTGAAGCCTGCGCGCCTAGAGTCCATGCTCAGTAACAAGAGAAGCCACCACAATGAGAAGCTCGTGTACTGCAGTGAAGAGTAGCCCCCGCTCACCGCAACTAGAGAAAGCCTGCACGCAGCAATGGAGACCAAAAGCAGCCTAAAATAAATAACTTTATTAAAAAAAAAAAAAAGAATATTTATGAAACATCTGGTTATCACATCATGTTCTTTGAGACACTCAAATTGAGTTGAATTCAAATACTAAACAATCTGTTTCCTTCAGCCATCTTTCTGTACCTTGTATATGTTTTTTGTCACATATATCACATCATATTTTAATTACTCGTTTAAATGACTCATCTCTCTACAAGACTGTGCTTTTCAAGAGAAAGAACGTTGGGCCGTTCGTTTGACTTACATATTTGAACTGAGCTGTGCTATTTGAATATCTGTTTTTTGGATGAATGAGGCACACACATTTTCATTAAAGTCATAACAGTTAAGATTTTACCATTTTCTTTTAGATTCTCCTTCCAGAACTCCTGTCTTGGTGGGGTCTGATGAATTTGACAAATGTCTTAGTAATGATAAGTTTTCTCACGAAGAGTACAGTAATGGTGCACTTTCAATCTTGCAGTATCCATATGGTAAGTGTGATTCCACTTGGATTGAAAATGCTGTTCTTATTTTTCTGTTTATTTCAGTTTATTAATTTGAAATTAATTAATAGAATTCAAATGCAAAGTAGGCAGTTGGAGGGTAGAAAATAAATATCTTGGGAGGCAGATATTGTGAATGGTGGCCAAGGGTACAAGGCTTCAAAAGACAGATTGCCAGGGTTTTGCCACATGCTAGGCTGGGCACACCTAACTTACCTGTGTCTCTGTTTCTTCATCTGTAAAACAAAGGTATAGTAATCCTAATATCTATTTATTGGGTTGTGGTAAGGTCTAAATGAGATAATGCACAGTCTTAATTAGCACCATGCCTGGCAAATAATAGTGTTCAATAAGCATTAGTTCTTGTTATTAGCTCTTATTTAGTTATGAGCTTATATAATATAGTCTATATAATATCAGTCTGCATAATGAAGAAGATAGGTGTTTCCCATAAAGCTATGTGAAAATGCTATAAAATGGGGTTATTTTAATTTTGTTTTCAGGCGAGGAAAATTAGTACAAAAGTCAAGAATAGGTGACATTTGACGTGAAACACATTCCTGTGTATTTAAAGTTAGGATATATTCAGTTATGAAAATTTTTTGAACAGTTGGATATAAAAAAGAAAATTGCTCAGATCTGCATTAGGCAAAAACATAGACTCCTCATCAGTTACCCTAGATGATAAAACTGGGAAATTACTGTAGAATTTAAATTGATTTAACGAAAATCAGAGAGCTCTGAACTACAGACAGCTGTCTATCTGATATTGATCAAAATACAAGGTAAAAGAGAATTGTGTAATCTGCCCATGTGGTATAAAATAGAAGGTGAAAAGGACAGGCTGCTTTCTAGGACAAATTCCTTTTGACAGCCTGAAAGGAACCAGAGAGGCACGGTGGAGATGTTTTCCTCGTCATGGTAAAATTTTGATATTTTGTTGATGCTAAATGAAAGTAAAGTTTCAAATCCGCAAAGGAGGTTTGAGTACTGTCTAATTTTTTTTTCTTTTTTGCATTTAAAGGATTGAATTATTAATGAGATAATGAACGGAGTAGCCCTTAAGGGTTGTTTTTAGTCTTATTATTCAATAGAAAGATGTGCTAAAGAGGAGATGAAACTTTAGAAAAAGGAATTAGTGTTAAAAGTCATAGGAAATTAGATAACTTTTAGCAATTAAAGGTGGAACTATATTGGTTTATCTTTTTAAAAAAAACCACTTTTAATGTTTGTTGTTGAAGATAATGGTTATTACCTGCCATACTACAAGAGGGAAAGGAACAAACGGAGCACACAGATCACAGTCCGATTTCTCGACAACCCGAATTACAGCAAGAGTATCCGCAAAAAGGATCCCGTGCTCCTCTTACACTGGTGGAAAGAAATAGTTGGAACCATTCTGTTTTGTATCGTAGCAACAACTTTCATTGTGCGCAGACTCTTCCATCCTCATCCTCACAGAGTAAGACATTTTTTAGAATCTCATCCTTTTCAAAGTGTTGGGACTATAGAAAACTTGGGGGGGGGGTGTGCGCGTGTGCGTGTGTGCATGTGAGGAGCAAGGGGTCCATTTCCTTAAGTTTTACCCTAAAATCATTGTTGCCCATACTCTTGCCTCCACGTCCTTGTCCCCTTCACTCCTCAACCCATTGCAGTCTGGCTCCACCCTGATCATGCCCTTTCCCTTTGACAAAGGAAATGCTGTTGTTTTATGTTCTTATAATACATTTATTTTTCTCAGTATTTTTTATTCTTCAGTGTTTTATAGCCTAATATTGTTAGCTAACTTCCATTCAGCTTTGTACTGAGAGTGATTTTTTTTCTCCCCCACCTTATCAGCAAAGGAAAGAATCTGAAACTCAGTGTCAAACTGAAAATAAATACGATTCTGTCAGTGGAGAAGCGAATGACAGTAGCTGGAATGACATAAAAAATTCTGGATACGTATCACGGTATGAGTCTTTTCATAAAATGTATGTGTGCTGTAGCTCCTGATGCTAACTGTTCAAATCCAGGAAGAAATGGCCTTAGATGCAGAGAACGAATGGATGGTTCGGAAGGGAGAGGGGGAGTGGTGGGTGACATAGATGAAGAATAGAATAGTTGTTCATTCAACATCTGCTTCTAAACCTCCAGTTATATGATAAATCACAGGGATTGTAATATACAACATAAGGAATATGGTTAATAATATTGCAGTAACTTTCTGTGGGGACAGATGATGACTAGACTTGTCGTGGTGATCATTTCATCATGTATACAAATGTCAAATCATTATGTAGTACACCTGAAACTTACATAATATTGTATGCCGACTGTAGTTCACTTAAGAAAGAAACAACCTCTAAACTAAGATATTGTTTAATTTTTGTAAAAAAATGTATGACTAGGTAAATAAAACAGACATATCCCTCAAGTTACTTAAACTGATTCAAGGTGGTATAGAAGAGGGATAGAAGTAGAGCATTATAAAAGTTTAGAATTATAGCCACCATGTATGTCAATTATTTCTCAATAAAACTGGAAGGAAAATAAAAAAAAGAATTACAGCCACCGAATTGAGTTGTTATTCAGATGACATAGTTATTGAGGGTCTACCATGTACTGGGCTTGGCATTAATACCAAACAATAATTTTTATGTTATTGGAATATGGCATAAATCTCCTATGTTACTTAATCTTCAGTTATTTATTTCATCCTTATTCTGTCTAAAATAAGAAGCAGAAAACTGGGGAGAAATACACCAATAGAATAGATCATTTTTAAAAACAGAAGAGGGAGTTGGGTTACTTAAAAATCAGCCAATTCAAATAATTTGAAAGTAAAATAAAAGTAGAAAATCTGTAAGCAGATCTGTCAGGTGTACAGATTTTCATGCTTTGTGGGACAAGGAATGGTGCTGCAGTTCAATTTTCTTACATGGATTATTGCTACTTTTCCCCTTCGTTTTGATATCATGCTTATTAGCACTTTCATGATACAGGGACAAGGAGAAGCTCTATATGAAACTTACTGCTTAATAACTATCTAGGGAAATGGCTTTATGACAGAAAAGATGGAAAATTACAGCTAAAATGTGGGTTATTTTGATTATCTATGGACTTAATCTAAGCTGCATTCATACCATCTTCTCAAAAGTTGAGAATTGGCTGTAATCCGTATGTTTTAGCAAAACGTACTAGGTGACCAGCAAGTGGTAAGGGCTTTAATACCCTTGCTAATAAAAATGCTGACTTACAGTGAGGGAGAGGAGAGGGGCCCGTCAACTCCATGGGCAGTTCAGTACCCAAGCCATTCATCGTTCATTCAGCATCTTTCTGAACAACTGTGTTCAGTATCTCAGGCTTTGGGAGAAATAAAAAGACTGGTCCTACCCCCTGGAGGAGCTTAAAGTCTACCGGGGAAGGTGATACTAGAGAAAACATAAACATATAAGGAAAAAAGCCATGAGCTATAAGTAACTAACTCTGGCTGTGATGATTCAAGAGGGCGTCATAATAAATCATGAGTAAGAGACAGGTGGAGATGGGAGGGTGAGTGGGGTATGGTGATTAAGCATATATTTGTAAGGCTGTTGTGAAGAGAATTGGAATAATGTACTCTAAAATTGAATTAGACTCAATTTTCCTTCCATTTTATTCACTATGAAGAGAACAGCTGATTGTTTTTAAAAATACAGGAGCTCTGTATGATACCTGATGTCTATTGAGTGCCTACTATGTTCTAGGCATTATTAAGAACATGAGCTCTGGATTCAGTCATGAATTTAAGTCCTAAGTTGGGACCTGAGGCAAGATGATACTTATATTTATAAAAGCTGTAATCATATATAAGATGTTTCTCCTTTCCAAAGATATATCCATTTTCATATGAGTGTTTTCTTTAATGTAGGAAGATAATTCAATTGGCTCTCCAGGAGTAGGACAAGAACTTCATGGGCTTTTGCAGTTGGGGAGATGGATTTGTACTCAAGTACCTTGCCTAGCTATTCTTAGGGATACAGATCATTACTCTTCATTCTCTGTGAAGGTAATTGGCCATGGAGGGTTGGGATCTATTGTCTCTCCTCCTTAACACCATGCTCTAAAGCTGAGCCAACCGCTAAATCAATATGAGTGTGCAAGTCATAAAGTAATAAAGTTAGCCTTACAAGGGACACCAAAGATCATCTAATTCAACTCCCCCTCGCACGGCTGGAAGAATGTCTTCCACAGCACGCATGTGTGCATTCATTCATTTATTAATTCATGCATTATTCGATAGATATTTGTTAGACCTTCTATTTGCCAGGTGAGCCCAGGCTTTGGAAATACAAAGAGGAAAAAGAATTCTCTCCTGCAGTCAAGGTGCCTACAATTCGGTAGTAGTGGAGAGAGAAAGCTGCTTATAAATAACTGCAAAATATTGAGACTAAGTTTAAACAGTTCCAAGTAGTATGTGCAAAGTGCTATAAGAACATTAAGATAGGGGTCTAGGAAGGCCTTATGGAGGTGGTGAGATGAGCAGAATGAAAGAAAAATAGAGTTTTTTTATTAAGTCCAAAGAAGTAGGGCATCCCACTGGAGCAAATAGCAGAAGCAAAAGCTCTGAAGTTGTGAGAGAACCTGGTGCAAGTTGGCTGGAATATACAGAGCAGATCAGAGAGGTCAACAGGGGAAATAGGCTACAAAGTGGAGGTCCATCTGTAAGTGCCAGACGGTGAGTTAGCTTCTGTCCAAATACCTTTGGTGATGAGCACACTGACTCCTGAGGCACCCCAGCGAATTTCAGATAGCTTTGGTTCCTAGAGAAGGTTTCTGGCTAAAAACGTACATAAATGTAATGGGACTGATTAAATCTTTTCCATAAAATATACAGGCACTGGCATAAGATTAAAATACATTTTCTGCTTGAATACAGAATGCCACAAGAGGTAAAAGGTTAGAGAATTAAGGATAAACTGTTTTGATGGATGATGGAAAGTATTGGATAGGACAGAACAGTACTAAAATTGCTGTAAGAATAAGTGATTAACAAGTGATTCCCCATTAAGCAGAAGTTTTAAAATTTTTTATAAAATTCCCAGGGGCAAAATTAAAATGTGTTTGCTTCATTTATACAGACAGGAAAGCAAAGAATGCTATTAGAATTTAAACTGCACTCTATTAAAATAAGTTCTAGGAAACTTAGTTTATACATTTTTACATATCATAAAATAAGATTGAACTATTAGTACAAAATTTAAAACTATTACAAACTTTTTAAAATTTACTTTTTTTTTTTTTTTTTTTTTAAGCTATCTAACAGATTTTGAACCGATTCAATGCATGGGTCGTGGAGGGTTTGGAGTTGTCTTTGAAGCTAGAAACAAAGTTGATGACTGCAATTATGCTATCAAGAGAATCCGTCTCCCAAACAGGTAATGGATGGTACTTTTAGTAAACTTGGAGTTAGGACTGTGTTATCTAATCTCATAGGCAAAATGTCCTTACTATACTCCATAGAGACTATAGAAAACAGAGTTTCTGACCTTCTGAATCTTATATTCTCAGTACTACCAGGTGACTAGCTATCTTTTAAAAATGTCATCTACTTTGACCGCTTTGTATCTACTTAAAAAATATGCCCTTGTTTTTGATTCTTAACAACTCAGGGCATTCCCATAGTGAATTTTAGTAACTATAGACTTTAATACATAGCACCATTTAAAAATAATCTATATTTATTGTGGAAAATAAGGAATAGTATTAAAACAAAAAACAATCCGTGTCTACTCTACCTAGTAATAAACACTTTTAACATTTTAGGGTATTTTCTTTTGATTTTTTTTTTTTTCTGGTCATAAATTTACCTAGTTCTTAGCACAGTTATCAGTACAATACAGTTTTATCTATTGCTTCCTTCATTGTATTCTCAGTGTTTTCCTTCCTATTAAGAGTATGCTATTGAAATGCTAAAATACACTGGAAGTGTTTTATGACTGGAAAATAGTCCAATTAATACTTGTGCCATGTCTCATTTAACCATTTCTTATTTTTAAATATTTAGGTTTCCAACTTGTTGCAATTAAAAATAACTTTGGGGACTTCCCTGGCAGTCCATTAGTTAGGACTCCATGCTTCCACTGCCGGGGGCATGGGTTTGATCCCTAGTCAGGGAACTAAGATCCCTCATGCCTCTCAGCACGGCCAAAAAAAAAAAAAACAACTTGACATTGCTCATCTGTTATATAAAATTTTGATCACGTCTGTTTCCTTAGGATAGATTCCTAGAAGTGGAATTTTGGGCTCAGAACAGTGTGACGCTTAAGATGATGGGCTTTCAGTAACACCGTCCTTTTCATCTATTGTGGAAGCCTCCTGTGGATTCTTGATTAAATGTGCACTAATTTCTGGACTGTCTTCCTAATTAGCAGTTAAACATGCTGTCCAACAGATAGGGACATAGGAATGGGACAGTCTGAGTACTATGGGACTAATTCTTTTCTTTGGTGTATAATTTTTGAGTAGTTGAAATGTACAAAGTACCACATAGGATATAAAATTAAGAAAGGCTTCTGCCCTCAAGAATCTATAACTATTTGAGACCTTTGTATATATACTCAAATAACTGCAAAGCCAGGAAGACTGTGACTTGTGGTTTAATTTAGTAAGTAGCTTCTCATGAAGAAAGTGCAGAGGTAGCCGAAGGCAGTCAAGGAAAGCCAGCCTTGTGGTGGTAGTGTTGTCTGCGCCGTGTTCAGGGGTAACCTGTCCCTTGGTGGACACACATGTAGGGGAGGGATGGCCAAGTACATGAAATGGCCTGAGCATAGGCTCTAGGCAAACATTTGCAGGGGATGTAGAGGTTAGTTGAGGATTCTGCCACAAGTGGAGCAAGGGTAAGAATGGAGGGGAGGGACTTCCCTGGCGGTCCAGTGGTTAAGACTGCCCTTCCAGCACAGCGGGCATGGGTTCAGTCCCTGGTTAGGGAACTAAGATCCCACAAGCCACACTGTGCAGCCAAAAAAAAAAAAGAGAATGAAGGGGAGTATGGAAGAAAGATGGCAAAGATGGGTTCCAGCACCTTAAATGCCAAGCAGAGGAGTTTAGATTTTATTCCATAGACAGTTGTGCCTTTGAGCAGAAGAATGACGTGATCAAAGTGGAGGTGGTATGTAGTAAGAGACAAGCGTGTTCATTAGGAGATTTTTTTTTTTTTTTTTTTTGCGGAAGTTCAGTCCTAAGATACAGAGCATTAGTGCAGCAGAAGTGGAGATGGATGAGGAAGGAATGAGTATCAGGAATTACAAAGGAGGAGCTGATAGGATTTGGTCACTGAATATGGAAAATTCAGAAACCTACGAGGATTCTCAGGGTGGGACCATTAACAGTCATGAAACACAGAGAGAAAAGTGGGAGTAGCTGACTGTCTCTTGGGGACGGAAGAGGATATAACTTCTATTTATTATGTTGTTTCAGGTGATGGTGGGATCCCTAGAATGTGAGCTTAGATCCATCAGAAAAGCTGTCAAAGCAGAAGATCAAATCCAGATGCTTTTCTGGTTAAACATCATTGCCTATGATATTCAGTAGTTGAGTTTAAACAGACAAAGGTGCTCGTACAAGCCTTTCGGATTGTTGTCTGTACCTTGTCGGGCTGGTCCTTCTCCATCCTCCGGAGCTGCCAGGCTGAGCTCTCTTTTCTGAATACTTCACTTCCACCTATTCATCCCCCTATTAATTAACAAGCGTTAAGCAATTATCTTCAAGGGTCTTTAGTCATTCATTTTGAGTCAGCTAAGAACTCTTTATTTGAATGGATAGATGTACTTGTAAGCATTTATTTCTGGAAGAAAAAAGAAATAGTATAAATACACATTTTTTTCTAATAAAGACTTATTTACTCTTTGGCTTCTTAGAATTATGCCACTAGGCTGACTCGTCTGTTCCCCATTTTAGAACAAGGGAGAATTTTATTTTATTGTTTTGTACTGTCTTTGGTATGATTGCTTCTTCAGATTCGAGCAACCTTCAGGGTCTTCATTGTTTCTCTGTTTCAGGGAATTGGCTCGGGAAAAGGTCATGCGAGAAGTTAAAGCCTTAGCCAAGCTTGAACACCCAGGAATTGTTAGATATTTCAATGCTTGGTTGGAAGCACCACCAGAGAAGTGGCAAGAAAAAATGGATGAAATTTGGCTGAAAGATGAAAGGTAACTTGGTTAGACATAGACTTCAAAACTAGTATTTATTTCAGGCTAGTTTTTGGCTTACATGAACAAAATATCCTTTCTATAACTTTAGAGATGATTTTTTTAAAAGAAAAATAACAGCAGATTACTGTTTCTGTCATCGTGTTTTGGAACATTCTCTAGTCACTTGTTAAGTGAAAAGTTGATTTAGTTTTTAGAGCATGAACTTTTTTTTCTTTTTTGTCCAGAACATGAATTTCTAAAATCATTGGTAGATAGAGCTCTATGACTTATAATTCACTGAAGGATTTACAGTAGCCTTTCTCAATAAGAGATATTGTCTGCTTTTGTCTCCATTTTTGTTGTTGTTGTTGTTGTTGTTGCGGTACCCGGGCCTCTCTCTGTTGTGGCCTCTCCCGTTGCGGAGCGCAGGCTCAGCGGCCATGGCTCATGGGCCCAGCCGCTCTGCGGCATGTGGGATCTTCCCGGACCGGGGCACGAACCCGTGTCCCCTGCATCGGCAGGCGGACTCTCAACCAGTGCGCCACCAGGGAAGCCCTCCATTTTTTATTTTAAATTTTCATTTACTTTCTTAGTAGTTAGCAATTTCCAACTCCTTTCTAAAGTAGTTTTAAACTATTTGCAGTTAAAACCACAAGAACTTGGGACTTCCCTGGTGGTCCAGTGGTTAAGACTTTGCCTTCCAATGCAGGAGGTGTGGGTTCAATCCCTGGTCCGGGAACTAAGATTCCACATGCCTCGCAGTCAAAAAAAGAAACCCCAAAAAACATAAAACAGAAGCAATATTGTAACAAATTCAATAAAGACTTTCAAAAATGGTCCACATCAAAAAAAAAAAAAAAAATACATGAACTTATGGGAATTCCCTGGTGGTCCAGTGGTTAGGACTCCTCACTTTCACTGCCAAGGGCACAGGTTCGATCCCTGGTCGGGAAACTAAAATCTCGCAAGCCGCACAGCGAGGCCAAAAACCAAAAAGCAAAAAAACCCATGAACTTGGGCAACCTGAAGATAATTCCCATGTTAAATATGCTATTCTCTAGGAAGGAAGGTGTTTTTAAAAACTACTCAATGAGAACAAAAAGAAAGCAGGCTACAAATAGACTATTTAGTAAAGAGCTGGAGTAAAATTCCTGCCTAAAAGTACCAAACACAGCCCTAGATCCACATGAGGTACCTAGTTACAGTGACACTTATATACACAGCCAGTAGCCAAACCACAGAAGGACCAGGTGAAGTGACCCTGTGTCTCAAGCCCTAATTGGGATGGGGGCTTCCGAATCACAGCCACCAAGGGGTCTGGCCTTGGTCTTCCTCTGTGCTTTGTGTTTTGCACATAGGCCTTGGCTGCTCTGGGCATGACAGTCCCAGAGAACTGTTTCCAGTTTAAAACCAAGATTTCCAGTTCAGGAATGGATGGGCTGTGATGTTCTTTGTCTCGTGTGGCATGTTTTCATTGAATTTCCATGTTGTCGCTTGGTAACTGGCTTTATTATAGTTGAAGCTTTGGAGACAAAGCATGTAGTTACAACACTGTAAGTCAACTGTACTTCATTAAAAATACATTAATCAATAAATAAGCAAACAAAGGATGTAGTTCACATAATTTAATCAACACGTATTCACTCTCATCCCTTTGTACTTCTCCCACTCTTAGCACAGACTGGCCGCTCACCTCTCCTAGTCCCGCGGATGCACCATCCGTTAAAATATGCAGAATGGATCCTTTCTCTACAAAGGAACGCGTTGAAATCATAGCCCCTTCTCCAAGAAGCAGTAGGTCTTTTTCGGTCGGGATTTCCTGTGGCCAGACAGGTTCATCCAAGAGCCAGTTCTCTCCACTGGAATTTTCCGGAATGGACCACAGAGACACGAGTGAGTCGGTGGACGCGGTGTGTAACCTCCAGGACAGCTGCCTTACAGACTGCAAGGGGGAAGACGGTACTAGGGATGGCAATGATGAGGGACACTCTTTTGAACTTTGTCCTTCTGAAGCTTCCCCTTATGTAAGGTCAAGGGAGCGAACCTCCTCTTCTATAGTATTTGAAGATTCCGGCTGTGATAACGCATCCAGCAAAGAGCCCAAAACGAACCGACCGCCTATTGGCAACCATTGTGCTGATAAACTAACTGCAGTCCAGCATTCCAGTAGCAAGTCTTCCTCGGAACCTACTTTGTCTATTTCTCCTTCAAGACCAACCACTTTAAGTTTAGATCTCACTAAAAACTCTGTGGAAAAACTCCAACCCAGTTCACCAAAGGTGTATCTTTACATCCAGATGCAGCTGTGCAGAAAGGAAAACCTCAAAGACTGGCTGAACAGCCGCTGCACCATTGAGGAAAGAGAGAGGAGCGTGTGTCTGCACATCTTCCTGCAGATCGCGGAGGCGGTGGAGTTTCTGCACAGCAAAGGGCTCATGCACAGGGACCTCAAGGTCTGTTTTTGTGGAACATCACCCAAGGGTTTCAATGTGTTTTTTTTTCCTATTAAAGTCATTTATTTTATTTATTTACTTTTTATTGAAGTACAGTTGATTTACAATGTTGTGTTGGCTTCAGGTGAACAGCAAAGTGATTGAGTTTTTTATATATATACATATTCCCAGTTGAAAAACTATGTATTGTGCTCATTCTGACCTATCATTGAGCCTAATGTTAAACCTCCTAGGCCCTCTAACCTTTTTGTATTTTGGTCACGTGTTTGTCACGTATCAGTCTCAGCATAGCTGCCAGAATTTCTCAGGGCTCCATGTATTAAGTCTTTTGGAGGTGTTGGGGAGAAAAGTGTCACTTTCCCCTGCTATTGATCAGAAGTCCTGGGTTTTCTTTTTTTTTTTTCATTTAAATGAGCTTTTTTTTTAAATTAATTTTTATTGGAGTATAGTTGATTTACCTGGTTTTCTTCTAATCGATAAGCCAGGAACACATATGCGTCCCTAAACCAGTTGCCTGGCCAGAGGCTGGGATTATGCTGATTGGTGGATGCAAGTTCTGGATGCAACCTCCAGGTAACATCCCGTATGAGCCATGGACTTGCTGCCCAGAAGAAGAGAGTTCCCAAAGTCACATCAGGATACTTCTGGTGGAAGCATAGGGCAATGGAAAGATGCTGGAGAACCAAAAAAAAAAAAAAAAAAGTCTGTTAGTGTTGGGTAGATAACAGCTGACAGCAGAGCACGGAGAGGGGAGGAAAGATGAAATTTAAGGCAGTCTAATCCTGTCTCTCTTACAAGGTTATTTGAGGGAAAGTAGGAGGGTATC
Source organism: Orcinus orca (assembly GCF_937001465.1). Classification (NCBI taxonomy): domain Eukaryota; kingdom Metazoa; phylum Chordata; class Mammalia; order Artiodactyla; family Delphinidae; genus Orcinus; species Orcinus orca. The sequence goes on from NC_064571.1 coordinate 12,721,918, forward strand.
ACCGTAGATGTTGGTTATATGCAATAACTTCATTGTTTCAAAGTCCATACTGTATGATGGTACTTTGGAGTTTTGAAATAAAATGTTTTTTGTCTGGCAGTATTTGAAGCCCAGTGAAAGTCAATTTTGTGAGCTAAATGGCTTCCTTTTCCCTTATTTCAAGGGCTATGAATGGTGGTCATGTGGGCTGAGAGTAGGCTCTAGGGAAAGACGATGTATTTCATGTAGGGGATTTTGGGTTTGAGGAGCCCGTGGTTAGATGTATCTTAGGAACAGTTGCATATGAGAGTTTAGAACTCGGGACGGGGGTTGTGGGGTATATGGGAGCCTGTATTAGAAGAGGCAACACAAGACTGTAGTTAAGAGCTCTTATTCTCCTTGACAGCCTACATTCCCCTCTCAGACACAAGCCCGAAGATCAGTCTGTTTCGTTCATTCACCAAATAGTAGTGATTAGCTACAGCAGGGCAAGAATTGGACACATGGCAGTGGAGCAGAAGTCCTTTTCTCACAGAGCCAGACAGCCTGGGTTTGAATCCCTGCTCCACCCCTTACTAGCTGGGTAACCTTGGGCAACTTACTTAACTTCTCTGGGCCTCAGTTTTCACATCTGTGAAATGAGGGACCAATAGGACTAAAAGCATTGTATTACTTGAGTTAATAGTAATGAACTACTTAGCTCTGGCTCATTGCAAGTGCCATATATGCATTTGCTATTATTATTATTATTATCATGGCTTAGGTCATAAATGTAGAGGAGCTTGCCAAGGGAGAGTATATAGAATAATGAGATTGAGGTTTAAGTACCGTAGACCCTAGGGAATGTGAATCTCTAAGGATTTATTTAAATAGATGTTCAGGGACTCCCCTGGTGGCGCAGTGGTTAAGAATTCACCTGCCAATGCAGGGGACACGGCTTCGAGCCCTGGTCCGGGAAGATCCCACATGCCGTGGAGCAGCTAAGCCCGTGCGCCACAACTACTGAGCCTGCGCTCTAGATCCCGCGAGCTGCAGCTACTGAAGCCCTTGTGCCTAGAGCCTAGAGCCGCAACGAGAGAAGCCACCGCAGTGAGAAGCTCGGCACCACAGCAAAGACCCAACACAGCCAAAAAATTAATAAATAAAATTTAAATAAATAAATAGATGTTCAATAAATATTCACTCCCTTTGCTACCCTTGCCTCTTCTTTACTCACAGTACTTGTCTAGCATCGAAGGATTGTTTTTATTTTCATATTAGCCCATTGTAAAGAGAAACACGCTTGAGAATATCTAGTGTCTTGTATTTATTTTCTGTAATCATTTAAATAATTCTCTTCACTTTCCTTCTCCATACACACCCACCACGCTTTTGTCTGTTTCATTTTTTTCCAGCCTTCCAACATATTCTTTACAATGGATGATGTGGTCAAGGTTGGAGACTTTGGATTGGTGACTGCAATGGACCAGGATGAAGAAGACCAGCTGGTTCTGACCCCAATGCCAGGGTACGCCAGACACACAGGACAAGTGGGGACCAAGCTGTATATGAGCCCAGAACAGGTGAGCCTTTCGTTTTCCTTCTGAGGAATAAATAGATTTTTAATTAGGGTGGCAGCAAGCTAGATGTGCGCCATGAATCTCCATCCGTGCTGTGTTTAAAATCCAATAAAATAAAAGCTGAAAATGATGAAAACTGGCAGAAGTGTTCCACAGGCAACACAGCTAGGGTACAATTCCACAACGTGAATTGGGGTGTGGAGGAAGAAAAATACTAAAAATGCATCAAATGTGCTCACCCTCTGAACCGGAACCTGACAGCAACCAGAAACTTAGAATGAGATTCTGAACGTCCTCCTCCCAAACTTAATTGTCATTCACCCTGTGTGAACTATGCAGGAACTATTTTCAGAGCCAGCTGGAGGTAGTGTTCTAAGCTATTCTCTACAATAATCCACAGGCAGCTTCCAGAATGTACCATGGCAGGAAATAAAGGTGGACAGGCTGAGCTATGTTGCCTTGTGGGATGCTTAGTCTTCCAAGGAAAAGCTCCATAAACTGAACAGAGACTGGAAGAGTGGTGGGAGCAAGGCATCCTGGGAGCTTCAGCACAGCATCCCTGGCCACCACTACGCTGATGGTATTCACAGGCTTACATATGCTTAGATCGGCGGTTCTCAGACTTTCTGATCAATGCCTGTTCATACTTATAAACATGATAGAGAGCTCAAGAATTTTTCTTAAGGAATTTTATCCATCAGTATTTGCCATATTAGAGATTAAAATAGAAATTTGTACAATTTTTAATTCAGTTAAAAATGACAGTATTAAATCTATCACATCTTCAAGATATTTTCTGAAAAAATAAATATTTTCTGAAAGAAAACTAGTGAGAAGAGTGGCATTTACTTACATTTTTGTAAAGCTCTTTACTGTCTGGCTTAAAAGAGATTTCATATCTGCTTTTCCATTTAATCCCTTGCACTATGTTATTTTGGTTGAAGTATATGAAGAAAATCTGACTTCGCATAGATAGGCAGTTGGAAAAGGAGGAATATTTTAATACCATTTTCAGGTAGTTGTGGGGATTCTTCTTTGAGAGCATATCAAAATACAATGAGCAAAAGTTTCTGAAGAGTCATTTGCCCTGAATCTAAAACTATAGCAGTGAACATTTTGTATTCTGTTACTTTAACATCCATTGGTCCACTTTGCACATTGAATGGACCTTTGACCCACGCATGATTTTATAAAATTGTGCATTGGTCATTTGGAAACTATTGGTTCCCTAAGTTATGCATCTTTTCCAAAAGTTGTCACAATTCACTATACAGTATTAAAAAAATCACTCTGGTTAATATCACCACCAGTCTCACCAGAAAAGGCTTTAAGTATTAGGAAGCTGTCAGGTTCCCAGTGATGGACAAAAATTTTCCAAAATTCTGACATTCACTTCCAAGCTCAACTTTTATTTTTGGCAACAAATGCTGTCAGTCTTCCTTGAAGTTCCATTCTCACTTTGTTCATCTTTAAGAAAATATCTGTCAGGTATCCAAGTATGAATAACCACAGTTTGTCTACCAGTTGTTCTTTCAAGTCAAAATGGAGCTCGATGAAAAGAGCATCTGGTTCATATAGTAACTCAAACAATTGCACAAATGCTTTCTCGAGACAACCATTGTACTTCGGTGTGGAGCAGAAATGCTTTATGAATACTGCCCATTTTGTCACACAGAATATTAAAGAAATGCATACCTAAGGGGGAAGATATAATAAAATTAATAATTTTTACTGCTTCAGCAAGGACATTTTAAGTGAAACTGTCTTCCTTCCTCCCTTCCTTTTTCCCTTCCTTCCTGCCTCCCTCCCTCCCTCCCTTTCTTCCTTCCTTTCATTGAAGAACATAATTACTACTAGTATGGTTTGGTGCTGCTGCCTTGGTTCCTGCTAAGGTTCAGCAGTGCAAATGTCAACACAGTGAAAAGACAAATCATGTCTTAGAATTATTATGAAAACAGTCTTGACTTTGTAGACCTCCTGAAATGGTGTTGGAGTCCCCAGGGATCCACAGACCACACTTTGAGAACTGATGGATTAGTTTATCTTTGGAAGGTCGTATCAGAGACCAGTCATAGGAGCTGGCCTTTATTTTACTGTTGTACAGTATCCTGTTAGACTTCTTGAGTTGTTTGCATTATTCAAGTGTTTTCTTTTTTATGCGTAAATTTTATTTTTTTATTTAATTAAAGAAATTTTTTAATAGAACCCTATACTTAGACATCTGGAATTTCAAGATAAGGGGAAAATAGTGTTAAGTATTTAGGTACGATAAAAAAGCACGTTACAGCTTAAAGAGCTTGTTTTCTATAACACTCAACCCTGGAGGACAATAGATCAACATTTACAGTTTGGATGAAAAATAGCTGTGACCCGCAAATCATGTTTCTGGCCATAAAGTTATTCATATAAAAGAAATTAGGCATTTTTAGATAGGTAGGAGTTAAAGAATCTCCTAAGTGAAAAAAGGCAGGGGCAGAAATGTGTGTATAGTGTGTAAAGGGGGGAAAGATAGCTATATATTTGCTTATGTTTATATGAAGAGCTCTGGAAGGATGTACAGGAAACAAATAGTTTTGGGGGCGGTAGGTAGAGGGGAAGTGACTGGTGGGAACTGGGCAGATAAGGGATGGACAGGAGGGAAGCTTGACTATATACTTCTTTTTGAATCACGTGAATGTGTTACCTATTAAAAGCGAGTTTAAGAAGGGAAACATTTGTTTTGGATGTTTTAGTGACTTAGACATTTTGCTGTTAGGAATATCACTGTGATAACCATCCCTGTGTACAAATCTCTGTCTGCATTTCCATCTACCCTGGGGTGGATGAAATTTAAATAGAACCATTAAGTGGTAGTAACCACTTATTGCCAGGTTGCTTTCATGAAGTTGTGTTAATTAATATTCTCCAGATAGTGTATGAGGTGTCCTTTTCACTGTACCCCTGCAAACTCTGTTTTGAACATATTTTCTTTGAATGCTTCCCAGACCCCAGTAACAGCTAAGGGAAGGGAGGAAGATGGTGTAGCCTGTTGCAGTCACTGGAACTTCCCACCTGATAGTCTATAAGCAGAAAGGCAGGCTGGGTCTCAGAAGGAACCAGGGAGACAGGTATCAAGTGTAGTTTAGAGAGGAGGTTGTAAAGGGTTCCTCATCCCTGACAAATACCTTGTGATCCCCCAAAGGGAGGGCTTCCTTGGCCTTTGCCAAGTGTCTTATGTGCCTAGAGTCATTTTCCCAAATAAAAGGGTTCTTCTGAGTCCACAGGAGGTCACTTTTAATTTGAATGAGGCTTTGTTTAATAGAGTAGTTGGGTTGTAATTCATTTGTTCATTTTAACAAGTAAGTATTTATTGAGGGCCTTCTCTGTACTTAGCCCAGTGCTGGATGGTGAGAATTCAAAAGAAGCAGTTCCCTTCCCTCCAGGACTTTATAATCTAGTTGTGAAGCATAAGAAATAACACACATGAAAAATACAACCAAGAATGCAGTGAAGTCCATAATTAAGTGCCGTAATGAGGGCTAACCACGGTTGATTAGTGGTTTGGAGTAATGAAGATTTTCTCATAAAAATAGGTGAGGACTAAGATGGTTAGAAATGAGAGATTCGCTTTAGATAGTGCTTGCTTTGAAAAGCTTCACCCCAGGGGTAGGGAGAGCAGCTCTTCCGGGCTCCTGGCTCCAGGTTTCCGCTGGGCCTATTTTACTGATGCATATCTCAGAGCTATACCTGGGCTTCCTTCTGTAATGCTGAGTACTTTAATTACTCTTGCTGTGGTGAATTGAAGAAAAGAGGCTTGAGAGATGATTAACTCTTTGCTAACATTTCTACGTACACTTAGATTCACTGATGCCGTATTATCCGTTGTACTATCTCCGTGAATGTTTTCCTAATATTTCTTCTTTATTTGGGATTTCAGATTCATGGCAACAACTACTCTCATAAAGTGGACATCTTTTCTTTAGGCCTCATTCTGTTTGAATTGCTGTATCCGTTCGGCACTCATATGGAGAGGGTCAGGGTAAGTGTTCCCCCCTCAAAAAAGGTAGAAAAAGAAAACATTAAATCTTAAATTCACAAAAGAAAGAGTTTTAGAAGAAGAGTAACTTACTCCTAATACCAGCAGACTGGTTGACGTAGAAGAGGTCACGTGAGTGACGCAGAAAGGATTTGTAGACAGTTTGCGTCCACAGAAAGCTCAGTCTTCAACAATTGTTGAGTCGAGTTGTCTGTTCCTTGTTGTTGCTTAAATTTGTAATAAGTGCAAAGCACAGGGTAAGCGAGTGAGGGTGACGGTGTTGGTTGGTTACAGAAGAATTTTCCAGAGGACAAGTGGCCATACACTCACATACTTAAAAGGTGGCAAACTAAAGCATGATTAGGTTTTTTTTCCCCGTCTCAAAATAAACCAAGATGATGGCATTTAAGGAAAACAGTACTGAAAGTCTTTTAAAAGTAGACCTCTGTCACATTCTTCCCCGTACTTCATAAGCGGTTACCCTCCACTTTTCCAGCTGTTGTGCTTGTACTTACTTCTGTATTTCCAAAGTTTATGTCCTTATCACCATTTCTTAATTTATCAGTGTTAGACCTTATCTGTTGACTCCTGGCCACGGTAGAACAGGATGTAGTTCTCACATAGAACCAAAAGGACCTACCAAGTGTTCTATACAATAAATAGGAAAAAAAGAAAATAATTTAAAAATCAAAGTGGCTAAATTTCAGAATACCAGAGGTAAAGGCACTAAAAGCTTCCAGAAAGGAAAATAAAACAGGCCCAACGTATGTTAAAGGATCAGGAATCATATGGCATCAAAATTTAAGTAGTTATAGGGAATTCCCTGGTGGTCCAGTGGTTAGGACTCCGCGCTTCCACTGTAGGGGACATGGGTTCGATTTTGATCCCTGGTCAGGGAACTGAGATCCCACATGCCTCACGATGTGGCCAAAAATAAATAAATTTAAAAAAACAAAGTATTTTTTAAAAAAATTGTGTAGTTGTAAGGACATCAAAAGACACTATGCAGAAAGTGAAAATAGGGTTGCCCTGGTGGTGCAGTGGTTAAGAATCCGCCTGCCAAAAAAAAAAAAAGAATCCGCCTGCCAATGCAGGGGACATGGGTTCGAGCCCTGGTCTGGGAAGATTCCACATGCCACGGAGCAGCTAAGCCCATGTGCCACAACTACTGAGCCTGCACTCTAGAGCCCGCGAGCCACAACTACTGAAGCCTGTGCGCCTAGAGCCCATGCTCCGCAACAAGAGAAGCCACTGCAATGAGAAGCCCGCACACCGGAACAAAGAGTAGCCCCCGCTCACCACAACTAGAGAAAGACTGCGCTCAGCAACGAAGACCCAATGCAGCCAAAAATAAATAATTAAAATAAATATATTTATTTAAAAAAAGAAAGTGAAAATACAACCCACAGAAAACATTTGTGAATCATGTATCTGATAAGGTTCTAGTATCCAGAATATATACAGAACTGTTACAGTTCAACAACAAAAAGACAACCCCATTAAAAAATGGGCAAAGGACTTGAACAGACATTTCTCTGCAGAAGATTACAAATGACCAGTAAGCACAACACCATTATTCATCAGGGAAATGCCAATCAAAATCACAGTGAAATACCACTTCACACCATCTAGGATGGCTAGAATAAAACAAAACAAAACAAAAACGGAAAAGAAGTGTTGGTGAGGAGATGGAGAAATTAGAACCCTCATGCATTGCTGGTAAGAATGTAAAATGATGCAGCCACTGTGGAAAACAGTTTGACAGTTCCTCAAAAAGTTAAACATGGAATTACCATATGACCCAGCAGTTCTACTCCTAGGTATATACCCAAGAGAAATGAAAACATAGGTCCACACAAAAACTTGTACACAAATGTTCATAGTAGCATTTTCATAATAGCCAGAAAGTAGAAACAACCCAAATGTCAATCAGCTGATGAATGGCAAAGCAAATGTGGTTTACCCATACAGTGAAATATTATTCAGCTACGAAAAAGGAATGAAATACTGATACATACTACAGCACAGGTGAACCTTGGAAACATCACACTAAGTGAAAGAAGCGGACATAAAAGACCACTTACTGTATGATTCCATTTATGCAAAATGTCCGGAATAGGCAAATGCATAGAGACAAGGTAGATTAGTAGTTGCCAGGAGCCGGGGGTAGAAGGGGATGGAGAGTGATTGCTTAATGAGTACAAGGTTTTTCTTTGGGTGATGAAAATGTTCCGGAATTAGAGAGTGGTGATGGTTGTACAACATTGTGAATAGAATAAGAATCACAGACTCATACACTTTAAAATGGTTAAAAGGGTGAATTTTATTTATGTGAATTTTATTTCAATAAACACATTTTCGAAAATGTGTAGTTATGTAAAAATTTTTTGGTTAAATTAAGCCATGCAAATATTGTTCTATGCTAGACCAAATAATGTACCCTGACTTCCTTTTCTTTCTGATACAATCCTTTTTTTCAGAATTGCCTTTTCTCAATTGCTTAGTTTTCTATGAACCTTTGCCGTAATTTTTAACAAATGTGCAAAAGTCTGTCACATATCAAACAATATTTTCTCTGTGCTTCAGTATAGCTTATCTAGATAGATAGATGGATAGATAGATAGGTAGATAGATAGATTTAATTTGTTTTCCCCTGGAGTCTTTCTTCTCAAAGCTTCGTTCTCCAGTCTGGACCAGTTGCCCCCTTGACCTTCTGTAAGCTGTCATCCAAGGATGCACTTCCCTGCTCTCCCGGCTTGGACCCCTTGTTTCCTAGCTTCCATGTTTTGCTTTGTTTTATTTTCTTGCACTATTCTTTTATTTTGCTGGAGCACATTCTGCAGTAAATTCCTCAGAAACAATGTATGAGAAAGAAATTTTTAGAGTCCTCAGGTATCTGAAAATGTACCTTTTTTTCCATTTTCATACGTAACTGATAAATTGGCCAGGTTCCAATTCTAGATGGAAAATAACTTTCCTTCAGAACCTTGAGAGCATTGCCCCACTTCCTTACAGCTTCCAGCGCTGCTGTTGAAAAGCAGATACCATTCTGATGCCTGATTTTTTAATATAGGGTATCTTGGACCTGTTACATTTTCGTTTCTGGAATCTTTAGGACTTTAGTTTTATCAGTGCTCGGTAGTTGTGGCTCGCAGGCTCTAGAGCGCAGGCTCAGTAGTTGTGGCGCACGGGCTTAGTTGCTCCGTTGCATGTGGGATCTTCCCGGACCAGGGCTTGAACCCGTGTCCCCTGCATTGGCAGGTGGATTCTTAATCACTGCGCCACCAAGGAAGCACTGTACTATTTTTTGCAGGAGTTCCTTAACTTGTTATTCTGACTTTCCTAAGTCCTTTATTTAGACAATCCAATTTTTATTGTCCAAGATTGTACCGTTTTTATAGTATTTCGCTCTGTTTACATGAATTCAGTATCTTCACATTGCTGAGAATCTCAATTACATGTATGTATATATTTTAAGTTTTCCTCCCCCTATATTGTCTCTTTCCTCTGGGCATTTTTTTTTTTAACTTTCTGTTTTGAAATTATTATAGATCCACAGGAAGTTGCAAAGACAGAGAGATACCCTCCACCCACTTTCTGCTGACAGTTACATTTGACATAATTACAGTACAACACAAACTTGACATTGGTACAGTGTACGTATGTAGTTCCATGTTATTTTATTTCAGTACAGGTTTGTGTAACCACCACTGCAGTCCAGATACAGAACTGTCACATCAACACAGAAAACTCCGTCTTGCTACCCCCTTATAGTCACACTTACTTCCCTCCCTACCAGCATCTCTGAGTCTTTTAATGATTTGTGTGTGTGTGTTTCTCATGCTGATAATCCTTAGCTGTCCATTCATATTTAAGAATAGGGCTCTTGGAGAATTCCCTCGTGGTCCAGTGGTTAGGACTCGGTGCTTTCCATCCCGGGTCCCGGGTTCGATCCCTGGTCAGGGAACCAAGATTCCTGCAAGCCGTGCAACACAGCCAAAAAGAACAGAAACAAACAAAAAAAAAAAATGGAAGAAGAATGGGGCTCTAAAATGGTGACTAGAAGTGGACATCACTTAGGGGTAACGATCCAGTTCTTACTTTGGGGTGCGGGGCGCCGAACTCCCACATGTCAGCATCTATAGGCCTTTCCTCATTTTCTCCAGAGAAGAAGCTCTCATTCTCCTGCCTGAGAAGGAGTCGGGATGGGGTGTGGAGAGTTCTTACTGATCCACATGCAGATCTTCACTGCATCCTTCCGTGTTCCATGCCCACCCCCGACTCATCCTCGTTCTGTCAACCCTAAGTCTGGAATGCCTGGGTTCCGTTTCTCCAGAGAGCAAACCTTATGTGTTATCTGGGGATATGTCACTCCGTCCGTATACAGACCTTTCGACGGCTCTCCTGCTGCCATCCTTGAGCCTCACCCCCATGCCCAGCAGGTTCTGCTCAGCTAATCAGTTCCCTCTTTGTTGGCTTTATCCCTCACAGGCAGCCTGGTTTACCTTCCTGTTCTGCTAAAGAAGCTGCTGTGCTTCCACTGCTTTCTCTTTCAAAAATGCAATCTATTCTTCCACTGCAGTCATCCTTATAGACTTACAGTACATTTTACCTTCCTTGGCACTTGTTTTAGTGAAAATGCTTACTAGAAATATAGTAGAAAATCTGCCGTGTTTAGCCAGAACCCCTCTGAAATTCCATTAGTAAATGTAAAAGAGACTATTCAATGATTTGACCAAGATCTTTTTTTTAATTAATTTTAATGAGACATAATTTACATACATACAACATACCCACTTTGTACATTTTTATGAGTTTTGACACATTTATACATCCACATAATCACCACTACATTCAAAATATAGAACGTTTGTATCACCCCAGAAAGTTGCCTTTTGCTCTTTCCCAGTCAGTCCCCTGTCTTTCCAGGCTCCACCTGGATCCCAGGCAACTGCTGATCTGTTTTCTGTCTTTTCTAAAGTTTCGTATAAATTGAATCATACATGTCTATCCTCTTTTGTGTCTGCCTTCTTTGACTCACTATAAAGTCAGTAGTTCCTTCCTTTTTATTAATATTCCATGGTATATATACCACAGTTCATGTGTCCAGTTACCTGTTGAGAAACATTTACGACTAAAGTTGCTGTGAACATTTGTGAACAAGTCTCTTTGTAGACATACATATGTATCCTTAGTCTCGGGTAATTACGAGGTAGGCTCTGTGGTAAGTGGTTTAACTTTATAAGAAAGTGTCATTTCATATCCTCACCAGCAGCGTAGGAGAGACCTAGGTCCTCCACATATTCCACACTTATGTTTCAGTCTTTCCATTTTTAGACATTCTAACAGGGGTATAATGGAGTCATACTGTGGTTTAAGTTTGCATTTCTCTGATAACTAATGACCTTGACAGTCTTTTCAAGTCCTTTGCCAAGTATATGTATTGTGACTAGTTTATTCCAGTCTGTGGCTTGCCATTTCATTTTCTGAATGGTGTCTTTCACAGGGTAGCAGATTTTAATTTTAAAGTCCAGCCTACCATTCTTTTCTTTTATGCTTATGCTTTTTGTTGAAAAGACTCTCTGTTTCCCCATTGAGTTATGGCCAAGGTCTCTTTTAAATTCTAAGTTATAAAATAAAAACTTTAAGAATGTTATGTGATTAAAAATTAATTCCATGAGTCCAGACTCAAGCATTTATCTGCACTTAGTTTGGTACGACCTACCTATTAGCAGGTGAAACCCTCCCTTCTAGGGCCTGCAGCATAGATTCTTCTAGTGAAGTATCTGTTTCCCTTTAGTGGGAAGTGACAAATGCCAACCCGGTTCATATTTTTGTTCAAGTACACTCCAGCTTATTTCTCAAGAAATATGAAGACATATTTAATTTATTTCATTTCTCAAAACTGGTTTTTATCATCATTACAAAAGGAACATCAGGCACTGTGCTAAGTAGTTTGCCTGAATTACCTCATTTAAGTCTCAGAGCAATCACACACGGTGGGCCCTGTTTGTATGAAAATTTCTCAAATAACTAGTTTAATTTTATATTCAGAATTTAGCATAATTGACTTGGTTTTCTTCACTAAAAAAAAAAAAAAAAAAGAAGGCTTGCCTGGTGGCGCAGTGGTTGAGAGTCTGCCTGCCAATGCAGGGGACACGGGTTCGTGCCCCGGTCCGGGAAGATCCCACATGCCGCAGAGCGGCTGGGCCCGTGAGCCATGGCCGCTGAGCCTGCACGTCCGGAGCCTGTGCTCTGCAACGGGAGGGGCCCCAACAGTGATAGGCCCGCGTACCGCAAAAAAAAAAAAAAGACTATGTCTTTTTATATCAAATACAAGAGGTTAGTGACTAGTAGAAAAAGTTACCCGCTTAAGAACACAAATGTGGGCTTCCCTGGTGGCAGAGGTTAAGAATCCACCTGCCAGTGCAGGGGACCCGGGCTTGAGCCCTGGTCCAGGAAGATCCCACATGCTGCAGAGCAACTAAGCCCGTGCACCGCAACTACTGAGCCTGCGCTCTAGAGCCCGTGAGCCACAACTACTGAGCCTGCGTGCCACAACTACTGAAGCCCACGTTCCTAGAGCCCATGCTCCGCAACAAGAGAAGCCACTGCAGTGAGCAGCCCGCGCACCGCAACAAAGAGTAGCCCCCACTCGCCGCAACTAGAGAAAGACAGCACGCAGCAACGAAGAGTACTGCTCGCCACAACTAGAGAAAGCCCGTGAGCAGCAAATAAGACCCAACACAGCCAAAAATAAATAAAATAAATAAATTTTTAAAAAATCTCTCTATGTTTAAATAGATTCACATATCAAAATAGACTTAAAGATAAGTAACACTTTTCTTTCTTTTCAGATCTTAACTGATGTAAGAGATCTCAAATTTCCACCACTATTTACTCAGAAATATCCTCGTGAGGTTGGTATTAATTCTCATCTTTTATTTTCTTTAGAATCTTACTTAGAACGTGAAGCGTCCTTAGCAGTCAGCTCATCAGTTTCCCCGTTTTACAGATGAGGAAGCCTAAGGTCTAGAGAGGAAAGGGACCTGATCCGAAGAACACACAACTTGTTAAAACCAAAGGCTGTGACTCGGTCCCAGGTCCTGGGCCCAGTGCCCTGTGCTCCAAGCTGCATGACACCCCATCTGGGAACTGTAGCAACCTTGTGTTTCGATAAGGCTGAGCTCCTAGCTCACCCTCACAGCCGTAGAGTTGCCATTATGATCATGCCATTAATTTCTTTATCTTAGTGAATTTGGGAGAGATCTTAAAAACTGGCTTCTTTTTTTAAAAAAGTCACTAATTTCCACTGATTTTGTGTGTTGGAGTTATGCCCCTCAGAGTGACACAGTAAATGGTCCAGAAGAAGTGGGAAGGGAAAATTAAGCTGGTCTTGATGGTGAAAACTGTGTGTAATGAATTTTTCAAGTTTCTTTTTGCAGCTTTTGTTTATTTCATTATATGTCCACAAACATATCACTTTAAATTTATGTGTTGATAAATCTTGGATTTTCTTAGTAAATGAAGTTTAGGTAAATTAGACTGTGTGGCTAGTCATCAAGTTGGAAAAAGTCTAATTGATCTTTCAGTATTATAAGTATAACGAAGGGTTGCATTAAAAATGAACTTTATAACAATATAGAGATATACCGGCCTAAAGTGAAATCTATTTTACAAAAACTATTCTGTTGTGTATTTTGCAAAGTCGATGATTCAATCCCGGGGCGGGGGGCGGGGGGGGCTCATCAGAATCCATATTATATTAAAGGGGTTCAAAAAATCAGTAAAAAGGGCTAGGTACTGATCACTGGCATGGTTATTTTTTAATTGAAATCTTTGAGATAATTGTACATTCACATACAATTGTAAGATGAATTTATTTTAAAAGTCAGAGTATGCCTGCGTTTCAAAGATGTGACTGAAGACCTTTTATTATATGTTAGAAAACAACCAATTACCCCAAAATGGTCCATGTGTATTTGGAGCAGGGGTTGGGCAAACTATGACCCACAGACCAAATCCAGCCTGCTGCCTATTTTGGTAATAAAGTTTTATGGGAACACAGCCAGGCCCACCTGTTTATATAGGGTCTGTGGCTGCTTTTGTATTTCAGTAGCAGAGTTGAGAAGTTGTGTCAGAAACTGGCTCGCAAACTTAGTATAGTTATAGAAACATCTGGCTGACTTCTGAATTAGGCAGCTGGTTAGTGGCCCTTTTATTACAAAACAGTTTTTATCTTTCAGTATGTAATGGTGCAAGACATGCTCTCCCCATCCCCTACGGAACGGCCTGAAGCTGCAAACATTATTGAAAATGCTATATTCGAGGACTTGGAGTTTCCAGGAAAAACAGTTCTCAGACAGAGGTCTCGCTCCATGAGCTCATCAGGAACAAAACAGTCAAGACACTCCAGCAGCTCCCACAGCCCTTTGCCAAGCAATTAGCCTTAAGCTCTGCTCGCCTCCCTAACAGGTGACACGGAATAGCCCACTTCGAAGGAATGTTGATTTTTCCAAAATCGTGACCTTGAAAATGTTGTTCTTTGCTCGATTCCATTTTGGACTACTTTTTCTAAGTCAAATTTAAACTGCATTTTGGAGCTCAAACCTTTGAGCCAACTCTTTGGTTTTTGCTCTGCTCAAGGAGAGGGCTGTCACTAGGTCACACGTGGTCCTTTTCCTTCGTTGGTCTCTTGAAATCGGCCGGCCAAGCATCCTAGCCCTCACGTTTTGTCTAAGGAGGTGGAAGCAACCCCTAAAATGTATAGAGAGAATTATAAAATGGAAATATTTTTGTAGTACAGAAAAATGAAAGTCCCTACATGTAGTAGCTATACTGTTCTAGAAATACACTTTCTAGAGATGACAGTGGTGATTTTGAAACTGATTTCCAAAAAAGCTGACTCCGTTTTTGTCCCTGGTGGGTAAAAGGAATCTGCATTATTTTGGAGGACAAGTGGCACAAATTGTACAGTGGTTTATGTCCATAGCTAGTTTTCTAGTGACGTTTGTAGCATTAAATAGCTTTATTCCTTAGATGGTTCTAGGGAGCGTTTAAGAGCTTTTTGTACTTTTACCTCCAGTAAAGGGAAAATGAAGCTTTTTGTGTAAATTGGTCAAAAGTTCTGGTTTGGGGAGGAAAAAAGCCGTAGTAAGAAATGAATCATATATTACAACTAACTTCTTCAATTATGGACTTTTAAAATCTAACGAAATCTTAAGTGTCTTAAATATAATACTGTAGGTTGGTTTTTTCCCAAAACTGACTGTAGATAACAGTTTAATCATCTAACTTGCTAACATGTTTTTATTTTCCACTGTAAATATGTTTATTTTTTATTTATAAAAATTCTGAACTCAATCCATTTGGGTTGGTGGTGTATAGAACGCACTTAAGTGTGTTAACTATTGTGACTTCTTTCAAGTCTAAATGATTTAATAAAACTTTAAAAAATGATTTATGGTTGATTGTTATTTTGGGGGGAACTAGCCCTGAAATGGTAGTTTTTCAGATTTATAAAATGGGATCATAGGTCTAAGAATAGTCATAACCCTACGCTCAAGAAAGCTTACTCCTAACCTGTTCTAAACAGGCATCTTCTTGTCATTTCCCAAGGACTTGACAGGACCAAGTCCTTTTCACAGTTCACTGGACTCATAATCCAGAGACATTAGCTCAGTTCCTACTCAGTGCCAGGGGCATAAAGAGCACCCTGCCCTAAAGGGAGACCTCGAAGAGCAAAGGCTCTGGCGATGCCAGTTGTGTTGGGATCACAGTGTGTCTGACGTGTACCATGAGGAGGCGTGTGTCATGAGGGCACAAACCAGCTAGACACAACCTTTAAGGGTCAGATGCATGATTATTTCCATCTTACAGATACGTAATGTCTGACCCACAAAGTTTGAGCAATTTTTAAGCTGGACACGCATGTCGCAGATCTTTGTGTGCTCTGTCCTCACTCTCACTTCGCAGTGAGTCTCTAACTTTGTCTTTCTTCCCCATCCTGCTTGGCTCCTGGCCAGCCCATCTCTCTGCTTCATCTCTTGGTCGGCCTGCTTCAGTTACCTTTTTCCTCTTCACCCCAGCGAGGGATCCTGTTGATTTCTTCCCAGTCTGCCCACTCAGTCCCAGCTGTGGACCCTTTGACCCTCACGACCACCCTGAGAGCTAGCTATGAAAATGTTATAATAACGCCGTGATGGGTGTTACTATTGCCATTCTTCTTATGGTGAAACTCGGGTCCAGAAAGGTGTAATTTGCCCAAGATCACAAAGCCAATCAGAGCAGAACTGGGATCAGATCCCAGGAATTCCAGTTCCTAGTCAGGGTTTTGTCTATTCCCTTGCACCAAGTTGTCCAAAGGTTTGCAAATATCTTACATGATATAATCAGGCCTTCTTTTATTTTAATTCTGCCTGTGCCTTTGCTGGCCACTAGGATGAAAGCAGCCATGGGAAGTTAAGGGGCTGGGCTAGCAGGACCTAGCAACTCCTCAGTGGTAGCCGGCATGGAGTCTCCTGCGTTCTCACCCAGGGCCCTTTCTCCCGTCTCCAAACCCTACCTCCCTTCAAGTTGTTGCTTTTCTGGCATCTTTCCAAGTCCCCTCCCTCCACACTTGCCTCTCCCTTTAACACTTTGTACTTAATAACACTTAACCATTGTCAGTCCTCAGATGCGCCTGTAACTGGTGCAAATCAACCTCCTAAATAGCTGAGGTCCCAGAGGGTAGGGACACACCTTCTTGTAAGCCCAGTAACATCTATCATAATGTCTGGTACTTGATTACGTATTTGTCGAATTGAATTTGGAAAACATAACGTGTAACTCACATAGCTGCAGCCCTCAGGAAATAGCCAAGTAAGGAGGAAAAGAAATGCACCGGTCACTGCAATAAATATTTGGCAAAGTGGAGGAGAAAAGATGGCTGAACAATCCTGATGTTAAAAACATAAATTATTATGAACTTTCATCAAATCTTTAACCGTGGCCGCTTTTAAGTCTTTTGTCACTTACAGACAGTTCTGGGTGTACTCTGATGCTTTTGCAAAAATGTTCCTATAAAAGGGTTTCATCTTCAAGGAATTCATGGAAAAGACTCTGACAAGCACAGGTTTCTGGTAACTGACTATACTGCTGAACTGAATGAATAAGCATTTTCAGAACTCTAATGGAAAACTGATGAATTCATAAAAGTGCTAACAAAAGATCAAGATGAAAAAAAATTACATGGGACTGAGTGAACAGATGAGGATGATTATAATTTTTGTGACTTTGAATTTTTAAAAAAATTTAAAAAAAAACAAAAATCTCAAATCCTGGAAGTTTTCTAAAGGAACGGGACCTTAGGGTTTAATTTAAATGAGAGGAGAGGTGGGCTGGGACACTAGCATCCATGTGGCTCTGTCTGATGCTGTCTGCTTTAGCCTACCTCCCTCTCCATCTTTTACTGGAGTGCGTTACATCCCCGGCCGCCAGCCTGGCCTGCAGGGGAGAGATCCTAATGGGGGAGCCACGGAAGCCCGCAGCGCTTCTAGTTTCCAGGTTCCCTCATTCAGGAAGGCAGCAGCACGGGAGTGCTGGTCCAGAGGTCAGTAACCAAGCCTGCCCTTTGCCTCCTAGGAGAACAGCAGACATTTAGGATGTTCGGACAGTTTTCTTTTTCCAGATTGTTTCTCAGTGATACTTTGGATGCATTTACACCGAAAGTGATTCTATTTCTCCAAGTAAATGGGGACAGAACAAGCTTTCAATCCAACCACCGGCCATAGAGCGACTCAGTCTTACTCCTGGAGTAAGTCAAGGGCGAAGCAGGAACTCTGGACGTTTTCTGGCTTATGTCTGGTGACGTTTACTCTTTCTAGAACTAGATTTGCACGGGACTGCTTAAGGAGACTTCCCGCTTCAGGTTCTAGCCCTGCAACTACTGCAGCTGCCACCAGGGGGGTCCTTTTCACCTTTTCCCCTAGAAGTGAATACGGAAGTTCCCCACCTATGATTTTCCAAATTTACAGTGGTGCAAAAGTGATACACATTTGGTAGAAACTGTACGTCGAATTTTAAATTTTGATCTTTTCCAGGGCGAGTGGTAGATAAACTATCATGATGCTGGACAGCAGAAGTCAGCCAGCCAATCAGGAAGGGAAACGATGATACACTTACAACAGTGCTGTACCCAGACAGCCATCCTGTTTTTCACTTCAGTACTGTATTCAATAAATTACATGTGGTACTTACCTGGTGGCGCAGTGGTTAAGAGTCCGCCTGCCAATGCAGGGGACACGGGTTCGAGCCCCGGTCCGGAAAGATCCCACATACCGCGGAGCGGCTGGGCCCGTGAGCCATGGCCGCTGAGCCTGCACGTCCGGAGCCTGTGCTCCGCAATGGGAGAGGCCACGACAGTGAGAGGCCCGCGTACCGCAAAAAAAACAACAAAAAAACCCAATAAACCTAGGGCATTATGCGCCTGGCTACTTCCAACAGCCTTAGCATCCCTCATCCCTGGCTCAGCGCCGCTTCTTAGAGCAGCAGAGTAGCTTCCTTCTCTGATTCCCCTGCACGGGCTGGTGCGCTAAGGAAAGATGGACTTGTAAACCCTTTGGAGGTCATGAGGAATATTTTCATCAACCACATCATAATCTCTAGTGGAATAAAATAAGACTGTTTTAGTTCTTCTTTGCAATTTCCTGCAGTTAAATTAATTGGATCCATGTGTTTCTGTAATAGCAAATATTAAGGCATTGACAGCATGGACCAAAAGTAGTTCTATAGATGTATGTCTTGCTATTTACTGTCAGACAATATGGCTCAACATTCATCTGGTGAAAAAATAAAATTATCTTCGACAGACAAAAAAGACAAAGATGGGAAAGACAGTGGGAACAGCCCTAGCAAAGGCTTGGTGGGGAAGGGTAGGAATGAGAAAGAGCTGTCGGTAGTGGGAGTGGAGAGAATTAGAGCAACTTGAGAAGTATTTTTGAGGCAGGAAGGCCAGGACACTGGAATTAAGTGAATAATAGGTAAAGGAGAAGATAGCGCTTGAATTTCTGGTGTGGAAACTTCCATAGAATCTAGAAGAAGGAGGGTGTGGTTTGGGGACAGATGTTACCCTTCAAAAATGATGAATTTCCTAGGTCTCTGTGGTTAAAAAACTGGGGCTTTAGTTGGGAGAAAATGGGAAGCCATTGAAAGTTTCTGAGCCGAGGAAGGATGTGATGAGATTTTAGGATCTCTGCAGCAAGTGAGGCAGAGGTGGCTGGAGATAGAGAGGCCTTCACCCAGCAGAGGGGCAGAGGGCTTGAGCCTGGTCAGTGGGGGCCAGAAAACACCCCCTGTCCAGCGACTAAAGCTGTGCTGGTCCCCAGGAGCTCTCTTTAGTGTTGAGTTTGGAAGCATTTCTTCAGGGGCTGCTGCAGTGCGAGCCTCCCCGTCTCCTACCTCCTGAAAAGACGGGAGCTTTTAGAGCTCGCCTAGAGAGCACGTCAGGAAAGATGACAGTGACGTTGGGATCAGCCCATCTCTTGCTAGCAGCCAGAATGTGGGCAAGGAAGAGGAACCCAGACAATGCAGAGTTCGCTGGCCCAGAGTTCAGACGCCTCCAGTAAGAGCCGGAGGGAATTTGCCCTTCCCAGAAAGGTCACAAATGTGTCCAGAGGCAGGGAAAGGCTTTGATACTGAGAAGTAATGAAGGGGAAAGGGTGTTCTCTCTCCAAAAGGAGCTTTTGAAGAAATAGAGTAATGGCTGAATAGATAAATGGCTGGATATTATGCAAATGAGTCAGCAGCCTCAGGGAATGATTAAAATGTCTATTCAGCAGATAAAAGACAAATTTGCAAGTTGCAGAGGAGTAGGAATAGTATGATTGCAAGCAAATGTAATGGCTTCTATATCTGTTTATTTTTATTTTTTGCTGCACCCCACACCTTGAGGGATCTTAGTTCCCCGATCAGGGATTGAACCCACACCCTCGGCAGTAAAAGCACAAAGTCCTAACCACAGGACAGCCAGGGAATTCCCTGTATCTGTTTAAATATTTTCATGGGCATAAAGTTTAGGAATATCCACCCCAGTTACCTTAGGAGAGAGGAGTGGGAGAGGAGGGCCGAGGGAGATTTTTTTTTTCCCCATAAATTAATTTATTTTTGGCTGCGTTGGGTCTCCATTGCTGCATCCGGGCTTTCTCTAGTTGCGGCGAGCGGGGACTACTCTTTGTTGCGGTGCGCGGGCTTCTCATTGCGGTGGCTTCTCTTGTTGCGGAGCACGGGCTCTAGGCGCATGGGCTTCAGTAGTTGTGGCTCGCAGGCTCAGTAGTTGTGGCTCACGGGCTCTAGAGCGCAGGCTCAGTAGTTGGGGCGCACGGGCTTAGTTGCTCTGAAGCATGTGGGATCTTCCCGGACCAGAGCTCGACCCCGTGTCCCCTGCGTTGGCAGGCAGATTCTTAATCACTGTGCCACCAGGGAAGCCCAAGGGAGATTATTAACTCCAACCTGCATCTCACTATGGTTTGACCTCTTCCAACTACTGATGCACTACTCTCAGGATTAATAATATTAAATTAATAAAACAAGAAAAAGGAAACCAATAAACCATATTTACAACATTTTAATTGATCTCATCTTTGTATCCTGCTCTATAGTTCAGAAGGCTGTAATGTGGTCTGCAACTTGGATATTTTCATATCTGTAATATCTGCTGTTTTATCTGTAAGCAAACAACACAATTATTAAAATAACACAGTAACATAACAGGAAGCTGGTAATAATCCACTTATCATCCCACCACCATTTTAACATAACAATTTCACGTCTCTGAATTCCCTTCAATCCAGAGGGCATTTTGAGGAGTGATGTGTGACAAGACACTGCGCTTTGGAATCACAATCAGCTGTATTACTATTTACTTGTTTATAATTTTCCTTGAGCCCTCTCATCTGTTTTCTCAACTGCAAGTAACACGTTGTGAAGATTAAGGGATAATAACATTTAGCGTAGAATCCCGTAAGTAGTAAGCATTCAATAAACAGAGGCTTAAAATGAAATCACAACCTCAGTTTCCTCAATGTGGAAATATTGAGTTTCCTAATATGGGCATATCAGTTTCCTAATATGGGCATAATTTGTCGCAGAGTCCTTGTGAGGATTAACGGACATAATTTGGGTTAAAGAGTCATACAAATATGTGCATATATGCAAATCTACGATTACACGATGGCGGGGTGGGGAGGTACAGAAAGAACCCCTGGCTATTACTGTCCTCAAGGAGTAGAAAGGAAGGAAACAGTAGGTGAAGGAAGAAGGAAAGATCACATAGCAAAATACGTAGCTTATAAAACTTTATAATGTTTCGGCAAAAATACAGACATTGAATATGCACGTGACAAGGACCAGAGGCTGACAGTTAATTATATGAGGGTAACGTGTTAGGTTAAGATGAAAGTATGATTATTATTAAGGCAATCAAGAGACGTCTTTTGTTAGCTGAGGGGTGTAGTGTAGGGCCGGGCAGATGGGGGTGATGCTGAGAATCCCCTTTCTTTCAGGACTTTGACGCTAAGCTGCGGGTCAACAGGGTAGCCTGCGAGTCTCCCCCCCGCCCCTCCCCGTTTGACTCCGCGGGGAGCCGGGGCTCAGGGTGGCCAGAGGGTTTGGAGATCAAAGATATGTGGATGAGACATCATTCTCTGGCCCGGGGCCGGATGTCTGGCTCGGGCGAAGCCGGGAGCGGCGCCAGGAATTGTTGATGCAAAGACCGGTCTGGAAGAAAGAAGAGCTCCGACTGGCCACGTGGGGGCGACAAGACACCGAGGGAAGGCGGGGGGCTCCAAGGGCCTTGGGGTTTGCCTGGGTGTCGTCGAGAGGGTCCAGTGGCCCGTCCCTTAATGGGGCAGATGCAGGAGGACGGACTGGGCAGCCGGCACCTCGGCTGCGCGGGTGTGAGGCGGCCCGGATGCTGCGCGCGGGGAGCTGGGCCACCACCCGTTGTGAATTACCAGGCACCGCCCGCCCACCTTCCCTGGGGTTAAATGGACCCGCCTTAGCAAGTTTCAAAGGCAAACATTTCTGGAACGCCTGCTGTATACCAAGTCCTCTCCTAGGCACTGTATATTCGTGAAATCTCATCTAATCTTCACAACCACCTTGGGGGATATTATCGCCTCCATTTTATAGAGGAGGAAACTGAAACTTACTAAGTCGGAGGATTTAGCCCTAATAGGTATAATCAGGCAAGCAAGGAGAATTGTAAATCTTTTCATTTATTTATTTTACTTATTTTATTTTTGTCTGCACGTGGGCTTTCTCTAGCTGTGGCGAGCAGGAGCTACCCTTTGTTGCAGTGCGTGGGCTTCCCATTGCAGTGGCTTCACTTGTTTCGGAGCACGGGCTCCAGACGCGGAGTCTTCAGTAGTTATGTCACGTTGGCTTCAGTAGTTGTGGCTCGCGGGCTCTAGAGCGCAGGCTCAGTAGTTGTGGCGCAAGGGCTTAGTCGCTCCGCGGCATATGGGATCTTCCCGGACCAGGGCTCGAACCAGTGTCCCCTGCATTGGCAGGTGGGTTCTTAACCACTGCGCCACCAGGGAAGCCCTGTAAATATTTTAAAGTAAATATATGAATGAAAAGAGCTCAACCTCGCTGCTCATCAGGGAAATGCAAATGAGAGCAACAACGGGGATCCCATTTTTTCACTACTAGATGGCAAGAATTTGAAAGATTTACCTGTGTGGGTGCAAGTGTAATAAAAAAGAATTCTCCTCTACACAGTTAGGAATGCAAAGAGGAATGCATTTCAGTGAATGTTTGGTATCTGTCAAAATTTGCAAGCAAATTCCTCCTGATACAGAAATCCCCCTTGTGGAATCCATTTTACAGAAATAACCACACAAGTATATTCATCTTAGTGGGAAAGGCAAATAAAGCTTTTTTGTTTGTTTTGTTTTGTTTTCTTTAAGTGATTTACCTGCTATTATGCAGCTATTGGCTGAGCCTGGGGGTCCAATCCCACGCTATCTGATTCTGATAATCTCTGCCTTTGGGCAACATCGGAGGCGGGGTGAGGGGAGGGTTCCAGTTTGAGCATTGCTCACTGGCGGCAGAATCTCTAGGGATGCTTGCTAAAATGCACATTTCTTTGGCGGCCTTTTCCCAGATTTAAAGAAACAAAAGCTTTAGGAGTGGTTATCCTAGAACCTACATTTAAAAAAAAACAACTCCCTGGGTGATTTTGAAAGCTCTGCTTTCTCCGTCTTTGCAGCAGGTTAGAATACTGGGACCTTTAAAAATACCAATATCCAGGCCACACTCTAGCCCTATAAAACCACACCCTCTGTCTGTGAGGCCCAGGCATCATGGTTTTTTTTTAAAGCTCCCAGGTAATTCCCAGATGCAGCCCAGGCAGAGAACAACAGGCCTTGCCACTCATAGTATAGCTGCTGGCCCAGGAGTATTGGCAGAACTGCAGAATCTCAGATTCAACACCTCAGGCCGGCTGGATCAGAAACCACATTTTAACAGGAGCCCCCAGTGATTCATACGCAAATTAATGTTTGAGGTAGACGTGGGTGAGCGTTTTTCTATTTAATTAATTTTTATTGGAGTATGGTTGCTTTGGGGTGAGGTTTTAGATTTATTTCAACATTCCTCCTGTAGCCTGACCTCATTCTGATAGCTTGGAGAGCAGATTGGAACTCTGGGCTGCCACCTACGAGATCAAAAGCAGCTGGGCCATGGTTAATCCTGCCAACATCCCCTGATCAACTCCTCAGGGGAAAGGCAGTTCTGGAGGGAGCTATACCTCCTTGTGCAGATCCCTAAAATCTGGACAAGCAGAGGCTGAGGGAGGACTGGCCTGGAAGCAGTGTAAGTGCAGACAATCCGAACCCCAGGTGGATTAAAAGCATAAAGTAAATCAACCATGGGAGGCATCTAGTGAAACTTCAGATTCAAGTCTCCGTCATTCATTGGTCTCCATCACCTCTCACCAGATCCCCAAATCGGTCTCCCCACCTCCAATCTTGAAGCACTTCACGACGACACGACAGAGAATGTTCTACAGCACAAATCTGGCTCTGCTGTTTATTCCCTGCTTACCATCCTTGACAGGTTTGGGGCATCCTCACATTAAAAGTCAAACTCATGATCTTGGCATACTAAGCCCTCCACCAACTGACCCAGCTAAGCCTCAGCTCTGGAGAACCGCCATGTGCCAACTCTGTTCAGGAATAATGACTGAACCACTGGGCTTCCCTCAAGCTGCTGTGTGCCCAGCTTCTGTATTAGTCACCCCCCCCCCACACTCCCTTCGCCCACACTGTCCTTGGCCCCTGGAAAGTCTTCCTCCCAGATTAAGTCTCAGGATTTCAGCCTATGACTCTGCTCCTAATCAGTCCTCATCCCAGCGAAGAGCTGAACATGATGTCATTAGGAGGAGTGTCACCTGATTTCGGATTTGAAGGCCTGTCCAGTGAGAGCAGTGGGACCGTCTTACAGACACAGCTTTCAAGAGCCAACCCTCCTTGGACATATCAGCATAGAGGTTCAGGTGTGTGTCACACAGACCCAGATCAACAGAAAACAAGGGTTCTCAACTTTGGCTGGGGACCTTTTTGAAATGTCGAAAGCTCAGGGTACACCCCAGACCAATTACATCAGAAACTGAGGAAGAGGGGGCAGTCATCAGTATTTTTATAAAGCCCCCCACCTTTTTTTTTTTTTTGCGGTACGCGGGCCTCTCACTGTTGTGGCCTCTCCCGTTGCGGAGCACAGGCTCCGGACGCACAGGCTCAGCGGCCATGGCTCACGGGCCCAGCCGCTCCGCAGCATGTGGGATCTTCCCCGACCGGGGCACGAACCCGCGTCCCCTGCATCGGCAGGGGGGCTCAACCACAGCGCCACCAGGGAAGCCCAGCCCCCCACCTTTGATTCTAGTGTGCAACCAAGGTGGAGAACCATTGGTGATTTATTTCTCTCCCATTAGACATTCCAGAGCTGATGTGACCGCTGTGTACCACTCAGGAATCCAGCCTCCTTCTCATACCACCCACGTGGTCCAACTGGCTCACAGTTTGTCCAAACTACAGGGTGAGGAGGGGAAGATGCACACATCACTTCTGGGTATGGCCCATTGGCTGGATGTAGTCAGAGGGCCACGTTTTATCCAAGGGAAGCTGGGAAATGTAGTCTTTATTCTAGGTGGCAGTGGCCCAGCTAGAAAACTTGGGGGCTCTGTTAATACAGAGGAGAAAATGGCTATTGGAGGAAATCAACCCAAGGAAGGATTTCCTAAAGAACAGAACGGTTGCATAATGGAAGAGGCAGTGTGCTCCCTGCCACCTGAAGAAGGAATCACACCAGTGGAAAAGTGCTGCTCTAGAGTGACCAGATACTCCGTCTGTCCCTTAATTATTCATTCTCAGCCACCACAGTCACACTGGCCTTCTTCCTGTTCCATGAGTGCACCCATCTGTCTTCCCCATCAGACGGCCTTGAGTTTGCCATGCGTCTCTCCTGTCCTTTGAGTCTCAGAGGGGTCCACTCTGAGCACCAGACCCAGAGGTGTGCTCCCACTACCCCCACCCCTGTCAGTCCACATACTTTCTATTTCATCATGTTTATAACCTTAAGAGTTAGACTGCTGGGTTTAGTCCCAACTCAGCCCCTCACAGGCTGTGTGACTTTTCTGTGTCTCTGTTTTCTCATCTATAAAATGGGGATAAGAATAGTGCCTAGGGCTTCCCTGGTGGCACAGTGGTTGAGAATCTGCCTGCCTATGCAGGGGACACGGGTTCGAGCCCTGGTCCGGGAAGATCGCACATGCCCTGGAGCAACTAGGCCCGTGAGCCACAACTACTGAGCCTGCGCATCTGGAGCCTGTGCTCCGCAACAAAGAGAGGCCGCGATAGTGAGAGGCCCGCGCACCGCGATGAAGAGTGGCTCCCGCTTGCCACAACTAGAGAAAGCCCTCGCACAGAAACGAAGACCCAACACAGCCAAAAATAAATATAAAAATAAATAAATAAATAATTTTTAAAAAGGACCTAAAGAAGAAATACATGGCGAATATCTTAAAAAAAAAAGAATAGTGCCTATCATTATAAGGTTGTTACGCACATAAGTTATTTCTGTAAAATAGTTAATATTAGCTGTTGTATCACTGTATCAGGTGTCTCTTCTTACGGGCAGGGAAGCCCCCTGAGATCTTTTTGCCTTCTTGCCTGTCTGTTCACTGTGGGGAAAACAGCCCCCAGAACAGTGCTTGACACTTGTAAGGCCCTCAGTTTCTTCAGGGAATTGTACACGGTGGTGGGTCCACTGCCCACTGCATTCTCCTGCCTGTGTTTCAGAACAGCCTGAGGAGTGTAACCCAGATCCCCAGATACTGACTCTGCACATCAGTTCTGCATCTTAACAAGCCCCTAGGTGATCTGGATACAGCCCAGCCATGGATGGGGTGGGGGAACAGGGGGGGAGGGGGAACCACTGGGGTAGACGACCTGAAAGCCCCTTCCAAATCTACCTGATGTGACCTCACTGTATACTTTTTATTTTAAATTTCATTCTTAAGGCAGTACCTGTGTGTGGTTAAAATTTCCAACAGTGCAAAAGAATAAGAAGTCCTTATGGATGGGAGGAGAGGATACGCGCTCACTTTCCTGTTTCCTAGTCCGCCGCAGCTTGTGTTCCATTGATGGCCAGTTGGTGGACATTTGGATTTCTTCCAGGGCTTTGCTATTATAAATAATAATGCTGTGATTATGCCTGTACATAATCACTGAGATCCATGTGACTCTGTCCATTGGGACAAATTCCTAGGAGCAGAATTACTGGGTTGAAGTCTAAGTTTACTGAACAGAAAGGCTGTACTAATACCAAGTCCTAACAGCGATGGGTGACAGTTGGCTTCTCTGGGTTTCCACAGTGTAGTATCAATGTTTAATCTCTCCTGATCTGATAGATGTAAAAAGAATTCCCCCCCGCCGTTGTTTGGTTTTTGCCACGTGGCTTGCGGGATCTTAGTTCCCCAACCAGGAATCAAACCTGGGTCCTCGGCAGTGAGAGTGCGGAGTCCTTACCACTGGACCACCAGGGAATTCCCTCTGTTGTTTGATTATGAAGTTCAGTATCTTTCCATTGTTTAAAAGCCATGCATATTTCTTTTTCTGTGAACTTTCCATGTCTTTGCCCATCTCCCTCCCCCCCCATTTCTTCTGCCTCATTCCCACTTGCCCACCCTCTCTTCTCCCCCATTCACGCCCAGGCTCCTTGCCAGGTCACCATAACCTTGTGACTGCGCCCAGAGTTTCGTCCTCAGGCCTCATGCTTCCAGGCCCAGCGGCGGCATCTGGCCCAGCCGGTCCACTGAGAGCTCCCTCCTCGCTGACACCTCTCTTCTTGGGGTTTCCAGAACGCCCACTCCCCTGGTTTTCCTCCCGCCTCCCAGCGCCTCCCCGCGCCTCCTCATCTCCGTGACTTCTCAGCCTGGACCTAGACCTCAGTCCCTGGGCTACTTCCATGCCTTGCCAATGGGGTCAGGTGCCCTGGTTTGCAGTACCATCCGTAGGCTCTTAACTGCCACGTTTCTGTCTCCAGCCGCCCCTGACCTCTGTGCCGACCTCTCTCCCCCAACGTAGCCAACCACCTCCTCAAATCCACAATCGGATGTCCTCCTGGAGTTTCAAACTTAACATTTCCAAAGCCAAACTGGTCTTCCCTCCCAACCCATTCTGACTGTTGTCCTCTCCAACTCAATGAGCAGTCGCTCAACTTTCCAGTTTGCACAAACCCAAAACCGGAGTCCTCACTGCTGCCTCTCCTGCTCTCACACGCCCTCCGCACCCCCGATCTGCTGGAAATCCCATTGGCTGGACCTTCACACGCCCCCAAGACCCATCTCTTCCCACCAAACCCCCCTCGCAACTGCCACTCTGGTCCAAGTCGCCACCAACTCTTGTCTGGATTATCTTAATCGACTTCTCGGCTTCTGCCTTTGCCCTCCCAGGGTTTTCCCAACCCAGCGGCCGAAGTCATCCTTTTATTTATTATTATTATTTTTATTTTTTTGGCCGCTCTGTGCCGGCATGCGGGATGCGGGATCTTAGTTCCCCAACTGGGGATCGAACCGTGCCCCTTGCACCGGGAGTGCGGAGTCTTAACCACCGGACCACCAGGGAAGCCCCTAAAGTCATCCTTTTAAAACAGAAGTCGGGTTATGTCATCCCTTTGCTCGTTACTTCCCTGTGGCCCCCGGCTCGTTTGGAATAAGGCTCGGAGCCTTTGCAACGACTCAGCGGTCTGTGGACAGTCCTACGTGTCTTCTCTGACCTCATTCTGCTGCCCTGACGGGCCTCCCAGGCCCGTCCCCCTCAGGGCCTTGGCCTGGTCAGTAGGTCCCACTCATCCCGTGAGAAGGTCTCTGTCCTCTTTCCTGCTTTGCTCAAAAGTTGCCTTCTCAGTGAGCTCTGCTCTGACGGACCTATTTAGGCTGTGCCCAGGTCTCAGCCCTCCTACCCTCTGTGCTCGCTTTACTTTTCTCCAGGTCACTTGTTACTTTCCAACATATTATATACTTCCCTTATTTAGTTTATTGTCATTTTTCCCATCTGGTATGGAATCTCTTTGTCTTATTATTATTTTTATTGTTGCTGTATTCCCAGCATTTAGACGTGTGCCTAGCATATACTGTTAAAAAATATTTGTTAAATAAGTAAATCTTTGATTTCAAAAATAATTTTTCTCCAAATATCATATATTAACGCATACATGTGGAACCTAGAAAAATGGTACAGATGAACCGGTCTGCAGGGCAGAAATAGAGACACAGATGTAGAGAACATGCATATGGACACCAAGGGGGGAAAGCCACGGGGTGTGTGTGTGGAATGAGTTAGGAGATTGGGATTGACATGTAGACACTAATATGTATAAAATGGATAACTCATAAGAACCTGCTGTATAAAAAATAAATAAATAATAATAATTTTTCTCCTGCATTGTTGGCCTTTTTCTTCTTGGTGTGTAAGGGACTCGGATGCTTTTGTCATTTGTGTTACAAATATTTTCCCAGTTTGTTCTTTGCCTTTTGATTTTGTTTATGGTATTTTTCCCATGCAGAAATTTGAATTATTATGTAGGCAATGTGCTAATTTTTTAAATTTATAGTTTCCAGGTTTTAGTCACAGATTCCCTTTCATATATATTGATATATATATATATGTATATATATAGTGTGTGTGTGATGAAATATACACATAACATAAAATTGACCATTTCACCCACTTTTAAGTGTATAGTTCAGTAGCATTAAGTATATTCACATTTTGTGCAACCATCACCTCCATCCATCTCTCGAACTTTTTTTTTCGTGCTACGCGGGCCTCTCACTGTTGTGGCCTCTCCCGTTGCGGAGCACAGGCTCCGGACGCGCAGGCTCAGCGGCCATGGCTCACGGGCCCAGCCGCCCCGCGGCATGTGGGATTTTCTTGGACCGGGGCGCGAACCCGTGTCCCCTGCATCGGCAGGTGGACTCCCAACCACTGCGCCACCAGGGAAGGCCCAATCTCTCGAACTTTTTCATCATCACCTTCCCCCCTTCTCCCAGCCCTGGGCAACCACCATACTGCTTTCTGTCTCTATGAGTCTAACTACACTAAGTACTTCTTATAAGTGAGATATACATATTTTTTGATGTTTGGAAATTAATGCACACTTTCTGGCTTGTTGCTTAGCCAAGACACTCTTGAGATATTTAAATAGGTGCTGGAATTCCCTGGCAGTCCAGTGGTTAGGACTTGGCGTTTTCACTGCCAAGGGCCCGGGTTCAATCCCTGGTGGCGGAACAAAGATCCCACAAGCCTGGCAGTGCAGCAAAAAAAAATAGGTGTTGCTCTGATCCACCTCCACCCCCTCCATGCCAACCCCTGCACACCCACTTCGTAATTTATCTCCAGCAGAGATTTACTACTGTCTGCCACTGAGACTTCCAGGAACTCTGCAGCCTCTTCTGCTGCTTCTCAGAGCACCAGTGACCCAACCTCCAGGTGAACTGGATAAAAATGCAGATGCTTGGAGTTTGCTCCAGACCTAGTGACCCTCCGTCCACACCTGGTGGGGCTGAGGAATCGGCATTTTATCAAGGTGCTCAGATGTGATCGCCTGCTAGGCATGTCTTCAGAGTTCACGATCAGCAGTGGGTGGCCACTTGATCCAGAAGAGGGCACACTGCAATATAAGCCTGGGCTCTGCATCCCCACCTGGCCTTCGTTACTTATCCTTCTGTGAAATGAGGGTAAGAACTCCTGGAGATGAAATGAGCATCGCAGGAGATAGCATCTGCGGCTGTGTTTTGTAAACTCTGAAGAATATACACATGTAAGGGCTGTTAGCATTATCTCGGAGCCTCCCAGTCCTGCTTCTGCAGTCTCATCATCGGGGCCCCTCCCCAGGCCAAGGAATGACAAAAACATCCCATCAGGTTGACGTCATGGTGGGGATGGGGGACACAGGGCCGGGCAGTGGCAAGTCTTCAAGCAAGTGCAGCAAAACGCTTTATTAACTTTTACCAAAAAATTTTAAAAGTCCATTCGTGTACATTCTTTTTTTTTCTCTTAAGTACACCTGCTTATTTATTTATTTTTTTGCAGTAGGCAGGCCTCTCACCGTTGTGGCCTCTCCCGTTGCGGAGCACAGGCTCCGGATGCGCAGGCTCAGCGGCCATGGCTCACGGGCCCAGCCGCTCCGCGGCATGTGGGATCCTCCCGGACCAGGGCACGAACCCGTGTCCCCTGCATCGGCAGGCGGACTCTCAACCACTGCGCCGCCAGGGAAGCCCTATTTTTTTTTTAATTGAGATATAGCTGACTTACAATGTTGTGTTAGTTTCAGGTGTACAGCAAAGTGATTCAGTTATACATACATATATATATATTCTTTTTCAGATTCTTTTCCCTTATAAATTATAGCAAGACATTGAGTATAGTTCCCTGTGCTATCATGTACATTCTTGTTTGTATCTTGTAAGGTGGGAGTAATTATCCTCATTTTACTGATGAGAAAACTGAAGGTTTTCATGGAAGTGAGAGTTCACGGAAGAAAGAAGCCAAGCTTCAAGTCCTGTGACATTTGGCCAAATCACCTGATCCCTCAGTTTCCTCGTCTCTAAAGTGGGGTCACAGCTGGATTATCTCAATGGTTATGATGGGTATTTGCTAAGATAGGGCATGTGCCTGGCTTGACACTGGGTGCACCTCCACAGCCCCTGCTCCAGGTTCTGTGCTCTACCCTTATGCTCAGGGACCTCAGGCAGCTCTAAAAACGCAGATGGATGAAGACAGATGGGGTGGCTGCTGGCATCCAGGCATGTTCTGCCCCAGGAATAACTAAGCAAGGAGCTAAGAGTCTTCTGCTGAGAATATTGAAATATCTGTTGACCCGTAGCACGCTTCTCCTGGGTCCGTTGGTCAGACAGTCCAGGGTAGCTTCAGGACTGGGAAGGCACGGGGCGGGGGCGGAGGGGGGCACCAAACCCAGTCTGGAGTTCCCACCATCTGCTCTTCCCAAAGATGACTCTGATTGGTAGAGAGTAGAATTCAGTGGGCAAAGTTGTGGGCCATCCTTGGGAACGTCTGCCCAGGTAACTTCACCTGACACGGCCAGGGGCAGAGAACTTCCCTGGCTGAAGGTGGACGCACAAGCTCACCTGGAGCCTGACACTGCTGGAGGCCAGAGGTTGGTGAGCAGCTGCTGAAATGCCCGGAGGTCAGGCCCGGGGCCACCTCACTCCTGTGCCTCCCCTTGGAAAACCCCGTCTCCACCATTCATCCCTCCAATGTTTATCGAGCACCTGCTATGTGCCAGGTGCCAGGAGCCACCAAGCTAAGTAAAATACTCTCGGGGATAAAGAAGACAGTAACAATTCTAAAGAGAATAAAAAGGAAAAATGTCTTACAATTACTGAGACTTCGCTGTTTGCCAGGCTCTAGGAGTTCACTCATGTAATCCTCACAGCACTTCTCTAAGGGATGGAGCAATGAAGGGACTTGGGAACCCAAACTGATGGGGACAGGAGATTATCAAGACAGGCTTTTTTGGAAGAGACAGAAATGCAGCTGGGGGAAACAGAAGGGCTTTCTAGCAGACAGACAGCAAGTGAAGAGGCACAGAGGTGGGAAGTGTGTGTGTGTGTGTGTGTGTGTGTGTGTGTGTGTGTGTGTGTGTGTGTGTGTGTTGGAAAGGTTGATGCCACATACGAAGGGCCTTTGCAGTGGCAACCCCATAGGGGCGGTTATGCAGGGAGATGAGAAATAATCTGTCGTGTGTTCCGATTCCTCTGGGTGGAATACGGGAGGACCTGCAGGGGGCGCTCCTGGGTGCTAGCTGGATGCTTCTGCAGTGGCCTCTGGACAGAGGGCCAATTCAGAGATTTATGAGGCAGGATCTTGGGACTCTAGTGGCTGTTGCCAAGACAGAGACCAGTTTATCAGCCTTCGGGCCTCTCTGTGGGCAAGCACCTCAAATGCAGCCTGTTGGGGTCTCATCCTTGTCTCTTGAGCAGATCCCTCCTGGGCTCCCCTCCACTGTCCTCTCCTGCTCCAAGGGACCCAGGGCCCAGCTAACCTTCTTGCCCTCTCCACTCCCATGGTGCTGTCCAGGCATGTCTGGGTGATCCATTTTCTATCTTAAGCACAGCCACTCACACCCCTTGTAAGGCTGAGATAAAGGCTATGACCTCCTGAACACCTCGGATTAAGAGCTCCTGAAAGACCCCTCGCATTGGCCCATCTTATTGGTCCAGGCAGTTTTTCACACCAATGGGTGGTTTATCAAGGAAATTTGGACATAAAGGAGCAAAACAACGATGGTATTAAGGGGCTTTCCATCATTTATTCAGAAAAAAGAGAAGGACACATGACATTCCCAAAATGAAACCTTGGGGTTGGACTCAGATAAATCTGGGATTCACATTCTGGCTTTGCCATGTGTGGCCTTGGGCCGGGCACTTAACCTACTTCCCTGAACCTTTGTTTCTTTATTTGTGCGTGAGGATGAAATAATGCCCGTGATGTGTGCAACACAGAGCCTGGCGTCTGATAAGTGATTGATAAAGGGTAGCTATTGTTATTAATGTTTTTACCTCAACGAAGTCATTTTGTGGAAGTAACTATGTTTCAAATGGTCAGCTGATCTACCTGACTCAACACTGGAAAGAAAATATTATTTATTAACAAGTATTGAGAAGTAGTGAAATTTCATTCGCAGATACTTTTTTTCTGGACATCTTGGAAGGCACCATGGATAAAAGAGATTCACTAAGAGACCTCTCTGGTGACACAGTGGTAAGAATCCGCCTGCCAATGCAGGGGACAGGGGTTTGAGCTCTGGTCCAGGAAGATCCCACATGCTGTGGAGCAACTAAGCCTGTGCGTCACAACTACTGAGTCTGTGCTCTGGAGCCCGCAAGCCACAACTACTGAGCTCACATGCCACAGCTACTGAAGCCCAGGCATCTAGAGCCTGTGCTCCACAACAAGAGAAGCCACCAGAATGAGAAGTCCGCACACTGCAACGAAGAGTAATCCCCACTCGCCGCAACTAGAGAAAGCCCGTGCAGAGCAATGAAGATATATCACAGCCAAACAAATTTAAAATATAAATAAATAAATTTATTTTAAAAAAATAGCATAGTTTAAAAAAAAAAAGGAGATCCACTGAGGATTGTAACAGATAAAGGAGATGGGAACACACAGGCAAGAAATCATTTTACAACTGATGAAGAGATAGATAAAGATCTGTGAGTCTGTTTGTTTTCTTATATTCACGCATTTGCATATTTTTTAGATTCCACATATAAGTGATAACATACGGTATTTGTTTTTCTCTGTCTGACTTATTTCACTAAGCATAATAGTGAAGGGTCCCTGGAGGGATGGACCCTCCAGGTCCATCCCCTGGAGGGATGGACCCTCCAGGTCCATCCATGTTGTTGCAAATGGCAAATTTCATTCTTTTTTACGGCTGAGTAATATTCCATTGTATCCATATACACACACACCACACAGACATAGGGAACAAACTAGTGGCTACCCGTGGGGAGAGGAAGGGGGGAGTGGCAAGAGGCAGAAGTAAGGGATTAAGAAGTACAAACTGTTATGTATAAAATAAATGAGCTACAAGGATGTAATGTACAGCACAAGGAGTATAGCCAGCATTGTATAATAACTTTAAATGGAGCCTAATCTATAAAAATATTGAATCACTATGCTGTATACCTGAAATCAACTATAATATTGTAGATCAACTGTACTTCAATAAAGAGATAAAGATCATTTGCAAAATTGTTCAACCTCACCATAGATCAAAAAGGCTATACTATCAAACTAACAGATTTTTTCTCATTCTTTCTTTCAGTCTTCCTCTCTCTTTCCTTCCTCCCTTCCTTCTTTTCTTTCCCTTTCTTCCTTCCTCTTTCTTTTTTCTCTCTTTTATTCTTTCTTTCATTCTTTTTTTCATTCTTTCTTTTTCTTTCTTAATCAGGATAGTGAGGATGACAAGAATATCATGAATTAGACACACTTATAAATGGCTAGGGGTAGTCAAAAGGAGTGCATCCCTCTTTTTTCCTTCTTTCCTTTCTTTTCTTCCGTTTCCTCCACCTTCCCTCCCTTCCTTTCTGATCTAATGTTTTATAATGGAAAATTTCAAACATACACAAAAGTAGAGAGAGTAGGATAATGAACTTCCACACACCCATCACCCAGGTCAACTTTTATTTTGTCACTAAAATTGTTTCACTGATTATTCTTCATCCTACTAATGCTGTTTCTTTTGCTAAAGCATTTTAAAGTAAATTTTAGATATCATCTCTCCTGTAAATATTTCAAAATGAAGTATCTCTAACATAATCAAAATGCCATGATCACACCTAACAAAATTAGTAATGATCCCTTAATATTAAAAATACACCTTTTTAGACATAGAGAACAAACTTGTGGTTGTCAAGAGGTTGGGGGAGTGGGGAGGGATGGATTGGCAGTTTGGGATTAGCAGTGCAAACTATTATATATAGGATGGATAAACAACAAGTTCCTACTGTAGAGCACAGGGAACTATATTCAGTATCCTGTGATAAACCATAATGGAAAAGAATATGAAAAAAGATGTATATATATGTATAATGGAATCACTTTGCTGTACAGCAGAAATAACACAACATTGTAATCAACTATACTTCAATAAAATTTCAAAAATACACCTGTTGAGAAAGCGGTTCGGTAATATGTATCAAGAACCTATTCATACACTTTGACCCAGTAGCTTTATCTCTCTTTTTCTACCTAATTGGAGAAAAAAGTTTATTCTGCAGCCTTATTTGTAAGAGAAAATACATCATTGGAAACTCAGATGTTGAACAACAGTAATTATGGTATGTTCATTCAATAATATTTATAAGGTTTTAAGGTTGAGTAGCACTGTTTATAGTTAATGCAACAATTACGTATTCAGTGTATGATTTGTAAATATGCCTGTAAATAAGTAAAATATACATATAAAAGATCTCACAGAGCACGAACTATATCATAGACGCTGTGTTCACTCAAAGATATGACCATTATTAATACTTCTTACAGATGAGGAAAATTGCTGTTCAGAGAGATGAAATAACTTTCTAGAATACCCTTCACCTGGTAAGTTGTAAATGTAGGTGTGGGTGGAACTCCAGTTTTGTCTGACTCCACAGCCCAAAGATTTAACTGTTACCCTGCCACCCTGGGCGTCAAAATGTCAACAGAAGTTGTCACTGACTGAGCAGCGTGATTATACGCAGTTTCTTTTTCTTCTTCAAACCTTTCTTCACGTTACAACATTTTCTAATGCAAGTATTATGAATTTTATATTAGAGAAAAATACATTCAGGTTACACACTTAAATGTTTATATTTAAAACTCGAGAGAGAACGTATTTGAAGCATGTGCTAGGTAAAGCTCCGTAAATTGATGAGAAAAAAGATAACTCAAGGGAGAAAGATCCAATAGCTAATGATATAAAAAAGATCCTTGGGCTTCCCTGGAGGCGCAGTGGTTGAGAGTCCGCCTGCCGATGCAGGGGACACGGGTTCGTGCCCCGCTCTGGGAGGATCCCACATGCCGCGGAGCGGCTGGGCCCGTGAGCCATGGCCGCTGAGCCTGCGCGTCCGGAGCCTGTGCTCCGCAACGGGAGAAGCCACAGCAGTGAGAGGCCCGCGTACCGCAAAAAAAAAAAAAAAAAAAAAAAAGATCCTTCACCTCACTAGTAGCCAAATTAAAACCATGATGAGATACCATTTTCCATCTTATCAAATTGGCAAAAATTTTAAAGATCCCTATGCTGGTGAGGAGATGGGAAAAGAGGCACTCATACTCACTGCTGATAGGAAGGGGGCTGTTCTGGTGGTATCTAGTAACACGACATACCCATAGGGTTTGACCCAGAAATCCCACTTGTATGATTCTGCCTTACAGAAATCAAAGCATCATTTGTAAAGATACATGTTCATGAATAGTTATTGCAGCATTATTTGTTGGGAGGACATTGGAAAAGCGTGACTATCCACCAATAAGGAAATAGTTTAATAGATATAATCCATCAATTCAGTGGAATATCAGGCAGTCATTAAAAATAATTAGATCTATAAGTAAAGATGTGTGGAAAGGAAGAGGCAGAGTATTGCGTATAGCGTCATTCCTCAAGCGTGAACTATCTCCTAGCAGCACTGGCTTCACCTGGGAGCTTGCTGGAAACGCAGGTCTCCTCCCCATCCTTGACTCAACCAGAATCTGCATTGTAACATGATTCCCTATGAAAGCACTGGTGTTTAGCGTGATCCTATAAAGGGAAAGCCTTCTCACGTATCGTGGCAAAAATGGTAATCATCGGGCTTCCCTGGTGGCGCAGTGGTTGAGAGTCCGCCTGCCGAGGCAGGGGATACGGGTTCGTGCCCCGGTCCGGGAAGATCCCACATGCCGCGGAGCGGCTGGGCCCGTGAGCCATGGCCGCTGAGCCTGCGCGTCCGGAGCCTGTGCTCCGCAACGGGAGGGGCCGCAACAGTGAGAGGCCCGTGTACCGCAAAAAAAAAAAAAAAGAAAAAGCACACACAAATAGATTATCTGGACAGCATTCAATAAATAGTGTATACAGAGCACAGGGCACACCAAAGGCTCTCAAAAAATCCTTGCCTCCTTCCTCCGTGAGGATATTCACCTCTACATCTTTATTTCCCTTTCTTTCTTTCTTTTTTTTCTGAAGTATAGTTGATTTACAATATTTCAGGTGTACAGCAAAGTGATTCAGTTATACACACACACACACACACATATTCTTTTTCAGATTCTTTTCCATTTTAGGTTATTACAAGATATTGAATATAGTTCCCTGTGCTATACAGTAGGTCCTTGTTGTTTATTATATATATATTTAGTAGTATGTATCTGTTAATCCCAAATTCCCAATTCATCCCCCCCCCTTTCCCTTGGGTAACCATGAGTTGTTTTCTGTGTCTGTGAGTCTATTTCTGTTCTGTAAAGTTCATTTGTATCTTTTCTTTTTTTCGATTCCACGTATAAGTGATATCATATGATATTCGTCTTTCTCTGTCGGACTTACTTCACTTAGTATGATAATCTCTAGGTCCATCCATGTTGCTGCAAGTCGTCTTTATTTCCTTACTGATAAAATACATATTCACAGACTGGATGGGAAACTAAAGGAGAAAGACACGCACAGTGCTCTGGTATGTTGTAGGAGCTTAATTATTGCAACCTTCATTCATCTGAGAGAAACTCCTCTTGGCTTTCCCTGAAGGGAAAGCTGAGCCCCAAGTTTCTGTCTATGCAAATTCTGCATGTTAATATTGTTAAATCACAGGAGGAAATTCTTCTCCCAAACCAGAAGCCCTCGAGTTCCTCCAGGCTGATATTAAAGGGATTACAATCCATTTCCTTCCTAATTCGGCTAATGCGCTCTGGGAAGCCCTCAGGCCGAGGATTAAAGCATTTATGCCTTTAATTAGGAGCAAACCTTCCCCCAGCGCCTGAAGCACAAACAGCAAGTCGACACTACAAAGGCTCCTCCTAGAGCGGTGGGGACATTGATCCCCCTCCGGGAGCCAGGAGCCTCGGAGGGCTTAGCAAACGCTGCTTTTCCCAAACCGGGTATCTGAGCCGGGAAGGCCCTCAGCAGAAATAGAAACCCCTTCGCGCAAAGAACAAACAAACAAAAGCAGATCCGCGGAGCCCATCGGAATCGGAAGCATCTTCGGGAGGTGGGGGGGACGCTGGAGGCTCTTCTAGATTTTCCCTGTGCGCTCACAACCGGGTCATTAGCTTCCAAGTGGACGGCTCTGAAAATTAAGTCGTGTTTGTGCATCAGAGAGGTCTGTCCCCACATGGATGCCTTCACCAGCCCTCCAAACAGGGTCTCCAAGGGCAGTGCCGTGACCGTCTGCTTCAGAGTCCCCCGGGATGCGCATTAAAACCCAGATTTCTGCTGCCACCTTCTGTGTCAGAATCTCTGGGAGAGGGAGCTAACCTGGGAATCTACCTTTTAGCAAGCTTCATGGGTAATTCTTAGGATTCTCATGCTCCTCTGGAAGGAAATCCTGGCTGGGCTACCCCCCAGCTCTTTGTAGAGGAGAGAGCTGAGGCCCAGAGGCTTCCAGGGACTCGTACAAGGGCAGACGGCCAATCGGCCGGCCTGGGATTGGTACACAGTGGTGGCTGTGCACAGTACCCGAGTAAAGAAGCCAAAAGAGCCAGGGAAATTGTTAAACTGGGATAAGAATGCAGGACCTTCGGCTTCATACACGACTGCCTTAGGTGAGCGAGGCATGTGTTAGACGCTGTGTGTGTGTGTGTTGTGTGTATAGTAGTAGGAAGGGAGTGTTGTTGGAGTGATGATAAAAGATGACAAACGCAAGGTTCCTGCCGTCTAGCACTTTATAACCTGGTCAGGGGAGGAAGGAGGAAGAAGGAACCAGCACATGTAGGGGTTCAGAGGCAGGACCATCTGATACAGAGCAGGGCCTGAAGACATGGCAGAGATGTGGCCTGGGACCCAGTCTTAAATGAAGAGCCTCCTTTTGCCCAAATCTGGCTTTTCTCTGAAGATTCAGCCACTCTCTGACCTCTGGTGGGAACCACTTCCTGTCCGCTCGTGCTTGCCCACATCCCTTTTCTCTGAACGTTTATGACATTCCAGCAGACATCTGTCACTTAATTGATACCATTTCCATTAGTCATGCTTTTTTTTTTTTTTTTTTTTTTTTTTTTTTTTGCGGTACGCGGGCCTCTCACTGCTGTGGCCTCTCCCGTTGCGGAGCACAGGCTCCGGACGCGCAGGCTCAGCGGCCATGGCTCAAAGGCCCAGCCGCTCCGCGGCATATGGGATCTTCCCGGACCGGCGCACGAACCGCGTCCCCTGCATCGGCAGGCGGACTCTCAACCACTGCGCCACCAGGGAAGCCCAGTTATGCATTATTTACTTCCTCAAAAGGTTTGAACTGCCTTTTGCCTCTCGACGTTCTCTCAGCCTTCCAGACCAGACCTGTGGATGCTGGATCCTCCACAACGCTCTTTGGTTGTTTGGGGGATTTTTCAAGGTCAAGCTGGAAGAGCAGGCTGGGGCAGGACACTGAAGGCCCACAACGCTAAAGAGTGTGGACTTTCAGACGGGAGGCCAAGTGCAAAGAGTTTAAAGGTCAGATGACTTCGCATTTGATCCCAGCTCTACCACTTACCAGCCTTGTGTCCTTGGGTAAGTTCCTTATATTCTCGAGTGGTCAGCTGGGGGTTGAAAATGCCTGGCTGGCAGGAGAAAGGAGTAAAATGCTGTGCTGGGTCCGCTCAGCGCGATGCCTGACGCATAGTACAAACAGGGATGTACTCAATGAATGAGAGTGAGTGTGGAACCCGCCACTCAACAGTAACACGATGAAAGGGACTTTTTAAGGAGACCAGCGTGGACGCGCGCGCAGCCCAGACAGGGAATGGGACACAGCACTAGAAATGACAACAGCTGGAGGCTCTACAGTCAGCCAGGCTGGACAGAGAATTGGCTGGACAGTTGGGGATGCTGGTAACAACAGAGCACGTCCTCTGTGCTGGTTACTGTCCTGACAGCATCACCATAACCCTACAACACAGATCCTTTTTATTCCCCGCCCCCATTCTGTAAATGAGGAAAATGAGGCGCAGAAGGGTTAAGTGACTTGCTTAGGGTCTCACGTGGCTAATAAGTGGCAGAGGCAGGATTCCAGCCCCAGCTGCCTGGGACCAGAGTCCACATTCTCCATTACAGGGCCGTATGGCCTCTACACACCTGAAGAGAAAGAGAATGGGGTTCTAAAGAGGGCAACCTCTATGCTGCAGTTCAGGAGATGGTATTCTTTTCAATGTCCTGAAATTGCCTGAGAAAGTGAAAAGCGGCCCCTGGTCTGGGGGCTGGCACCCACGGCTGGGTTGTGGTGTCCTCCTGTTAAACATGAATAGTTTCACACAACACACACATCGG